>NC_051176.1:151494328-152094328 GCF_013339695.2 Rhipicephalus sanguineus
GGTGCGAAGTTATTCCATCATGCCGTAAAGCTACACGCGCGCACATGAAACATATTCGTGCACACGAACACGTATACAAATGATTTCAGTTACGACAGCGGCCGTCATATTCGTGCACACGAACACGCATACAAATGATTTCAGCTATGACAGCGGCCGTGAGAAATGCATGCATGCATGCATTTCTCATGGCCGCTGTCATAGCTGAAATCATTTGTATACGCGTTCGTGTGCACGAATATGTTTCACGTTCGCGCGTGTAGCTTTACGGCATGCATGCGTGACAGTCCATGCATGAGTGAGTCCGGATGAGGAATACTTCGCTGAGTATGAGTCCAAGTACGCCCTAGGCCAAGATATGTTTCGTGAGTGAGTCTGAGCGAGCTCCAAATTTTTTGCCGACCTATGTATGTATGTATGTATGTATGTATGTATGTATGTATGTATGTATGTATGTATGTATGTATGTATGTATGTATGTATGTATGTATGTATGTATGTATGTATGTATGTATGTATGTATGTATGTATGTATGTATGTATGTATGTATGTATGTATGTATCACGCCTTCTACTCATGGACACGGCGGCTAACTTTCAATAGCGACGAAATGCAAGAATACTCGTGTAGGCATAAATTCAAGTGCACAGTTAAATAATAATAATAATAATAATAATAATAATAATAATAATAATAATAATAATAATAATAATAATAATAATAATAATATCTGGGGTTTTACGTGCCAAAACCACGATATGATTATGAGGCACGCCGTAGTGGAGGGCTCCGGAAATTTTGACCATCTGGTGTTCTTTAACGTGCACTGACATCGTAAAATACACGGGCCTCTAGCCTTTCGCCTCCATAGAATTGCGACCGCCGCGGTCGGGATCGAACCCGTGACCTTCGGGTCAGCAGCTGAGCACCGTAACCGCTACACCCCCGCGGCGGACCGGTGCACGTTAAAGGAGCACATAGCGCATTGCGCAGTGAGCGGAGAAAGGTTCCCTGCCTAATATAACATTTTAGAAACACCGCTTTTTGCAGTTGATAGAAACGCGCACGTCCTAATTCCAGAAAGTCTGCGACGATCCATTTCAGTCCATCTTTGTTATCTCCATTATTATTTAGTGGATCACTGAGTAGCTATTGGTGACTCAGAATGAGAAAAAAATTGAAAAATGAAATGAATGTTGACAAATTATGTCCCCCACCAGTGTTCACAGGTGCCGGAGATCCGACCTGTATTCGGTAGATCGACAAACGCTTAACGTATGCAGGGCTCGAGCCTCTCTCTACATTTCAAATGTCGCGTTTTCGACGGTGCTGAAGCAGCCGATATTTTGAACCGGGTGGCATGGTGATCGGTGGTGCAAAATAAGTGGACTTATGTAACAAATCTCGAAAAAAAAAACATAATATTACACCTGATAATACCCACGGCTATAGCTTCTCTGAGACAATAATAAAAAAATTGGGGAGGGGCGAAGCATGCAGTGTGCGCCAGTGTTTCCCACAGCAAAATCACTGCTAATGGGCAATGAAGGACAGAAGAAAGATTAGACACAGAGACCCGCAGTCCACTTTTAGTTAACGTGCACGCTGCGAATCTTTATTGTTCAACTACGCACAAGAGAAGTCTCCTACCGGCACTACATTGCAGGTCAAGATCTAGTGCCGATATATGCGGGGTGGCCGGTGAACGGTTGTGCAGCGCGAGCAGTCGGTTTTTTTTCAATCAAGAAACTCGTTAGCAGACGCTGCCTGCGTCGGCGTTGTCTCTCGCGGGCGAGTGCGCGTTCTCGTTCCTTACGAGCTGGTAGTTCAGCGTTCATCGCAGAAAGAGCGTTTCCATAGTGAACGCGCGCCGTTCGCTCTCTTGCGACACGGCGAGCGCTGAAGCGGTGGCGCCCTCTCTTGCGCTCAAGCAAATCGACCGTCCCGACAGCAGATGACGATGCAAGATGCACGCCGACACGCCGAGACCCTAAGGTGCTTCACCCCTAATACAGCAGAAACCACCCATCGATGTCTCGACCACACTCCGTTAGTGCTGCGAAAACGCGCCAAGCGACTCAACACGCTAGTTTGAACGAAGGAAATTCCTGTCAGCGTTGTCGAAAAAGTGCTAAGCGTCTCAACGCCACAGGCATGCGCTTGTAGCGTAGTGGTTAGAACATCGGGATATATACGGTACTATAGACCCAGAGTTCAAATGCGGCTCTGAGAACGTTTTTAACGTTTCTTTATTACGTCAATTGGGTGTAGACATGAGCTGCGGTGAGGTCGAGCGCGCACGCGCGCGCGCGCGCGCGCGCGCGCGTGTGTGTGTGTGTGTGTGTGTGTGTGTGTGTTACGTCACCGGTGGTTTTAAAACACATCCGGTCCCGTAGTTGTTAGATACCTGATCGGTCAGTCGGTCCAAATGGTGGGGAGGTAAAGAAATGATGTACGAATAATAATAATAAAAAAAAAAACATAACGGGCACTGATGGGTATCAAAACGATATGTGCATATTGTCATTTCTTCTATATCCCTGTTTTTTTTTTTCTTTAGGTAAGTTGCTCAGCTATCGGAAGGATATATCCGGGGGTCAGAAAATTTAGAGCACAATGCGCTTAAGGAAGTGTTCCTGGACACACTGGAGCACTATAGTAGAGGCGAAAGGTGAGGGGAAGCTACACTTTCTTTATTTCTTTCCGTTGCTGACATTCAAACAACGGCGGGGGCTAGGGCAAAAGCTGCGATGAGAAAGCTTGAGATGCCAGTAAGCCCCCGAATTAGATTGCATTACACATTGCGCATCCAAACAGTCTCGAATACCGAGTCTCACGAGGCCACAGTGCGGTCCGAGATGAACAGGCGTACGGACGAGGAAAATACAAAGACGACGTAATATGCGTGGTCTTTGTACACAGGCACATGACAGTCAAAAGCGGGCTTCCTCAAGCAACGCAGCAAGACTAGTATACATGGCACACGTGTTACCGTCATACTGCTAATTCACTTTCGCAAACAAGCGAGCATAAAATCGAATGACAGAAACGGGCTACGATTATATTACACACTCTGCTGTTTTCGCAGCGCCCAGTGCAGAACCCGAGTGTTCGCTTAGCATGCCAGCGTCCTTCGGTTGACGTATTTGAATGCGTTCAATGTTTTTGCAGCGCTTTTTCCGAGGACAAAAGGCTGAACAGTTTTACGAGTGAGACTTGAAAGTAGACGCGGATCGATTTCGTGTAGTTGTTGTTCTATAGCTGCAGCGAATGTGTGGCGTGCCCGGAGCAATCGCTATTGTTCTGACCTCGAATCATCCCCCCCCCCCTCCTTAAATAAAAGTAAAGTAGATGGCAAATGTCTTCATCGTCGCTGCAACAGTGTCAAGTCCGGATACAACGTACCCTGTGTGGTACAACAAATGTTATTTATTTATTTATTTATTTATTTATTTATTTATTTATTTATTTATTTATTTATTTATTTATTTATTTATAAAATACCGCATTCTAAGCCTAAATAGGAAGGACGAAACAAAATACGACTTCAAATGTATTGATTAAATTACAGAATAAAAATGTGATGCCCAAAGACTTTCGCATGGCTCTCGTATATGATTAAATAATAGGTAATAACGGTTTAAGGAATTGTGTAGTGTTTTTGGATAATATTCGGCGAGCATAACATGTTCGGACGATTTATTGCAGTCCTGAACTGTTCCTGAGAAATAAAAACTTCTAATAAGGTGGTAAGATGCAGTAATAATTATGGTGTTATTTATGTGTGACTAGAAGTATTACTTAAGGTGAAAGACAAGTCCCAGACATGAACTTGACTAAAGAGTGTAAAAAGGTTAATAGTGCTGATGTCCCTCTTGCTTGAATGCATTAAATCTGGCATCAGAGTAGACGGAGGTGAGGCTTCTCATAGAATGGCAGCGTATCCTAGTTTTGTAGAAATTATGTAGCTATATATAGCGAGTCCAGTGACATACTAGCTCGTTGCCAGCACTTCCAAGAATTCACTGCAATTCACCTTCTTGAACTCAGTGAACAGCCTTTAAAATGGATACGCTTGCGTGTGTTCTGCTTTCATCAGTAGTTTCTAGGCATCACGGCTTAAGGCGATAATGAGTCTCTACAAACTGCCCAATTTTTTTTTTTCGCACCTCAAATACACTGAGAAGATCTTAGCTTGGCAAATTGGTTTTAATACTCTTATCGACGGCGACGGCGTGCGCTGCAAGACGACAAGCGCAGCTCTCTTGTATCGGCTGCTATCTCCGATGCTTTGTTGACTGAACCCTTCTCTCTGAACGCATCTCGAATTGTGAACGATATGGCAATTGTTCCGCTCCTGAAGTCGAAACATCGCTTCTCCTTCGAAGGCCTTCGATACATGTTTCTGTTTTCGACATCTGTAGAGATCATGGAGCGTATACAGTTCGGGCCTGAGTGCCAATAAGTCGATCGTTGATATCCTCATATGTACTCTCGAAACATGGAGGAAACCTGCGTACCGGTAGTTTTCTATCGGATTTGCTCTAAGCTGCCTTTCACGTATGTGTCGCTGCATGTAGCACAGTATCTCTCGAGCTCGACACTGACCCTGTAATACCAATGAACACGCGGCGCAAGTAAAATGAACTAACCTCGGCATTGATGTAATGGATGAGGCTGTCGAGGTTGCGAAACCACTTGGAAGCGTCTCTGTAGTGGAAGTCCATGCCCATGGTCACTACGGTGTGATTTGTAGTGTAGTGCTTGATCTAGACAGAAGGGGAAAAAAAAGTATGGCGACAATTTTAGCATCAGTGCTTCTCCTACACTGAGCCTGCAGGGCATGTTTAGCTCATGCATTGCGGCGAAGAAGTGCACAAGTGAGGTAGAAGTATTCGCGACCAGAAAAGGTGCGAGAAAGTTATTTTCTGTTACGTAAGTTCACGTGACGATGTTGAGGGCTGCATTGTGCAGTTGCGCGAGTGACTCAAGAGATGTAGTGCGCCCTTGACCTGTAGATGTTATATCTTGAGAAATTCGGCATTCCGATCAATTGCGTGAACACTTGCATGCAGGCGCAAGCCGAGAAAGGCACGAATACTCCTGAGCAGGCCCGTAGCCGGGGGGGGGGGGGGGGGGTAGGGGCCCGCCCCCCCTCCTTGAAATTTTGATGATGTAGGTGTTTTTACCAAAAATGCATCATTAAAGTAGGTGTCCTTCTCAAATAGTCAAGGTTTTCAGCAAGTGCCCCCCCGAAAAAAATTTCTGGCTACCGGCCCGCTCCTGAGGATGGAGAAATGTAGCGCACAATGCATTCAAGCTTGTTGGTTTCTTTGCCATTATTCGATCGTTTTTCTTTTTAATGACGCAAATCACACCCTATCATTTTCTATATTATTTCGTGGTAATTTAACTCGCATCGTTTGAATGCGCAACCTAACTTAACCTGTACAAACGTTGCATCATAAGTTCCTTCAAAGCTATCGACTGTTGCTTTGTATGCCCCTAAATACATGGTAGTGAGGTTTGTTTTCTTTATGTCATCGACCAGCAGCAAGCGCTAGAACAATCGTTGACTGCAGGACAGATTTAGAGATTTCGCGGCCCTCGCCCATAGCACAGTCTCCGCTTACCTGTTTCGCGATGATCTGAAGAAACTCTCTCGCCCTCCTTTGTCCGTTGTATGCCTGGAATGAAATCAATATATATAAAAAAAGAAGTCTACGTTGCACCACCGAACACTCAGTGCTGAAAAGAGTGCCGTATTCTATAGCGATACCTGCTGCTTTTCATAAATGAGTGGCGGAAGAAGATTCGCCGCGCAAAAGTTAAACAGGATCGCGTTGCCAAGCTTGCGACACAAAACTGCACCATTCAAACATTTCACCAGAATAAAGAACTGCCGCTGAAACAAGATACTCATAGATCTCGTTCCGGTGGCATGATCATGGAGAAAAGAGAAAAAAGAAAAGAAAAACGTAAAGTTTCGAAATGCAGCAGCTATCTCCGGCCCTCTTTGGTAAAACTTCTATAGAAACGGCAGAAACGTGAGATCAATCTCGCTCGTCTGCAATGCGGTGCCCCCTCGCAAAAGTTTGCCGTTACTAGTCTGGTTGACGACGGCTGAAATTTTAGACTTCATCGAAAATCTATAGCAGCTTTGCAGTGTACCTATAGTCAAGATTATGTCTTGCTCATTTCTCAATAAGTGCACCGGTGAGGAAAACTGAGCTTCAACCACGGCCAAGCGGTTTCACAGGACAACGATCCTTCAGGCAGCAGAAGCGCTGACTCTCATTTTTTTCTTTCAATTTTTAAGTTGCGCAAGAAGAAAGATAGAATTTCAACGGGTGAGGAGCGCGCATCCCTGGAAGACGCGCAAAAAACAGAAAACAGTCAGGACAGATCGAAAGAGCTGTCGTATGAAAGAACGAGTAAACAGTTTTGTATAGTCTGCAGAACCTGTTTCATGCAAGTTAGGAAAGGTCCATTACCAGGCTGTAAAATGTACTTGCTCAAATCAGCTCGCCTTTCAGTTATCATCCACATCGGCGTACTAAGACACTATATTTGCTCTTGCCGTGACGCTACAGATTAAAAAAAAGGGAGATAAAACCACGCAAAGGTGTTCAAGCTCGGAGGGTGTAATACGATAGTATTGTAAGATACTGCCACTGGACGATAACTTTTAGAGATCGGGTCGAACCCTACATCATGGTTATATTTAAATTTGCGTGAAATTACCATGCACTGCAGTATAATGGCGGTGTTCCAATTCTGGACGGCATCGTATTCAGTCTACGTTGATACGTAAACAGCATCAAGCCCAAGTCGTCCGAGTTCTGCAATACGTCTGCAATACGCCGCCTCGCGTCGACAAGAGAAAGCAAAGAAGTGCCCACAAAATCGCTCGTTTTCTAGAAAGTTTCGCGTTAAAACTTGTCAAGCACTCGGCGTAGTTCACATTGCGCGCATAATCATGACCACATCTTCCTGTCATCCGGCAATCTTCTCGAAGAGTTTTTTTAGGTTTCCTGCTCAGCCGCTATGGCGCCACGGTGGTCTAGTGGTTATGGCGCTCGAATGCTGACCCGAAGGTCGCGGGATCAAATCCCGGCCGCGGCGGCTGCATTTTCGATGGAGGCGAAAACGTTGAGACCCGTGTACTTAGATTTAGGTGCACATTAAAGAACCCCAGGGGGTCGAAATTTCCGGAGCCCTCCACTACGGCGTCTCTATCATATTCTATCGTGGTTTTGGGACGTTAAACCCCAGATATTATTGCTCAGCCGCCATCTTGTTTAAAAGCAGTTGAACGTTGGGCTACTTGGTATTTCGACATTCAATTCATCGTAAATAGCGCAACGAACAGGGGCGACGGAAAGCAAGACAAACACAGGTACAAACTGGCAAGTGATCTTACTGAAGGCAGAACCAAAGTTATATCTACCCACAAACTGCGCAGGCGCACCGTTACAACGAATAATAGACATGAGCAAACATGAAATTATATAACCAAGCGCGAAAGAAATTTGTACTGCGCGACAGACGAGTCGCTCACACACTCCTGACCCGCTTTACTCGTTAAGCCTCGTTAAACGCTTGTCTTTAGGGCGTCCTGAAAGAATGCCGAGTTTTAAAAATCAGAGCGATTCACTTACGTCCAGCGTCTCGTCCACGCACCAGACGTCGAAGCAGAAGCCCGTCGGTGGCCAGTACACGTTTGGTAATATGCCCGTGAATATGTCTCCTTTCTCGCCTGCAAATGGCCACGGTGCAAATGACTCGTACGTCATGAAAACAGAAAGGTCAAAATTTATAACACGGACTCTATATCGGGCACCAATCTAAATTCAGTATCCAGACTGATGGAGGAACAGGCGATTTCATGTTCTGCGGCAGAGCGCCACAGCTATCTATACTAAGCTACCGCGCACCTGCCAAAGTGTGGTACTTAATGATTTTGCTCTCAATGAAAGGAAAACTGATTGTAGTTATATACGGTTTAATCACTTGGAGTTTTCCAAGATTAGGAAACTGCACACATATATAAGCATGAATATGTAATAACGTAATTTACTTTGTTCATATATATGACCTTCTTATAATACTCAATCATCATGGATAAGTACGTCAGGCGCTATCAATGACGAAAACTTGTTTTGCGTGCGTGTGCGACCGCAGCCGGCGGCGCTGCAACATGCAGTGAGACGCTAGCTACGTCTCACTTTCTACGCAGTCGTACAGCCGTCAGAAATACTCTTAATGTCGGTGTGATGTTTTTTTTTTTCTTTTTGCTCGACAAATGTATAGTACAAATGGGTATCGTACCAATGTACTTGTCTGCTTTCCAGAGGAATTCCATCTGCTTGGTGTGCTGTCGCCACTCTTTGTCATCGAGGTGAATGCGACCTAGGAACAAGCCGTCGAAGCCCATCTGGAAAACGAAATGACTGTTGTGTAGAAGACAAAAGTGAAACCACAGAAAAGCACTTTGAAATCGCGATGGGAGTGTAGGCCTAACGGGTACTGCTACTGGCCCTGTGTAAAACAGTCCGCACCTTCCTTCTGAAGAACCTCCTCTGGAAAAGAACCGAATATGATAGCTCTATCTTGGGAGGGCAAGGGAAATGCAGAAAAAAAATGGAAGGGGGTGGGGGGATACACAGATGAAGTGAACTTCCAACGAGCGTATATTTCGAATACTTGTTTAGTTCAATGTTCATGCTTCTTCCTTGGCTCCTCACCGTCCCTGTATTGCCGTGCGTTGGTCCGCAACAACGAGATGTGTAACATTACACGCGCGCAGCGCGTTCCAAACATTCGTCAACGGCTCAACCAATACATATCCTTGCACAGACTGCCTACGCGGCTGTGCACGTGATCACGTACCTGTGCGAACAGTGCTGCCTCTTGGCGTGCGTGTCCAAAGGGGTCAATCTGCCAGGCGACGCGTGAGCGACCGCATCTGCCGAACGTTGAGTTGAGCCAGCGTAGTCCCAGCGACATCTCATCCACCGTTGCAGTGTAGTGCGTGGTCGCCTCGTCGTTCATGCACCAGCCGCCACCCGCAAACTCCAGCCGACCTGCGACGCCGTATAACGCGCTAGTTTCACAAATAATGCACGTCAACGTAGCTGCACTTCAATACAAATGGCGTTTCACTCGGTGGGATGGGATGGTTCAAGAGTCTGAAAGACTGACCGAACTTCCGGTGTCACTCAACCCTCATCCGCAGCCTACTCCGTTCTAGGCACTCGCTAAGCCTTTCAAGTCAGCAATCGACGCACGAAAAAAAAAAAAAAAACGGTAGAAACGATTCACGACGCTGTGTAATGCGTACATTTATGAGCTGCACAGGGTCGCAGGAAATTGTCATAGTTGCCTTACCGACACAAGGCTCCTCTGAGCCAAGATAAGAGTACCTGCTGCGAGATTTATTTTGAAAAATCTGTGTAGCCACAGTTGGACTAATGCCAGCTGGACTAAGACTGAGAGCCACAGTTTAATACTGAGACTCCTTAGACATGAATAATTCATGCGGCATTAGCACCGTCAACGCTATACTACTTGTTTTCGCTGGAATTTCCAACATTTTTATCGACGTAACAACAAGAAAGAAAATCTGAGTTACACTACAGATTATCACTGCTTTTTAGTGGAATTATTAGGAACAAATTTACGAAGTTTTGTGACGTTTAACTTTGCCAGAGAGGCCCTTCTTCGAAGATCTTCGAGTTTGATTGCTGATTAATTTTCGCATTTGGGCGTTATCCCGAGAGCATGCATAACCTTTAACGATATTTTCAGTTTTTTAAAGAAATAAATATTTGCGATAGGATCTTCTATACCAAATCATTCATCCTCCTGACCGATATATATATATATATATATATATATATATATATATATATATATATATCGGCCAGGAGGAGCTCTCATATAAAATGGGAATTGTAGAGGGTAACTCTAAAGGTGGTGCAACCCGATACATCAATAGCTAACCTACCAACGACGGCAGGCTACAGTAACGTCATTAACAGAAAATGCAGTCGTACAAAGGCACGAAAGCACACAAACCGCGGACGCGAGACTGAATCGTGGTTGGGAAAAGAACATGAACCTTTCCTATGACTTACGCACTGGTAAAATTGTGATAAACATGACAGCGACACCTACTGCATTTCAGCGCATTTCAGCGCACGTGATGGGCAACGACGACGACGATGATGAGGATGAAGCAAGTTACGATACGCAGTCTTGGCCAATCTCCCAGAGTGGTTAAGTGTCATAATTTTGAGGAAACAAACAAACAAACAAACAAACAAACAAACAAACAAACAACAGCGGGATGAAATGCCTGAAAAACTGGCTTCACCTTCTCACAGCGGTGCACTGCGGTGTAAGCCCAGTTCGGTCAAAGAACAGAAAATTGCGTGTAGGGCGTTTCAGCAAGTGCTCCTTTGCGATCTATGAGAACCAAATGCGCAGAGTAGTCCACCGCCTATTTTGCTTTGCTGCTTTATGGGAGGCTAGTCTCTATCCTATTTTCTATTGCCCTATTCAAGTGGGCGGGCTTGATGTTCCTTTTGTAGAAGGCAATTGCTATTCCGATTATTTTTCTATTTTTGCGGTGCATTGACATGTTTACTTCAATAACGCAGGTGCCGAAGGTAATAAAGTCCTGTGAGCATTACTCGAAACAGAAATGCGCCGTTTATTTATATGATCTAGTCGCCCCTCTGTACATACGTGGATAGCCTCTCTCTCTCTCTCTCTCCCATGTTCTCTACTGCTCTGGACCGGTGTCAGCAGTTCCCGCTAAACAGTTACAGTGCGGTCAGCCGTAAAATTTGCTTTTGATTTTCATCTTTTGTTTATATGTTTCTTCGAAAGAAACAACAAAAAAGTACGGCCCCTCAGCGCTGTACCCCTTGCCTAATGTGTTCCGTTTCGCGGAGCCGAAAATTGTTTACTGTGAGGTCTACAGAGTGCGCTACATACAACGTATGCGCTCAAGCCGCCAGACATTTATCCTTGCAGTTATTCACGTCACGTGAAACTGTGCATTCTGATTCCACTGCAAAGATACCCGAGATGCGCGAGACATAGTTTATATTTTATAACAGGCTTCAGTTCATTATCTTAAATGTCATAAAATGGCCTGTTGGCACGCGCCCACAGGCTCTTTCCCGGGCATTTTTATTATTTGCATCTGCCGCGCCGTTTGAGTTTTCTTTTTTAACTTGACAAAGTGCTAACACTTCATGCTCATCCTTCCATATTGTATGTGTCCGTATTTACAAGCAGTTACTACTCCACAATCCGTTTTTTTTTCTGTCTCCTACACATATGCGCCAATGTGGAGAGTAATTTCCTCGCGGTGAGGAAGTGCAAAGAACCAGAAAAAAATTCTTTTTTCTATCCTTCGACGCAACGCTAAGCAAAGAAGGCCAGCCCGTTCGTATGCGTGTACAGACTTTAGCGCTAGGGAATCATATAAGCTGAAGTAAGGCCGAAAGACGAGCTATTTGGTACATATACATCTAGAGAAACTTCGAGCGCGAACTAAGAAAGGGACAAAAGTGAGGAAACGACACCAGCGCTATTTGTCGAGGTTAGGGGACATAGAAAAAGAGCTCGCAGAACTAGAAATAAACTGAAGTAAGACCGAAAGACGAGCAAGTTGGTACATACATATAGCGCTGGTGTCATTCCCTCACTCTTGTCCCTGTCTTAGTTCGCGCTCGAAGTCTCTTAAGAACGATATAAGCTGCTCGCGTCACGATCGTCAGCGTCAAGGCGACGCTACGTAGTCTTAAACGAAATGAGCGCTCGTCTACTCGCGGCACAAAAAATCGAGCGTGACAACTATATATGGCATGGAGCTTCGTCTTCATGCTGGCGTTCATATGCTCATCTGCGCCTTAAAGGGTTACTGAGCGAGCCGCACGGGAATCCGTTCATTCGCGGCGGCGTCTTCTGGGTGTAGCGGGCCCCAACTTGTGCCAAACGACGATCGTTCCTTCTTCCCACGAGAGCGACAACAGTGGAGCTCGTGAGAGCACTGCACCAGCGAGCCAGCGCCAGATATACGACCGGCACCGCATGTGCGCAGTGCTTCCATAGAACGGCGGTGCGTCTACTGTAGCGCCGGTTTCACCGCACTTTCTCTTTTTCTTGCGTCTACATCTGCATGGAGGAGCGCGCCTTTATTTTCCCCTCGTCTCGGTGTGGCACGTACGCGGTCTACAGGCGGCCGGTCGTCCAGATTTATGGCGGCCGCTGAGTGGTCATTCGCGTCGCAAGCGCTCCCACGCGGGTCGTCGAGATGGAACGGGCGTGCGGATACAGCGCGGTCTGCGAAAACCGCAAAGGCGACGTGTGGTTGCGCCGCACTTGTAAATCAATCAACCGAGGAACGCGAGTGCGGTTCGGGTCTCGCCTGCCTCGTTCTCTCTCTTGCACTCGACAAGAGTATGCCAGGGCCTCCGCCGAATTCACAGCGCACACAGGCGGACACGGCGCGTTCGTCGCTTCCATTTGTACGCTTGAACGCATAAATAGATCCTCTTCCCTTATTTCTCCCAGCAAATCTTGTTGCGAGGGGGGGGGGGGGTACTTGAGTTTGCGTACCACGCGAGCTCTCAGAAAGAAAGGACGATCGCCTTGGCTGTCGCCATACGTAACGCTAGATTGTATAGGAACTTGGAAGCGCTTCACCGGCAGCGGCGGGCAAACGGTGGCCGCGCGCTGTCTCACGAGCGCAGCGCCTTTTGAAAGGACCAGCGCACGTATCACTTGCAGCTGGCAAAGAGCGAAAGCGTAGTACGGAGTAAAACGGCGGTGCACGCATCTTGCACGCTGCCTCCTAGAAAGGCGTTCGTCGCGCTTCTGCGGCATATTCGTGGAGCTGACGGAGTGCTGCATGTACTGTTTGATTACCGAGTGAATTATGTTTTTTAATCGAGAAAAAGCAACAAATGCTATGATGCGCTAGGCACGATGTAGTGCTCAGTGAAATGTCAAATGAATGGGATGAGAGGAACAAAAACATGGAGGACGCTTAAGCTTCGCCTTTAGGAGTGCAACGCGACAGCGTTACCATGTCCCGTTCGCATCGCTTTCTCATTCGCTTGCCATACTTCGCTTCTCAGAGGACACCTCCACCGTGCTGTAAGAGAAAGAACTTCAGTGCGCCAGACATTAACCGTTGGGAACTCTCCTACTGCGCCTACTGTAATTACAGTTGCGAAGTACCCACTACGCGCCTGTAAGACGATGCGCGCACTTATGCAGCTGCCCCCATTGTTGATTCCGTGGCTGATGATAAGCCAATGAATTACAGGTCAGCCCTCCATGATGGGTGGGAAGCTTTAAACCACACAGTCGTTACGCAATTCGCATGGTGTGGCGCCTGTTGCAATTCTACGCTTCTGCCATACATCTGTTAACGTGACACCTTGCCCGACATCACTACTGTATACAGGGTCTTTTTCAGAATCAGTTTCAAACTGTGAGCTTGCGTGGTAGAATGCTTGCCTGCCACGCAGAATACTTGAGTTCTATTTGGGTTCGAACCCTGACTTTTATTCTTTGCATTAGTTGGGATTTTTCGCTCACAGACAACGCCGAGTTTTCGCTCGCAACCGGCGCCACCGACACCGTATGTTCCGTGGCACGGGCTTTCTAACGCTATGGCGTTGAAACGTCCCTTTACAGTTTATTCAACAATGTTTTTCGGGGAAATGGTTTTTGGGGGAACTAGTGCATGTTCTGACAAGTGTAAATGTGGATGGATGAGGAGGTCTAAGCGTTTTGTATAGATAGTACGAATGGTTCAGTCTTTCTTAGACGCGGGACGCGTTATCAAAATGGGATCGACAGATTAGGTTCTCTGCATTGTTAACGCTCCGCTTTCTCTTCTCCTCTCAATAACAAATATTGGGTCAGGTGTGCGTGATATTGGAAGGCGACACAAAATCACCTCGGCAAAGCGTTCGTGGTCGGCACGACTTCCATACCTGAAAAAAATTACGGCAGCTTCGCACTAGGGGTGCCAAGCCTGAAGGAAGTGCGGAGCTGCGCAGCCTTCTTTGTTTGTCTTGGGTTATATCTTTCTTTTTCTCTTTTTCTGTTTCTTTCTGTCTTTTTCTCTCTCTTTATTTCTATTTATTTCTTCCTCTTTCTATCTATTTCTTTCTCTTTCATGTTCTTTCAATTTTTCTTCCTATTTTTCTCCTTTCTTTCTTTCTCTTTCTATTTGTCGCTTGCTTCCCTTTTTTTTATACGTCGTTTTGCCTGCGTTACGCCAAGCGACGACAGCATACGACAGCCCGGGCCCCGCACTTATCATCATCAAGGCGCTCGAAGAACAAGAGGAAGAAAACTTCTCCTTGGCGCGAGCGCGCGCTCAATATGCTACAGATGGCTATGCTATTCGTGGTTTTGCCTGCATTACGCCAAGCTACGACAGCATACCATGACAGCATACGACGACAGCATACGGCAGCATACGGCAGGCCGGGCCCCAAAAGTGATCCGCCCTTAAAATGGGTTGTATGGTTTCGAGTTCATCGTGACCCTAGACTTCCGTTCCTCCAATCACTTTGACCTGAACGCGGAAAGCAGTGGCAGCCTATCGGAATGCGTAGCGATAATCTGGTAAGCTTTAAGTGTCTGCCTGAAAGTCAAGTGAGAGAGAGAGAGCACGCGAAAAATGCAGATCCCGCTCTCTGTGGCAACTGGCATCGCGCAAAGCTTTCACGAGCCGGCAAAGGTAACATGTCGCATTACGATGCGCAGCAGATTTCGATGAGGAATGTGTGACGAACGTGTCTCGGACCATGGTAAACCTTGCAGAGCAAGTGTACGTTTTGCTCATCATTAAAACGCTTTGATTCACAAGGCATGACACGGTCGTCGCAGAAACGCGCTACAGCGCCAGAATGCGATGAGATGCGTGAAGTGATTTTCGGCTACGAATGCGTCCCGTGACTTTTGTTTTCATCGTAACCATCAGTGGCACCGCTATTTTGCGCTGCGCGTTCATGCGGCGGCGTTTGTCCATTGATGTCACGTGTATACGGTGGCGATGACAACGTTGACAATGTCGTCATCATAGTGACGACGGGCCGCGCACAATGTAATACACGCGACGATCGTCTCAGACATCTAGTTGGATTTAGCGTGATAGAAGTATGTGTACGGTTGTTATCTGCATACTGTTTGGCTTGTGCTTGTAGATGCGGCGATGTACGTTTCAGCAGGCATGGATATACCTTATGCACGACTGCATGCAAATATCATAAAATAGAGAAAAAGAGGGACGGGAGGCGGAAAGCGATTGTGACCTAATGATAGGAGCTGGGGGTCATGGTTCGATCTCTCCCATCAAGCAGATCGTTCATTTTTTTTAAAGTCAGCAGTCAGAGCTACTTGGCAAGACTTCCAGCACCCAATATGCAAGGTCAGGCAAGTACCAGAGGGTTCGCAAACGAAGCTTGGGAACCCTCCGCAAGCTATTCTAACAGCGTGAGATGGCCGTCGCCATTACAGGTTGGCGTTCGCTCACACTAACGCAAATCATTTTAGTTTATTTGTCCGTCGCAATGGAGATGAAAGCGAACGTATGTAGTTATGTAGCTTGCAATGTGATGACGGCTGTATTGTATCGACTCGTAAAAACATAACAAGAGCGAGCTAAATATCTTGCAGGTAAGTGGAAGCAGGATTAGCAGCATTTATGCGAACTCCATGTAGAGCAGGGTGGTTTTTAACTAACTGTTCGACACTGGCATTTCATTTTGGTTATACGCTGTATGGTCACTATGAACAAGTGGTACGGTGTGTCGAGACTGACTGCTCACTTTCCATATAGGCTGGTTGACTCGCTTGACGAGCGCAGCGTGAAATTCTCAGCTGTGCTTAGTAAATGAGACTTAGGTACAACTCTTGTATGATAAGACTTAGGAGGGAGACTGAATCTATCATTTTCGATGAGCTTCAGATTCTCAACATTTTTTGCCTACCTTTCCCCGAAGTACGACAGCGTCTGGGTCTCCGTGATCGTACACGAGTGTATAATGTGATTTTTGGAAAGTTTTATACATTTCACCTCACGCTCCTTAAAAATGTGGTGGAAGCGGGACCTCTGATGCTCAACCACTTTCGAAGAATGCACAGCTGCAACTATTTATTCATCAATGGTTCTGCTGAACAAGGATAATGGAACCAGCGAAGCGACATACATGAATGCGATCCCGAATATGTCATGCCAAACTTGGCCACGCCAACTTAGCTGCGGCGTGTGAAATGTTGCCATCGAGGTAGCTTCGCAAAAAACTGGGGCCGCAACTTTCGTGTCCCCTTTTCAAACAGTAAGGCTGTGCTCCAGTTACTAAAACGCGTTTCCACCTGACAAATGCAGTCAGCATTCATTACGCGCACTTAATGAATTACGAAGCACAGCATTTACCATGGTTTTTTAGTTGGCCAGAGAAAAAACAAGAATCAGTTAACAGTCCGCTTGCCTACTTTACACTAGAGAATTGAGCAAAAATGAAAAGAAAAAAAAATGAGGTAAGAGAATCTGTCCGCACGCGATAGTTTTTCAATCTGTCCCGTAGCTTTCAAAAAACGCACCAGCGCTTTCAGAGCTGTTCCGGACGGCGACGCCTGAGACCACGTTCCAAGAATTCTAGTTTCCGTAAGGGACGGTCGTCAATCCTGTCGAGCGCGGCGTTTGGGGCCTTTCCTGGTGCAGTGAAGCGACGACAATCGCAAAGAAGGTGCGCAATCGTCTCTTTACACCCACATACTTCCCATTGTGGACTTCTGGCCATTCCCATGACGTAAGAGTGGGCCATTAGTAAATGCTACTCTAAGCCGTAGACGAAAAATGAGAGTTGCCTCCCGGCCGTCGTAAGCCGTGCGGAACGCAGGACTTTAGATGGAGATCCAGGGAAAAAGGCGCTGGTTTGTTAAGTCTACTGAATCGTACTGGACCGATGTCAGCTCACGTGAGAGTGGCGGAGATTTCTCGCTGCATTGGACCTTGACGCCAAGATAGCAATGCTACTGGCGGTGTAATGGGCAGGTCGAGGTGCTGCATATCGGTATGTATCAGGCACCGAAACTGCTGACAGTTTGCCGCGCACGCCACTTGTTTGTAAGCAATTTAGAGGTCCCTCAGGTCGTAAGAAGTGTCCCGTTTATCACGTTTTTTTCAAGCTACTCCCTTTGATTGTAGCCTGCAGCACACAAAAGTTCTATTGAAGTTAGGAAGCATGATTAGGGTCACAGAAATGAAGCCGCGTTCCTTCACCGCATTTGCTCCAGGTAAGTTCTGGTTGGAATAACATGCCCGTCGATGTGTTCGCTACTGATTTCGCACGCGAGGATGCCACGAACGAACGAACAAACTTTAATCTGAAGAAGACAGATGTTCACGGGAAAATGCATATTTGATAAGATTAAACGTTGCCGAACAAGGAAATGATAATGAACAAAAAAAAAAGACAACACAAGAAATGCCGATCACAAAAAGAAATGGTTTAGAAATGATTAAAGACGTTTCGGCTTTCGTACGGAAGCCTTGTTCGCATACGAGTGGCCCCTATGTCTCCTCTCGACCAGACGAATTAACGTCGAACGATCGTTTTCAACAAGGAAATAATGTTGTTGAAGCCAGCCAGCGTTTCGACGGTGGGACTTGTACAATTCGTCCCTTTGTCGAAACGTTGGCTCCAGAGACGTTCCTTGTTCGAGGATTTATAAGCAGCCTTTTTAGGGCTGCTTATAATAAAACTGCACTACCTCGAGTGGCTTGGTGCATCAAGAGCGACTGCCACTAACTGGGCTGCTTGACGCGAAGTGTAAGATACTTCGTGAAAAGACGAAGTTCAGATGTCAAACGAGCCCAAGTCAAATGGAGGCATGTCACAGCCGTTTCATATAACAGCACGAGCGCCTTTTGCTTCTGGAACGTTTTATTTTTCAAACACAGAAAAAAACATACACAAAGCAGACAACAAAAAGAAAAGAGGGGGGGGGGGGCAGTGCTATGGGAGATAAGTTTCTGACAGATTCGCTTTACTTGAGACAACAATGGTTCGCAAGAGGAGAAGAGAGGAAGAAAAACATTTTCGTTCGTCCTCTCCTCTATTCCTGAAGCCCCCCCCCCTTTTTTTTTTTCTCTTTCTTCGGCGCTATCTGCTCGCGCGAAGGAAGATTATTTTGCTTTTCCGTCGCGTCGTTGTTCTCACTCTCCCTTCAGGACTTTCTCCCATCAGCACCGATCGCGGCCGATACAGAGGAAAGCGGCTCGGAGCGGAGCAGCTATCGCGAAAAAAAAAAAAAAAAACAGATCGTGTGATGAGTGGTACTACGAAAAAAAGATGAAAATAAACAAGTAATGTGATCAAATAAAAAAAAAGAGCGCACACACAACCGCTTCCCGGGAAGGGAACGCGTATATATACACTGTCTCGGTCGTGCACATAAGTTAACGGCTCGATGCACGAGTTCTCGCAGTTGGCGCGCTTCAGAGCTGGAGCGCTGCGGCCCGCAGCGTTCGCGCGCCACCGAACGTGCGCCTGCCTCGCCGGTTTCGCGCTCCGCCCTTTTATTTCCGCCGCTTCACGGCTTCGCCCCATCCTTCCTTGAGAGATGGGACGTGGTTCTTTCAGAAAACCATCCTTCAACGCGCCCCGACAACGGAGTTGAGAAGCCGCGTCTTCGCTCGTAGCAACAATGGTGCGCGAAAGCTCGGATGCACCCGCTCCCTGGCGATCGCGCGCTCGGCATGCATGCGGCCTCGGTTGCGTGGGTGCGCCATCCGGCCTGCAACCCTTTCCACTCAGGCTTTCTCTCTCACCGCCGTTCAAGCGAGTTGAAATGTTGCGTTTAAGAGGGAGCCGAAGCGTGAGCACTTATAGGATACGAGTTAATACCTACTTTTTTATTTTTGTCTTCTTTATTGCCTTTCATGTATCACCAGCGGAACGAGTGCGCACAAATCAAAAGGCAATAAAGCCCCGCTGTTTTTCTCTTCTCCGCATGCTCCGTCGAATGCCTGCTGTGGATCATGTTATTTTTTTTCTTCTTTCTTTCATTTTTGTACTGCTCCGCATTGCGGAAATCAGCCCTTGAGCGTCGTAAGAAGCTGACGAAAGAGGGCCTCTCACCTCGGTTCGCAGAGTGCCTCAGACATGCCATGTGCGCACAGAGAGCGTCTATATTGACGATGAACATCACGAATTCACACCGCTCGCCTCGTTGGTTGATAAGATGGTGTTCGGCTGCCGAACACGAGGTCACGGGTTTGACTGCCGTCCACGCCCGTAAGGCCCGAACACACGTACGCGTTGCAGCGCGTCAACGCGTGACTTTTTGACGCGGCGTCGCGCCCTCTTTCTATGGGGAGAGAGGGTGCGCAGCTTCGCGTAGCCGCGCGCCCTCTCTCCCCATAGGGAAAGGACGCGATGCCGCGTCAAAAAGTCACGCGTTGACGCGCTGCAACGCGTACGTGTGTTCGGGCCTTTACGGACATTTAGGGAGACACGACGAGAAGCGCTCGGAGGACGAGATCGGGGCGCGGACGCTTTCCTTTATTGCTTCTCAGGGCGGTAGCAATGTCATCGACAGCTCTGAATGATTTCCGGTAAAGTTTGCAGACGGCGACTATCATACTCCTACTTGCCATTAATTGTACCGTGCGTGCATGTGTGGGTGATTAAGGGACAAAGTGCGCAATGTACCGTGACTTGTCGCCCCTTCCCAATCATAGAACGCCTTGCTGAAATACACTATTGAAGCAGTGCAGCAACGTTAACTAAAAAAACCGTTCCGCCGCGCGATTGTTATTGCGAAAACTAAAGTAAACTTTCGCGCGTACGACACTTCGCTTACATGAAGACACTGTGTATGGCTTTCGGAGCCTAAAACCGCAGCCGTATGATAAGCGTACGCTACAGTACTACGCGGAAAAAAATCGCCTGTCTCTGTGTCATCGGGACTTCGTCAGAGATATTAAAGGTAGCACGCCGAACGGTAAATAACGAAGGATATATGCAAACGCGGCGGCATTGCTACACTTACTAAAGGTAGAACCAGAGGCGCCCTTCTCTCTTTGAATCGGTGGGGACAGAGGAGGGCCTCGCGGCCCCTCAGGCAAAGTGTTGGGTTTCCTCAAGACCAGAAAATTCTGGAAGTAGTGTCGTTTATTGTCATTATTTTCTTTTTGTAGAGCGGTTAGGGCTGTTTTTCAGAAGAGTTGGGGCCGTGTCTGTACAAAAGGAACGAATGGTGAGAATTCAGGAGTGTCCCAACAAATCGAGAGAGTTAGTAGGTGTGCCAACCACAAAATGTCAATCAATCAATCAATCAATCAATCAATCAATCAATCAATCAATCAATCAATCAATCAATCAATCAATCAATCAATCAATCAATCAATCAATCAATCAATCAATCAATCAATCCCCTTCCCCTGTACAGGGTAGCATGTAGGCGCTTTTATATACGCCGCCAGAATTCTCATGTTCTGAATCCTCAATCCCCTTCCCTATATAGGGTAGCATGTGGGCGCCTTTATATATGGCGGCAGAATTATCTGTTCTCCAATAAAGAACTTTCTCTCTCTCTCTCTTGTTACGAGTAGAAACGCTGCAGAATCTTCACTCAAACAGGTGGCCCAGTTACAGAGCAACAGCAACCACATGAGCGGAAGGCTTTCACTACTGAAGTGACATTGTCGCCTTAATTGTCGAGCCAGCTAGCCTCCGCGCACTGACGAAACTGCCACCGCAAATGAGCAATTCGTTACGGGACCGCTCTCCAGCATCGTGAAACCTGTAGTGTTACCTCAGCGCTGTGTATTACGCCTGCGCTCTGCCGCATGCGTATCGTAATTAACACAATTTAAAGGCTTGTTCGGTAATTTGGACGCGCTTGAAGATAATGTTTGTCTCGGGCCCGTGAATGTTTGCCCGGGCCCCGACTTTGCGTCATTGTCAGCCAGTACATGGGAGGGGAAAAATCAACTTGTAGCTCATGTGTTTAGGCTGCCTGTACACGGGCCGTAACGAGGACCCTTAGTTCCTCGATGCCAGAACGCCGAGAGCACAGCAAACTTTTACCCTGTTCCCAGCACACCGGTTGCCGACGGACGTTGCCGAGGCGGCGTGCTGCTTTCCCCCAGGTTCAACGCGATTTGCATGGCGCGCCCATTCGTAATGCGGACGCTAATGAACCTCGTTAGTGGCGCGCAAGGATAGCATCCGTTCGCACTAACTCGCTCCTCCGCAAACATACTCTCTGCGCTGGCTGTTGGCATGAACGTTTGTTGCGAAAACAGAGCACGCAGGGGAAGGAATTGCTGAATGGAGTCATTTAAATTAGCCCGGCATTGTCCGCACCTTCGCACTTGCGCAGTCGCATAGGGAATCTAAAGGTACGCAAAAGAGATTTTTTTTTCTTTTTGCTTCTCTCTCGCGTAAGAGATTGCTGTCGTGTTCGCATCGCCTGCCGGGAGCTGTTACCTTAATTGACAGAGTTTGCTTTTAAACATGAGTTCCCGTACTGGCCGGGCATCAATAACATCGCATTTTCTTTGTTATCTGCCTCGCGCAGCTGCTTATTGCCGACTCCAACCGGCCCCAACGTGCTTACCGTGTTGGAGAACGAAAGCAAGCACTTATACGTATAGTAACGCGCGAAGTTATTACCAAGAGCACAAGTGCGTCGTTTTCATTGTACAGCGAGATTGCAGCAGAGAGAGACTGACACTCCGGCAGCGCACACTTAATTGAAAGCCGTGCAAGCGGCCGCGTGTCAGTGGCATACGCATGACAAACTGGGAAAGCAGGCGCCTCACAGCGCATGTATGCCTCGGTTTAAAAAGCCACTCCATTACAAGTTTCGTGAGTTCAACCGAAATGCTCGCGAGCGCTTGTCACTTGCATGCATACGATCATCGTGCAGATTTGGTGTAAAGTACGAATGGATTTCTTCACGGAACAAATACACGTTTACAAAGGGCGCACGCCCTTGGTCTAAAGCTTGCGCTCTTAGATGCGCTATTCCGGCTCCCAAACAAACACTATACGACGGAAAGGGCTGTCGGTAAAGTTAGTTCAAATTTGATGGTGTTGCCGTTTGAAGTTTATTTCTTTCTCTTCTCAAAAT
Source organism: Rhipicephalus sanguineus (assembly GCF_013339695.2). Taxonomy (NCBI): domain Eukaryota; kingdom Metazoa; phylum Arthropoda; class Arachnida; order Ixodida; family Ixodidae; genus Rhipicephalus; species Rhipicephalus sanguineus. Next base: position 151,516,518 of record NC_051176.1, read on the forward strand.
AAAGGGGCTTTTGCGTAACGAGTGACCACCAACATATACGCAGTTAACTAGCGAAGTGGCATAACTCGTGTGTTTTCGCATTACCACTAAGACGGAGTTGGCAATGCGAGCACGACATCCGCGCGAGAACACGCCATACGAAAAGCGGGAGGAGCGCCACGTTTGCATTTTTTAAACTAATTGGTTAAAAGATGCCGTTGTCTCCGTTTACTCATTCGTGAATATCGGATAAAACTGAGAAAGAACGCGAGCGAGAACTTCTCAATAATTGATTGCAAGCTCTATTATTGTTTCACTTACGTATGCGGTCTGACTTTTAGATTTCGTGTCTGACTTATTTATATGAGTCATGGCTGGAGTCTGAGTGCATTTTTAGGTCTTTTTTTTTCTCATGCGCCTGTTGCCTTTGTTAATGATTAAAGAAGATAAAGCCTGCTGAGACGGACGCAGGAGAACAAGACAATACAAACACGTTTCTTTTGTCTGATTTTCTCGTGTCTGCGTCTGCACTGCTTACCTACTTTCATGACGAATGCCTGCCAACTACATGAACTTTCTGTCGTTCTAGGCCTTTATTATTTGCATTAGAACGTGAAAAGAAGTAGGCAACATCAATAAACGCACCAACACCTCCGAGACATCACATATAGCAAAAGAAGAATGTCTTCCTCAATCTTGGGACAATTTCTCTTCCCAAAGCGGGAGCTCACTCAAAGCAAAAAACGCCTATGGCGTTTTCGAAGCAAGCTTTCGTATATGCAGGCTGCTGATATTTTACCGAGTAGACAACTTGAGTCCCAGAAAATGTCCCTCAGGGAATGCGCTGACTATATACTCGAGCCACTCGTAAAAAAGAAAGGATGAGGTAGCTCTTGAAGAATAAACTGGAGTGCGACTCGAGAAGCGGACAGCTCTGAAACCGCATATACAGAGTTAACTTGTGAGAAGTTTTGGCTTCGATCTTACCAGACTCCCCTGTATACTCGCATGTCCGCAAGTCGAACTAGTTGCTTTCACGAAACCATCAGTACCGAGTACTCTGCAACTCCAAAATAAACGTTAGCCTTCGTTGATATTCGAAGGCAATCATGCGAGCATGTATGCGATTCTCACGAGCAACTTGTATCAAGGATGAGACAGTTGCTCCATCGAGCAGTAGAATTGTGGTACCATATACATACATTATTAGTGACTCAGCAGGTACACCGTTGTTTCAGAGGTAACGATAACGCCAACGTCTCCGCTCATTTTGAGAACGACAGTAACATATGCGTTGTAATTACACTCCGCAAGAACAGACTCAGCGTCTATACTTCGCAACATAGCACGTGACAGTCGATTGGCCTTGAGGAAGTGAGCAGCGTTCACGAATCAGGAGCCGAAGTTCACTGGCTCCTGACTTGAAAGTTCGTCCACCGCATAGTACAAAGGTGTAAGGTAACCCTTCTGCACCGGCCATGGATGGGCGTACACTCTTAAAAAATGGTCGTAATAAGTTAGTAACAGCAGCATTTACTACCCCCATGTCAACTTTACTGCTTGTCGCTAACGTTTTACTATTACAGAAATATATTAGAGGCAGTAAACGTTGTCATCACTATTCGGCGAATGCTTGCTACTAAGGATTACTACTTCCGTACCTGACGCATTACTAAACGTTAGTAGCTCTACTGGCCGTAGTATACAGTAAAACCTTGGTGATACGATCACGGCTCGTACGAATTTCGGGGTGATACGAATTTTTCTGTGGTCCCGGCCGAGGCCCATTAGCCTGCAATGTATTGGAGTACGGTTGCTGCGAACCGATTTGCACCCCGCGACGTTTGATACGAACGTACGATAGCGCACAGGTACGAAGAGGTCAGGGGCGTAGCCACGTTAGGGCACACCGGGCCCGTGCCCCCCCCCCCCCCCCCGAAATTTTTTTTGCCATAGCATACAGAGCAGAAAATGACACTCGACGACATCTGCCTGCTCGTCCCCACTACAGATCAAGGAGGTGCCCCCCCCCCCGAAAAAAATTTCTGCCTACGCCCCTGGAAGAGGTGCCGCCCGCGCTCTCACGGAAGACCCAGCAGCCACGCGTGGGCGCGGGTATACGCGCTGCGCAACCATCAACGGTGCGTCATTGCCTCCGAGATAGTGTGCGCGAATCTTGGAGGCCTTTAGGCGCCTTCGCGTTTAGATTACAGATGACGTTGACGTCGCGCCTTTTTTTTTTTTTTTTTCGGCACGTTGACGGGTGTTCCTGTGCTCGAGGCAGCAGCGTCTTTCTACTGTGTTAACACGTGCCTGCCACGTCGATGCAAGCCATGTCCCCGCAATCAGACGTTCTATGAAACAAGACTGAAACTTGGGGTGCGGGTCCGTCATGAAGTCCCATTAAAGGTGGACGGAGACCCCAAGAGACGAAGCGGGCGATCTTGGCGAAGGAGCTTGTGCAAAGCGCTTCTTAAGTCACTTTCGCCGCAGTACTCTGGTGTCATGCAGAAAAGCGTAGTAAGATTAGGAAGGGGCTACTAGTGGTCACGGGGCACAGCACATCTTGTTCATTAATTACGCACGCGCGCATGCACCGTATAATTTACTAGTACAAGTATGATCGTTGACGTCTAAAAACTTTACTTGCGATCATTCAGAGCTGTTCATGACCTCGCTGCGGGCCTGAGAAACACTAAATCAAAACGTATGCCAACTTTCTTTTATCGCATACTAATTTTCCATGTTTTCTGGTGATACGAATTTCCAATGATACGAATATTTTTGGCAACCCCGCGAGATTCGTATCACCGAGGTTTTACTTAGAATGCTGTACTTGTGACAACCTTAGGGAAAACTTAGGCAAACTATAATTTTCATGATTATGCTGACAAAAAAAAAAAAACAGTTTTGTGCTTCTTCATGGCACACGTATATGTAAGTAGGGTATGAGAATCTGGGTGCGAAATACCCATTATATGTCTAGGTTGAACCCCTCTCCCCCCCGGAACTTTTCAGTTTTGCGTGTGTGTGTATACAAGTACACATACAAACGCATTCAAACATACAAACGTAGCAAAAAAAAAATATTAGGCAGATCCCACGTACCGTGGGAGTCGATGTTGTGCGAAGCATGCGGCGGGAAGGTGACTATGGCGTAATTTTTTTACTGAGCGAAAAGTTACAAAATGACCCGAAGATTTGTATAAATTTGATACGCACACATATATGTTGAATAGCCGCATATGTGTTACATAACCAGTTGTTTACAGTTGGGTAACGCTGCCAACGGCAACGTGGGTATTACCAACACCAGAAGCGGTAGGCTGATATGTAGTTCTTATACTTGTCCCTCATGATGGAGAACGCACGCACGTTTCACGCACCCGTGTGCATGTGTGGAAGAGGTTGTTGACAGTTCTTGAACAAGGTCATCATCGCCGTCATCAGTCAGCACCAGCAGCTGGCCATGACTTGTTGTCGGATCCCGTCGTGATCGCGGTGACGAGGAATCCATGTGTAGTGAAGTATGAGGTATAGTGCAGCTGTTGGAAATTGTGGATGCCTCGGTCATTTCGTCGACATATTGCCTGTCGATAGTCGGAACCTGCAGTCATCATTCGCGTTTGTGAGTTATAGGCCGTCGAGGCTGGTAAGCCTGGATAGTGCTAGGTAGACCAACATCAGTGGATGGCGCTTGTCGTATTCATGGACTACCTGGGAGTATGTGGCCTACGTAGCGTAGTCAACAACGCGGCTGTCAATCAATCTGGCATCATCATCGGTCAGCATGAAGCCATCGCCCAGCCTTGTAAGAAATGAAGAGGACACTGCGTCGTTCTGGCGTATTAAGTGCACTTTACGGTGCGATGATGGGAATATCATACGTAACTTTCGTTATTGTATTCCTCCAGGGTCGAGCAATGCTTTAATATAGCTTGCTGAAACATAGGAATACAAATGTAATGTTTGTTAGACTGCTATAAAAGCGGAGCCAACACTGGAACCACAGACGTTAATCTGATATGACGCCTGTATCGTAGGAGTACATATGTAGTGTTTATTGCTTTCTTGTAAAATTAGATAGCCACCACCGCAACCACAATTGACGTTGCACCAACATTATGCCTGCATAGGCTGTTTTTCCAAGCCAGAGAGAGAGAGAGAATAAACGTTTATTAATATCTATTCCTATTAGCACCTAAAGTGGGTGGGGCCCTTTGTCCAGTGCTCCACTGGCTATTGCAGCTCGCCGGGCCTGGTCCAGGGTTGCCAGTTGGCATTCCCAAGGCCTGATCCGAGAGTCGCGCCTCCCACGACCAATGTGGTAATGTGTGTGTTTTTATGAGCGTGGAGTTTGCCGCAACAGGACGCCAGGTACAGCTGCATGTAATGTATGTCAGTGTTGGTATCCCTCCGCACCAGGGGCATTCATCTCGATATTCGGAGGGGTGTATCTTAGAAAGTGTGTGTAGGTTTGAGTACGTGTTCGTCTGCAGTCGGCGCCAGTCTCTCGATTGCTCTCTGTTCAGATTCGGGTGAGGTGGTGCCATAGTGCGTCGCTCGAGCCGTTGAGCTTCGAGGATGTCGGCTCGACCGCTCGGTCGCTCGTCGTTGTCAGGGGCTATGGTTTCGTCGACAGGGGCGTCCGTCGCTCGGTATGTACTTGCGCGAGCGAGTCGGTCGGCCCGTTCATTCCCGGGAACACCCGTATGTGCCGGGCACCAAATGATGCCGTGGTCAGATGCGATGTGCGAGCCTAGGATTCTGAGAACAGTTCGTGGTAGTGTGCCATGCAGGTAAAGTCGACATGCTCTTTGTGAATCCGTGAGGACGGTGGAGTTTGTACCTCACTTGTCTGCATCTGTGATGGCCAGGGCGATTGCAGCGGCCTCCGCTGTTGCCACGGAAGATGTGCGTATCGTCGCTGCTGCCACCAGTTGTCCTCTATTACTTGCCACTGCCGTGTACGTGCGGGACCCACTAGGAGTGGGGCCGGAGGGGCAGGCGTCCGTGTAGTACACGTCAGGATCAGTGCCGTAGTTGCGAAGCTTTCGTGCACGAGCTTGGCGTCGCGCGCTGTGGAAGTCCGGGTGCATGTGACGCGGTATTGGTACCACGTGTATCTGTGAACGTATAGTCGGGGGGATTAATTCTCTGCTATCTGCACTGTACTGCGGGGCAAGAGGAAAGCCAAGCTTGGTCAGTATAGCCCGTCCTTGTGGCGTGGTGTTTAGCCGTTCCCGCTGCGCAAGGAGCGTAGCAGTTGCATATTCTTCATATGTGTTGAGCATCCCGAGCTGAGAAAGAACTGCGGTGCTGGCGTTTTGAGGCAGCCCTAGGGTTGCCAGTTTACAGACCTGGCGTGGCTCTATGGTAGAATACATGATTGCCACGCAGAATGCTTGGGTTCGATTCCTGCTCGGATCCCAATTTTCATTTGTTTCATTCGTCGGGTCAAAGCTGGCGATATCGGTTTTTCTTAACGCCCTCGCGTTTAAGTTACCAATGTCTGTTCTCGCCGTTCCTGGGTAGATATAAACTGTCAATCACCTGTGGCGCATACCCGCATACCGCGGCCCGTGGTAAACGGGTATGTGCCACACGTGTCTAGAGGAAAGGGTTTGAGGACGTAGGCGACAGGAATTTCACGTTATTCATGTCATGACCAGACAGTCACATTCCTCAAATCCTGTTACCCTCCCATGATAATTTTGGTCTGCACCAAGGCAAGGAGGCGATCATAAGAGTACCCAGACGTAGGCGGCTAGATAGATAGATAGATAGATAGATAGATAGATAGATAGATAGATAGATAGATAGATAGATAGATAGATACGTAGATACGTAGACAGAAACGCTCAAAGTGCCAAAGGTTCGCTAAGAAATGCTTTCGCATTAAAAAAAAAAAAACTCTACGCTACTTCAGAACACCTTAAAAATAAATTACAAACAAAACAAAGCTGCGTGCACATGATATTTTTCTCTTTTTGTGTTATTTACTCTCCTTTCCACTGACGGCTCTCTGCGGTTTCGCATTCGCCAACCGCTCGTGCCATGTTAGCGCGGCGGCGAATGCTCGCCGGCATGTCCCACTTCACTGCTGCTAGCGGTTGTTTCCGAGAGTTGATTGAACTAGATGACTAGGGCCAACCAATTTAGGGAAAATACCCTACAAGAAAGTCAAAATTACCCTACTTTACCCTACACAATTTTTTTATTACCCTACATTTGACCCTACACCTAAAACAACACAGTTTAACAATAATGACGTACAGACTATACAGACATGGTATACAGACATGTGATAACGTCATCATTTGACGTCACTGTATGCGATGTCACAGTGACGTCACTATGACATCACGATGACGTCACAAATTTTGACAATCTGACGTCGCGAGGTGACGAAATACATTATGACTATTTTTTCGCATCGCTCGCGTTGATGCCGACGGTCAGTTTTCGTGTTTGGTGAGGCATCTAAGGTGTTCGCCTTAACTGGAAGTTGGAACCGACCGGCGTCACAAAATTTAAAAGCCACTCCACGCAACGAACAAATGGGAGACGACGGACAGGGAGAAAAACATACATGGCAAAAAAGAACACTGCTAGTGCTGCAGGGATGTGTAAAGCCTGTTTCACATGCAAGCGCTTTTGCTCCAAGAGCGGAGCGGCTGCCGTCGCGGGAGCCCAAAAACAGGTTTTAAGAGCGACCAGTGGACGCTCGTAATGCCAGCGATCGAGATCGCCGGAGTTGGAAAAATTCGCTCGCGGCAGAGCATCTGCCCAAGGTCAACCAATGGGAGAGCAGTGACGTGCGGAGCACGTGACTGCAGGGGTGGAGTCGAGGAACGGGCACGCGCGCCGGGAGGAACTCGGTTTCCTAGCAGACGACATCCGCAGCAACGAGCTGGCAGTGTAGAAGTGCTGTTCTTTTCCTTTTGTTGTTCTCTACGGCGCTTCCGTCAAAGCAGATAAATCGTTTGCACGTGTCATTTTGTTCTTTTGCATTTTTATCGAACCGTGGCACCAACATAGGTCCGGTCAGGGGGACCCTACGGCACTCCGCACTTGTAGCTCGCAGCACATGTTGCTGTTTTTTTCTTGTTTACCACTCTGGCCCAGCACGTTCGAAAAGTTTGCTGTTTTCTTTTTTTGTATGGTCACGGACCCCGCTGACGACAAGTGCCGCCGCCTCTTTACTGGAATGCCCATGGGCAAAAAGAGGGACGAGCTCCTTCACAAACACACATTATCGTCGACTGGGCCGCTTGCATCTGGTTGCCGGCCCAGACGGCGCACCAACGCATCGCGGCATTCGAGAGCAAAAGCCACCGAAAGCCCCGTGAAAGCTTAAACCAACAAAAGTAAATTATTTCTTTTGCTTTTCCATGGCCAAGTGTATGAGCGTGCAACAAGACTTGCGTGGTAAAATAAGAAAGCTGGAACAGAAATAAACGTGACTACTGAAGTTGTTTAATTCCACTCTGATACACTGCACATTTCATCACTCAAGGTTTAGGCGCGTGAAAATCGAGCACCGAAGTAGAAGGCTGGTGAAACTCGCAATCCAAGCGCACCAAAACAAGCGAACTTGGAGAAAGGAAACCCGAGGGTAACGGGCGCTTTCCACAACCATCACTGCGCATCGCAGAGGCGCGCGCCGCGCAAGAGCGGTGCATGTGAAACGAAGCCGCGGCCGAGCGTCCTGGTGCCGCTCGATCGCCGCGGGCCCCACCGCTCAGTCGCTCGCATGTGAAACAGGCTTAACGTATTATCTTTCGTCTCTGCCCTATGCTCGTAACATGTGAATTGAAACAATTCCAATTTTATTCAAGGAAGGATTTAGTTTTCGGATCTATTTAGGAATGTCAACTTCGGAGATGTCGCGTCGATCGTTTACATTTTTCGCCGATCGATGACGAGCGAAAAGTGGACATTACCCTACGTTTGTTAAGAAAATCGTGCTACCGCCCTACTACCCACGCTGGCCACAAATTTCCGAAAATACCCTAGAAAAGGGTAATTATCCTACGGTTGGCAACACTGGGTTGAACCCCATAGTTCCCAGCCGTCAATGCTACGCTGTAACATGAATAATGGTCTCAAAAAGCAACCGGGAGCGAAACTTGAGGCTAAATAGCGTTCATATAAGCGCCAGATTTGAAAATAGGCATTTATAGGCATTTGTAAGCATTTAGGCACGAACGCCAAAAATAGGCATTTATAGGCACTATAAGAACACTATAAAAGCCCTTCTTAACCTCTAATTCATGCTCATATGTCAAAATGGCGCAATAGGAGCGCAAGGAACAAAGTAGGCATTTGTCTAACATCCGGTATTTAGTAATAAGGGATTATTAACTAGTGTAACAAGACAATGGCGTTTTCACTACGGCGTCTCTCATAGCCTTAGTCGCTTTGTTAAGCCCCATGAACCAACCTACCGTACCATTTTGCTTTTTTTTATTTGGGCTTATTATGCTTTTGTAATAAATTCCACATGATATGAAAATGCCAACGGCACACGTGAACCAAATAGGTGTAAACCTATTGTTGGGTAATTGTATTCCACTAGTGTTCGTAACCGTTCTAATAAGGTAGTGACTGCCGTCGTAGTATCATTACTAACTTGAAAGTTACTACCTGCCTTTAGTAGATAGGTAGCGAATGTTGTGACAAGCACTTACTACCCCAAATATAGTAAATACCACTGCTTCTTTTTCTTTTTGAGGAGTGTAGCTATTGCCAAGTTATTTTCGTTTCTTATTAGATAGTATGACAGACTACAGTTATACATATATCTGAGACACCTGCGGCTCTGATGAAACAATCGCCCATCTTCTATATATCTACTCACGTTATATTGCTAGAGCAAAAGATGTTAGCACAATGGTCAGTATAGACGGATACGCAAAAGTCAGCGAAAACGCTTCTTGCGACCGGAATAGGCGCTCTCGCTAGCTGACAGACTGAAAATAGACTGCTACAGATACACAAGCCGACTCAGAATTTAATGCGCTAGCTTCCGTATCCTCTCCTGATACCTTTCTCTCTTCTAATATATTTACCATAAAACCGTTTCCCCTTCCCTTTGTGCCGGTTGGCAAACCTGACTCGTTCTGTTCAAACTAAATATAGCTCCCGTATTTAAGTTTTTTTTTTCAGCCGCTGGGAACGCACACATTCCTGACCAGTTCCCATGAATGGAATGTACCACTGCCACACAAGAAGTGTGTGTAAGCCTCAAATATAAATATGTGCCGTACCTCATGCCGCTGTCATCAACAAACTATCCTCGACAAGCATCGTTTATGTCGCCTCGGCCCTCGTGGCACAGACGGATAACAGCTACACGCAATGAGTTTTTGCTCGTGTATAATCCTCCATCGCTGCTATCGCGCTGGCTCAAACAAGACTCGCGCCAGTTATTTTCCAACATCGCGTTGGATCTCCTCGCGTTTCTTTTTCTTTCTTTCCGCAAACAGCCAAACAAGCGCTTTGTGAAAGCAAACTAACTGAACGAGTGTTAACCACTTTCGTGTAGAGCCAAACGCGTCTTCCTCAAACGAGTGTATACGAATGTCAACCAGTGTGGACAATAGCGCGTATGCGTTCACAGTGTGCGGTCGGCGCTCGACGGAAGCGAATCACAAACCACGTATGGATGGAAGTGTAGGATCCCTTTCGCCATGCCCTCTGTCGCGCCGTCGTGGCTTTTTCAAAAGAAACGCCGGTCGATGCGGCGAATTCAATTTCACAGTCATCCGCTCTTCTAAATGAGTTCTATGCCTTTCCGTACATTCTTCTTTTTCTTTTTCAGCAGAGCTTCGTATTCTTCATTTGTAGCGTTTGTGCCGGTTGAAAGCAAACATATAACTTATACGCGCTTGGTCTCTGCTACTGGCACGCTTCTGTCGCTTTCTTCTCTGCGCCTTTTGAATAAGCAGAGAAGTTGGACCGACTCCAATCATACATGTTGGAAGTGAACGGCAGGCTAACGAGGGCGAACTGACAGGGATAGCCAGCCGACGACGTGACCTGAAAGTGGTACGTGCCGAGCTCGCGCCTGCACTGTTGGTTTTGACGGTTCTCGCGCCGTAAATATGCAGGGTACACTGCTGTGTATGTTTCTCCCAAACATTTGCATGCGATTATTCTCTGACGCAGCCTCGTGTATTTTAATGCGTTCGCAAGGTTACTGAAACGGTGAACACCTCATATACACCTAGAGACAAAGAGGGCGTTCATTTCACACTGTTCAGCAAATACCGTCTGCAGGTTCCGCAACCCGATATTCAGGCCGCTGATTCCTAATGCTGACGTAAGTTTTACTGAAGCACTTGACACAAGATACGGCCACAGACAAAGTGGTCAAAATGAACTCACCAGCTTCGCATTGTTCACTAAATACCGTCTGCACATTTCGCAACTCGATATTCAACCTTCAGGCCGCTGATTCATGCCCCTCTGTCCATAGTATACGAACCGCAGACCTTGATGTGGACCACACGACATGAGAAGATGCGGCTTGCACAATTTTTTTATTGGCTACTTGACCACTCTTGCAGTCTACTTTCAACCGCTGCCAAGCTGCTATATAGAAAGATACTGACTTTACCGCCGTCGAATGCTATTCTTATGCTTTATATTCCACCATTAGTGCACGAATTCTGCCGATCTTCTACAACATTACACCCAGTCGCTATCGATCTGCATCTGCTTCGGAGAGCACTGACTACCTATACCGCTGACCGGTAGCGTATCGCAAGGAAGTTCAGGGAGCTTCCTATTTCGTGAATCTGCGTATGACAGGCAACTTCGTACAAAATGCGCATAAATGGCGGAGCCATGCACAGTATAACAGCTACGGATCCTAGCCTCTGCACCAGCCATTGGTCGGGCCGGCGCACAACGAAAAACAATAAACAGTACCGCACTGAAGAAGAACAGGGCATTCTTTCTCGTAAGGCGGCACACGAGTGTACGAGGTACTCTTGGTGTATATATTGCTTCCCACATCGGCTGGAGGCGTCTGCTAATCAGGGCGCTGTTTGTGTCCATGAAAGGGAAGAGAACTCCGCTGTGACTTCTTACGAGATATGTTTTCTGAGCTGCTGGTATATAACTCCTGCGCTATAGCCGAAATGTGCTCGGAGCGAAGGTCACTGCCCCCGTGGGCTAGCTGCTCGCTGTGGTCGATACCGACTTGTCAGGATTTCCAGGACGTGGATGGCAAGTTTCGTACGGGGCCTGTTAAATGCGGTGATCATGACCGTCGATTGTTCCCCACTGCTTCCTTCCGTCAGTGCCAAAGAGAGCGAGGGAGCAGGGACCGTATTAAAAAAACCTCTTCGTTCGTGAAAGTACATACTTTATGCCATTGGCTCGTCGCTTTCGCCATGTCCATCATGAGATTTTACCGGAACTTGCACCTACGAGCAAATCTAGCGTAATAGCGTTACTGCGAATACGGCCACAGATGGGGGAGCGTTACTTGTTACTGCATCAGCGCACAGAGAGGCCATGGACATCTCTAACGACACACAGGCTGTTTGATCGTGCTCAGGAGCAGGTCAAGTTTGGCATATTGAGACTCACCTTCTTCGATGAGGGCGCGGACCGAGGCCTGTTTTTCGGGCGTCTGCTCCTCCCACCAGCGGGTGAAGAAAGCCATCTCGACGTAAATGAAGCGCCGGTCCGGCTTCGCCTCCAGCTCCGCGACCACCGAGTCCAAGATGGTACGCACGTCTGCGCGGGGAAAAAGAAAGAGACAAAATCTTCAGGCACTCACCAAATTTCTGTGCGCGGAAAAAGCTTCTCAAAGCCCTAAGCTTCGTGAAGGGGCTATTTTCAACGTTGTTTCATGTAGACAATAATTTACTTACCCTTCTACCCGAATAAAACGTGCGAGTTCTTTAAAGTAGTACGCAATATGCGAGAGAGAACAAGAGACTGATTGAAAAAAAAATGGTAGAGAGAACTCAATCATCGAACAGAGACTGAATGAAGACAATGTGGAATTTTTAAGCATTTTTGTTATATTGGCTGCGGCGTCGTAATTCTTATTTTTGCTACATTATTTTTAACTAAATTTTTTTAGTTCTCTTTCATTTCGTATGCTTTATTTTTTTTACACTTTGTTTACTTGTCTTGTTTTCTTTGTTCATCCTTTCCATTTTTTTCATTTTTGGCTTTTCTTTAAGCTTATTTCTGTCAGAAATCGGACATCACCATACCCGTCATGTGTTTGTGTGCGCGCGCGCACGTTCACACACACACACACACACACACACACACACACACACACACACACACACACACACACACACACACACACACACACACACACACACACACACACACACACACACACACACACACACACACACACACACACACACACACACACACGTAAAGACGCGTAAGACGCGTAATTATATTCCCCTCTCTCTAGCTCTCCCTCTTTTCCTGATTGAATGCATTTATAACGCCCCGAGGTTGAAGAAAGCATTACTAGATGGCGCTACCAGCGCAGCATCTGTCCCCAATATTCCTCTATTCCACTAAATAGAAATAGAAGAAGAGAATCGCTGAGTCTACGGGTTTCCAGAAAGCACAACGGGCGCTGTAATACAAAAACATGAAGCGCTATTTATTTATTTATTTATTTATTTATTTATTTATTTATTTATTTATTTATTTATTTATTTATTTATTTATTTATTTATTTATTTAACTTTGATACAACAGTATAAAACTGTTTGGAGCAGACAGCGAAATTTTACTATACACGTGAGCTTGGTTACTCGATATGTAATCACTGCACTTCCAAGAAATTAAATCGGACAGTTGAATAATGAACTAAAATTGCAATTTACAAATTGGAGCCCGTGAGTTCACAAGGCCATCCTATGCAGACGGAATTCTGAGCCTGGCATAAGTTCGCTACTACTGCACCAAGAAATTAGATAAAATATGTTCTGGTGTTGCAGTTCACATATCTCTTACACTGCTCAAGGAAGCACTTAGCCATAAAGCATTTCAAGGGCGCCTTTCACAATTATTTGGCGCATTTGAATATTCATTCCAAGTGGGGCATGCCTTACTAACTCGCCTGTTTGATTGAGTTCAGCGGCGACAATATGTGCCTTAGAGTGGTTAGCTGAAAGACTTATTTGAAAAAAAAACTGCTAATTATGTAATTATGTGCTCTGATTTCCCGTGCATGTAGTGTCCACCTCCCGAAGTAGAGGCAACAGAAATGTGCGATCTGCCTAAGACATTTTGAAGTGTGCGTGTGTGTGAGAGAGAGAACCACCAGGTATACTATAGATGCATTGCAAGTATGTGTCGTCACAGCTGGAAAAACTAACGTTACAAAAGCCCGAGGAATTAGCATCAACTGCCGAGCATTATCACTTCGATGCATCATCAGTCTTGCTTCGCGTCAGGCGCGCTTCTCATCGCTGGCGCCTACATAACTTCCCGTATACTTCTTTCACAGTTTGTACGTTACCCGCTAGAATCCCCGCGTTCTCATCCTAGAGGCTAAATAACCCAGAGGAAACGACCGAGTCGGGTACAACTTGCGCCATTGCTCTCGTGCAGTCTTATATAGCGACGATCTTCGCTCTTTGAGTTTCGGACAAAATTGTTCCTCGAGTCAGAACAATAGGCAGAAATTGGCGGATGACGCGATCGCCTTGGATCGCATGCGGGGGCGACTGACATCGGCCTTATAGGCCTCGTGCACTGGTGTTTCAAGCCGAGGTGACAGCGCACCCTCCCGTACGCAGCGGAAAAGTTAGGATGGGAGCCGGTTGTTCGGGGGCGTGCCGAAACGGTAAGCGCGTCGCTAAAGTCCGGCATTTTCTCTTACTGCTGCGTGCATGGCTGTCACAACAGCTGCAGGAACACCGTTGGCAAATGACCGCCTGTAGGATTCTGCTGGTTCCCACAGAAATTACACGAAAATGAAAGAAGTTAACTTTCCACCAGAGCTGAGCGGCGTGTAAACAACTCGTCGAACTTCGTCCATAAATGATCCCACTTTCATTCAACTGTTATTATTTGTTTGACTTGTGTACACAGACATAGCAGGACAGAGAGAAATAAACAAGGAGCAGGCTGCATGCCGTCTAGAGAACGCCAGCGTATTTCGCTCTGACGCGTGATCTCGTCGTGTCTGCCCGAACGGCGAGCACTGGCAGTCAGTGCGGAAACAGACACGCATTTGCAACGTCCCTGGAGAGAAAAAAAAATAATAATAAGCTCATCGGCACTCCTACGTCGTAGTCCACGATTTTCATTTGCACTATGCGCTCCTTGACGATGTGGAAGTCTCCGTCACGTTCAGGGATTTCTTCTTTCATGCCGCACAACTTATACCACTCGCATACAACTTCGAGCAAAGCGACAAACAACTCATTGAAGAACCTGTCCATATCTTCAATCCTACGACAACCGCAGAACAACACACGATGGTGGCTTCTCGCAGTCATGCTCACGCGAGAGCCGTCGACGCGCTCTTCTAGCAGACGACACCCAACAAGATATTCATGGGCGCTTCGCACGGCCCGAAATAGTGTGTGTGGTCTGATGGGCTCCTAGTGCGGTTTCAAAGGGACGTAGCAGCACTAATTGTTTCTCGTTACTGCTGCACGCAGCTGCATTTTTTTTTCTCTCTGCGGAAGGGTGTGCTCATAGCTTGGTTTTCAGCAGTAAGCGGGATGAAGACGTCTCTTGCCTTTCTCGGGTGACACCAACTCGCTGAACGGGTACGTTCAGCGAGTTGGTGCATAGAAATATTTGTAGCGTAACTCAGGACGAGGGAGATAAACGAGAGATCCTATCCTTAGCCTGTCGTTTTTCTTCCTTGTTCTCAGTAGGGCCAGAAATGTTCGTTTAAAAAAAAAAGGGGGGGGGGGGGACTTAGTTGAATGCCGTCCAGAGTCGCGGAGAGGCCGGCTTTAAGAAAGTGTTTTTTTGGAGTAGATGGTTGAAGCGCTAGCAGTCACAACGGGACGTCCGTGTCCGCTAGCGGTTCCACCATCGCGCCGGGACGTCCCGTTGTGTCTTTCTCGTCCGTGCCTGCTAGCGCCATGATATCTTTTGACAGGCTGCCTTTCCACGGATACGCGAAACACAAGTCAGCGTGAGTCAGCACGGTGTACTTATGCACAAAAAGGCGAACAAAGATTGCTGCTCTAAAAGAAACGCTGCCGCGGCAACCGCCACTGCCGCGCTGAAACGTGTAGGCGCGCACGGGCGCGCACGTATTCTCCCAACCTAAGAGTGCACCGCTCGCCCAAAAGAGGGCGGGAGCAGTGGCGCCACCATACCAGGTCTCTAGACCTATAGCGTACAGAAGTCGCCTTTGCACCATTTCGGGGGCAGCACAGGAAATCGCATAGTAGTCTCGTTAAAAGCCAGGACCTCTATTCGCAAAGAACATTTTGCGCTAGAACTGTTCGTAAGAGAATAATTTAGCCAATCCTGATGCTGGACATATCGTTAGCGAAGCCCGCTGACCAATGACAAAGACCCCTTACAAACTAAAAGCGTCACGAATTCGGCCCAAGGTTGCTTACTAGAGGGAAAAGTTCAATATGCACCCTTTCAACGCGCCTTAAAGCCGTACGCAGTAGTTTCAGGCTCCTCTACGCTCGCGCGCGCCACAAATTCCAAAGTCAAACCTAATATAACTGGTTGCTAAGGGTGCAGGCTCCCATACGTTTCAGCAACACTGCTCTATTTCTGTCTCCCTCTCGTGCGTGTGTATGTGTGTTCCAACGTTATGCTTTGAGCACTAACATCACCGCCGCTATGGTAGAGCAGGTAGATCTAAGGATGGCCGTGACTAAGATGCAGTTTGATGCTATAAGCGGAATATTCAATTTTTTTCTATAATGGCAAGTCAGTTCTGTGCAAGCCAGCAATGTAGAGGAATGCTCATGAAAGAAAAAAACAAACAAACTGAGATT
This sequence comes from Rhipicephalus sanguineus, assembly GCF_013339695.2. Lineage (NCBI taxonomy): Eukaryota > Metazoa > Arthropoda > Arachnida > Ixodida > Ixodidae > Rhipicephalus > Rhipicephalus sanguineus. The sequence goes on from NC_051176.1 coordinate 151,532,486, forward strand.
CATCCATTTGTAGGATGAAGCTATGGGCTTCTCAGAAAGAAAGCTTCGCAGTAGAAGGAAAGTGCGCTCCGGTAAGGGGCACGAGAAGTTCAATCTTTGTGTCCCGTTAATAGTGGACCATAAAAAAAAAACTTTACTTTCCGCGCATCACTGAAAGTATCTGGACGGCATAACGGAACCAAACCAAACAGAACAGAACAAACATTTTTTAGAAAACATTTTCATGGTTCAAGGCGAGCGCAAACTTCGTCTCGCTTGTCGCCTATTTAAGAGCGCTCTTTCAACGGGCTTATGAGCTCCGAGACGCGAACACCGCGAATATAACTTGTCGCTACTTCAATAAATAAATGCACCAACGCTTTTCCTTCCTGAGTTCAGTCACGGCGCAGCCAAGCGACTGCTTAGTACACGGCTAAGCATTTACTGTAGAATTTATAAGCGTGGAGATACAGAAACCTCAGTCGTTGCGATCAGTTAAACCAAGAACGTAAAAAAAATATTTATGCGTGAGGGAAGGAAAGATAAACACTTTAACGGAGAGCTAGACATGTTGACCTAGAGAAACGCCTGACATGCTACAAACGGAAGAGAAGAAAGAAATGACGCTAAAGATATTACTGGTAGTAAACTTAACTGGTCTAACCACTTAGACCGTTAAAGTTCGTCTAAAGTTAACAGGTCTAACTATTTATATCAGTTAAACTTGGACAACCTCACTAGCTGCAGTCTCCCGTCGTTCATATATTGCCTTTCTACAGCGAATGTGAGTGCGATGTCTAACAAGCTCTCACTGTCATCTGCGCTATATCGTAGGGTCACAAAAATACTTTCTTTTCTCCACTCTTACTACAATTTTATGCCTCACAGTTACGCGCACGACTGAACCCATATAACCAAAGCTGTCCCACAGATGCAAGTTCACTTCAGCGGGTAAGGACAAATCTTCAATGACGATACAGGACAGTCATGATACAGTTCACAATACGAAAAAAACTTGGACAACGCTTGAGCTTCGCCTTCAAGAGTAGAAGGCGATAGCGTAATCGGGCCGTGCCCATCGCCTTCCCAACTTCCAGCCTGGCTTCAGTTCTCGATGGATGCCTCAATCGTGCCGCAGGGAAACGAACATCTGTGCGCGTAACATTGGCCGTTTCAAACTATCCTACAATAATTACTGCAAGTACAGTTGCGAAGTGCCCACTACGCCATAATTATTCCTTTTGCGAATCAGCGAATGAAGGCAACACGCGAACATATAAGCGCACTACGCGCCCGTAAGGCAACACACGAACATACGCAGCTGCTAACTTGGTTGATGCTTTTGCTGCTGACGATGATTAATTATGTCTGAGCGCTTTGTAAAGGGTGGGCCTTTAAAGCGCCCACTCGTTCCGCAATCCACATGTTTTGACGCCTGGCGCGATTCTATACGCTTCTGCTACACAATAGTATACGCGTTAAGGAGACCCCTTCCACTACATGACATTCATATACAGTAAAGGCTCGTTAATTCGAACTTGCAGTTAAATCGAACTGACGTCCTGGTCCCGGCACAGCCGTGTATATTTCTGTGGGGGGCGGGGGGTGACTCCCGATAAGTCGAACGCGTCGGTATTCACAACGGTTAATTCGAACTGGGAGCGACCACAATGTGTTGCAAAACCAAACCAAACCAAAAAAAAAAAAAAAAATCACGCCATATCCACGAAGTGAATGATGATTGAGGAGCTTGCTCGGAGATAATCTGGTAAACCGTGAATGATCCATGCAATTCTTCTACTGTCATATAAAGACGTCACACGTTGTTATAGTAGCGATTGTGGTCAGGTTGTTGTAGAACCACAAGCGGTCGCAGACCTTGATGCTGTGGCCGAACGTGCGAGCGTGCGCGTGCTACAGTTGGCTATGCTATATGTGGTTTTGCCTGCGTTAATTGCATCATCAAGGCGCTCGAAGAACAAGAGGAAGAAGACTTTTCTTTCGCGCGAGCGTGCGCATGCTACAGTTGGCTATGCTATATGTGGTTTTGCCTGCGTTAATATCATCATCAAGGCGCTCGAAGAACAAGAGGAAGAAGCCTTCTCTTTCGCGCGTGCTGCGCCTGTATCGGTCGCCTCTGGAACTAAGGTTACGCTTACGGCGCGGGACTTTGCCACAGCGTAAGAACCTGGCGAGCCAGCTCCTAATTTTCAGGAGATGCAAACCAACGAAAGAGCAGCATTTTCCCGCAGATGAGCATTCGGACGATGGGCTGGAGCTCTTGGACCAGCTGCAAACGATGCTCATGGAGTCGCGACAGAAGCGCAAGCAAATGCAAATTACTGAATACCATTAAGTTTGATTGCGTTAACTCTATCATGTAAATGAACGTGTTTGGAGCATAAATAGCGTCATATATTTCACATTAAGGCTCACTTCTCACATGAATGCAAGTCGGTGCTAGTTTCTGGCGTATATCTGACTGATCAATTAATTCTATTCGCTGTCAGAGCTCCACGTAGTTAATTCCCGAAATAACCTGCTACAAACGTGTAGCAGCGCCTAATTCGCGATAACGAGTCCACAGGTGGCTTCTTTTGGTTCTGCCCGCGCGGTGTGGCGCGATGTCCGATCATTCTAGCGCTTGCCCGCTAATTCGAACTCCGCTTAACAATTTTATAGTCCCCTTAGAGTTCGAATTAATGAGCTTTTACTGCAGTGTATTTTTCCGAAGCAGTTTCAAACAATGACGTGGCTCCGTGGTAGAACACCTGCTTGCCACGCAGCAGGCCTGGGTTCGATTCTCACTCGAACCGAAGATTTTCATTTTCATTTTTCTCGATTTTTCGCCCACGGACATCGCTCATTTTTCGCTCACAACCAACGACACCGACGTCGACACCGGAACTTCTGCGAAACGAGCTCTTCTATCGCGTTAACATTCTGGGCAGAGCTTATATACGATGACTCAAGCATAAGAATAGCCGAAACGCGTGATATATTGGCGGCGAGGACATACCGTGGCGCCGTCTGCCGGAATCTCTCTGTGACGTATAAAACGGCATCACGTGGAACGGCATCAGAGTGTTCGACGTCGCCAGTGTTCAGCCACGGTTTTTCTCGTTTTGTAAGCGTTGAATGCACTTGTATTAGCTGTGAAGCAATCAGTGTGTTTGCCAGCAAAGGTTTTTCGTGAGCCAACGCACTGTTATCGTCGCGTCGTGCACGTGCTCACGACGGAGCGAGTGCGCGCGGAGCCATGGACACCGAACGTGAAGAGGCCATGCACTCTTGTAAAAGGTGAGTTATGTAATTTACCTAATAATCTGTAACGCGAAGCGTCCTCGCATCTCGTGTACATTTATCTTTACTGAGGCAAGCGCGACATCGCGCACCTATCTCTTGCTTTTGCGTGGAAGTAGCGCGGCCGAGAGGTACCGTTTCGATCGGCGCGGACTGCCGCGCACAATTCACGGCAACGCCTTGCCCTAGTTTTCAGCGCATAATCAAATAACCGAGTGCAAACTATGCTTCGACATTGGTTATTACGTTCGCGAGATCTTTCGTAAAGGTAGCCATAAGTTATTTTGCTGCAATAACAGTAATGTCCACAACGCTCGTGATGAGTGCAGCTTACTCCTTTAGCCAGAACTGTTGCCGGACGATGATTTATAACAGATATATTTTAATAAGTGGAAGTTCAACCCCGCATATTTTTGTCTCCTTTATCCACGCTTCCGCTTCGTGTGCTTCTCTGCGAGGGGTACATTGACTGATGTGCTATCATGCCAGCACGTGTGAATCGCTTGTTCGACTACTAATTACAATTACGGTATCTCGTTTTCAGTGACTCTACCGGTCTCTGGCATCAACGAGTTCGTTGACGAGCACTAACGGAAGGAGAGGCAGTCTATGAGGCCGACCACGTCCGAATATGCAGCGTAAGCGAACTACATCGAGACAAAGTCACTGTCGCCGCTTTTGTGCCGAGCGCCTTCCGGCTACGCTCGGTGTGTTTTGGACAGTCCAAGGGCCGGACAGGAAGGTTTTGCGACGGCACTGCTTCGGGAACCAGGCACAATCTTTTCCAGCCTGGCGTGAATAAACGTCGTAAATTCCTATGTGTACAGTCACGGAAAGTCTCACGTAGTACTTACCGAACATTTTAGCTCCAACGCAGTGCACAAAATCTTCGCGAAAGTGCTTGCTACACACGCGATAATGGATGCTGGGTTGCTTCCCCATTCTAAGCTTTATCAACCACGCATCTCGCTGCTTCTTGGTTTTGGGACATGCGTGGAAACTCACACCGGGCTCGGTCAAATACGTTCGGCACTGCGGCACAGAGCATGCTGAAGAAAAAACAAAGCTTCAACCTCGGGCATGAGATGCAGCGAGCAGCGTTGGCAAAGCTTTCGGCGGCAAAGGAGAGTCACGTGATGGCATTTACCACGTCATAGCGATAGCAGCGCCGGTCTCTCCTGTGGTGGCCCTCGAGGCCAATATGAAGCGTGTACTGCAGCCAGGCTCCTCTCTCGCACTTCTCTCCCAACAAGTTGCGCCATCTTGCGGTGCCACCGCAAAGTAAGAGCGCAGCCAACGGCACGCATCAAGTGGCCAAGGTTGGAGTCGAAGAGATTCATTAAAGAGCACCAAGTACCCAGTGACACATATTCAGTGGCACATAACAAACTGACATAACTATGATAGCGTAAAACAGATTCATCGAACAGCGAAACATGACACACGTTCAGCGGCACTTGCAGGAAAAGGCTCACATTTATATAGATTGGACTACATTTAGTACAAGCCAACATTTTTAGACTGCACTTTCGCTGGGATCGGCCCATATTTTTGCCAAAGTTAAGTAGCGGGAAAGACATTCACATGATAACGCCAAGAATACTTTTCGCATTCCATCCAATCAATAAAGTTGTTTCCATTATTGCACACTTCTACACTGATGTAAACCTACCAGGAGAGTTTACTGAAGGCCGTGACATGCCGTTAGGGCTTGTGCGCGCTTCATCAACGTGTGGGTGCATGAAATCGTACAACATCACGATTTTTTTTCCATTTGTTTATTTTCTCTGCAGTATATGACAGTTATCTGGAACTGTACCTCTTCTTATTCCATCTATATTGACGTCGCGTCGATAATCTTTTACTAAATCATTTGCCCTCTCAGTTTGCTTTCGTCAAGACGAGGACCCAACGTAAAAAAGATAATAAAATAACGCAGAGAAATAGAAAGAGATGAGCAATGTCAAAAAAAAAAAAAAGAAGAGAGTTAGGTAGGCAGACACGGTTGTGTTTTCGTGTCTAAGTGCCGAACTTAAGTATAATTACCGGGGTTTAACGTCCCAACACTGAGATATGATTATAAGGCACACCGTAGTGGAGGGCTCCGGAAATTTCGACCGCCTAAAGTTCTTCAACCTGCACCTAAATCTAAGTACACGGTGTTACGTTTGGCCTAAAAATTCATCGAGGCCGACGCTATTGAGCGTACAGCTGTCTACCGGAATGCTGTCTTCTCCCCCCGTATCGGCGCTTAGACGGAGGCAGGAACGCCAATAGACCGATCCCACCAGACCATCTGCGCATGCGCGAGTTTCCGACAGTGGCACTGTCGCCATCTTAGTTGTAGTTCTCGGAGCGCTGCTGGTGCGGCTGCTTGCTGCGTGTTTCAGGTATATTGGCGTTTTGCACCAATCCTCGACACGCAAGACGATCGAACGCGGTGGAAAACTGTGTCCGCACCTCCAACGTATGTTATTTTATTTCGGATTAACTGCATCCTAGCGCTAAAAGAAAAAAAGAACAGTTGATAGTGCCTACGTGTGACGAGGTGGTCTCGTCGGGTTGATGAGCTTGCCTCGTTTTGCTGAATAAATATTAGTAATAAAAAATGAGAAATCACGTTCCCGTCGTCATGAGAGCAAATATCTTCTTCAGTGAACGCAAGCGACACAAGCTAAAGTATCCGGAAAATAACTTGCCCAACTGCGCAGAGCTCTCCGCTATACGACAACAGGAGAAAAAAAAAAGCCGATAGGGACCAAAAAAAGAAGCTTATTGCGCTTTTTTTTTGTCGAAGCGACACTTTCCATGTAGACTGTGTTGTCAACGCAGGACTTCGATCACCGTAATAAGTTAAATGTGAATGAAGATAAAACGGTCGCCGTGAAGCAGGTTAGAGGCGCGTCCGCTGAACAGTGACTGGCCGCTCATGCCGTTTGGCAAAGGTTAACATCACGAAAATCTCGTAAATGGCATAATATTTCCTGCTGTACAAGAGATGGATGAGTCAGTAAGAGATTTTGGCGGCACACGCAATGCGGCGGATAAGTAGCAGCTCGCTCCGGCTGGCGGCGGCAGCCTCAGCCGGTGGCTCGGCGCCGGTATCGTCGCTAGGCCTACCGCTTCGAAACGGCAGTGTACGGTTAATAGCCTACGCTCATAAAGAAGTCCAGCTTTGCTACCGCTGTTGCCCGCTTTACGATGCGTTCACAATAATATTGCATATTGAAAGGAACAGGGAAATCCCGGCGGCGGAGTTGGCTGCGATACCGGCACGGCCGAGTTTTCGCTGTGCGCTCCACGGCGCGAGCTGTGCACAGCATGCAGTTATAATCTTGACTTGTATCACAGGTCTCGTTCATGCTAGATGCTTGACAGTCGTCATCGCATTTGGTGAGAAGTCGGTTTAGGTCTCCCTATATATTAAAGCGATATCTGTTGAGCCCGGAAAGGACGTTGTATCCAACCTGTCGCCGCTGGCGGTGATTGGCCCGGCAAGGGGATCCAGCTCGTGTTATATGAACTTTTGCTGTCGCTGATCGGTCCATCGTTCGCGCAGCAAGGTTGCTATGACGCAATAGGGCACTGCTAAACCATGATGCATCGTGCACAGGGAGTTCACGAACACGTTGAACAAGAAAGTGCGCGGTAGTTGCCTCTCTGTCCGACTTCGTTGACTGTCGCACACATTCCTGTTGGAGCTTGAAATCCTTTGAGAACACGCAAAATCCGAGTCATTTTGCTTCAGGCTCGTGTTGTAGCATTCCAGTACACAGCATGTCAACCCAGCCATCGCAATTCCTCCAAATAAGGCCGCTAAAGCTCGTTAATGCAGCTCGCCAATGCACCAGCTGTAGGCAGCTGAACGTACTGTGTACTACAAGTACCGGCATGCACTGCGGCAGCGGTGGCGTAGTGAAACTCGCGGTGAGATCGGTCTATTCTTCCTGGAGGAACCTATGCCGAGCGAGCGAGCAGGTCGCCGTGGACGGATTTCCCAGAAAAAGGACGTCGGAATTCGGAGACCCCTTTTTGGCTTGTTGTTCTCTGCGTGAGATAGCACCGCGGGAGAGTTTCTCACCCAGCCACATCTGCCTTCTACCCTACCGCAGCAGGGAAAATTAACCCGTGCCGGAGGGAGCGGTCTGCGTGTTTTCCGAAATTCGACACACCCGCTTTATCGTGCGTTTTGGTCAGCGTGGGAGTGCGCCGTTGAAGACGTTCCCATCAACCCAGGTGGGGCCTTCACCCATGGCAGCCATCATTCAACGCTTCTTCCAAGTATTACTGGCAGTGGAAGCGGAGGTCATCGGCCCTTTCCCGTTTGGACTGAAACTCCTCGCCGACCTTCTCACCTACGAGTCTTCGGGGCGTGGCGAGTGTATTGTGTGACTCTTTGCCTCCTTTCGGGAGGCCGGACGCCAAGACGACAGGTCACCGGATTGGCGGGAGACGCTGACACCGGTTTGCCCGTGCTTCTGCAGTGACGGTCTCGGGGCTATAAAAGCCGAAGACTTTTGACGTTATTGCTCTGCTCTCTCTTTTCACTCCAATCTCTTAACCATGTAAATAAATCTACGTTCCTTCTTGAGAGAACGCGCCTCCTCACTGGAAATCATCAGCTATGGGGACGGACGGCGGGAGCCAGCTACCGTAACGAGACCCGCCGAACCCCACTCCTTACAACGGGCGTCAAGCATTTTCGCCGCCATCAAAAAATGCGGCCGCCGCGACCGGGATTCGTTCCCCCGACCTTCGGGTCAGCAGTCAAGCGTTGTAACCACTATACCACCGTGACGGGTAGTGCAGTAGAAGTTTGCACGGTTGCACTGCAGAACAGCGTAAAAGGTATACGGTGCACCGGCTCATACAGCACCTGTATCGTCTAGCCTGTGTTCCTGTCTTATCTTTTGCGCTATTATGCAGTGCCGTACTTCTTTTAAATGCGAAGCATTTCTTAGCGAACTTCTGCGACTTTGAGCGTATCTATCTATCTATCTATCTATCTATCTATCTATCTATCTATCTATCTATCTATCTATCTATCTATCTATCTATCTATCTATCTATCTATCTATCTATCTATCTATCTAGCCGCCTACGACTTTGTGCTCTCCTGGCCGTTTCGTTAATCAGATGTATACCAAAATTGGTGTGTCATAACACGGCCTTATTACGAACATAAATGACAGGTCATATCATGAAAATCATGACACGCATGTCATGAACAGCATGATTTACATTCCACGACCTTAGGCTCTTGCGGCCGTTCCGTTAATTTCGTATACACCAAAATTGGTACGGCGTGACAAGAATTCATGACGAACATAATGACTGGTCCTAACATGCAAATCATGACGCGTATGTCATGTGCAGCATGATTTACATGACATGGTCTCTGGGCGCTCGTGGCCGTTTAAATAAAGGAATATATGCGAAAACTGGTATGACGAGACATTTCTGTATGACGAACATAACTTACACGTGGTAACATGAAAATCATGACATGCATGTCATGTATGACATGATTTACATGCCACGCTCATGGCGCACTCGCGGTCGTTTCGCTAGATTGGTATACACCAAAATTGGTATTATTCTGTATGAAGAACATGAATAACAGGTCGTAGCATGAAAACCATGACATCCATGACATGTATGTCATGATTTACATGCCACGCTCATGGTGCATTTGCGGCCGTTTCGCTTGCATGATATACACCAAAAATGGTGTTGCGCGACACGACCGTATGACGAACGTAAGTGAGAGGTGGTAACATGAAAATCATGACATGCAAGTCATGTACAACCTGATTTACATGCCACGCTCATGGTGCGCTAGCGGCCGTTTCAGTAGATTGATATCCACCAAAATTGGTATTGCGCGAAGTGACTGTATGAAGAACATGAATAACAGTTGGTAAGATGAAAACCATGACATGCATGTCATATATGTCATGATTTACATGCCACGCTCATGGTGCATTCGCGGCCGCTTCGCTAGCTTGATGTACACCAAAATTGGTATTGCGCGCAGCGGTGCACTTGCGGCCGTTTCGCTTGCATGATATACACCAAAATTGGTGTTACGCGACACGACCGTATGACGAACGTAAGTGAGAGGTGGTAACATGAAATCATGACATGCAAGTCATGTACAACCTGATTTACATGCCACGCTCATGGTGCGCTAGCGGCCGTTTCAGTAGATTGATATACACCAAAATTGGTATTGCGCGAAGTGACTGTATGAAGAACATGAATAACAGTTGGTAAGATGAAAACCATGACATGCATGTCATATATGTCATGATTTACATGCCACGCTCATGGTGCATTCGCGGCCGCTTCGCTAGCTTGATGTACACCAAAATTGGTATTGCGCGCAGCGACTGTATGAAGAACGTAAATGAGACATGGTAACATGAAAATCATGACATGCATGACATGTACGACATGATTTACATGTCTTGGTCATGGTGCATTCGTGGCCGTTTCGCTTGCATGATATACACCAAAACTGGTATGGCGCGACGCGACTGCATGACGAACGTAAATGAGAGGTGGTAACATGGAAGCATGACATGCAGGTCATGTACGACATGATTTGCAAGCCACACTCATGATACATCCGCGGCCGTTTTCCTAGTTTGATATATACCAAAATTAGTATTGCGCGACGCGACTGTATGACGAACATGAATAACAGGTGGTAACATGAGAACCGTGACATAATTCCATGTAGGTCATGATTTACATGCCGCTCTCATGGTGCATTCGCGGCCGTTTCGCTAGCTTGATATACACCAAAATTGGTATTGCGCGAAGCGACCGTATGACGAACGTAAATGAAAGGTGTAAACATGAAAATCATGACATGCATGTCATGTATGGCATGATTTACATGCTTTACTCGTGGTGCTCTCGCGGCCATTTCACTCATTTTATATACACCAAAATTGATATTGCGCGATGTGACTGTATGACGAACATAAATGAGAGGTCTTAACATGCGAATCATGTTATGCATGTCATGTACGGTATGATTTACATGCCACTGTCATGGTGTGCTTCCGGCCGTTTTGTTAACTGGATATATACCAAAATTGGTATGGCACAACACAAGTGCGTGATGAACATAAGCGACAGGTCATGCATTGTATATACCAAAATATGCGTTTCATTGGCATGGTGTATACTAGATTGTGCATGCACGCGTGCATGGCAAACATGCGATATATGGTGGACTAGATGCCATGGCATGAATGATTTCATTTGGCTCAAAGACAAACAAGGCGATGTATGCAGCTCTTTGCTGGCTGCTTCGCATTACATCGATTCCCACAGTGCGTGGGATCTGCCGAATTTTTTTTCAGACGAACTCTTATGAGCTGCGCCTCAACTTTCTCTAGTTCTAAGGCCTAGTTTGCAGCAGTAACGCTCTTGAAGACAACATAGGTCATGCATAGCGACCGGGCGTCGATCTTGTTGATATGTATTGTCTTGGTAGCCCAACGATTAAAGAGCCCCTTAAGCACACTAAGCTCGACCCCCCCCCCCCCCCTCACCCACATAGCGCTGTCTTTCTTGCCTTCGCTCTTCAACCACCGGGCTATGTTCTCTCCGAACTACTTAATCCTTTAGAAATGTTTGTTTAACAAAGAAAAACGAGCTCTTAAAAGTCACCTTCTTTCCTTAATTCTTTAAAAGATACACAGACCCGTACTACACTGGTACTGATCATCAAGTTGAGAGTGCGAATGATTCACAACTGGTTTTCCCATTACACGGACGAATCGACAGGGTCTACACCGGTGAAGTCACGCGCACCACTTTATTGGCGTCGCGACGTGCAATAAAAAGACAGGAAAATCCGAGGCAGAGAAATTCGACAGTTCTTTGAAATATCACACGTGTTCGAGAGGCAGCTTAAGGTCAAGAAAGTACGTAAGAAAACTTCGCTCGCGCAGAAAACGAGCGGCCAAGAGTGAGGAGTGCGCACCTTTATTTCCGACAGCTCTCACAAATCTGAAGCAGGAATCTGTACATGTATATACCACGAATACGGACTGGTGGAAGAAAAAGAGAAGACCTGACAAATAATGCGCACGCAGCGCTCTTCGAGCCGCGTAGACGTGAGCGGGAAACGGCCGTCAGCGGTTCACTACCACCGCATCGTTTTTGCTCCAGAGAGCGGCCCCGCACTCAAGATCTCATGAACGCAGTGCATCCGTGCTCTGAAGTAGACAAAAGAAAAAAAAATAAAGTAAGGCCACAACGGTAACGCATAAGAGATACATTATACGGTCGATTTGCTTGACAAAGAGAACTGGACGAGAAGGAAGACACGCATGCAGTGCGAGCCTGCGGTGTCGGCGCTCAGAGACACCCCTTAGGCTTTTGCCGGCGCAAATGGCAGGCGCTTCTCCGAAGCCCAAGCGAAGCGAACTCCGCACGCTTCATTGAAGAGTTGAAATTGTGCGGATACAGCAATATCCGCTCCGTAGCGCACGCGCGTAACTTTCCCGAGCGATTCCTAGTGGGCCTTCGTCCTTTCACGTCGTCGACGCAGGTGTTTTCTACGTAGCGCAGATCCGCCGCAATCTCTTTTCTTCGATTCCACCCCTCTATTCCACACGGGCGCGTCAGATTATACCGCCTTGGCGTTTTAAATAACACTCGACCGCTGCCCGAGACTTGGCGCTTCCAAGCGCGAGGGCTAAGCCAGCCAAGTTACCGTTCACCCGGAGTTTTATCGATGCCAATGCACTCTTCTTTCTATTGACGCCTAGAAGGAAAGGCTCTCACGTTAACATTGTCATTATTCTCTGCACTAGCGCGACTCTCAGTGACGTTATATATCCCAATTGTAACTGTTTGACAGTATACAATTTAGTAAAGAATATAGAAAACGCGAATGTATTAACAGGGTATTTCAAGGAAAGTGCACAGGAACTGAAAATAAAGGAACGCCGTGGAGTCGAATAGGAACGTACGATAGATTTTGCTCTATTAGTTTGGGAACAAGAGGATAAGCAAGAAGTAGGAAGAAGCATAAAGGGATCTGATCAAAGACGAGAACCAGACAGGAGCGGACAGCCTGAACAATGAAATCGCCGTTTCTGCAGTGGTGCAGTGTTTCGGCGAAGAGTCGAACACTTTCTAAACCTCAACGAGAGATACGAGACCTCTAGACAGGCGCCAGTGTAAAGCTTGAAAGAGACTTCGCTATGATGCATCAACAACGGAGAGAGAGAGAGCTAAGAGTTACAATAAGCATGGATCATTACCAACTAGCCCAACTTACCACTCTTCTGAGAGAGAGCTCGACCAAGAAAGAGGACATCAAACCGAAAAATTACGACTGTCACTCATGAAGCTCAAAACGAACCTAAAAAAAAAAAAGCAGTTGAGAAGAATCAGTGAATACTGTTCCTGTGGATACATGACCACTGTGAAACTCCTGGTAATGCCGCAGCGGACGAAGTAGCTGGACAAGCGCATGCGAAAAATGACCCATTCCGATTTGTTGTAACACAAGGCAAAGCAGAAAAAAAAAAAGACCAAGGCCCATCAGTAAGCGAGCCCACAACGAATTCCTTCAGCAATGGAAACATGAGCAAAATAAAAACGACAGCGACATATGGAAAACACGCCACGGAATCCAGACAAAGTATAACAGCTACACCTGTAAATATTTAATAATAAATATAATACAGTGAACACGCAGTTTAGATGTCAGTGCTTACATGTATGAACAGGTTAAATGGCACGCCGGCATGCGACATCGCAGTGCAGGGAATGAGGAGGTGGCAGACACCTGAGTGAGATGAAGTTACGTAAGGCAACATGAAGGTGGGCCACACCGGGTCATTTTTCGTGACGTAGTTCATTGTCAATGCGCCCTCCTTTCTTGCTACCGAAATTGTTGCATCTCAAAAGCTAATTGCTGTATAGCATTCAGCGCGATTTCAAGCAGCATTGTGGGCTATAATAGTGTATTGCGTATGTACCTGTGCGCTACGTGCCACGAAAGCGCTGTTGAATTTCTTGCGGGCCACGAGCCTGAACCAAACTTTGTAAACTTGTGTGACTGTATGTGTTATGTGGTTATCACTGTATATATCATAATCGTCACCCAGCACCTGGAGTAGCATGTCAGGCGAACAGCCAGGCAAACATCTCCAGCTTCATTAAAAGGTTTATCTCTCTCTATGCTGCAACAATCGGTTGCTTTGCGAACGAAGATATCGCGCCAGGTTGTCTCCAAACCAGTGCTTTTTTTTCTGTCGTTCTTGCCTTTCTCTCTCATTACACACACACACACACACACACACACACACACACACACATATATATATATATATATATATATATATATATATATATATGCATATATATGCATATATACATATATATATATATATATATATATATATATATATATATATATATATATATATATATATATATATATATATATATATATATATATATATATATATATATATATATATATATATATATATATATATATGTATGTTGGACGACGCATACTTGCTTGCGCTTGCAAAGAAGTGCTGAAGCGCCAGAACAGTATGGATTGCAAAGACACCATCAAAACTGTGAACGTTTTAACGGGAAACCACGCTTTGTCGCCGACGAAGTCTCGCGTAGGCAACAAGCGTGAGCCAAGTCAGCTCACTGTTTTATCGCGTGGTGAATGAGAGTGAGAACGCCCTGCGGCGGCCGGAGTCGGGACAGACGGGATGTAACCGGGGGAAATGAGGCCGCTCCCAGCGTTCATTGTGTTCCGGACAGGTGCGACCACTCGCTCGTCAGCACTTTTCTTTTCGACCTTACTCGAGACACGTGTGCACCACAAATTGTCTCTCGTCGCGTTACTATTCCGGCAACGGAGTCACCGGCATTTCCCGATACAGACCAGGAGTGCGCGAAGAGTATACCGAATGTTGAAGAATCCTTTCCTTTTACCATCTGTACGATTACAGTGGAATCGAGGCGTGACACATACATATAAGGAAACAAAAGTTCATAACAATCATTCAATGCGTCCAAGAGAAAGTACGTAAAAAAACAAAAAAAAAACAAAGAGTAGTAAACGTGCCTACTAAGAGCAGCAAATACCTGCAAAGCGACTTCTGGCTGTTTTTCTTCTGAATGGTGCAGAAAGTTGCGGGAATTGCTTTCCGCACTTCCGTGGTTGCCCTAACAGCGTTTGTTCGAAAGTTTCGGAAAGACGATTAAACTGACGGAAGAAGCTAGAAGGAAAGGCAACAAATAAAGGAAGACGGAAAGAAACGGTAGAGATAAACGACCGGAAGCGTTTATTCCAGAGGAGCAATACATCAATCCTACTGGCTGGGACTTTTATTGCGTATACCTTTAAGACTCCTTGAATGCCTCTTTCGGACACCCTGTCAGCTGAGATTTTTTACCCCTCTTTTTCTCTCTCTTTTTTTTTTGTTTACGTCTCGGAATTCCATCGGAGCAGTCGAATCGCTGCATGGGTCAGGCATCGCACCCTATGTATCTCTCGGAGATGCAGGAGAAGTGCTTTCCTCGACGGGCCAATGTTTTATCCGAAAGATTTGTTCACGCAGTGACGCTTCGACCCCCCCCCCCCCCTTCACTTCCGCGCCTGTCGATACTTTTGCAATCGAGCCACACGCCCAACACCTTTATTCGCTGCATCGACGTACAAACACCATCAATGAAATCTGCCAACTCCACGTGTACATGGTACGCATACGTTTGAAACTGAAGTAATCTCGAGGCAAAAGATCAGAAACTGAGTGAAAACATTGGGGCAGCGATATTATTTCAGGGCATTCTCGTCTGCCTCATTTAAAAATAGACAACCCGCACCTTTACCAATCAATCAATCAATCAATCAATCAATCAATCAATCAATCAATCAATCAATCAATCAATCAATCAATCAATGAATGAATGAATCAATCAATCAATCAATCAATCAATCTTTCCGCAAGCTAATATTGAAAGTGAAGTGGCGCACAAAAGTATATAGTGACACGTTTACAAAGCGGTGCCTACGCACAAATGTGTTTATCTTCATTCTACGCAACGTGTATTCTTACGCAATTTTCTGTTTACGCACCGCTTAAATTTAAATGTCATGTAATGATAATGCATTAAGCATTTCACAAACAAGGCCGCAATTCAAGCATTAAGTCAGGCGGCATCTTTTTCGTTTACTCGCGCACACACGAGGGATCCTTTGAGCGCCCTTCTCCACAGAAACTCTCATAACGTGGTGAAGCCGACTCTAACGAATGCCCAAGAGAGGAAGCTGCGCACCCACGCAAAAACCTAGCAGCCTTCAAAGTGCCTGTCGCACGTGTCCTACACAAGCTATACTGCTAGTCGAATTGTGGAAGATAGTTGCTCGAATTAGAGATCTCGCTAGTTCAGAAGGGCGTGATGTGGAATTTTTTCCGTCGAACCGCATATGTCTTTTAGCCATCACGCAGGCAGGCGCGCGCGCGCGCGCTCACACACACACACACACACACACAAACACACACACACACACACACACACACACACACACACACACACACACACACACACACACACACACACACACACGCACGCACGCACGCACGCACGCACAGAAGTGGACACCACACTTCTGTTTCCTGTTCCTCTGTTACTTTTTTTTGTCTCCATATTTTCTGCCGGTGTGCGTCTATATCGATCAGCCTGAACGTCTCGGCCACCCGACATGACACAGCGACCGCCAAAAGTGCAGCAGTTAGCGACGGGCCCGGCTTCTCCATGTTTACTCGTCGCCTAAAGTGGCAGGCAGGCCTCGAAGTCGTGGTCGCCGCTGGCCGACGCTGTGTCAACAGACGGCCGGCAAAAGACAAGCGCTCCTCAGAGCTAGCCCGACGGCGAAGCTGCGCATTTCAGTGGATGGCTTCCCGCGAAACGGGAGAAGCCCCGCGTTCTAACGTGGTTATTCAACAGCTCGAAAGTGTTGCTCGTGAAAGGTCCAGAAGGAGGAAAGGTTCGTTTACCCATGCACGTGTGAATTATTTGTAGTAGTCACTGGCCAGGTTTGTTTCTTGCTCTCCGTGTTCTACACGTAGTAGGGGACCGGAGACGTACACTCTAAGAAAAAAAAAGAGTATGCGTGACTCTTTTCGGAGAGTTCTGACTTGCCACGTATAGGACTCTCTTTAAATAGTCACGGTGACTCTCTTGGTGGGTCAGGGTCGGCTCGCTCTAGGAGAGTCCCCTGACCCTCTAGGGAGAGTGGAAAGACTCTCATCCGAAGGATAAAGTTACCACTTATAGGGAGTCAGACGACTATTGCCGGTAACACTCTTACGGGGGTCAAGTGACCCACACCGAAGCGTCAAGCGACTCCACGAGTATTTTAAGCTACTCATTTGACCCTTGCTCTACTTTTGCGCGACTGCTGTTTAAAATAGT
This sequence comes from Rhipicephalus sanguineus, assembly GCF_013339695.2. Lineage (NCBI taxonomy): Eukaryota > Metazoa > Arthropoda > Arachnida > Ixodida > Ixodidae > Rhipicephalus > Rhipicephalus sanguineus. The sequence goes on from NC_051176.1 coordinate 151,549,250, forward strand.
GGAGTATTCATTTTAAGCATGTCCAATAATACTTGCCGTTCTGCCCAGCGACTACAAAAAGAGAATAGTTCAGTTTTAGCATTACTTTAGTAAAACTCGTCAAAACAACACATATTTTCCAGCAAAGTTATATAGAAAGCGCGAAAAGATGGTATTTGATTTCCAATTAAGAAGTTTGGGTACTCCTCTTTACATGCTTCTCTGAGTATAGCCAACTAAAATGTGTGACTGATGTGCATAGTGTCATATAGTGCAAAATAAACTGCAGAAATGGGCATCATGTTTCAATCTTTATTCCTTATGATTAAGAATAAATCAAAAAGTGGTGACGGCTGGAGGTCTCAGACTTGTGGCTTGCTAGGTTGTCGCTCCTGTTCAGCGTGAGCACCATGAAAAACGGTATCTGAAAAGCAGAACGTGATATTATGATGAGAAAATGAAATTGCAGTAATGGTTTGCAAAACCTACAAAATAAGTGGTTCACATAGACACAATGAAGGAACGAAAACAAATTTTCACGTAAAAGGCAACGGGAACCTCGTCTCGCAATAGGCACTGGCTATACACGAATGAAAACACTTCTTTTCTGAGAAATCGCTTCAAAATTTGGTTTCAGAATAAACACGGTTTTGCGCCGGCTTACCCCGACACCCAAACACATCCTCCGGCAGTCAGCGGCACGCCGTGAGCGGTTACTGACCGCATGTTTTACAAACGTAACCCATACCCAGATAAACACATGCCAGTACGAGGGCCCGAACGACACCCAGCGCGTGCGGACGCCGTCTACGTCGAGATCAGACATGTCATATGCTAGAATTAGCACACATAACTCCCACAATCACGTACACTCACTTGATTCCGTTATAGCGTCATCGCAGATGTTGGCAAATCATGAAAACAGCAAACAGAAACGAAGGAAAAAAGTGCACGGCGACGGCCGCAACAACAGGCGCCGTCGAAAGTCTAGCATTTTCGCCTTACCGGCTAGGCGTGTCCAACTTGAATGACTACCGCATACGTTCTGGAAGCCGCCGTACTATATCTGCACCTCAAGCTACCGTCTTTAAGCCAACAAAAACCATGATATATAGTGCGTCTGAGCGTTCTGCACACAGACGTTTTTTTTTTTTTTTTCCACGTTCGAGGTCGATGCACACTCGAGGTCGATGGAAATGTTATTATGAAGTAGACTAAAGTGCATCTCAAAACGACATCTCGCACCTTCAGTAGTGCAGACACAACGTGCGATCAGCATGAAATGACCCCTGATAATTGTTTGCATCGCTCACTTTATGGGAGCTTGTACAGCAACGCGCATAACGGTGGCAACTCGTTAACTGACAGCCTTAGTTGGGCATCCGCAGCAGGCCCGCGGACACGGGCTGCTGTTCGAAATGGCTGGCAGATAACTTCCGCAGAGCTGCTGCAGACGCCCAGCTAAAGCTGTATAATTAGTGCCTACGAAAGCAGTACACTCACCGTTAACTGGCGCCCGTTGTCCGTATCCGCAGCTCCATGAATATTCCGCCCTGCAAGCGTCACTTCGTGCCCGGTGCCGGCGTCAACACCACCGAAAACGCGCATGAACATGAAACTGATGAAACTTCAAGACACGCAACCCGCGCAACCAACGCAACGCATTCCAATAGCATAGACGAGGAGACTGAGACAACTGAGAGAGAAGGCAGAAGCGGCGCGTCACCCCGGCGCCAACCCCGTCTCCGTTGGCGAGCAACGCGCCACAACGGCGCCAAAGGGCAAGCGCGCGATATGTATGGCGTATACGGCGGCTTTTTCATGACGGAAGCCAATCGAAACGCGCTTCAGGAGCGTCCAGTGACTCCTTCCGAACTGCGAACTCTTTTTCTCTGCCTGTACCTTCCAAAAGGGGTCAGGTGGACACCCGAAGAGAGTCACGGTTCCATGACCCTCTTTTGACTCTCTTTTTTCTTAGAGTGTATGCGTAATTTTCATGCCACAATGCTCCTCAGAATAAAGGAGCCAGGGGTGTAATAAGGCCGACAGAAGACGACCGGTATATATATATATATATATATATATATATATATATATATATATATATATATATATATATATATATATATATATATATATATATATATATATATATCCACATCCACATTTACTTTCTGGTCGCCCATTTTTGGCATCTATGGCGCACATATAAAACGGAAGGGCGCTTGTGCTCTAGCACAGGCAATGGAGTTGGCGATCTTTGAAACCACAAGGCTACCTGTTCAGAGTGCTTTTTACGTAACCAGGTGGCCAGTGAGCCATGCCTCTGAACAGGCAGCCTTGTGGTTTCAAAGATCGCCACGTTCACTGGCGTTGCGAGCGCACAGTTGTACTTATTGGTTCCTCAGGCGCGCATCACAGGGGCCAATTGGAGCGGTGAGCGGCCTATCGAAAGCGAAACGGTGCGCGAACTGTGGGGACAACGGTTATAATATATATATATATATATATATATATATTCGAGATGGTTCTGAGGGGAGGGATACTTTAGCTAACGAAGAACGAAGTTGGAAACCCGTACGATTGTCGCAAGCCCTCGTCCTCTGCACATATCTCCTTTTACATCCTGCCCTGCTGCTCTTCCATGAGACGCAAGACGGCGAAGGAGAGGACGGCACTCTCACTAACGAAATCCCCGCGGCGTTATTTCGCAGATAGGGGGTACTTCTTCGCTAGATCGCAAATGACAAGTATTCGTCCGTAGCCCAATTGTCCCTGCTTCTGCAAGGCTACACATTTATGTCATTCCCAAAATGGAGGCCTAAAATTTCATTCGCGGTTATCTCCGGTTATCTAAAGCCTTTCCGCCTGCGGGGCACGCGCCAGCGTTATTAGCGTCGAGCCCAGGGCCGTGGAGATATGCCCTCGGGTCCTATTTTTTGCTCAATGGAGGCAAAAAGTAATCGACGCCAGACGTGCACTGTACAGCTGCGGCCAGATGAAGCGGGACACATAACGAGACCGACAGAGATGAACACGCGGGTTCGAAATCGAGCGGGAGCACCATCACTCTTCCGAACGGCCCACTTGTGTCTCACGACACAAGGGACCGAAGATGAGGACGACGTAACGCCCGAAATTGGAGCAGCGGCCGGTACCGCATTGCAGGTGCACCAACAGATGAAACCGAAGCGAACGTCCCTGGCTTAAAACCGGGGAGTAACTGGGAGCAGGAATAGCGCAAATCGTCGGCTGCCATTGGCTGTAGATGGCGGTATAGACGTGGATAAAAAATATCGGTTAGATCCTTCGATTTATACTCTTGTTCACCAACGAATATATTTGTGTGCATGTGCGAAATGTGTGAGCAGGAACGACCAGCCAATGTGGGACACGCCGAGTAACGCAACATTTTACGCCCTCGCGGACGCAACAATAGGATTGATTAAATGCTAGTGCCGTTCCACTAGTACATTTCGTGCCTGTTTACAGGAACATAATGCGTGTACGAGTTCTACATTTAGTAATAACGCGAATGGACGTAGCTATACCTTGTCGCTTAATGGGTTTCCCAGTTTATTGCGCTCATTGTAGAACAATGCGTTCTACACACTGATTTACGTCTGGATCACCCATAAATCTGTCGGAAATAAGCACCCTGCGCGGCTCGTCTCTGCTGCCGCTCCTAGTCTGCACAATGCGCTGTCATTTATTTATATTTACTCAATTAGTGAGAAAAATATGCAAACAGCAGCCGTGCAGAGCTGTCGGTGGGCATCGTAACAGCTCAACCTGATACGGTTGAGGGTTTTCGATGGATCCCCCAGTAAGCGCTTCCCCCAGGCGAATGAATGGCTCCAAAAAAACAAAACGAGCACCTGGCGTAGTAAAGATCATATTGCAACATGCAGAAAGTCGCGTGTGTATATGCTTCCAGTAAAAAAAAAAGGTGCTTACGATACGAGAAAAAATTAGATATCTACAATCATATTTGCTTAAAGATAGGGAAGCAAAGGAAAAAAAAAAAAAAAACCTCGGTTCAGTTGAGAGCACTTAAGCACCTCTTTGCTTGTCATTCGCCATGCTTTAATTTTCACACAAGAGGGGTCACATATCACCGTCTAAAAAGGAACTCATCGCACAAACATCAGTGGCCGTCACGATGCATCCTAGCTGTATATTCCATTGTCGAGGTAAAAGTAATTGCGCGATGATGATGATTAAATACCATACGTAAATACCATGTAAATACCATGCGTGATGACGATCATTAACCGTTGCATCATCGACAATATGAATAGCAAGGTTAAACATATTTGTGTGAATTCCAGGATAGAGTAATAGTTGGGAGCAAGCGCTCCTCTTATTGTCGTTCTCGTATTAGTTTTCCTTTTCTTATTTTTTTATTACACCAGCATAAATTGTACCAGCATTTCTGCTGGTATAATTTATGTATTACATTAGAGTACGCGTTGCAAGTGCGAAATACGGGCAGTGACGCAGTACAGTTCATTAGGCAAAACAACTGCGTCTACCGTGCCAGCTTCGACATATCCACCTCAAACCGCTACCTTCCATATGACAGTCTAGCTTATTTAGAAGGAAAAAAAATGTCGCCCTCTCGCAGGTTGAGGCAAAGCAATTTGCAACAATTGAATGACGAGGTTTCAATACCAAAGATACCGGCCTACGACTGACTGCAAGTGGGTGCCGGCACCGGTGGCATCTGCTGCCGATACGCTCGAGGAACGTGCGGCGCGGTATCCCCAAGGGCAACGAGGATCAATCGACGCGACACTCGCTTGCGTCACGTGGCGCGCGCACTTAACGGGTGCGTGCGCCGGAGGGTTTCCTCTGGCCGTGCCCTGCATGAAAATGCGCTAGCCAAGGCGCAGAAGCAGGTCGGTAGCACGTCTCTGTACTGAATATACCAGACTCACTCCCTGAAGCACGAAACGGGCAGAGGCTGGCACACCGATCTATATAAACGTGACAGATATCCCTGCGTAGGAGCCCCACTAACGAAGCAACAAATTTTGCCACCGGACCTTAAGACACTGAACACCCGCGACTGGCGTAACAGGCACGCACTTGGGTCCGATGTTCGTGAAAAACCTGCAATAGCGCAGCTCACGCGGAGAACGCACACGATTGCGCAGTTATGGTCAGTTTGACATGTTGACTTTGCGCGCGAAATGAAAGAGAGAGAGATAAAGAAACATCATCATTCTGTGCTCTGGAAAAAACGATACAAGGAAAGAAATCCTGAATGGAAGAACAAAAGACACCAAAGCAAGGTCGACCTCGAACACGCGCGATCTTCGTCAGAGGGTGCTTCGTGTCAGCAGTGTGAACACGCTCCGTATATCCGCCTTCGTTTCCAGTGATTCGCCAGTTGGAATCCTATAGATAGCTACAACTGACACACGTCAACCACACGGTAAGGCCAAACCTTCGACCTGTCGCGGTTATGCAACGTTACAATAAACTACACTCCTTTATTTAGATATGCGAACCGCACGCTTAAGCGCGGATAGGCTGCTCGAGTAACTATATGAAAAACTGCGACAAGGTGTTACTAAGACGCAACTTAACGGTGTAATTACGATGCCCTCGTGTGAATGGTAGTATCTCCGAAAGTAACGCGAACCTTGTAAGGAGAATCTTGGTTCCAACCGTAGTAGTTGGTAATGATTCACATCTGAAGAGAACTTCTCTCGGCGCAAGCTAGACGGGGAGATACATGTGCCCTCGTTTAGCTTACGCCGAAAAAGGTTTTCGTCTTGTAAGGCCTACAATGTGTCACTTTAATTTATCAAAATCTATCATCCCTGTAATTTAAGAGTCGCCGTTCTTTTTGTTAATACACGACAGTAAAGCAATGCTGAAACCTTAAGCGTCACCGGCTGCTAATTTTGACGAAGGAAAAATTCGGCAGATCACACGTACCGTGGGAATCGATGTAATGCGAAGCATGCGGCGGGAAGGTGACTGGGGCGTGATTTTTTACTTTTAGCGAGACGTCACGAGATGACGCTAAAAATAGGCGCAAATGGTATACGCACACACATATGTTGAAGAGTCGCACATGTGTCATATAACCAGTTATTTACAGTTGGGTAACGATGCCAACAGCAACATACACTCTAAAAACTGGTAAGCGTATCGCAAGAGTAAGAAAGCCCAGTTACTCTTCAGAGCGTTCTCTTACTCTCGCAAAGCATCGCATAGAGTGAAATGCACGTTCACTCTGTACGAAAGGAGAGAGTGAAATGTGCTTATACTCCACCTCCATCTGAGAGAGTGGAAGGCCCGTATACTCTTCTGGCATGACAGAGTAGAACGCAGCTATACTCCTGCTCCTCATATATACATGTCGATGTGCCGGCATACCGCGATCGATGACCACTCATTATTAAGCACACGCATATACAGTACAGAGCACACTGCATTCGTCGCGGGGATGGAGACAATAAATAAAAAAAGCAGCGTTTCCAGCGCCTCCCAGTGCTTTTCAGTGTACTGGAATGCACTGGAATCCAGCGCCTCCCAGTGCTTTTCAGTGTACAGGAAGGCACTGGAATAAAGCCTAATATCCGCGTTTTTAGCCTTGGATTTGTGCAGTTAAATAAGCGAATATAACCTCATCGAGTCGGTCGACGATCGAAACTACATTAGAAAGGTTTTTAAATTCTTCGTATTTCAGTATCCACGTTTTTCGCTCGAACGTCGCGCACGTCGTACACAGCCCTAAGCTAAATGGTCCGTACGGCTAGAGTGCGCTATTACGGCTGTAGTCGCGGAACGTGAACAATAATGACCGAAAATATGTCCAAGGGCGTGACGAAAACTGAAGTGTTCAATGTGCAGTTCAGAAGTACAGCGTTTTCTACACAGAAATGACTAACCGCTTAGCTGGTCAATGCGAATGCCGCACATATCCTCGGTTACGCTATTCTTGTTTGCTGAGAAACGGGCCGGTTTGACGTTCTGATACCGGGAAGCACAAAACAAACAAATGAACTAACTTGTGTTTGGTTGTCGCATGTACGGAGATACTCAAACCTGCGTTTCTAAACAAGAAAACGAAGTCAGATCACAGATATAGTCAGTGCAATCAGTGACAACATGAAAGAAAAAGGACGTGTTCGCCGTCTCCGAGTGTGGCGTTGTGGTAGCGCGTCGGACTCACAATCTGAGGGTCGCTGGTTCGAACCTCACTTCCGCGTGTTTTTTTTTTTTTTTCTCACGTCTTTTTTTTTTTTTTTGTCGCAGTGCTCGTTATTATGTCATCATTACGATCTACGCTTGAATAAATTCTCAAATGCAATTTTAAGGCCCTATTCGGCCCGAGTTCTGCTATTTCTTTCTTGAGGTGTACTACTACTCCTTTCGGAGGGGTCCCGCTACTCTGCTTCGGCAAGAGTTACGTTACTCTGTTGAGGTGGAGTACTATAATCCTTTCGGGGGGCATTACTATACTCTGCCTCAAGAAGAGGTGATTTACTCTGGAAAAGAGAGTTAAATATGGGACAAGAATATACTCTCCCAAAGAGAGTGCCCAGCACTCTCTTAGTTCTTAGAGTGTAGGTATTACCAACAACGCGGTAAGCCGATATGTAGTGCTTACACTCGTCCGTTATGATGGAGAACACACGCACGTTTCACGAACCCGTGTGCGTGTGTGGAAAGGGTTCTTCACAGTTCTCACGTAGATGGCGGCGAGCGCAATGTCTTTGTTATGGTGATTCATGAGCGCAACGCAGACCCCGCCGATTCCGCTGCTTGTCTGTATGTGTTCGGTGTCTGGCGGCCGGCGAAGTGGGATGCGACCTACGTTGAAGTTGCGCATCGCTGTGTTCTTATATGTTCCCACGCCGCCGCACCTACAATAAAGCCGCTTTTTGTGGACGACACATTGGAATCCCGTTATTGCAGTGCAACGCTCCAGGTTTCAGAAAGTACTAACAAGCCCATTTATGTGAGTAGAGCGTCTTTTTTGAGGTTGTGCACGTGCGCGGCACAGACTGAGAGCGACAAGCGTGAGGTGATTGTTGTGGCTGTGCACATGGCCCCGAATGAAGGTGATAGCCAGGTCCAAGACAACGTCTAGAGGCCTGTTTGCTAGCCGGGCCATGTCGTCGACAGACTGCGTCGATAGGGTCGGCGACATGCCGGAACCTGAAGTCACCTTCTGCGTTGGTGAAGTATAGGCCGTCGGGGCTGGTAGCCCTGGAAAGTGCTACGTAGACCAACTTCAGTGGATGGCGCTTATCGTATCCGAAGACTACCTGGGCGTATGTGGCCCTTTGTGACATATAGTTATGGAGTTTGCTTGCGCAAGGGGAAACTGTGCCCCCTTACACGAGACATTTTTCTGGCGTATGTCGTGGTTGTGGTGGTTCGCAGTCCCACGGGCACTCATTTCAATTTCGTTATACACTGATCCCATGCTACGTCAATTTTGGTATATTACAAGTTAAGGAGACGACCATGAGAGCGCCCAGACGCAGGCGGCTAGATAGACACGTAGATAGAAACGGCCAAAGTGCCTGATGTTCACTAAGAAATGCTTCGCATTTAATACATGTAATAAAAATTGACAGGGATGCAAACAAAAATTACTCAAAACACAGCCTTTACCCAACGAGAATTGAGCTTATTCAACGAGAAGTCATCCTTTTCATTGGCGCTGTTTTAAGGCAGGAACTATACACACGAGCGTCGCGATGAATTCCGTAGCTTTGTGAACGCTGTGCCGCCTTTGTTGAGAAGCAGAGAAAGGACAAAGTCGGCGGAGACTAATCACCGGAGCCGCTAACCGCAGGGCACGCGAGAACCAATCACCAGATGCGACCCTAGGCACTTGCGGGATGGGTTTCCGCGTCTCGTTCCACGAAGCACGCTTTATAGAAAGTGGTTCCGGCGCAATAAACAAACCGCGCGCGCATCCGTCACCCGCGGCACATTCACCCTTTCCACCCCTTTCCACGAACCTGGTGAAAAGGTTCGAAGAAATTACGCGTGTGCAATACTGGCAACGAAAACAACAAGCCGGCCTCGAAGACGACCCAGCATGTTGTCTTGAACCTTACATAGTCTTTCAGGCGTGTGTAGCGTCGCGAAAAGGTCGGACTTATTGCCAAGACGTGGAGACGTTCGGCCTTTCGTTGGTAGTGATCTGTTAATAAGGTGTTAATAATAATGTGGCACTCGACTTCACAGCGTGTACACGCATTACGAACTTTTCCCGTGAAAGTCCAGCATAGTTGCCATGTTCAGTAAACAAGCCATGTCTCTGCGAGTGACGGCCGGTTAGCGTGATGACCGTGTTGCTTCACGTGCCTTTATACTTTTAGCGCAGTAAATGTAAAAACCGTTGCATGCGTTCTTACCTGCGTGTGGCATCTAAGTTTATAATGAGTAGGATAGGCAATGTGCGTCAGTATGTACTAGAGAGAAAGCTTTACAACGCTCACAATGCCGTACATAAGGAGATATATATAGAGAGGGAAACAGAAATCAAGTGTTACAAACGACCCTTCACCGACGACGATGGTGAAGGAGAAGTCGTTTTGCTGTGCATCGAAAACAACGCAGTTAAGGAGGTTTGTTGCATTTAAGAAAAGTAAAAGTCTACCTGTTGAACGCCAACATAAAAATTGCCTAATATCGTATAATTTCTTGACGTTGCAAGCGAGGTATACAACGATGTTTTATCGGTATGTCATGTTTTATCGGTATACTAAGAAAACTTAGTATCACAGCTGTAGCACTTCTGAAGCATCTAACACGGACAAAAATAATATAAATAATAATTAGTTAAATGCGCCTTTCGAGAATTCACGTAAACAATGTGATAAGAGATAGGCTCTAAACATATATCTCGTATTTGTCCGCTTTAGCCAATGTAACAGTTTTCACAATTATGATATCTACTTTTGGCGCAGAGTTATAGTCTAAACAGCCTGATTCACAGAAAAGTGCTAATTTTTTAAAAGGAAATCTAGGCTGTATGTTCAATATTGCGCATAAATGACGGATAAAACTTTTTGTCTTTCAAATGCTTCTAATTGCATTCAGATGGGCTCAGCGCTTGCCTGCCGACACCATTTACGATCCACACGTGTACTTGAGCAGGTAAATACGAGGTGGGGCCCCCGAGCTAAATGTGTCTTTAAACGAAGGATTAGCCGTCCTTGACCCTGCACGCATCATTTGGCGTCCTTTCCTGTTTGCTCGCGATCGCGCGCCCAGGCTGAGCAGGCCGGCCCTTATCAGTCGAAAAAACTCTTGGGCTGATGCCAAATAGAGCAGAGACGAGGTGCATAAGACGCCACATGAGTCCGACCAGCTGCGGGCGCGCAGTACGCTGCGTGCCCACTTTGAATGAGTGCCCCTCTCCGGTATCGCTGAGCGCAAAGATCAGTTGTAGTACGGCGCGGGCGCGGCATTCCCACTTCCGCCATCACAAATATCTCTTGGTATCTTAGATATGCCGGGAATAGTGATAAGAGACCGTGACAGCCACTTTAGCATTAGAGAACAGGCGACGAGTGGCGGCCATGTCACATTGGGAGATGTATCGTTTTCAGGAGCACACGTGCTTTTCTGCCCGTGCGATGAGTATAGTCTTCGTTCTTGAATTCAAACTCCTCGCTTGGGCGGTTTCGTTCCGAGGCTCCAGACAGGTAATCCCATCAACATCGTTCAGCCAGGAAGACATTCACTCGGATTCGACAAATTACTAGAGTCGATGCAACAGTGACCTGACGTCGTGTGCAGATGCCGCAGGTATCGGAAGAACGAACCGGGGATGTTCGCAGCAAGCGCCGCAAAGATGGCGGTCAGTTGCAATATACACATATACTTCGTTTATACAATGGTGCGGTTCTCGTCCACGGCTGGCGTGCTGTTCGCTTGCGGAACACCGTTCCGGCTGAGTGGGCGCCACTAGCTTTTTGAAAACAAGTGACAGTCCACAGGTACGAAATGTAGCTGTCACCACAGCAAGCACAGTCATGCGGCATCGAAGCGTTATTGCGGTGTGAATTAGTGAAAAAAAAAGGAGTTTACATATTTCTAATACCACCCGCGCAGATACAGAGGTGCAGAAGACCCGGGCCTCTCATTTGCTCAGCATTTTATGCGTCGCCATATTCTTCCTCTTGCATTTTCAACGTTTATTCGAGAGATTAGGCCTCCTATATATAGGCCTAAATCTCAGATTTTACTTTCCTTCAGTAGTGGAGTACAAGGTCAGATGAAGCACCTACAGCATCTTTTGAGAACACCTTGCATGATCGAAGCCACACGAAGTCGTATTTGGTATTACAAGTAACAAAGCCATTTACGTTTTTAACAGCGGAGCTGTTTAAAGGGACACCAAAGTGAAATAATGAATCGGTTTAGATTGATAACTTGTACTCTGAAAACACTAATGTCGTGAATTCCACCATCATAGGCATGTTATTAGAGCAGAAAATCAAGGTCAATGTTTCATTTTTAAATTTCGCGCCGAAGTCGCCGTGCCTGACGTCACAAATTTCAGTGATTTTTTTCGTATTTTGGCGACATTCGCTCAACGAAATTCATTGAAACTTGGTATTTTAAGTCTCTGGCCCCCAAAGAAGACAATCTACTTCATTTTTACCGATTAGTTAGTGTGTACGCCCTAGTAGACGCCGTCAAAATTTATGACATCACGGTAATAAGTGCGGGAACTTGAAAGTGGCGTCGCCACCCGCATTTTGTTCTTGCGCGTTTTCTCGCTCACCAAGTGTCTTCTCGCGGCAAGCGTGGTGATTTTGGTATTGCGAAAGAGTAATTTACTAATACGAGAAAAATTGTTTTAGATGCGAAGCATCTCTTGCTCGGGGGTATGTCCCGCGGCGTTGGCCTTGGCGTCCGCACTCACACTACGCATGCTCAACTCTTCTCCTTTCCTCTCTCCAACAGATGCACGTTACTCTCTCCACTTCTCTCCCAGCACCTGCTTGCGCTTCTCCTGCGTTCTCGCTTCTGCTCTCGCGGCGCATGCGCTACTCTCCTCCTGTAGTCTCCTCTCCTTCAAGTGGTAGGGCGCTGCGCGCGTTCAGTCCAGCGCTTGCTTCAGTTGACTCCTCTGAAATGCGGGCTCGACATGCCGAAATTATCTCCTGCGCAACGCCGCGATGAGCGCCAGCGCATGCGCGCCCCTCCCCCCTCTCTCCTCTCCTACGCTGCCCCCCTCTCGCGCGCCTGTCGATCGCGTTCACCGCTCGCCCTGTGAGAATTAACGGGCAGGCTAGAGGGAACACACGACGCGCGTATTTCTCTTTAGTGTCCCTCTAAGCTTTTTGTTAGGCCGTGCTGTGCGGACAGAAAACTGCGCTTAGCTATGACGTCACTGAGCGATGCCAAGTTAAGCATAGTTGAGCCTAATTACGCCACGTTTCATTAAGTCAAACCTTATTTATACTAATTAAGTATAAGTAAATATAATTAAGGCCAATTAAGCATAAGTTAAGTCTAGAAAGGCTACTGCTAGTTATGCTATGCCTAATTAAATCTAAGTAGGCCTAGCTGAGCTAAGCGTAATTACGACATACATAAGTCTAATTGAACCTAATTAAGCATAAATGAGCTAAATCTAATTAAGCATAATTAGGCCTACCTATGCTAAGCCTAACATAGAGAGAGAGAACAAGAGAAAAAAATGTTGCAGTGGCTTAGCTCTGCTATGCCAGGATATACGTAGCGTTAGCCAAAGGTTCAGCTGATTATTCTTAGCTTTTCGTGTCTCTGCAGCACGTTTAGCCTTCTTCTGTTCATTCTTCCTGCGCTCAACCGCTAATTGCCAGGCAACTACTTCGTGATCCGATGAGTTAAGCTTCTTCGCTCTTCTGCGCCGTTGAGCAGTATTCGCACTCTCCTTCTCCATCGCTATACCACACTGGCAAACGCCAGTCAGAGGCGCTATCAAGCGGCTCCAGCGCAGTGCAAGACGACGACTGCAGAGCGAAGGCGAATAGCTGCGCGCGCACGGGCGTCAGTACGTCTGCCACGGCTACGACGTCACTGTCTCTGGAATGCGCAGACCAGCGGCGGCGGAGTGCGCGGGAGGTGCCGGCTCCGGTGCGCCAGCTGCGTGACATCACTGATCCTCGCGCATGCGCAGCACGACTCTTGAGGAGGCGCGCGAAACTGGCTCGGCTAGGCCAGTGTAGCTAACGCTACAAAAGACAGAGAGAGAAAGAAAAGAAAGCATAGCATAGCCACGTATAGCGTAGTATAGCAAGGGGGTGGGAAAGGGAAGGATGGTGAAAAGGAGGGAAAGTAGGTGGGAAGAGGGTAAAGTATGCCATAGCCATCTATACTATATTATAGCAACGGGGTGGGCAATGGAAGTGAGGGTGAGGATGAAGGAAAGGAGGACGACAAGGCCTCCCAGCTCCGCTCTTTCCGCAGACTTCGCACCACTAGGGCGCTGCTGGCGAAATTTTTTGTTTGTGCTTCGATCATTTCAAGAGGAATAAAACAGAATACACAGGTAGGTCGCCTTAGACGTAGAACATCACGTATGAATGTTTTACGATATCGCCGGATAATACCATGACTCCATTTATTTCTGCCCGAACTCTCCTTGCTGTTGCTGTTCCTAATTTGAAAATAAAAATCGCTGGCTCTCCCCTAACATGAAATGGCTACCTGCAAAGCAGTTTGGTTAGAGATGATACTAGCCACAATCTTAATATGCGGCCACAACGCGATGCAGGCCTGAAAGCTTACTGAGCCGGAATAAACCCGTTTTGAACTGAACCTCGTTGCGAGCTCACCTCGGCCAACCACCATCCGCGCCGCACCGGAATCTGCCGGCATTGTCACGCAGCGTGGTGCCATCTCTCGGAGGAGGCGGCGCAAAGCCCGCGCCGTGAAGCTCACGGGCCGTTGGCGTTCAAAAGAGCACAGGCAACCCCTGTCTCAGCGCCAAAAGATGACAATCAAGTGCTATGTGCCCTGTATCTGCCTTTGGAACGTCGCTATTGAGGATGACAAATAAAACTTTAGCGCACTAGAAGTTACACCTACAGTGATAATGTGAACAAACATCAAGAAGAACTCGGAATAAATTTTTTTGCAACTTGTTTGGGCAGTAACTAGCGTAGTAATGCGGCCTGTGCAAGGGGTTGGGGCCAGAGACCGCGCTTTGTTAACTTTTGACATGCTTGCCCGGGTGTTCTCGTTTTACTGGTTTTTGACACGCGATCACCTGAAGGTCACCGACAATAGCAGCTAAAGCATTTCATGCTTAATATGTGAAAAGCATTATATCCATCTAGTGTTTTTGTGCTGTTTTTGCCTCGCCGAAACACCATAGCTTCAAACGTCATTGTTTCGATACTTGACGCCGGTGCTTACCTTACGCTGGCCAGGTACCTTACGATGGCGCTTTTGAAATTGAAAATCTGTTTTTGTTTTTTTATTTCGTGAATGAATTAATGTCAGCCAGAGCAGAGTGAATGTTTAATAAAAGGAATCATTGTGTAGTGCCTGACTGCATGTCGAACTACACGTCAAACGATCCGTCGCGTGTCCGGCAGTTCAGTATTAATCGCGCTAGACTGTAGCTGACATACTACCCAGCATGTAGTTAAATATACAGACAATTAAGCTTCTCATCTGTAGCTGCGTGGGATCCTTAATGCGCGTGCGCTGGAGATGGCCCTACGGAGCGCCACTGGTCGGGGATCGTAATCGCCTCCGCGAAATATTGTCTGGCACCACAGCAGCTCATTCAACGAAACACAAGCTCTCGTATCTGCATGACGAAGCTACCGCACGCAGTCGATAGGCCCGGTTTCGCTGAGACGTTACGGTCGGGTTGCACAAAACTGCGAGCGCGAAGAAAAAGCAAGAAAGAAAGAAAAAAAAAAACTCATAGCAGATGGCTGGCTACAACGCCACGCAGCCAATTTGCCAGGTCTCGGACGACGGGCGCTTGTTAAATCCGCGTCCTTTTATGTCCATATCTTAGGTACTGCTCTGGCCCTTTGGGCATAAAGGTGCATGCTGAGGTATCGACTGAGCGTTGTACGCAGAAATAAGCATAATCTCTAAAGAAAGAAAGAAAGAAAGAAAGAAAGAAAGAAAGAAAGAAAGAAAGAAAGAAAGAAAGAAAGAAAGAAAGAAAGAAAGAAAGAAAGAAAGAAAGAAAGAAAGAAAGAAAGACGCCACTGTACACATTCCTCCACGAAGCTCCCATTAAAAACCCCTTGGCTTACTTGAGCACACATTCCATGTTCTTGAAGTAAGAACCCATACTTTGCGAAGCTTTCGAGTGAGTGTTTTCGTGTTTTCGCAAGGAATCCGATAGCGCTGGGACAAATTTTCTTCTCTACAGCACATGGTCTGGACCTGCCCTTGCTACAACGATCCAAGCAGAAACGCAGAAACCTGGGAGGCCTTATTACGCAGCCACGACGCCGGAGAACAACGTAAGGTCATCGGTCTCGCCCTGATCGCCGCCGAGGCCCAAGGGATTCCGGCCGACGGCTAGGGGGATGAACGAGGGCAGAGGATTCCTCCTCCGTCATTCTCGACGGGTGTAAATAAGTGTTATTTCTCTCTCTCTCTCTCTCTCTCTCTCTCTCCATGTCGCGAACAGCGAGCCGAATGGACGAAAGTGAGCAGCTGTTTCTCAGATTAGTACTAGGAAGGTTTGCGAACTTATATATTTTTAAAATTTAACAATTTCAACGGCGCTTCTAGACAAACGCCGAACAAGTAGATGAGAGTACCAACAAGCACCTAGTTAAATAAATGCCAAAGTAAGCTTTTTCTACAACTTAGCGGAACCTTTTATAAACAACGGATGCCTGTGAGAGCAGAAAATTTTGACTCCTGCAATACACGAGCGCAAGAATCTGCCCACGATAAATATTACTCCATGTTACACGGAGCTCCGTGCTTGCCCGGACAGTCTGCCGGCAGCCCGCCAAGAAAATTATGGCGGAAAAGCGCCCCTATTCGTTGATTTAGGTGCACGCGCTTAAAAACAAATCAGAGAAGGTTGAAGTTGATCCGGAGCATCTCTCTACGGCGTCACTCTAGAAATCCATCTATTGCTTTAGTGCGTTATACGCTTGAATTGAATCAGCCATCAATACTGGCTAATTAGAAAGGCTCAAGTGTACGAACAACGTTCGGGAAGCAAACAAGAAATGCGTCAACACAAGCGCGCTACGCGAGGGGAAGGAAGTCATATAGGAGGAGCCGCGGAGGCGAGAGAGAGCAGCCGAGTGCCCTGATCCTTGCCCACAGCGATCGGAGGCAATAACGAAGCACATCACGCCAAGTTCGCGAGCACGCGCGTCCATCGCGGCGCTGCCGCGTGCCATTTCCTTTCCCCCGTTGCGACGTCGACAGCCGGGCGGCAAGCGGTGCTGCCCGCTGGGGGCCTCGCCGCACCGAAGATGACAGGCGCCTGTCATCACGTCGACCGCGCCATTTTTCACCCGCCCAAGACAAAAGGAAGCCGGAGGGCAGCACCCTGGTTACGGCGTCAACACGACGCCCCTACACGTGTGCTGCGGTGCCCTCAAGAGTCTCACACACGCGGCCGCCGGTGGGCGACCTAACTACGCAAAGGAAAAAAGAGATGGTCGTGCGCTCTTGAGAACAAGAAAGAGGCAGAGGAAGAAAGATGGATGGATGACAAAGCGGGAAGCAGTTGAGAAAGAAAAAAAAAGAGTAACGACGCCCGTGAAGGGGATAATATATACAAGTCGTCGAGCGCAGTGTTCTGAGCGTCACACGTTGCTACATACTTGCACGGTCACTGTTTTCCCGTGCGACGATCTATGTGAATGTGTGAGAGAGAGACACATACACAAATGAGGGCAGGGAGATCAACCAGAACTGAAACATCCGGTTTGCTACCCTGCATTATGGGGGAAGGAGAAATATGGAAGGAGGGTCGAAGAGAAGAGAAGGTGCGCAAAAAAAAAAAAAAATCGAGACCATTCTAGTCGGTGAAGGTGGGTGGGATCCATTCACAGCTATATACGCACACAACGCCGGCTTTAGGTCGACTCAGTGGACGAATTTTACGAGCTATCTGTCGTATTTATAAACCAATAAAAATTATATTACAGCAAGAAATTAACCACACGCGATACACACGTACGTGGGTACCGTGTCATATCATCAGCGACATGTAAAAAAATCATAAATCCAGAGGCTGCAGCGCTGTTTGCACGTAAACAGGCTTGTTACACAACTAACGAAAATTATCAATTTCAAGAAAAAAAATGCCCATGGGCGCGGGTCCCAGACCTCACCGTTCCTTTCCACCAACAGATTTACCGACTGATATTCGCAAACACCACGGTCCAGAAGCATAAAGGTGCAGCTAAGTCTTTGTGATAGGTGACGTGCGCACCGCTCTACTACGTCCTTGTTGGCGATGTTGTTTCGATTCGGCGGCGGCAAAGTGACTTGCGAACTTATCTACTAATAACTGTCTGAATGTGAACGACTTAATTCGCGCTAGGTGGCTGAACATCGACACAATGAAGAAACGGCGTAGATTACCGGAATGCGTAATGGCAAAGCATAGGCGCTGTTATCAATGACCGAATGTATTAAGTACGTAAACACAACATCTATAGCTGCATATACAGTGCTCCGTGCTTTAGACTTTCTACTTCAGTCAAACGTACGAATTGGTTCTCAAGGTGCCACAAGAATAGAAGGATGAAGAAAACAATAATAATGGACGAGCGACGGTGATGCAGCAGTGAAAGAATACTGCACAGTAATAACAATCACGTTGCTTGTTGGGCCAGTTTGTTGAATAAGCGGATAAAGGAAACCGGCAGAAGAAGCAAAAAGACAAAGAATAGAATAGTTAGACAGGCACTGGTCCTGTGCAGTCTACTTCTTCGCGCTTTTTTTCCCCGGTTTCATCCACACAGGTTATAATATTCTTTGTTATAGTTATAATATTAGAAGCGAACAAAAAAAAATAAAACACTTTGTTCTCCAAGCGCTTCGTTCGTAAAAACAACGACACACTGTTTTGTCCGTCTTTTTACAATATTCATGAATTTAAACAGCGGACAGAAATACTAGGACTAAGGGAAGAACAACACAAACACAACACAAACACAACAAGCGCTGAGCACGGCACACACACAAGGCACTTGTCGGAGCCAAATAAGGTGGGTCTTGAAGTATAGGTTAGTGTGCGCGTCGTTCCTCCTTTACTCTTAATTTTTTGTGCGCTGTTTAAGTCCACGATAAACCAATACCAACTCCGCAAGTTACCATCTTTTAACGTTAGGTATCCCAAATGGCAGGCACTCGAATGAAATAGGGCGCGTGAACGCCCTCTCTCGCGAGTGCAGACCAGGTGCATCAGATCGGAGTAATATGAGTGTTTTTTTGTGTTTTTTTTTAGGTTACAGCAAGCAACTTCCGTTTCTTTCAGAATCAGCATTCTTGCTTCGGTCTGCCCTTGCAACTTGGTTCGAGTGTGAATTCCAAAAGTGCGGTTCTGTACATCATTGTGCATATCTTGGCAGAATCGGTCCCCCATTTGCTTTTGTAGGGTTACGTTCAGGTTCGTTCAACAGCCACTTATTCTAGGGTTACATCCAGTGAATTTGTTCGAGCAACACTGACACAAATCCTGGCCACAGCAAAGTGGACCAAACTTCACCGATGTCACATAATTAGGAGAAAAATGTTAAAGAAGGTAAATACAGAGGAACGGGGGACATTGAAGTTAATGTGATGCAATCCTTATTTCCTTTTCTCAGTGCTCATCTACGGCACTATCCCCTTGCACGAAAGCCGTTCACGGCATGGCCGCGCGCTGGTAACGTCGTTGCCGCAAACCAAAAGGCACACAGCCCCTCAGAGACCAACTTGAGCCTCCCTCCCCAAATATATATCCCCTGCCATCCGTGCATTGCCTGGCCGTCAGGGCGGGCCGGTGCCACCGTGAACGCGGCAAGGGAGCGTGAGCTCTCTTCCGTGCAGACGCGGATCGGCCCATTAATCTGAAACCACGTGGCGTGACGACCGCGGGGTCTTTTCGACGACACCCGCGTTACTCCCTCCCGCCCTACGGGACAAACGCGCAGCGGTCGTGATGGCACGGCGATACTGCTGACGTGCGTGGAGCAGTCCGTGGCCTCGTCGACGCTTGGTGCGCGCGTGGCAGCCTCAACGCTGCTATCCTTTTCGCCATACTTCCTCCCTGCAGAGCGGCCACTTTTACTGCCAACGTTTGTCAGGCTCGTTGGTGGTCGGTGCCTCCGATCGGAGGACGCCCGTGGAAGTGAGGTGACGGAGAGGCTAGCAGCATGGCCAGTGGCGGCTTCAGGGAACCTGCTCGTTGTCTCGCTAAGATCATCCAGGGCAATGGCAGCTGCGCGGACGACGGATCCCAATCAGTTGATGCCGATTTATCAATAACGTTCGAGTGTAAAAACTATTCGTAATCCGCGAACCCTCTCAAGGTGTCTGGTCTCGGTGGTCAATCGTAGGGCAGTCAACTCGGCAGACAGATGAGAAGCCGTCTCCCTGGCTAAACGAATTTCAAAGGAAGCTCACCGCTTTCCGGAGCTTGGTTATGTAGTTTTCGTGACATGACGATGAGTGTCAGGGAAAAAAAAAAACTGGCATGGTTGAGCGCTATTAAACCAAGTTTGTCGAGCGATAGCTCGGTTTTGTTTGCTTTGGCTGCCAGACAGCCGCTTTTGTAGCAGCAAATACTACAACACAACACACAGACGCAGCTCGGCGCCGTCGGCGCTCTCAGCGCAAACGTGAAGTGAACTTCGATGCGGTCAGCGCCTCTGGCTGTAGCGGCACGAAAATTGACCTTGAGCCGCGGTTCGTTTTCGCGAACGCTGAAGCTGTTTCGCCGGCGTTGCGACGACACGCGAGGCGCATGGAAGGAAGCACGTGGCATGACCTTGGCTGATCTTGAAGGTCAGTTCACGGAACGAGGCGTATTCTGATTTGTACCTGGAGGGGCAGAGCTATCACTCTAAAAGGAATAACCAGTATTATCCATTAATATGCCTGCTTTCAGGCGATATATTCTGAATATAGATTCGTACCTGGTAAGCAACATGACAAAGAAATCAAAGGTAATGGTGTAGAGGCAGGCAGACAGCAACCCACATGCGTATAAAAAGTAACTGAACCGCAGTGACGCGCTTCAAACCAGCTGCCGATGCTCAATAGATGAGTCTATATTTGTAAAAGCCGAACTTGTTATCGAGTAATCTGATGACACTAATAAGCCGTGAAAGGACATTGACAAAAATAGGTTCACGTGTCAGAAAATCAGCCGGCCTGTCTGGCTCCTTTTACACAGGTTGATCCATCTTTTTTTTTTTTTTTTTCCTCCAGCATAAAAAATTCGAATGCCTGTTGCTTGCTGTTGCATTCTCGGCCCTTTACCATGTCATTCCTAATGGTACGCTTAATGCAGAGCAACGGCTCAGTAACGCAACTATAGGTGCACTTCCATCACAATGTTATCTTTTTTTCGCAACCAATGAAAATAAATCTAATCATTATTGCTCTTTCCGCTAGACTGTGCTAGCTTGAAAATCTGTTTTCTCCTGCTGCACAGTTCGTATGTCGATCGAAAATGTCTAAAGAAGCGTTTCAGGGAGAGCCGCCTAGATTCTGCTCACAGATTCTATGTGCATTTCGAGAAGCCGTTCGGAAAGCAGATATATAGTTCCAGCTTTGAAGCTGCCTTCCTGCCTTTTCGGCCAAGCTTATTCCTTCTATGCTGTTTTCGACTACGCGATGAAAAAAATTCGGCAGATCCCACGCACTGTGGGAATCGATGTAATGCGAAGCAGTCAGCAAAGAGCTGCACACATCGCCTTGTTTGTCTTTGAGCCAAAGGAAATCATTCATGACATGGCATCTAGTCCACCGTTTATCGCATGTTTGCCATGCATGCATGCAGGTACAATCTGGTATATATCATGCTAATAAAACGCATATTCTGGTATATAAATGCATGACCTGTCATTTATGTTCATCACGCACTCGTGTCGTGCCATACCAATTTTGGTATATATCCAGTTAACAAAACGGCCCGAAGCACACCATGACAGTGACATGTAAATCATACCGTACATGACATGCATAACATGATTCGCATGTTAAGACCTCTCATTTATGTTCGTCATACAGTCACATTGCGCAATACCAATTTTGGTGTATATCAAAGGAGCGAAATGGCTGGAGTGCACCATGAGTAGAGCATGTAAATCATGCCATACATGACATGAATATAATGGTTTTTCATGTTACCACCTGTCACTAATGTTCATCATAGTCACATCGCGCAATACCAGTTTTGGTGTATATCAAGGTATCGAAACGGCCGCGAATGCACCATGAGCGTGGCATGTAAGTCATGACATACATGGCATGCATGTCATAATTGCCATGTTACCACCTGTTATTTATGTTCCTCATACAGTCATATCGCGCAATACCAATTTTGGTGCATATCAATCTAGCGAAACGGCTACGAGCGCTCCATGAGGATGGCATGTAAATCATGTCGTACATTTCACGCATGTCATGATTATCATGTTACCACCTTTCATTTACGTTCGTCATACAGTGGCGTCGCGCAATACAAATTTTGGTGTATACCAAGCTAGCGAAACGGCCGGGAATGCACAATGAGCGCGGCATGTAAATCATGACATACATAACCTACATGTCATGATTTCCACGTTACCACCTCTCATCTACGTTCGTCATGCAGTCGCGTCGCGCAATACCAATTTTGGTGTATGTCAATCTACTGAAACTGCCGCTAGCGCATCATGAGCGTTGCATGTAAATCACGTCGTACATGACTTGCATGTCATGATTTTCATGCTACCACGTCTCACTTACGTTCGTCATACTGTCGTGTCGCGTAACACCAATTTTGGTGTATATCACGCAAGCGAAACGGACGCGAATGCACCATGAGCCTGGCATGTAAATCATGACATACATGTCATGGATGTCATGGTTTTCATGCTACCACCTGTTATTCATGTTCTTCATAAAGTCACATCGCACAGTACCAATTTTGGTGTATATCAGTCTAGCGAAACGGCACGAGTGCGCCATGAGCGTGGCATGTAAATCATGTCATACATGACATGCATATCATGATTTTCATGTTACCACGTGTCAGTTATGTTCGTCATACAGAAATGTCTCGTCATACCAGTTTTCGTATGTATCCCTTCATTTAAACGGCCGCGAGCGCCCCGAGACCACGTCAAGTAAATAATGCTGCACATGACATGCGCGTCATGATTTGCATGTTAGGACCTGTCATTATGTTCGTCATGAACTCTTGTCACGCCGTACCAATTTTGGTATATATGAAATTAACGGAACGGCCGCAAGAGCCCAAAGGCCGTGGAATGTAAATCATGCTGTTCATTACATGCGTGTCATGATTTTCATGATATGACCTGTCATTCATGTTCGCGATAAGGCCATGTTATGACACACCAATTTTGGTACACATCCGATTAACGGAACGGCCAGGGAGACCAAAGGCCATGGAATGTAAATCATGCTGTTCATGACACGCGTGTCATGATTTTCATGATATGACCAGTCATTTATGTTCGTAATAAGGCCCTGTTATGACACACCAATTTTGGTATACATTGGGTTAACGAAACGGCCAGGAGAGCGCAAAGTCGTAGGCGGCTAGATAGATAGATAGATAGATAGATAGATAGATAGATAGATAGATAGATAGATAGATAGATAGATAGATAGATAGATAGATAGATAGATAGATAGATAGATAGATAGATAGATAGATAGATACGCTCAAAGTCGCAGAAGTTCGCTAAGAAATGCTTCGCATTTAAAAAAAAACTGTAAAGGAGACGTAGCTGGTAACCTGCGAGTTAGCGAATGTTTTTGAATCCTGTTATGTGTGGAATTTGCTAACAGCAATTCGCCTGCCGGTCATTGCGGTCTTGTTATTGCGGCCACTCTCAGCCCTGCTTGATTCGCGTGTCCTACGCCATTAAAGCGGAGACAGACGTGCGCTCACCGGCGCCAGCACTCGCCTTCACGCGGTCTAAGCAATAAAGAATAACCGAAATCGCTCGGCGGTCCTTCAGTGCCGAATTCATTACCGAATCGATCCAACGTGCAAGTATTTGCTCTTCGCAGGACGCCCAGGCGCTCAGTCACATACTCGTCAGAGGTGTACTTCCGCCTGCCCCTGGTCGGCGCAATATATATCGCAAAATTATAGCCTAAATAAAGGCGACAAGTCACGCAAAATTCAAAGAAAAGAATAATTTTGAAAGGATAACAGGCGTAAAATGCAGACTCTAGGTTAAGCTTAAGCGCCTATAGTGCAGCACATCACGTCATATCTCCACTTGAGCTCCACGCAGTGCAGGGAAGAAATCCCCGCAATACGTGTCTACGCGTCTAAGGACGGTTAATTTGTAACTTATTATTGCTATGCCAATTATATGAACACTCGAAGCGAATTTGCGCCATCGTCGCGGCAGTATTGTTCCGTATAAAGTCCAAATCGATAACATTGCCTCGCGGTCGTATGTTCTATGTGCGAGCGAAAGCTTGCGAAGGCTGCAGACAGCTCAAGCAGCGATGAAATTCGCCGGCCGGCTCAGTCGGGCAGACGAGCATGAAGGGGTGCTGCGAGCTGGTGGGAGGCGGGGGCTGCGTCGCTTGGGTAGCAGCTGCGAACTTTGATCAAATAGCGCTAGCGCGCGCGCTATCTCGACTAAGATCAGTACACGGCTCATACCCTTGTACATGTACGTGCTGTGCTCTCACCGCCGCCTACTTCGCGTTGAAGCGACAGACAGCACGAGAACCGCTTCGCTCCCTGGAGCGGCCGTATTCCCTTACGCCAGCGTTTTGTAGAGTTACGCCAGGTCGGATCCTAATGGAGTTAGCTGCTAGCCTTGCCTTGTATAACATTCCAATTTGTTGCTATCGCATTCATTGCTTCACCTTTGCGCCGAAACTGCGACTTTATTCCCACGTTTATCCTTCCTGCGCGTTTTTAGGGATGGTGCAAATTAGGCGGGCTTCGTGCTTGGCTTTCCTACTGATTTTTTTTTTTTTTTTGCTACCACTTTTTACAGCCCCGGCCAATATAGTTTTGCGCTCAGCGTAATAATGTTGCTTACGGGAGTACTAAGTTTGTTGGAGCTCGTTGGTCGTTACGAATTCATGGCATGGCAGTGGTTTTTTTTTTTATTAATTAAACGTACGAATGTTGCCCGTCAGTTGCGCTTACAATTTCTCACAAGAAATCATTTTTAATATTATTGTCCAGCGAGCCGTGGAGGCCGCGCGGGAGCAACAGCTCCAAGCGCCCATCTAGGCGGCCCCAGGCACGGGCCTCCCAATTGCCGGATTTTAAATAAAGTTATTTCATCATCATTAATCACGCAAGCACATATACACACCCGGGAAAAAAAAAAGAAAGAACTTTGGAAGTAAAGGAGGGTGGAAAAAAAGAAAGAAAAACAAGGCATCGCTTTACGTGACCAGTACGGGCATGAAGACGCGATGCCATGTCCTGTGGTCGACAAGGAATTGCAGCACAGATTTGCAAGCGTCATGTCAAGCTGATAGGCTCTGTCAAGAAAGGTCGTTATGAAAAAGAGACAGTATTTGACGAACACCACTTCCAGGACCCAAGGAAAATTTATCCGGCATTAACTTGCTCCTTAAAAATGATAAATTCGTATCGAGTTCCCTGTTCTTAATTATCTGAGAAAACAGTCGCAGAGACACGCAGCGTGTAGGATAGAGTGCAGAGTGTCATGAGAATAGGGCTCCTAATGGAGGCTGTCGCCACGATCTATCTGCCATTTCACTTATAAACAAATCTTTAAAGCCAGGCGCGCCGACCAATCTAAGTTTACGTTAAAACGCACTAGGGAATGAAATGTACGTACAAATGTGAGAATAAATAACTAGTCGCGCTGAGATGTGAACACGAAGATGGACAATTTGGTAACATTACAAAATGACAGCATCGAAGCGTTCAGTTTTCGTGCATAGTTAAAGCGATGAATTAAATAAAAACTTGGTCATCACCCGTTTGCCCGTGCTAGGGAATGCAGCGCTTCTACTTACGTACAATTGAGAATACGACGCTCTTTCTCGAAGAAAGTCGACAAGCGTTTTCACTCTATTCGATATCTAGTACAGGAATAGTCGCAGCAATCCATAATGCCGACACAAACGCCCTTGCGATTGAAATAAAGAGGAAAAAAACATTCAGTTTCGCTCATAATGCGAAGCAGCGACGCGAATCACGCGACACCAGAGGAGGAACTCTCAGAACTTGGAATTCGCAACGAACGAACGAACAAACAAGCGAACGTTCGTGCGTTCGCTCTATCTAAGCCAGTTTTCAATGCATATCGCAATATCGAGCGAGGTCAGCGCAGTGCTTAGAAAAATCAGTCGAACTTACAGTTCCTGTAGTAGAAGTTCACAGTGTGGACCCATCCGACGTCGTTGTGGGTGTGGCTTACAATGTGCACGTTCAGGAAACCCGGCTTGGTCTCGTGGCAGGCCTGCAAAAGTAGTGAAAAAATAATACAATAAGAGAGGTCGGGAGAGGGTTAGTGTAACGCGCTTGCTAGAACGGAAAATAAGACGCGACAAAAAAGAATAACGAGAAGACGTCGTCTAGGGATGTTCATTGAACATGTCGTTCATTGTAGAAGTCGAAAGAGTCGTACAGGATACAAAATGAGCGATGAGTTAACATTGTCGCAGAACCGCTGTCACAACTGTCGTAACCTGCGATTAGCGCGGCTGAATAAAACAGTCCGTCTCGCGCATAATGGTTGATAATCGACCAAGGCTCACTATTTTTGTTCCAGAGCCATAAAAGCGCCCCGACGACAGAAATATTCAAGTGGTGGTCCTTCGACAATGCAAGTTGGCGTACTTGTATATCAACGCAACATCGGGGCATTTGGCAAAACAGCTAACCAGACTAAAATTCTTGTATCTATAAAAAATGATTAACACAGTCTTAACTGCTAAGACAGAAAGCAAGAAAAATATAGGTAAGGACATCCACAAGGCTTTGCGCCCTGTACAATTATGCGATATTTTGGGGGGGGAAGATTGATAAAATGAGGTGCAAGGCTATAGAAAAATAATAATAAATAAAGCTGATCACCGTCCTCCAATAAAGACGCGAATTTTTCGGGAATTAAACGCTCTTTGAGCTGTCTCCTTCGCTGCCACCTACGTGCTCGAGCGGCGTTGGGTGGGCCGTAAATCTGCGTTTCAGTCTGCACTGCCGCGAAACGGCTTGGTCTCGGAATACGTCCTACGAGAACAGACACACGCCGTCTTGCAAAGGGCCCGGAATACACGCGGTGACAGGCGTCCGAGTTGACGACCTTAGTTCGTCGAGTGCATTTAGACGTCACGTACAGCGATTAAGATGCTTCACCGAGGTCGCGTCTCTCGCCTCCTTCGCCCGCATCCGTCCCCCGGCTAAGCGATTTTCCTGGCGACAGCCTCTTTGGCTTCAGTGCTGTATGTATGTATGTATGTATGTATGTATGTATGTATGTATGTATGTATGTATGTATGTATGTATGTATGTATGTATGTATGTATGTATGTATGTATGTATGTATGTATGTATGTATGTATGTATGTATGTATGTATGTATGTATGTATGTATGTATGTATGTATGTATGTATGTATGTATGTATGTATGTATGTACTTACGCATGTATGCATGTATAATTACCGGACAATCACAGGGTAGGAAACCAATTTGTTGCTCTAGTTCACCAGCCTCTGCGTTTCCTTACTTCTATCTCGGCCTCTTTCGTAATGTCTGTCTGATATATAAATACAAGTTTAACCATTGTACAACTATTGTGAGTAATTGCTGCCGTCACGCCCTACACGGTCAATACCCAGACAGGAGAACAGTTCCTTTAGCCTTGGGTCGTGGGCAATACGACTTTGTGCCTTCAAAACAACAAACTAAAACTTCAACTATATCTTAAGGCAACGAAATTATATCGCTTCTTAGCATGCATGCGCCAAAACAGACGAGCAGAACAAGACGAAAGCGGTGAACAAGTTGACTACAAAAAATTGAAGTCGGCATTTTTTGGCGTTAGCGTTACATCTGCATAGCATCTGTTTTAAAATTTCCGTAATAATCCAAGCAAGTTCTCTTTAATTTATTGCCGATTCCCGCATATTCGAGGGACCCGTCGATCTCATTTTTTGGTGGTTTAACGTCGTGACGCTTTCGTCCTAAACTCCCATCTGGGCTCCCAAAAAAAGTTATAACGGAGGCATCCATATGTGCATATCAGAGTACAATTTTCGATTAGGGGAGTGAATGAGAATTTAACACCTGCGAGTGTTGCCGGGATGTGAAGACGAGAAAGAGAAAAGGAAAAGGTATCACACAGACAGGTTCGGTTCGACATTTCAAAGCACAAAACTGCTGTTCGCATTATAAAACGCATCGACGGACGTCAACATCCGAAAGTTTTGTAATGAAAAACCTAAAAGCGGCGGCTGTCCAGAAAGAAAGCAAGAAAAAAAAAGAAGGTAAGCACACGCCACTTAAGAATAAAGAATGCGTTGCTAGAGCCTTCAGATTATATCATAATTTAACCAAAATAAAAAGCAGTGCGACCTCGAACTTGAGAGACTATATACTCGTGATGACATGATGATTTCGTAAAATTGTCATTACATAGATACCAAGCCACCAAAAAGCGTTAGCCGTTCTTCGAATGAGGCCTCTGAGAGGAAATAGCTCCGACGAATCGCCACTTTGGTGGAAGACAGTTACAAACCGTCGTCCCGCATATGGGAGAAAAGCGAATCATTCCGTGCAGTACATTAAATAAGCGACGCCTACAGTTTCTATAAGTGAGTGAGCCGTTCGGCAATCACAGCTTATGTAGCAATACCCGCACTTGTATATCACCCAGAAAGTACATTTCTTAGTTCCCTCTCTCTTGCCCCCCGCCCTCGCTTTGTTTTTGTAGCTTATCTTTCCCCTTTTCTTTTTTCCCGCGAAAGTAAAGACCGGAGACGGAAACCGAGAGAATCTATATCGTCCGTCCTACACAGCATTCGAGGTCATTCGTTTTTCTTTGCTTCAGTCTTTCTGCGTGAAACAAACTGGACCGAGCGGAACTTTATCCAGCAGGCTGCTGCGGTTCGACCGCGGGGGCGACAACGATGAATCGGTGCTTCCGTCGGCCGCGTTGCCTCGAGCTTCGGAAGAGGGACCCCCATCTCTTGGGGCCTGTCCGTTACTTCGATTCGACCCCGACGAAGATGACGGAGGCGCTTTCGCTTCCTGCGTGCCTTTGCTTTCCTTACGCGTCAGCTGGTAGCCCTTGTGCTTAAACGAACAGATACGATAGTAAAACGATACAGCGACGCCACTCGTTGCTGCTTCTGATAGGCTTTTCAGTTTCACCTCTTTCTCGTTACGAGCCACGACAATGTACGCGCGCGCTCACGTGTGTGTGCGCGTGAGTGCGTACGTGCATTAGTGAGTGAGTGAGTGAGTGAGTGAGTGAGTGAGTGAGTGAGTGAGTGAGTGAGTGAGTGAGTGAGTGAGTGAGTGAGTGAGTGAGTGAGTGAGTGAGTGAGTGAGTGAGTGAGTGAGTGAGTGAGTGAGTGAATTCGCAATGATGGCACAGCTATAGCTTCCGACGTTCAAGCGACGAAGAAAGAATGAAAGAAATAAGTGCGAACACACCAGACACTGTGTTAGCGCATCGAGCACCTGCAGCTGACACTCTGCTTTGACAGTGAGCCTCTGCTCTGTGCGGTCTTTGGAGGCTTCCTGTTCCGGGTGTCTACTGCATAGCCGGAAAGCATGACAATGCTTTCCCGTTCGTTCTATCAGGACAATGACAATGAATGGTAGTGAACCGTGCCTCGTTGATTAAGAACAGTACAAT
This sequence comes from Rhipicephalus sanguineus, assembly GCF_013339695.2. Classification (NCBI taxonomy): domain Eukaryota; kingdom Metazoa; phylum Arthropoda; class Arachnida; order Ixodida; family Ixodidae; genus Rhipicephalus; species Rhipicephalus sanguineus. The sequence goes on from NC_051176.1 coordinate 151,578,264, forward strand.
TTTAGCAACAAGATATCGTTTAACAGTGCTATTCTTGTGTACCTTCATAGGAGAACGTGACCGCTGCCGCAAGAAACATTGATATATTACAAAGACGCGCCATAAAAGAACGTGCAGGAAGAGGAAATCCATTTCTGTAATGTTATTTGCGCAGCGTTTCCACGCATGTCTGTGTAACCAAATAAGCCGGCCCCAGAAGAAAACATAGAGTATTTAGCGATTGATTAGAATTCACATCGTTTTCCGAACGACAGTATGCGAGCGTATATTAAGTAAGCCGGAAAGACATCGACAAAATAAGTGAAGGATATGCGGCAGCACTAATGCTCAATCACGGTCCGCTAATGTGCTTTTAAGGCGAAAAAAAAAAAAAACGCCAGGCCTGCGCGGAAAGCGCAGCACAGTCACAGCGAAAGCTGGAAGAGCGGCATTTCTAGAGCCCGTTATAAGCTCTCTCGTGGCTACTAATACAAGTACATTAGCAACGCACCCACTACGGCACAAATCATAATTTTTGGAAAGTTGGTAAGCACCCACCACGACATTATTCGTTATTCTGCGGAGAAGTGAGGTACCATCTGTAAGGCATTATGTGCATTTTGTTGATGCGACGGTTGATGACAATGAATTATGGCTGAGCCCTTTATAATGGCTTGGAAGCTTTAAACGACCCACTAGTTACGTAATTCATATTGTGCGACACCCGGTCGTTATTTAACTGTCCCACCACGCTTTATAACATACGTTAACCGGAGAAACGGAAAGCGAGAGATAGAGAGAGAAGGAATTAACTTTATTGAGAGCCTGAGGAAATGGATCATGAGAGCCTTATGGGCTTCCTTAGCAACCAATAGAAGTGCACTTGCGAGGACCCCACTACGCTATAAATCATCATATTTTTGTGAAGTAGGGAAACAGCCACTATGCAATTTTTCGTCATTCTGCGGAGAACCGTGGTACTCGCTAAACATCTGTAAAGCAAAATGTCCACTTTGTTGATGCTGTGGCTGATGACGATGAAGAATTATCACAGAGGCCTTCGTAATGGGTTGGAAGCATTCAACAACCCACTCGTTGCGCAATTCGCATTGTGTGACGCCTGGTTGTTATTTTACTTTTCTACCACACTACATTACATATGTTAATGTGGTTCCTTCCCTACATGAAGCCTGTATAGGGTATTTTTGCAACGCAGTTCCAAGCACCGGCATGGCCTTGAGGTAGAACGCTGGGCTCCCACGCAGAGGGCCCAGGTTTGAACCTCGTTCCATCCTGGAAATTTTTTCTTGTTTCCTTTTTTTTTTCTTATTTCGTGCGATAGCGGTTACGGACACCGGCGGCGGCGGCGGCGGTGTCCGTAACCGCTATCGCACGTAACCGGCGGCGGTGTCCGCAACTACGGCGCCGAAAACGGCCGTTGAAATGATCTCATAACAGCTTTCGCTGTAAAACACATTTGCGATGGTGTTCAGCCGCAAACAAAACTCCAACCCCGAACCACGGAATCGAAGTTGCAAAGACTATCATATTTTCTTTTTCTCAGAGTGTCATGTCTTGCGGTTGCATCACGAAAGGTCCGCCGCGGTGGTGCTGCGGTTATGGTGCATAGCTGCTGACCCGAAGGTCGCGGGTTCGATCCTGCCGGCGGCAGTCACATTTTGATGGAGGCGAAATGCTAAAGGCCCGTGTACTGTGCGATGTCGGTGCACGTTAAAGAACACCAGATGGTTTCAGGAGTACTCCACTACGGCGTGCACATGCTTCATAATCATGTCGTGGGTTTGGAACGTAAAATCCTAGATAATACTATTGCATCGCGAAAGATGGCCACATTTACAACACTGAAACATGAATGATATTGATTCATTCTGAAACGTCTACAAGCATAGGCAGACTTTCTCGCGTTTCTGATTAGTATACCCTGCGTGTCACGCTCTTTCAAGTTGCATGCATATGATGAATGCGAGCCGATCCCCCTAAGTTACCCTCCAAGAGAAGTGAAATGAGAGGTGGTAAAAAAAAAAACGAATTTCTCTACCGTTTTTGGGGCATACACCGTTACTGAAGTGACATCCGCGTCATTAATTTCACATTACATAAACGAGTACACGCATTCGCGCCCTGACCCGTGAGCCCGTGGAAACGCAGACTTTATGCTAAGTGTACAACGCAGATATGTGTTCATTACGTCTGACAGCCGGCGGGATGTGGCTGGTAATACTGCATGTTCGAATACAAATTACGTAATCGATGCCGCTGCAAAATCTGCGCGGTTGCGAGTTCTGAACGACTTGACGGCAAAGGCACTCAACATGCTCCTGCGCAGCAAGCTACAATGCTCAAGAAAGGAACAGACGAATGCGATTCGTTGACTGCGAACATCCGAAATGAAGATAAAGCACGCGCTCACCATGACTTGCTCTGCGTGTCGGGTGAGGAGTCAAGCGGATTCATTTCTTTAATTTTTTTCTTCTTTTTTTTTTTTTTGCGAAAAGCTTCCGTCGCGAAGAGATTGCATAACCCAAATAGGCGCTCTCGGGGACACCGTGAGCGACGAAATATAGGCAAAAATCTCGCCTTTCTGATCCGGAACGGGCGTAATTGAAAGGAACCGTTCCGATTCGCTTTTCCCGGATGCAGATGCGGGGGTGATAAAGAATGGAGACAGTGAAATAAAAACAGCCAAAAGCGGACACGTCACTTTGATGGCTGTTAGCATGAATGAGACAAGACCGTCATATATGCAGAGCCAGAGAAGGAAAGCGAGAGATCGAAAGAGACGTGAGTGCTACCTGCTGCGCACTTTGTCTGTGTGTTTTGGGCAGGGAACGGGTAGCAAGCATGAAGTGTCGCAAGCGACACTTGCTGCATAAGAAGCCTTCTCATCCGCACACGCACATGCATACGCACACGAAGGCACGTAAGAGCATAGGCGCGAGGCGTCCTGAATTACTGCCTGTTGATGCGAAAATTCGCTTATAGCTGGACTTCCGTTGAAGTTCCCTGCCAAAAGGAGGGCCAAAACTAAGAAAAATAATAATAAAGAAAACGCTCGCAGTGCTAAAGAGCGAAAACGCGCAGGTATCGACGAAGTATACGTCCCGTTTTGACTATACCACAGCCAGAACAAGCAACGAGGATGCAAAATTATAAATACTGGATAGTGCGGATTCTACACAGGACAGAGACAGAACACAGATGCACAGCTTTCTCTGTCCTGTGTAAAATCCACGCTATCCAGTATTTAAGATTATCAAAGAACTAGCCCAACGAATTTTGTTAAGGACGCAAATGCGGCTGCAACTCGACGACTTCGAGTATTCGACATTCCACACGTGGCGCGATTCACGTTCTCAGCGACACCTGTCGGCGAAAGGTAAACTCATTCTACATACACATCTGTGCGCCGCGCTGAATCTCGTGATTTGCATAAACCGTATCATGCCTAATATCAGCGGGCTCCATGTGCTGAATGGTCACTTTGGTGAGGCAAACACGGCAAGGTATCAGCACGTTGACATTTGCATTATCCAGCACAACATTACAACATAATCGGGCATTTTCACTCGGGAAATAAGAGCAGTCGAGTTTACTAACGGACTTCGAGTTAAACCAGTGAGAAATGTTCAACGTCACTCGTCCGCATACAGCGGATATTCTAAACCTGCCGGTTAAAGACTTCCGCACGACTTCCGTATTCGGCAGTGGCGAGTCGATGTAACTGCTTATGGAAAGACGGAAGAAAAATGTATGATCCATGGGACTGCATAGGGCCGTTTCGGCAATTTAGGGAGGCTTCTGAAAAAGCTTTCGGAAAAGTCAGACAGTTTTAGAATAATGTTATTCCCATATATTTGCAAAGTTAGTTCGTTTGTATGGTACACGTTGTTCAAAGGCAAAATCCAAACAATATAGGTCATCTGAATAACATTTCAGCTTTTTTTAACGCGACATAATACCCAAATATCAACATAATCGTCCTTGCAATATTCTTCCTTCGAAGGACGCAATTTTCACGGTAGTCTATACAGGTTAGTCGCGCAGAATAAGCTGCCCCGCTAAATTGACACCAGTGAGTTTTGCAGTTATTTGCTTAAATAGGCGCACTCTGCGAAGGCAGAGGCTGAGAACCAGCACAGTCGCCGTATACAACGACTTAAAAACAACCACTGCAAAGTTCCTCGATCTAGCCAAGTCGGTGAGGAATCAGATAAGCCTACCCACCGTTTCCAACCAATTGTAATTCAATGTGGATACGACAATTTACCGAAACTTGAAAAAACTACAAGGACATATGAACAAATAAGCACAATAAAGACCGAATTACAATCCGCAAAAAAGGCGGGCCTTTGCCTTTGTTACAATCAGAATTATGGATACAAGAACGTGCGTCTGCAGGGTCGTAAATTTGTAGGGTGAGAAAAGACCGTCAACCGTAAGTTGAGGCCACTAGGTACCTGACCGCTCTTTATTGGATACACCATTCTCGGCGTGAGAAAACAGAAGCGGAAACATATAAAATAAAACTCGTAAAGGACCTTCAAGCATAAAAAAAATGCAAACGTTATAGTTTCCATGGAACCAAATCAGCATTTATATATATATATATATATATATATATATATATGTCCAATTCTGGTGGTTTGCAGGTGGCGTAAGGCCGTGAACATAACCTCAGGCTGCAGCGGAAAAAGAACCCCGTGTTCCATTTGAATTTTAAATTCTAGAACTCTGGCTCTTACGGGACTCCATCGTTCATGCGCTTTCTTAAAGACATAAAGAAAAAAATCAAATGAATGAATGAATGAACCTAGTCACTTTAGAACAGGTTCTGTTACCTTTGCAATGAAATATCGTCGTCAGTCATGTGATCAGTGGAGTCTCTGTTGCAGTACGTTAAAACGATGCAGTGAAATCAGGCCACTCTCCGCGCAGTTCAATCCAAGTGTGCGGTTAAACGAAAGGACGGACGTCGGTTTGTGCGGACGACGATGATTTTACTAGAATAATGGCAGCAATGTGTTCGCTTAAGCGTCCCGAGGATGCAACAAAAATTGTCGTAGGCTGTATAGAGGAGCGATTATTGTCGCGGTTATCATTTGTAAGAGATGAGGAATGTAAGAGCATTTGCAAAGTGAAAAATGCGGCTGTTCGGTGCTGCTTATCGAACCCGCACTCAAACGCCATTCCTATGCGCGTTCTCCTCGTTATAAGCTTAACGCTCCAAATTGTTTTATAGAGAAACTGTTACGTCTGTTTGGGAAGCACAAACGTTCAAGCGTCCAGTTTCCGTAAAGTCTTATATTTCATCACTCATTATCGCCGCGCTTTTAATACCTGCCCACGCAAGCACGCCTGCGATTTTAAAATAAACACTAAACCTGAAGAAAGGCTCAGCCAACGGTACATATGATTATGAAGCAAGCGGATGTCTTGGTACGTTGGGTCAGCCTTCGGGCTCATGTGTTAGAAATGTTAGCGGATCTCTTACACACCAGGATGAATGGATAAATGAAAAGAAAAGTCCACTAGACAAAGGACGGCCCACGCATACTTAAATGCCGGCCTGCCATTGCGGCACTGTTTAACATTATTTAACGTGCATGAGGTACACACTTTTCTGTCTGGGTCTTTCTTCTTTTTTTTAAACCTTAGTGCTGAATTTGAATCGTTACGAGGTAACGTTCGCAACATTGTCACGAATGTTCGCAGACATGACGAAAACTGCGTATGGCGCGTGTTTTGAGCATTTGCACGGGCGCGGGTATGAATGTCTCATTGACGTCTCTCAACAATCTCGCTTTCGTAATCTGCAGCACGTCCGTCTTGGCAAGCGGATATTTCGGTAAAATAATCGAGAAACATAACCGAATTGATCACCATAATGCTGAACAGAAAGTTAGACATAGCGGGTGAGTGAAACAAAGAACACTGCGCAGTACCCTTTACATCAATACCAAAGACGGGGCAAACAAGCCAGAGAGAGCACATGATGGGCACGAGAGGTTCGAAACTCTGCAACACATCGAACTCCAATATTGAACCATGGCTGGCGATCTGATAGCGTAGCTTGGGCCATGATTCCGAAAACGCCGAGGTAGGCCCGCCGGCATAAATCTGATTTGGCGAGTAGATAAGAACAAAGCAAAGCAAAACAAGGAAAAAAAAACCGCATAAAAACTCCCTTCGAAACTGCAAAAAAACAAAAAACCAACAACACTCTCTTTATCCGCTCCGTATTTTTTTCGTTGCTGATATAACCGCCGTTTTCTGTCATTTCGACAATGCGCGCGCTGAAATATACTATAATTTTTGAGAGAAGGAAGCAACAAACAGCCAGGAAAGTCAAGAGCATACACTACGAAGAAAAAACAAACCAACCAAAAGGGCGGAACTCATTTGGCAGCAGACTTGAAGTGCAAGAGGGTCACAGATGGCGCCCACCATCGAAGTTGCGTTAGGCGATCTGTTATAACGTCGGGGGAATTCGTATACTTGATTACCCTCCATTTCGACGGCAAGCGTCAGCTGCGTTGTAACCGCGTAATGCTCGACGTCCTGAGCTTGCCACGAAATACAATCGCTCCTTACTCGCCACATTGATGTAACGCCTCCGCAGGTCGTGGCTTTGATTCCGGTCACGGCGGCTACTTTCTATGGGGGTGAAATGCCCGAACGCTCGCGTGTACCTAGGTTTACGTGTACGTTAAGGAACCACGGTTGCTCAAAAGTAGTAAAAAACTGTGGTTTTGGTAACTAAAACACCAGAATTTAATGCTTTTTTTTTTAACACGTACAAAATAAAGGTCGTAGATCACAGATGGTAAAAAAACAACCGGTGGAGAGAATGACGACTGCAGTAAATGCTGAACAAGAAGTTAAGAAAGATGAGCTAAAGACAGCAAGCAAAGAAATTCACCGCGTTAGCCGTAATGAGCGCGCTGTTTGGTAATAGCGCCACGTGGAGAATAAAATCGCACTCATTACTGCACGCGTTGCCTAAGAACCTACGTCGAGATAAAAGGCTTGGCCACTCGATGATCGTGCCACTCAACATTTTATTTTCTTCGCTGCAGGGGATAGAAACGGCTCAGCAATTTAACGGAGGTTCGCAATAGCCATCGACGCTGTAGCAGCACGAAAGAAGCGGGAGAGTTGCTGCGGAGTCACGACTCCACGGAGCAGCACAATGATATACGGAGACAAAAGAAAGCAATAATATCTGGGGTTTAACGTCCCGAAACCACGACATGATTCTGAGAGACCCCGTAGTGGAGGGCTGCGGAAATTTCGGCCACCTGGTGCTCTTTAACGTGCACCTAAATCTAAGTACACGGGCCGCAAACACTTTAGCCGCCATCGAAAATGCAGCTGCCGCGGCCGGGATTCGATCCCGCGACCTTCGGGTCAGCAGTCGTGCGCCATAAACACTAGACCACCGTGGCGGGGCGACTAAAGAAAGAACAAGAACGAGCTTCTGTTCTGTCATACATCGGTAGCTGTGGACGGATGTTCTTGACTTCTTTACAGCAGAGCTGTCATGCCCGCCGTTTGTCCGGGTCGCGAAGTAGACAAGAAATTATCACCATCATGCCGGCGCGGCCACGTCAAGCTAAGTTAAGCATAGCTGTACCTGGTTAAGCCAAGTTAATCATAGCCAAGCCTAATTAAGCCTATTTGAGCATGGTAACACCTAATTAGCTAAGTATAGTTAAGGTCACTAAGACAACGCCTAATTAGTACTAATTAAGCCGAGTTGAGATTCTGATGTGTTCAGTCATGCCAAGCTCGGCAAGATGAGCCGAACTAAGCCTAATAAAGACTAAGATTGATCCTAGTTAGTGTTAATTAGGTTAATTAGCTAATTAAGCCTATGTTGACCAGGAATTCTGGTTGACAATAAGAAATTCGGAAATTCCGATCGACAATAAGTTGCAGTACCTTGATGTTAACTTACATTTCCAGCCGGGTCATATTTGTTGGTCACATTCGCCAAGTGCTGGGAAACCACTTTTAAGCTATGCTTCAGGTCATTCAAGGATTGTGAAAAATGCTGTTGTGGTTTCCTGCTTTCTGTCTGCCTTACTGAAATCTTGTTTTCACTCTGTGAACTTTGCATTTGCTTCCCAAGTTGACCGCTTGAAGGATGCTGGATACGACCACTACGTTTGCAGGCCTCATGCGGGAGACTTCTGGAGAATCTTAACCATGATAAGCAACAAACAAGTGAAATAAGCAGGCAGAATGATCCATTTTCAAATGTGCCTACAATTCCTTATGTACACGGCCTCTCCCATAGATTAAAAAAAGTTGCACGCAAACGTAGTGTTAAAGTGGTCTTTTCGGCTAAAAACAAAATCGGCACTGTGCGCTCTAGAGTGAAGCGAAAATTTGAAAACGAGAAAAGTGGTGAAGAGTGCACCATAGTGCACAAGGACAAGTTTTTTGATTGCATCAATAAGATTGTGTATAGAATACCCATGACGTGCGGGCACGCGTATGTAGGACAGACTGGCAGGTGTGTGAACACAAGATTAAGAGAACACATATGACCACTTTAAAAGGAAATAATAGTGCACACATAGCCTTTCACTGCAACAAATGTGAGTGTACTCCCCGCGTAGACAACACTGTTACTCTTTTTAAGCATAATAACCAAACATCTAGGGAAATCGCTGAAACACTTTTCATTTCACAGCACAAAGATGACCTTGTAGGTCATCCTTCCACTGCCATATCAAATACTATCTGCTAAATGTAAATGCTGTGTGCGTTTTTGTGATTGTTATGTCATTTCACGTGTTTCGCTATGTGTTTGGATGTTTTACAAGAAATGCTTTGCGCAGTTCTTTTCGGATAAAAAGTCCGGGTTTTCCGGTAATAAAACCAGTTGTTAGAAAGCGCCTGTCCTGTGCGTACCTTTCCTGCGTCCCCGTGTTTTTCGCGCTTCTTAAGCATGATAAGGATGGCCCTTTTCCAAACCGATAAATAACCCTACACACCGACTGAAGCATCTTCGAAAAAAAAATCTAGCGTGCTTAATAGAACACAGCAAATGTGACAACGTTGACTTGTACGTGTTAGTTGTGCTAAGACGTAGTTATGCGCACATATCTCATCACTGACAAAAGCAACGAATGAAACAGAAATAAACTGCAATCGGCGTGAAATGTGTTATTCTGTTATGCGTATTCTCAAAGATAAAAAAAAATGAATTCACACCAATGCGGCCGTGTTGAATAACGGCCCTAAATTGACACTGTCATACGTGGCTTGACACTTCTTAAAATCTAAGTCGCATTCTGAATTCGGGCATGACGTAATAGTTGCAGACGAGAGAGAGTGAATGTTGCTACTGACACATACTTCGCATTAATACATAGCCTGATAAAACGGGCAAACAAAACACCCTCCATGCACTAAGGTAGCAAACTAATACGTAAATTTGGACAGTGAACAAATAAACTTTCTATGGTACTTTTCTTCAACTCGCTCGGGAAATATAAAAAGAAAACTCGTCTGCGTTGACAGAGAGATTACCTAACTGCATGCATGTCATTAGTCATCGTCACTTTTTTTTTCTTCATGATGCTACTATTTTCTGATAATTAAGTCACTGTCTAAATAATGCAGCGTTGCCTAAGTGCGTGAATTTCTGTGCAAATTGCATGATTGCTCAAAGCAGCAAATCTGAAATATTATGGCGAGTGAACCACTCAAGCCCAGCAAGCAAACGCCGCACTCTAAGACTTATGTTAACGATAAGGAATATTACACAACGCACTCAATATTTGCGTAAGCAAATATTTACTGCGTTATACGACAGGATGAACGCTGTCTATTGCTTGCACGCGGTCACTGATGTTGCAATATGAGCAGTTTGCTGAAATGTAAAAGAACTGAACGCATGTATTTAACTTCTTTCGTGTCGCTTTACTTTCTTTGTAGTCGTCGCTGTCATCGTCATCATCGTTGTTGTCATCATCAAAGAACATTCTTCGGAAGTTAGGTCTCCTACTCAATTCAGTAGCATTAAATTGACGCCATCATTAGACAATGTGTACGCCCTGACGCGTCTTAAGTTGACCGTTGCTGCAAAAGTTACGAGCCGAAAATGAGAAAAATAACGCTTATCGCGGCTAACGAGCACACGGATTTAAACATTCAACTCCGCACTCAGAATTATCAAAACGGGGGAAGCTTGAAGAGAATGAATTAAGTGTGACGAATTGTTACGCAGTCTAATATAATAATAACATCTGGGATTTACCGTCCCAAAACCACGATATGATTATGAGGGACGCCGTACTGGAGGGCTTCGGAAATTTCGACCAACTGGGTTTCTTTAACTTGCGCCTAAATCTAAGCACACGGGCCTCAAGGATTTTCGCTTCCGTCGAAAATGTAGCCGCCGCGGCCGGGATTCGATCCCGCGACCTTCGGGTCAGCAGTCGAGCGCCATAACCACTAGACCACCGTGGCGGGGACGTTACGCAGTCTGACATGCGAAGTTTAAACACAGAACGAAGACAGAGCATTAAGTGAAAGCATCGGAATGCACTTGGCCGGTCTTCTTATCCTTGGCACACATCGTGTGCCCTAACATTGGCGAGTACTGTGCATGTGGCCTCCAAGGATACCTTTAAATACTTTGATTTGTATCTACTGTTTGTTTGGCAAACCAAATAGCTTTCTTAAAACGTGGATGTATCTAAACCACGTTCCTCAGAGACGGAATAGAACAGAATTCGACACTGCCGAGAAAATTATGTATGCGCGACCACGTATATATACGTGACCACAATCGCAATCATGATTATTTTTTTCAACGTCTTGTTTGAATTAGAAATGTGCAGCCTACGAGAGATATGGCTTTTGCAAATAGGTTGCATCTTCTGGATATCTCTACAGCGCTGTTTCACGCTCTATAGAGAGGGGTCATTGCCAAAAAACGAAAACCTAGAGAAAAGTAATAAATAAGCAAAAAAGAAAGAGAGAGAAAAGTGCTGCAAATGTTGTAAGTCATAATGCTCTTCTGATAACGTGGAAAGCTGCAATTTTGTAGAATCATTGACATTCAGGGCCCGTATTAACGAAAGTGTCATCAGTTTCGACGCAGGGACAAAGCAATGAATGCGACAGCAACAAACTGGAATGTTATACGAAGTAAGCTGACTTCTTTAACATACGTGCGTAAATGACATAATCTCCTTTAAGATTAACATTTGCTCGCTTTTGAACCAGGATGTCAGTGAAAGTTTTAGCGAAAGGCCTACTGTAACGACGTTTGTGTAAGTTTTTGCCACCCCACCCTAACCAAGTTGTACCATTGACCTTTGTCGCATTTTAGATATTCGTCCCGTCGAAGTATTCGGAACTTCGAATACTAGCTATTCGAAAGTCGAATCGACTTATTCGACTAGGTACTATTCGATTCGAATTCGAAACTCGAATATTCGCACACCCCTACATTTTTTGTTTTGTTTTTATTTTATCTTTCTATCTGTACTCTTTCCGACCCCTATTTCCCCACCCGTGTGCAGGGTAGCAAACCGGTTATTACTACCAGGTTAACCTCCCTGCCTCTTCCCTTTCATCTATTTCTCTCTCTTTAGCATCCGCCCTGGCGTATCTTAAGAAAACGCTGGCGTTAGGAAACTCGGCCGATGCAGCGAGCGAAGCGACCTTCATGCTGCCTATCGCTTCGACGGAAACAAAGCGGTGAGAGCACAGTACAGTGCAAAGGTATGAGCCGTTTGTCGATCCCTGCCAAGATTGGGCATGCGCGACCGAGCTCGGTGGCTCAAAGTACGCTATTGCTGCCGGAGCCGCGTAGCTCCTCGTCCGGGATCACATGTTCCTTTCGTGCGACGGAAGACGGCCGGCGCGTTTCCTCTCAGCTTGAGCAGCGAGCATCGGCTGCACTCGTATACATATAGAAAATAGAACATAGGTCGTAGGCTTTCACTCGAACATAGAACATACGACGCGCGGGGTCCTCACGGCGACCGCAAAAATTCACCTGGAGCGTCCATATAGTTGCTATCGGAATAAAACATGTTACGCTTCATTTGTTCGTAAAGGAAAACTTCAGTCAATTTCGCTGCTGTACAATAACGAAGCCGGTCGTCCACTGGCAAAAACGAACAAACAGCTTTGTGAATTGCAGCCCAGCATTGCGGCATGCTCGATGTTGGATTACAACGAGTATCATGTAGCGCAAGTGCATAGCGCGCTGATTTCACAAAAATCGCGGTGCCGATTAATTTTCATCGTCATCCGGCGCGCTTGGTATGATTTAGCCAGTTTGCATGCGATTATACGAATGTTACGATATTCTGAGGCAATCGATGGAGTCCTGGGCCACCTGCGGAAAACACATATGCTATTGCGTATTTTGTAATGGCACAGTAACAAAAACAACAACAAAGTACTGCAGATAGCATGACAAATAGCTTAGTTGTGGGTCTAGAATGTTATAACACAGTCTAAGCACTTGCGGCCTATTTCCTTAGCTTCGACGTGATGAGGAGCAGCCGGTACCACTATATATGGGACATGCGAACAACCACTGCATATATCTGTTGTATATATCATTGTATATTGTATACACATAGAACAGCCGCGAAGAACAACAAAGAAGACGGAGAAAATGAGAATGACAAGATATACAGGAATAGCAAACAGTTCCGGCTCTTTCGTGTGGGGAGCACAAGACGTCCGAGGCGAGCACCAAGAGCGCTGACCTTGCCGAAGAGAGCTTCCCTCCCTGCGTTGTCACATCGCGTCTTGCTACCAGCCGAGCGATATAATCCTTCTGTGATGCTCTGCCCACTGGGTCGGCGAGATTTATGCGATTCATATACCGCCGACCCTTTTCTGTTTGGGTCAACGTCATGACAGCGCGGCAGATCGCGCCGCGCCGTGTTTATTGCTGCGCCAGCTGCGACCCAGTTCATGCCTCTGTGTACATATAAGGCTGCATCGCCGCGCCGCCTCAGTGTCAGCTTCTGCTTGACCGCTGTGCCTCCCCGCCTGCGTCCCTTCCCTATCGTCAGACTGGATGCATAAATCCGTGGCAGCGAAAGTCGCCGATACCCGTTTTGCGAGCTAATGCAGACAGCTTCAATGAGTCAGCTACTTGCCTCTCTGCAAATATTGTATTACTCATGATATTTTTCCTTTGCGTCCTTTGTAGGCCTGTATATGTGCTTAATATCAAATAATAATAATAATAATAATAATAATAATAATAATAATAATAATAATAATAATAATAATAATAATAATAATAATAATAATAATACTTTCCTCGCCTTCAACTCTGACATTAAAGCTCTGTTCACTTAACCAGTGTCTCTTCTTTCTTTTTTTCTACAGCGACATGTGATATATACGGTGGTTTCCTCGATAAACGGGGCGAGCTTAGAGGATCGCGCGCTGGTACCACTAAAAATGCCACGTAATCAGCCAACTGTTATGGTTTTCTTTTCTCCAACAGTAAAGGGTTAGCATGGAAACTATTGCTCGAGAAAAGCCGCAAATGTTTTGATTAGTTGCCTTTGGGAAAGCGGGTACAAGATATTTTACACAGATCCTATTAAGTGACTGGTTTCAACGATAAAATGATACCCGCGAAATTTCCTTTTACGCTATTATAAAAGTAACCTCAAGTTCCGTGCGAAGCATTGATGACTTTACAAACACTTTCATCAATATTCGCTATTTCGTCCAGAATTCGGCCACATTTGTTGTTGTTTTTTGTTTTTTGTGTGGGCCTGTCGCATGAAGCGCGATGCTGACGCAAGTGACGACTAGCCCGTTTCGTTGCGATACAACAGCGCTATTGACAGGTATGCCACCTTATATAGGACTCTGGAGTGAATCAGAAACTCTCATTCGGGCGTTGCATTCGCCGTGGTGGTGTAGTGGTCATGGCGCTTGACTGCTGACCCGAATTTCGCGGGATCAAATCCCGGGCGCGGTGGCTGCATTTTCGATAAAGGAAAAATGCTAGAGGCCCGTGTGCTTAAATTATGGTGCACGTTAAAGGCCCCCAGGTGGTCGGTCTGTCCGGAGCCCTCGACTATACGGCGACCCCCATAATCATATCGTGGTTTTGGGACGTAAAACCCCCACAATTATTAATATTATCATAATTCGTTGCGTTATAATGGCTGATAAACCAGTTTGTGACCAGCGATTTTCTGGAGGCTACTGAGCACCTCAAACGGCTCTATTTAGGACATGACGCCCAGCGGCCTTTCTCTCCAGACCGCTTTTGAAGTGCTGAGCTCAGAAGGGGTTTCATATGAGGCAAATATTCAAGAATTGGGGGCGCATCCATGCAGTACTTGTTCCACATATCTCCCATTTTTTCTCGGCAGGTAATATAGCCGATAATTTCTCGGCACATAATATGGAAATATATGCCCGTATCCTATAGGCTTCCAAAGCAACGTCGAGCGGCGCCACTGCTCTTATCGTAGCTCGGACTATCCACGGCGCGTCTCCTTTTGCCACAACACTGCCGCCCCGCTTCCGCCGCCGCTGCCAAATCCGGCGACAAACCGCCCTCGCCGGCAGCCTCTATCCCCAGTGACGCATAGTTCGGCAGCGCGAGCGTCGCGCCCAAACTTGAGCTTGGGTTCTATTTCTTCTACGCACAACTGAGTACAAAGAGCATAGAACGTCACGGAGCGAACTGCTCTATGTTGCAAAAGAAATCTGCCGTTGCATTTTCGTAAGCAGTGACGCAAAAAACGACCAATGTTTTGTACGCGCTATAAACTTATCTATTCGTGCCGAAAATCATGTTACACCGCGGACGCCTTATGACGATGGCAAATGCCGTTTCCGATGTTATCAGCAACCCTTTTATTTCTCTGTATGCTTTTTCCGCCAACGTTGTAAAAATACGCGGACAAAAAAAATGCAATCTGCAAACATTCAATGAAACAGGGAATAAAACGTACGGCAAAAATATAAGCGCCAGTAACAATTGCACAAAAAGAACAATTTACGGCCGCGCTTTACGAAAACATGGAAAGCTTCAAAAAATATAATGAAGTTGAAGCACTAGTGTCAGCTGCGCTTTAGAATGAATCCCTTAACTTCTGTTGTCTTTATTCCAGCAGTATATGCCTAAATGATAATGCGGAACGAAGCTGCTATATTTCACATCTCTACTACATCTGCGCGGGCCGGCCATTCTCGCAACAAGGCCTCTCTTTTCGGGACGAAAAAAAAAAAAAGCCAGGCACTGTAGAGGGAGAGGAGGTGAGGGCGGCTTTGTGCCGGGCTGCATGTCGTAAAGGGAGACTGAGTGCCGCCTATAAACCTCTCGTAAAGAAACGATTCCCGAGCCAGTCATAAAACAAGCACGTGCCCGTTTTCCTTTGTTCCCCGACAGGCACGCTCGACGTCCCAGTCCCCATCACACGCCATAGATACTGCGCTTTATTTATTCCCTTAACTGGACCGATGAGAACCAGTGAATAAGGCATGAGTGGCGTGCTGCTGTCTCGGGTTTGGCTCTTCGACTACACGGCAGCCGCTTTTTTGATGGGCGCGACAAGACAGAAGAGAGAGAGAAAAAAAATGTATCCAATCCGAGCGAGCGCTGCACGCGCGGAGTAACTCCGGAAGGTGTCACCCGGATTAATCTTAAACGCAACGGTGGAGCCTCGCGTCTCGTTTGAATTTTATTTTTACTCTGAACTTGAACAGCTCCGCTCTTCAATATCAGTATACCGTCGTTCATTTTTTCTTTTCTTGCCATGGATGGCTCGCTCGTTAATTGTCGCAGCTCATAGACAGGGCCTGCATACGTATGCCATACGTGCCCGCGCACTTGCGCCTAAAATTTTACGATGTACAACGCAAAGATAGAGCGAGTGACTTTCTTTTTTTTTTTTTTTGCCTATAGGCGGGGTATCCTCGTATACTGCCGTTTTGTGCACATAGAAGAAGAAGAAAAGAAATCGATGGCGCTGCAGCTACAGCCTCGTGCTGAGAGGCAGCTCAGTATAGAAATTAGCTGGATTGAGGCCGTGTTTCTCATTATGATCAATTTAGACAAAGGTGTATGGCATGCATTAAAACAGGCAATCGGCATATGCGAGCATCTTAATGTGGTGCACATGTAAATTAATTTTACCCAATGTTTGCGCATAGGGTCTTAATATACGCACCAAATTAGGCTCCAGTCTCGTTTGCTTTATGTTCATCAACTAGACATGTCGGCTACAATATCGGCTACCCCTGTTTCCTCCCTGATCTACTCCGCTGTCTCCTCATGACGTTACGCCTATAACTTTGCCTTCCATAGCCCGCTGTGTACTACTTGACTTCTCGAGTTTCTTCGTTATCCTCCGAGCTTATGCCCCGTTTATTAACGGGCAAAGTGCACGATTGTGCAGCTGTCGCTTTAGAGGCAGCGGTAAATTCCTTGTCACGATTTGGGAATGCCTGCCGTATGCGCATCCGTCCATCCTTATTCTTCGATGAATTTCTTCTTCATGAGTATATAGCTCTCCTGTCGACATAGATATACATATTCTTGCACAGATTCAAGGTGCTGGTTGCTCACGGTGATTTCTTGTTCTCTGGCGCAGGCTATCGAGCTTTATCTTTGTTCTAAAAAGACAGGGCGTGCAAACACGGACACAAGAAAGAAGTCACGGCATCACAAACGGCGTCTGTGGTGTCGTGACTTCTTATTCGCAAATAGCTTCCATTAAAGTTGGAGTGTCAAACTCTCCGAATAAGACCAACACGTGCTTAGTAATCCACTCAATCTTCATTAATAACTGACACTCTAAAGCTGTAATTCAGTTTCCAAACAATCAGATTAATGCCAGACTGCATCCATAGTGTTACTTTAATTCTTCAGAACATCTGCAGACAGTAAACAGCGTTAAACAAAATCCGCTGCGTCCGCTTTCGCTACGCAGCGTTTTCGCTTGAAAAGACCGCGCGGACATTCAAAGCCCGCGGTGCGCCGGCGGTGGCACCTAATTTCAGCTGCACAATCTGGCTCCTGCTGCAAAGCCCGCATCCTCATCGGTCCACCATCGCACACTCTCCCACGCACTGGCAGCGTATACCGCGCGCGAGGATCTTAACGGACTCTGACTAAAACGAAACGTCACGGGACGACTAAATTTGGAGTGTACTTATAAATGCTGTCGCTATTGGATGTGTAGCTGCACTGTACTGAAACTCGGCGGTGAATTCTCTCTCGGCTGCAGAAAGGTCAGCAACCACTCGGAAGCGGTGACTGGTCCCTCTTGAATAACAACTCAGCTGTGCAACGGATACGCAACTGTGTGCAAAACGTACGCATTATTCGGATTGACTTGTCTCGCATCTTGCCATTTCGCTGTTGTTGTTTATACTCCTTGTTTTTTAGAAAGCTTCAAAAGCAATAAATATTAAACTAAACCAGAAAATAAATATTAAAAAAATATAAAAATAAACTTTAATATACCTTCCTGCATCTTCTTGCATCCCAACAAGAATGAAAAAAAAAAAAACACTGTCGGAAGCTACGGCTTGAAACCTGAAGGACATAGAGGCAATAAGTGGCTCCTCTGCTGGCTCGTTCCACGTCTCTTTCTCCGAAGTTCGCCAGAGTTTGGATCCAAAGTGCGATTTAAGTGAAGAAGAAAAAGTGCAAGAGATAGAAAGATGAAGAAAACAATGCTTGAGCGGCGTTGTCGAAAAACGCCCCCGAGCAGAGACTCGTTTTTACAGCTCGGGAGCTCAAGTCTAAAACTCCAGTGCGTGCGTGCGTTTCGTCGCGGCGCGCATTACGTTCCGCTGCTTTCGGGTCTGCGCGCGTAGGACAAAAGAACGCACGGATGATTGAAATCGGCGTTCGCCGAGCGGATCCCGAAAGGAGGACCGACAGAGCTCGAGTGCAGACACTCCGTTGGCTCGCGAAGGCCAAAAGCCGACGCGGACGACACCGACCACGTTTTTTTACGACCCTCGGCTGGAACGTGCGGAGTGGCGGCGTCGCGTCGGGCCTTTCAATATGGGTGCACCGTGCCGAGCGACAGCAACGGGAGACACCACTCCCGTCGATACGCTCGTAGTTCGAGTGGACAAAAAGAAAAAAAGAGAAAAAAAAAAGACAGAACGCGTTCGGTAATGAGTCGTGGTGCGGCACTTGTTCCGAGCAGGCATGGAGTGAGACGACGGTTGGAAATACGCTGAGCCTTTGTCCTTTTGGCCACCCCTCACAGATCAGGGGTCCTGTATTGTGTGAAGATTCTTTTCCTTCGATTCAATTTCTTCCGTCGCGCTGAGTGGCCCGTCTACGTGATAATGGCAGCACGTGGGCGTGCGAGTCAATCAGTGAGGGCAGAGAGATGGAATCTAAAATGGAAACAAGTCGCTACCGAAGCTGGCCCCAGGGTCATTAGTGACGGAGCAGCGTGCACACTACATACATAAAACAGTGCGCTGAAGGTATTCGCGGTTGTCTTTTTCGTGTATGCTGCGATGACCCCGTTTTCATAGAAAATATTTCTTTCTCAGGCTGTGCACCTTTCACCCCGGTTATATTCTACAGTGACGATTTATTTTGTTGGTGTCGTCGTCGTCACTGTCTATTACCTTAACTTAAGAAAATAAGATAAGTTAAGATAATAATAACTTAATAGCGGTATAGACATTGAAGGAAGCTTGGGGAAGCACGATCCTAAGCATCTAATCATGCGTCTTTCATTCTGTTCAGTCGACCACAGCAAGCATGCACAGTGTTTCAAAGCACTTGTACCAAGCCCCATAACGAAAGTATAGTGCGCGCTGGACAACCGATGCACTACTGTTCAGCGTTTCCTTGGGCAGCTAGGATGCTTTTCTCTATGAGTGCAATTTAATCTGACATGATGCCTGTATTGTAGAAATGCATATGTAGTGTTTATTGCATTCTTGTAAAATTAGATAGCCAGCACAATGCACAACCACAATTAACGCCACACCAACATAACGCCTGAAACCAGCTTATAGCCCTGACGTGGCTCTGTGGTAGAATACCTGATTGGCACGCAAAATGCTCGGGTTCGATTCCTGCTGGGATCCTCATTTCTATTCTTTCCATTCGTCGGGTCAACGCTGCCGATGTGGCTTTTTCTTAACGCTCTCGCACTTAAATTATCAATGTCTGTTCTCGTCGTTCCTGGGTATAGATATCAGCTGTCAATCCCCTGTGGCGCATACCCGTACACCGCGGCCCCTGGTAACCGGGTGTGTGCCACACGTGTCTGGAGGAAAGGGTTTGGTGACGTACGCGACAGGATTTTTCACGTCATTCATGTTATGACCCAACAGTCACATTCGTCAAATCCTCTTACCCTCCCATGCTAATTTTGGTCTACACCAATTTAAGGAGGCGATCATGAGAGCACCTAAACGTAGGCGGCTAGATAGATAGATAGATAGATAGATAGATAGATAGAAACGCTGAAAGTGCGAAAGGCTCGCTAAGAAATGCTTCGCATTTAAAAAATTCCATCTATCTATCTATCTATCTAATACAGGATGTCTCAGCGATCACGCAGCACGATTAAAAAAAAAGAGGAACGAAGTTACGCGAAGCGAACCTGTTGCATATTGTTCCTAGTACACTGGAGTAGCCACTGCTATTTTTTCGTTAATGAGGTTTAATTAATTAGTCATAACTATATTTGTAACTCGACAAGTACTCACCTAATTGTCAAAATGTCAATGAGGCGTATGTAGGCATGTTCAAAGGACAGCTAACTGCGCAATTTTTAAGAACGTACTAATTACGTGCTCATTTTTTACGGCTGATAAAGAAAGCCCGCGAAATATGAAAAATAACAAGTGACTACGCTCCCACCCGCAAAGGAAACCAGCGCCCTCAAATAAGCTTACTGCAAACAACCGCTTGGCCTGTTGTCCGTTGCGAGAAACAGTATTCTGCACTTTGGCAAGGGTACAGGTCGGGCGCCAGCGATATGCGTGCAATTTCGCTGGGATTCATTCCGTTCGATAGTACGCCACAATCATTATCCATAGCTCACGGCCGCTGTTCTCACTGATAACGCGGCAGGTGTTCTGATTACGGCATGACTCTGTAAAACCAAGCGGCGCGTTTCTTAGGCCGGGGAGTGGCAGATAGGGCGATGCATTTTTTTTCTTTCTGCTTTTTTTCCTTGATACTGTCTACCTCATGGGAGCCTGTTTAAGGGCGCTGGTTCCCGACGCGCGCAACAGTCTACTCATGTGTCACTTTTCATATTTCGCGGGCTTTCTTGATCAACCGGAAAAAATGAGCGCGCAATTAGCGCGTTGTTGAAAGTAGTGCAGTTAGGTGCCATTTGAACATGCCTACATACGCCTCATTGACATTTTGACAATTAGATGAGTATTTGTCGAGTTACAAATATAATTATGACTAATTAATCAAACCTCATCAACGAAAAAAATAGCGGTGGCTACTCCAGTGTGCTAGTAACAATATGTACGTAACGCCGTTCCTCTTTTTTTAAATCGTGTTGCGTGATAGCTGGGACACCCTGTATATATAGTTTGGGCGAAGTCATGTAAATGACACCACAAAACACAATTTGAACCGATGATCGCTACTGTACGCAAATAAGATGTGCGAAAACGCTGTGAGCGACGGCGATGGATCGAACTTAGCGGCCTTCGCCTCCCAAACATCTGATAACTTAGGTGGTTGCGATCAAGGGAGATAGCGATAAAGAGCGCAGTCTGAAGGCCCCTTCTCGCGCTTTTGCTTTTGACAAATTTTGCAGAGGGCAGAATGACTGCGGCTGCGTGCTTGACGTTTCGATCGCATAAAAGAAGCAAGGTGTATTAGCGACGTTATTTTTGAAGTGAATATTGCCCATGGCAGGCTGTCAAGACGCGTTTTACTGGTGTGCCACTCTCAATTCATCAGTTAACTCAAGATGCAAGTAACTTTCGCGTATTTCCGCTAAGAGCATTCATGCGAGGCGGCAATGCCACAAGCGTGAACGCTTCTCAAACGCAAAGAGCAGGTTTCAAAAGGCGGGTCTTCATTTCGCTTTTTTTTTTAAAGGTCGATTGTCGTGTGCAGCTCCATTTCGCCGGCGGCAGCCAAAGATAGGTGAAGGCGACGCCCAAACTCGGCGTCATTTCGAACGTCCAATTTTACACTGCCCCTCTTTCGTGGATGTGAGTTGCGCGGTTGGCGTGCACGCACGGCGCGCGACGCCCTGAGTGCAACAACAGTGTGCGCGCTCCTGTTACCGTTCGCCGGAAATTAAAAACGTCGCCGTGCCATCGCGTCACAAAATCAATAAAGGAAGACAGCGGCCGCGGACACTCTCACCTCCCGAGTAAATCCGCCACGACAGCGTTACGCGCGAAAACCTGGGAAGCAGAAGCGGCAGTAATGAGGAGGAGGATGAGGTCGCCACCAAGATGTGCTTCTGGCAATCACCTTCTCTCATATTGTCGCAAAGCCAGCAGCAGCGGCAGAGTAGTCGACCGTGTGGAAAAGACACAAAGTTGTCCTCTTTTGCCAGAGGGGAAATCAAGCGCCGCACTGCCTGCCTCGCCGGACACAAACAGTGCGCTAGCAGAAGTGTTGCCCCTGTTTCTTTTTTTTGCTCTTTTTTGTTGTTTTTTGGTGGACACAATAAAGGGAACAGGAATTAAAGAAAGAGAAAATAAGGGGGGAGGTGTATACAATGTCCTTATATATGTGTGCAGAGCGAGAAAGTTGCGGCGTAACAGTCATTGCGGCCCCAAGAAGGAGGTCAGGAAGTTGAGAATTGCAGCGAGGCACCTGAAAGTGAGGATGCGAGAAACGCCGTATGTCGTCGGCATGCGTGAGAGTTGTTGATGCGGAATTTCGCGACTACTCGCAATCTCGTATTTGGCCGGCGCTGCGTAATGGGAGCGACCGAGGACGTCGCAAGAGAACTCGTCTAACAATAAAGACCCGTCCTTGATATTTACACGCCACTTGATACCTAAAAAAGAGCGTGCGAAAAACAACGAACATGGGTAAAATGAGTCTTGAAAGTTCTCTATCTCTTCGTTTTATTATTGTGCATCTGTAGAAGGGCGTCCGTTGTATGATCGAAGTGGGCAAATCGAAATTCATATATTAAAAGGCAGGGTCCAAATGTACGTGGACGAAAACAAGTGACCATTTAGCTATATAGCGCTACTCAAGTCCGCCCTGTTGTTCTCTCCAAGTCGTCCCTGTATGTTCTTACAGTATCAATTATAGGACCGCTGCGAAGATCCGTGAGCGCCTGTTTGTAAGAACCACTGGGAAGTATACGAAATGCTTTGTAGTTATACAGGCTCTTTTTATTGTGATAGCAATTATACACGGACGCTCGAAGTCGATATGAACCGTCGGCGTTGTCGTGCGTTTCTGTATCAGTGATGCATGCCCGCCGGTGTAGGCTATAGAAGGTCTCAAAAGACGTGCGCGCGTACGTGCGTGCGTGCATCCCTTACAAAAAAAAAAAAAAAAGATTTGGACAGTCTATATACTGTCTACATATATTTTTGTACGGGATGTGCGTGCGTGGGTGGGCATGTGTGCGTGCGTGCGTGTGTGTGCGTGCATGTGCGTGTGTTTGTGCGAGCGCGTGCGTGTGCGCGTGTGTGTGTAATGCAGCCGAGTATCTACCAAAGTTGGCTAAAAGTGCTTGAGCGAGCAGCAGCGCGCGAGCTAGTCTCTGCCGTATTTCGCTTACATCGCGGACTCTTGTTTTCATTTTTATCGGGAAAAACCAGGCTAATTTCGGCAAGAAATCAATGCTTGTTTCCGAGCTTATTTGAGGCGGTGTACAACGTCACAACCGACATATCAGAGATCCAATCAATGTTTGGAGAGCTGGCCAATTAAAAACAAATAAAGAATTATTGTTTTCTGCTGAAAAAGTACACTTTCCAAGACTACCGCAGATGTTACGATTTTTCTAGAGCTCTTGTATTTTTTTTTTCTTTTTCAAAAAATCTTGGTTCAAATTAGCTGGGACGTTCCGCATACGCATTATATCACAGCACACAAATAATAAAGTCCGGAAAGCGTCGGAGACAAAAATATATTTAGACAGTCTATAGACACTCTAAAAATGGGTTTAGACAGTCTATAAACTGTCTAAATAAATTTTTGTAAGGGTTAAAATAACCTTTAAACCTGCCTTCAAGAGTACAGTAACTTGAATCAGATAGACAAATCGAGTTTTGCGCATACTTTTTAAAGATAATAAACTCCGCGCGCATCTATCCATATACACGCACAGAGCATGCATGCATGTGCATGCAGGTGAATGCGTTCTCGACAGCATGGAGCGCACATTGTCCGCTGCTTCTAGTCCTTTTCCCTTCTCTGCTGGTTAAAGTCGCGACTCAATGCAGATGACAGCTTATATGAGTTGTATTTCTCTTTTTATTCTGAATAAAAGCTTCGTCGACAACGCAGAAACCCCTCAGTGGAAGTTTTAAGCGCTACTAAATCCCTCCAGAATGATAAACAGTAAAAAGACACAACCTAGAACAGCGCGCACTCCAGACCACGGTAAATTTTGCAACCCACCGTGATCGTCCAAGGCTGCTCATAAAGAAACAGCGCAAGCTCGAACCGCGGGAGGCCCTTAAAAGTGGAATTTAACCGAGGCTTCCTATATTTGCACCCCCCGGCGCGCACGGAGGCGTAACGACGGGGCGCCGCTGAAATGCGCGCTCGTGACCTAGTCAGCGCGGGCGTAATCTGAATGCCGCGACAAGGCTTAGCGTGCACCCAGATTCAGCAATTACCACCCCGAAAACCGAGTCACGCTCTTCAAAGCAAACACACGCCAGCGCCCACGTCCGTTCGGCGTGCAACCGAGGCAAGACGAGTAGCCCGATTGCTCCACATGCTGACAACGCGCATGCACACGCTCTTGCTCAAATTAACTTAAAAAAGAAAACAACTGATTGCGCATGTGTTGTTAATTCGAGGACCTTGAACGAGGCCGCCGCGGTGGCATACAATGGTTGCGGTGCTGGGCTGCTGACCCGAAAAACAGGGGCTCGATCCCGGCCGCGGCGGTCGCACTTCGATGGAGGCGAAATCCTAGAGACCCGTGTACTTAGATTTAAGTGCACGTTAATGAACTCCCAGGGGTCGACATTGACGGAGTACACCATTACGGCGTGCCTGATAATCACATCGTGGTTTTGGCACGTAAAAAAACCTGAAATTATTATTAGTATCTTGAACGAAACCGCGGCTTGGACAAAGGTAAGCGCGAGGTAAAACGGGGTGCAGTTTGTAAGGCACACATGTTCAAAGGGGAGCCGTCGAGACTCAAGCAAGTGGTTCTCGTATACCTCGCGCCAACGACACACCCCATGCCTCTCAACTATAACAAGCAGCAAAACCAACGCTCATATCGAAACCCTACCCGTACGTACCACTAGCGAAACTGTCCACAAAAACAGCCACTGGTATGTGTAGGTGAAAGCGCGGGTGTTCCACGACAAGTTAAGATATTCCGGAACTGTGCACCAACTAGCCCAATAGCAGACTCCGTTGATGTTTCGCCACGCGACAGAGACAGGTCTATAGCTGCGTCCTTTGTGAGTCGGTGTCCGTCCTTGTCAAAAATAACATTGCCCATAGAAACCCTGGGGGCAGAATGCTGCAACTGGCAGTTTGGGCTGGTCGCAGTATATATCCTCCGTTTTTCCTTGCTCATGGAGCGCGACCAGCGACAACTTTCGACGATGCCGTGGAAACTTGATTCGTAGCCACGCACAAAGCTGTTCGTATACGAGATCGGTTAGTAAGAACGTGCGCTGAGCAACCTTGTGCGCAAATATATTGTTAGCGAAGGCGGCATACTGCTTGCAAGCCCTCGTTTCAAGGCATAATTCGCTCAATTACGGAGACGAGTTCACGAAACTTTTTCGTTCGTAAGAACTATTCGCCATTGACCAGCCGCCTTCGCTAATAGGTTCGGTATGGGTATTGGCTGAAATTTTCTTCCGCGAACGATTTTAGCGTTAGAACGTTTTGTGAATAAGAGCCCAGGGGCCGCAGTCCCGAAGCATTTCGTTCGTAAGTGATTTTCGACATAGGTCAACACCGTTGCTAACAAGTTCAGCGTCAGGACTGGCTGAAAATTTCTCCTAATAATAACATTATCTCCGGTTTAACGTCCCAAAACCACGATATGATTATGAGAAACGCCGTAGTGGAAGGCTCCGGAAATTTCGACCACCTGGGGTTCTTTCACATGCACCTAAATCTAAGTACACGGGCCTCAAACATTTTGGCCTCCATCGAAAATGCAGCCGCCGCGAAAAATTTCTCCTAAGAACAATTCTTCCATGAGGTGTTTCTATGAATATGGGGCCAGGGGCCAAATTCGCTAAACTTTTCGCAGGGCCGTCAGGGTTAACCTGATGGTGCCCGAGTGGGCCTAGCCAGGTGACGTTGAGTTTACTCGCGTCTATTGTGGACCGAATAAAGTTGTTTCACTCACTCACTCACTCACTCACTCACATAAGTTTTTTGCCATTGGTCGGTTACCATCGCTGATGATATATGTCGAGCATCAGCGTTGGTTGGAATTCCCTCTTACGAACAATTCTAGAGTAATATGTTCTTGCGAATACGGGCCCAGTTTCCTGGACCCGTGTAATGTAAGAAAAGTTAGTAAGAGCAGACGCTAGCCGATCGCAATTTTGGAGGTATCATAACGAAGGTGATCGGCCAAGTACAAACCCTTACCAATCAAACAATTTGTCAATTCGACCTTCGTTTCCTTTGCTTCACATCAGTTCTCATTAACACATGCGTGTTAGACGAAGTCTTCTATAGATAGCGCAAGACGTGCATGCTTTAAGCTGTGGTGTGACGCAAAGTCGGCTGGTTGATCGTCCATAGATATACTGCCGTGTTAGGTCAGTGGCATACCGGCCAGTGGCAAAAAGCATGCTCTAGAACAAAAAAGCTTTGAGTAGCGCGATTCTGAACGAGAGGGTCATTGATACATAGGTGACGCCACGTCCCGCTGGCGCACTAGGCTGGAAGTCATTTGCAAGGTGTCTCTTGTAATCAGTCACTGTAATCAGTGCCGAATGTATAGATGCAACGGCAGCAGCACTAATCCAGTCACAAGTAAACGCTCGGCACTTCCCCCAGTTCCGCTAAGCTCTCCCCCTTATATATATATATATATATATATATATATATATATATATATATATATATATATATATATATATATATATATATATATATATATATATATATATATATATATATATATATTAACTTGTGTAATTGCTGAGGCTTTCGGCTACGTGCTCGGGTGTCTCGCTTTACTAAGTTTATTTTTTTATTGACATAGAAAAAGATGTCGGCGCATAAATAAGGCACCGGCTAGTCCTTGGGTATTGAATGGGTCGAGCATACAAGACTCAGGGTCCAAATATTACACATAAAACAGTGTTCTTTCAGTGACACCAGAACCTAACAAATACGCGGCGCGTACAACATAAATATTTTAATAACACCATAACACTACGATATAAAGTTTCAAAGGTACAAATAATAATGTCCCCTTATATGAAGTTTTGTAGTTAGCAGGTGGCCCATGCATCATGTAGATCAGAGGTCTCAAACTCACCTCAGCTAGCGGGTCACAGTCACTTAGTCCCACTTAGTCCCGCCAGGCTCGGAACAGTGAAGAATGTTGTAACAGGAAAGGAGGGGGGGGGGAGAGGAGGTTGAAAAAAATGTCACCTAAAGTTGCCATTTGAAAGAACACCTTTCGTATATCTCATATAGGTCATTTCCGAAGGGAACTTGGCGTCAGCCTTCGAGAAATACATCGATACAAACCTCCATAATTACTAAAATCTGAACGCCGATTCTGAGATATAGATATCTTGTTCCACGGTTATGTTTCGACACATGGTGACCGCATGGGGTGCCTCACGAACAAAATGCTTGAGACCGGTCCCGTCTCTGTAGCTTACCCGAAGAAATCGTTATTAAACGCAATAGGCGAGAAAATAATGCGGGTACCATTGATCAAAGTCATAATACTTCATTCCTTGTGAAGCCGCGGGCCGCGTGTTTGAGACTACTGGTGTCGATGAATGATTGACAAAGCCTATTAATGACGCAGCTCTTCAGTAAAGTAAATGTACGTATCCTGTAGCTATAATGCGTCCTTGACCGATTGCGAAACACTGAAACGCTGTAAAAGGGCGAGTATATTGGCGATATCTTGACGGTCGGGTCCAGTGCCGAATGGTTCAGGGAACGCAAGTATTCTGAAGTAGTGCAGTATTTTCTATTCCCGAAATTTCTAGTGCGAATAAAAGTATACCTCATTGAGAAACACGTATCGAGGTCAGACGAGACGCGTCACATATTTCACGAATCCTTTTCGGCCGTTTACGTGGATCGACGCAAGATGGCTATACGGCCCCGTAGCTATCTATACACGCACGAATGTCCTTGAGGAGGCTTTTAGTACGGAGTGCTTTGCATCAGGCCATCGCATGGTCAATACGAAACGCTGAGGCGCCACGTGGCAGCCGAAGATAGATCACAACATTGGTGTACTGCGTCGTACCCAACAGCATCAAAATTGGCAACAAGTTATCTCCAAAACAGAGTCAGCAACATGCCATCGCACGTGTGTATACATTGCTCTCGAAGTGCGAAGAGACACAATTTAACCATCTTTTTTTTTCCAGCGTACAAACAATAATGTTTACTGAATAAAACGGAGGGGAGAGAAAGGAAAGCCGGGGAGAGGGTGTTAAGTAACAGGGTTCAATTTGGATCGAACAACGGGTGTCCTGGGCGACGCTCGTTGCTGGCACGCTATATCTGTGCAAGTCACGCGATATCCAGAGCTCCAAATATAAAAGCAAGCCTGTCTTCGCAACCTACAAAGCCTTCCACTTCGTTCTCCGAATGCGTGCGTACTTTGAACCCACGTGTTTATTGCACGCTATAGTGCACGCTATAGTATTGAAATCATGTGCCGATTATCGGCTGGTACGCGTGGAGTTCAAGTCTGTAAAATGCCAGAAAAAACAACAACGTAATTTACAAAGCTTTTTATTCGTAAGCAATCTTCGTTATTGACCAACCGCCTTCGCTAAAATGTTCCCAACATCAGGATTGGCTGGAACTTGCTTAGCGATTCTAGCGAATGATTGTGCATTATTCTTACTTTATGCAATTCATCTCGCCTATACTGTGGTATACACACTGTATAGCAAATTACGGGCTTCTTTGGGTTTCGCCGCCTTTATGTTATCTTCTTTCATCCTACAGCAGCAGGTTTAGAAGCGTAACGATTGAAGATGTATCTTCCTTCGTCATGTTATCTCCCGGCCTGCATCCACCAGATTACTCTTACGTAAGTACGGTCCGCGACTGAGTGTCGCAGTAGTGGTCGTTTGCTTACCGCGCAATCCCTATCGTAAATGGTGGCCGCCAGAATGTCGGCCAATGAATGAACCAGCTCGACGTCACTCCGATTTCGGCCTTTCACGCATTCGAAAGGAACGCGGGCCAAATACACAGTTACTTTTTCTTTTACTTTGTGGCTCTACCAATTGCTTGTACCTAGCCAGGTACATTCGCTACCGATATCTGCGCTGTCACGCAGGGTTGACCAGCTTATTTTACCAATGGATCTAACGAGAGCACTAGCAAATGCCCCACCCCCCTCCCCCTCAATTGAACCAAATCTCCTGGATGAACAATCAATTTACTGGTCAATCAGGCAATCATAATAACGGACATATTAGCCAAACCAGCTAGTCGATAACACGTACGAACGAGGGGCCGAAGACGCAAAACTCCTTTTTCGTAATTGCGTTTTCCCATTGGTTAGCCGGCTTCTCTCATGATATGCCCCACGTCAAGATTAGCTGAAGTGTTCTCATAAGAATAGTTGTAGCGTAAGACGTGTTTCTGAATATGGGCCGAGAAGTTTCGTGAGTTTGCTTTGACCACAGGCGTGCGCAGGGTTCCCCTTCAGGGGGAAGTCAATGTATGGGGCAGACTTTGCGCCCCCCCCCCCCACTCTCAGGTGATTAGGGCTGCCCTTCTGCCCCCTCCCCCCCTTGCGCACGCCTATGAGTTTGACCCCTTGAGAATTAGGCCCACGGATGCTTAGTTGTGTGCAGCACTCATAAACACATCACCGAGATTTAGAGCCTAGAACTGTACGGCAAGCGCAACAAATGTGCTTGTAAGATTACCCATTCGTCTCGCTTCCCTCTAGTTCGATACATCTGCTCCATGCAGAATAAACAAATCTCGAAGAAATCGTAGAGCATATCTCTCTCTTGACACAGATATAAGCGAAGGGAAAACCGCGTTCACGCGGCTATTTTTCATCGGCCAAGTTCACCCTCGCATCTTTCAGCCCCGGGCGATCGCAGCTTCTCGGCCCTTAAAAGCGACAGCCGTGTCAATCCGCGTTAGTTTGCGCGGTGGCCGCGTGGCTCGAGGGTTGACGAGCTCCCGAGAAACGACGGGTGCGGCAAATCGGCGTCATCACAAATCCCCTGCGACCGAGCCGCGGGGCTGACGTGCTATAAGCGTCGCATGATGGATGAGTGCCATGCATGCATTAAGGGGTGGCGCAGCTATAAGCGGTGCCACTATAAACGTCAACGAGCCGACGCGCGTTAAAGAAGGGCCAGGGTCGTGGCCTATATACTACACGATCTGCCCGTCTTATTTTATTTATTTATTTATTCATCTATGTTTCTCTCGCACGAATGCCTCTGGTTCGACGTGTCTCATTGTCCGATGACAGAAAAGTTTCAACCTCACTCGCCGCCGGACAACACGAGTATAACAGCACGCTCATGGGAGACACGACGCCACAAGAGCTTTCGTTAGCCTCAGTGGATACATTGGTGCTACATTTTGAGCGTGAAATAGCAAGCTTAAAACCTCTCTCCTCTCGGCAAAAAAACATGATGACTCTTAAAGACCATTCGTATTGTCGTCCGGTATACGGTATCTCACTGCATATGACGTTCTGCTGCGGTGGTGTAACAATATATATGGAGAGAGATCACCAACACTAATGAGACAAAACGCGATGCTAGACACATTATAGCAAAGGTCGCCAGCTAAGCGTTACTGACAGTGACAAACGAAAACTACTTTCCTTGACTTTAGTGCCAGTTTATATCGATAATTTCAATAATTTCTATCTGAAGTGGCGAAAAAAAAAAGGAAAGGAAGGAAAACGGGAGAGAGGAAAGACAGGGATGTTAACCAGTTTGGCATAACCGGTATGCTACCCTGTACAGGGGGAAGGGATGGGGGAGATCGAAAGAAGAGTAAAGAAAGAGAGAAAGAGAGGGGAACACACACGCACACACATAACGTCACAGCGCAGAGCGGCAGTCTTGTGCGGTATGCGGCATCATTAAAAGTCTACAGCCGCTCGTGTAAGTCTGTTGTCCTTAGGAATTTGAGCAATGCCTTGGTTGCTTGAATTCTCGATGACTTATCAGGATGACATTGGAGAATTGTTTCTAGTATCAACGGTCTGTTGTGAAGACGAGCGAGAGCGAATATCAGGGATCGTCTCTGCGCAGCGTAGCGAGGACAGTCGCAGAAGATATGCTGCAAGGTCTCCTCGGTGCCTCAGATGTCGCAAAGAGCGTTGTCGGCCATCCCTATTCGAAACGTGCCTATATGGCTGAAAACTTTGGCTTTGATAATTAATTGTTGGGGTTTTACGTGCCAAAACTACGATATGATTATGAGGGACGCTGTAGTGGAGGGCTCCGGAACTTTTGACTGTCTGGTGTTCTTAAATGTGTGCCTAAATCTAAGTACACGGGTCTCTGGCATTTCGCCTCCATCGAAATGCGGTCACCGCGGCCGGGATTCGATCCCGCGACCTTAGGCTGAGCAGTCCGGCAGCATGGCCAACTCCGGCTTTCATAAAACTGCCTCTCCGACGTTTCCAGCCATCGCAGAACATGCCCTCTCGAATACAGGTCGCTACCTAGACAGCAGGAGAGATTAGTCTAAGCTCTACAGATGGGCACATTCACCGACCAACCACCTTGTAGCACCTATATACACAATTTGTTCCCAAAGAGCAGCCCTCACAGACACAGTGGACCCACTGGAGATTGAACTACACATTGCGGCTGTGCACTGATTGTGTTTTTGTGTATTAGTTGGACATTGCCGTAATCAATGACTTTGTGACGCCTTCATAAACTCTTCTCTTTCATTCCCCTTCATACCCCTTTTTCCTCTTCCCAAGACCACAGTGGTGGTCAAGTGGTCAAGCGTGCGCCTCCCTTGCGGGAAGTACTCTGTTCGATTCCCAGCGCCGCAGCTTTTTCTAACGGAGGGAGAGGCACCCTGACTTGGCGCTCGGTAGTGAGGGTACTCATCGCGAAGAGGTGGCCTTTCCGCCTTCTTCTACCGTACTGTGTACCGACTTTGTGAGCGGCAACCAAGTCGCGTGCGAGCGGCTCGGTGTACCTAAGTGTTCGTGTAGGCTACTGCCATTTCGCACAGCGAGTTCCACTTGCGATGCCTTGTCGTGCCGTGGCCATAGGTCGGAAAAACAGTCGCAAGTCTACTGGTACTCACTCACAAATTTAGTTTTGCTTAGGGCTCATGCGCACTCACACTCGCCTTAATTATACTTAGCGAGGGCATTCGGACTTTGATTCACCAAAACTCTTCTGAGCGAGGCCAACTCACGCTAATTTCTGAGTGAGTCGACTCCCGAATGAGTCTGCCGACCTATGGCCCACGGCCCTGCATGCTGCCCTCTACGACTCCACGTCACGTACGCCGACCACAACATACATACGCGAAACCCATAGCTTTCCTGGCCTCCCTGTGGCGCCCTTCCTGCAGCGTAGCACACGTAGGTGGACTCTTTGCTTCCTCCGACTTTGTAAATTAGTCCACCAGTCATCATCATTTGGACATCATATCTGCGGAAAAGGAGGACTGCGGTGGGAGCCATCTGTAGCGTGGTCTTCATCGCGTACGGTCGACAGCGCAGCGCATTTGGCACAGCTCGAGCATTAAAACGCGCTTTCGTGCTCGGCAAAAGAGGAGGGAGGGGAGGGAACGACGACGATGCAGTTACCGCTCCCTACGCCGCTTCCTTCGTCCAAATAAATGTAAGCGTGACGGCACGGAGGACCGCGGGGACCGTCGTCCTGCATAGTGATGTTTTAAAAAAGCGGACATTCGATGTACGGAGGTGCTGAATCTAGAAACTTTACAGATAGATACAGCAGGAAATGCAAAGACGTGCTTTGCCTCTATCTTGTTTCGAAAAAGAAAAAGTGGCGGGACGGGGCAACTCGTGCAAGTGCGTACGGGTGAAGTAGATTAAAAAGTTCTTACAAAGTAGAACCAAAGAAGGAAATAAATAAATATAAGTTCAAAGGTGAAGCGTGCAAAGCGGAACACGAAGGAACGTTATCAGTCCGAAGCGGAAATGTTGGCAGAGGCATTCAATCACACGCTAGCGAGATTATACACAGTTTCGCCGACCTTTTACTGTAACCTCTAGTGGCAGTTTTTTCCTCTCTTTAGCTTTCTATCTCCGACCACGACTTGTGTAATATTAAATAAAAGTATAGGCGGGGTTTCTTCCTTTGTCAATCATACTTCGAGATAGGAACTATGCTTAAATTATGCTGGAGCATAATTCGTCTCTTTTTTTTTTCGAATCAATGACAGTGTACAACGTTGCCTCAGGAAGGGTGCAGCAGTTGTAAGGACGCTTTATCTTCGTTTTCTTCTAAAACAGCGACTAGGTAAATTATTATCTTTTTTTTTTGCTATTCTGTCCGCGAATTGATCGTGCGCAGTCAAAATTCGATGAAGATCCGGTACTGCTTCGAACAGCGCGCTACATAAAGCGACTGACGCGCGAGAAAGTGGACCCCATAGCCGCTGACGTGCACAATGTTCGCGACGCAACACTCGATAAATAAAAGAAAAGGAAGGCAAGGCCATTGCGTGACGGCTGAGCCAAATGCATTCGACTGTATAGCGTATACGGCGCATATAACATAGCTCGTTGAAAGGCCCTCCCATTGAGCGGCGGAACTAAGCCGCAAGCAGAACCAAACCCATTCCACCGCTTGCGTTTTCTGTATACGCGTGCATAAGCCAGGGGCATTCGGAATCGCTCTGAATTTTATATTTTTAAAGAGGGCCAAAGGATATCCGTCAAATCCTGTTTCCTTAGCGCACGCCAGAACTTTTATTTGCGTATATGGTCCGTTTTATTATTTGGTCCGAATATTTTAGTGGAGCTCTTTCGAGCGCGCTCTAGCAGATTATTGCATGGGTGCAGTCCTTCTCATATTGCGCACTGTTTTTTTTTTTATTTCCGGTGTGGTTTGATTCTACAATAATACGTTCGCTTTCACGATTGGCCGCCCCGAGCTCTTAGCAACCGCCCAAGCGTAAGAATTATTTGAGAGTACAGCCCCTCGTCTCTTTCTTTGTCCTCCGGAACCGTAAGAGCCAAACTTCATGCCAACGTAGGAAGTCTGGGCCCGCCTATACACTGAAAGCACTCAGCACGTTAGAGTGGCGTAAAGACCATTCGCCATGGCTGGCGCATTATGAGCAAATGTGACCGGCCAATGAAAAATGGTACTTACGAAACAACAACTCAGTGCATTCCACCCACTCCTTCCTGAAAATTCATTAGAAGTAACACCCTCAACACGAAGGTTCTCACTTGAATTGTTTTCGAGCTGTTAGTGCACACCAAAAACGTTTGGGGCTGGTCTTCCTTCAGCATACCATTTGACCCGAATTCACAGCTTTTTTCGTTTGTAAGTGCCGTCTGTCGTTGGGCAGTCGTCACCGCTAATAATATGCCTTACACTACAACTGGCTTGCATCTTCTCGTGTGAATATAGTTTCATTGTGAGAACATTTGTGCGAACACGGGCCCGCGTGTGAACATCGTAACTAAAGTGACATGCCAGAACCAATGCAGAGATGCCAAATGCCTGCGTGCAGAGTTCAGAAGCAGTTCGGTACAACGAACATCAATCAATCAGTCTTGATGAATCACGCTATCCATGACCCGCGCGAAGCGAATTCTGAAATTATACGACATCTGCAGCGGAGATTTTTTTTTAATACGCGGAGATCTTTCTTCGGTCACTTGACAAGCTCTTTTTCATTGTTGTCGTCCGATGAGCATTGCAAAAACAAGTGCCAAATGTCGAGGATATTGTTGTGTGTCATTCTGCATGTCCAGAAAATGAAATTGTCGTGAGGAGTCGTTTCACCGTTTCCGAAATGCCCGCGAAACGCCAACGCCCGGAGTCTCCGTACCGAGTATGCGTCGGAATCGCGTTCTCAGTTAACTGTCCACTATTACCGGTCATGCATGTCGTTCCAGCCTTATTCACACCCGCCTGATCATTGTGGGAAAGACCACACACTATTCAGACGTCGTGCGTTCATGTATCACGCATGGCGCGCCAACTACCAAGTTCCGTTTAGAACGACCGGCAGGACTATTACGTTTGTAAGGAAGTAGTACGGTCGAGTTCGATGGCTCGGAATAATGTAGAAAATACGGCGGGATGAACGTGACGCATACAAAGCGTGGCGCATACAAAGCGACAACGCGGTTCCGAATGACTTGATTTTCTCGATCATCGGACGGGCCGCGGCTGTAGCCGTAACAACGCGCTGCACCGACTTACTCAGGCGGAATAAACGCGGCTTGAATGGGAGCGACAGCCGCAACATTCGGGCAGCGAACAGTGCTCGCGAAGTTGTGCCGGCATGTAGCGCCCATTCAAGGACTCGTGCGGAGAGCGCCGTGCGTGCTGAGTGCAGACGGTGTCACTCACACAGAGCCGAGGTTCTTATACCTCGAGGTTCCCTCTGTTCTCGCGTATACTTTTACTCGGCGCCTTCACGCGAAAATATCTCATACGAGCGAGCCGAAATCGGCTGCTGAAGTTGACCGCAGCACTCAGATGGGCTTCTATATGGTATACCTTTGCTGCTTGACGTCAACAATATTCTTAGTCGCAGTCGTTCAGACGCATATACTGAAGAGAGAATTTCAAAAACCGTGACGTATAATGGAAGCAAATACAAAATGGAAGAAACAGTAGAGATGCTTCCCAAAGAAACTCCTTCATCCTGCTTCTCAAGCATGCTGTGCCGTTTTTATTTTTATAGTCAGGGTATCGGCGCAACAATTTACTGAGTAAACGTTATGACTCATTGCTCAGCTTGTAAGCAATTGTGAGGAAACTTAATATGACAGGTGCGATACATATGTGAACACGAATCGCAAACCAGGTATGTTTCGTTACTTGTAACCGAGAAAATTGCAAGATGTATGCATATGCAAGTGCCAATGTGGGCTATGTATTCATTCGTACTTGGTTTTTGTGGCAGTTATAGCCCGGCGGTCGTGTAGCGGCGTTGCATTAAATTTGTTTTTACCAATAATTTAGAGCGGTAGTTCTATAATTGCACTACATTTGTCACCAAAACAAAGGATAGTATTTCCTGTGCTGGCACCCGTCCTGATTTCTCAGACTGCTTGAGTCCGTGTGGATTGTATGAGTGGGCACAATGCTCTTACAGCCATCATTTTAGTCGCTTTCTTTCGTTGTACATTGCGAGGTGGCTTTAACAGCTCTGCAATTTAAATAACTGACTCGCGTTCCAAACAAAGACTGCGACAACGAAAGCAACATCATGTAGCTCCGTCAGAAACAATGTACCAACCCGTCCTTCCATCGGTCGTCTTTGCGCCATCATCACCACGAACGAATACGGGCACGTTAAGAAGGTTAAGGACGCAGAAATACAGCCACTGATTTCCTTTCAGTGAAGCGCCAGCAGTCCAAAAGGAGCAAAGAACTGAGGATAGACGGCCTCAGTAATGGTAGGATACTCCTTTCGAGGCACAGCGTATCCTCAGTAAACCTAATTAGCCCATTCGCGTTCTGTGAAGAGAAGTAAAAGGTTTCCCCAAGCCACCAAGAAACGGCGCGCTCCCCACGCACCTATAAGCTACCAAGTATACATAAGGGGCCATTTCACACATTCGTCGTGACAGCGCGGTCAGTGTGTATACAGGCATACGTTTGCACGCACACGCATGCATCCGTCGCCAACACGCGAATAAATGAGTGCATGACCTGTGTGCACATCTCTAAGAGACCGATTAGCTTACTTCCTGTCTTCCAGTGCTCCGCTATACAGCGCCGTCTCGCCGTCCGACATCACATATAGGCTAAGATTGATCCAAATAATTCAAGAACATTCTGTTGAGTGATTGATTCGTCTATCCGTCCATCTTGCGGAATAGCGTATCAGTGAGTCTCTTGCAATGGCGGTGCGAGCAGACAAATGCGTATAATCTATTACCACGCTGAAAAGTTGGCATTTCCACGGGGCAGTTAAGGCGAGCACGGCGCATGCGGTGCACCATGCACAGTGTCTCGAAGAGAAGAAATCAAAGATAGGTCGCACGCCCATCTCTTCTGCGAGTGTATATCGCGTGCTTTACTGTGCGGCGCAGTGTGTGTGCCCGCCAGCGCGGGCGCTCTGTCACATCGCAATCACGCGAGCCGTGGCATGACGACAGGGTTAGAAGCCGCCCAGATGGGAGGGCGCACACGCGGCCTAATGGGCGCCCGTGGCCGTTGCAGCACGCCAGACGCCGGCCTGCGGCGGCGACGAGGCCTTGGCAGTTTCGGAACGAATTCCATCCGCCTCCGCTCGCGCTCCTCAATAATTCAGCACCTGGGGCGCTGCTCCCCTTCGTCGCCTGTCGCCCCGCTCTTATAGTGCTGCGGCCGGGCAAAGATAATGGCTGCTGTCCGGAAGAACAGGCACGCCCGAAAGTGGGAACGAAGAAGCGCCAAGGTGAGGAGGGAAGCGAGACGAAGACAAAAGACCAATAAGGCGCCACACCGCGGGGACACATACACGCACACAAAAAAAAGGCGAAATGGAAGGAAAATCGTGGAGGCAAGGTTGGTGGCTTGCGGGCTCTTTGGGCCGATACCGTAATAACGGCTACAAGGTCTCCCCCTAGGTTACGGACACCAAAGATCGGTGGACTCTATTCTGCTCCGCGGTTGCATCGAGTTCGATTTATGCATGGGACTTGACACCGGCTGTGCGGCCAGGGAGATTACAAGCACGTGCCCATGCAGCACTTCACTTTGGACGCACCAAAGCAGAAGGTTGTTGTTAGCAATATATTTCATAACAGTTCAGAACTATACATGGGCTCGTCAAAACGAAGATCGCATCGCAAAGAATGTGGTATAAGTGCAATATGAAAAAAATAATAATAAAACAGCGCGAGAACGGACGGGACGAAGAAAGGTAACACAGCATCGCGATATTGTGTTTGACGACACAACCGCCCGCCATAGGAGTTGCACAATATGGCCCAGACATTGCACAATCTGAAGGCGCCACGTATGAACGCACTAAGGTGTTTATGACGACAGAGCTGAAAATTACGTCCCACGTCGCGCGGGAATGTGCAGTAAGCCTTGTAACACCAAGCTAACGCCAAGCAGCGCTGCTAATTTCCGGTATTCAGCACGACGAGAGTAACGAAAGAATACGACAGCTGGCTACTGCATGCGAACAAAGTTCGCAGTTTTATAGATCGGTCAAAGACGCGGCAAATAAAGACAGCCACTAAGTATGACGGGAACTCTGAGCGTGCAGAGATGTGACATCTATATTACGCTCGTATGTCAGGCTGCCCTAAATATAGGCTGCATCTCGCAATGTGCACGCCTCACGATGAGCTTATAGCAAGACACGTCGCCAGCTGCGGCTTTATGTAGAGACGTTAGCGACGTCTCACACTTCGAAATGGTCGATGCGCATATTAACTGGCGTTGCGCAGTTTCACCTCACCATGACGCAAGGTTAAAAGGAAACCCGTACGTGTAGCGGCATTGTTAAAGTTCTAAAGTAAAGCTGCATTTCGTCCTGTATGCGAAGGAATTTTGTACAGCAGTAACCTCGCGGTGGCATCAGTGTGTACGAGGAGAGCGGTGTCAATCCCGACATAAAAACGCTCAAGTGCGAGCCTTGCAATGAAGAACTGCGATCGAGGCAGCCTCGTTTACAATAGGAACGACTGAGGTGCGTACAAGTGAAAACTCCGGATGACATCTACTGGCATAACGTTATTGAACGGGAGTCGCCTTATACATATATTGCCCCACAGAGGAGTAGTGGGTGCTTCGCTACTTCGGAAATTGATTATAAACAATGCAGTAGTGGCTACTTAGCTAAACAGTACTTGCAGTACACACACTAAGAGACGTTACAAAGGGCTCTGATATAACCTATAGTTCTTCGTGCGTGTGTGCATATATATATATAGTCTGTGCGATTCAGCTCATAGATCAATCGTGCCGCACGCTGGCGTTGCGGCGTGAGCACTGCTCCTCAGAAAGAGCAAACGCGGTGGGCGGACCCGACCTTCGCCGCGGGCGTCTGTCAATCAAACTGATTGACGCGCGAACTCGGTTACAAAGTCGTTGATTCTGAGAAGGCTCCAGTTCAACTCGTGACTGTCATAGTGCCGGTGTGACTGTTAAGCGTTTCATGCGGTGGACGCTAAGCAGCAGCTCCTTTGCATATAAAATAATTTAGCCAGCTTGCACAACTTGTAACTTCTTCCACGTAACTTCTTCCAGCTTTTTACGTGGTTCGTCTACTGAGTCTGCTCGTTCTGTTTGGGAGCGAGGACCTCGTCAGTTCGGTCTAGTTTCATGGTAGTAATTAGCTAAGTCTTAATTATCATGATATTGAATAGTTTTGTCTCAATTGGCAATGTTTCAAATAAAACGACAATAATTAACGTATTAACAGCAATACCTTAATTAATACGGAGCTAATTAGCATGTCATGATTAACACGGCCCTAATTAACATGATCTTAGCGAGTGATGTCCTAATTAGTTTGGTTTTAATTAGCGCGCTCCAAATTAGCGTCGTGTTAATAAGCATGGTCTTAACTAGCCCGGTATTAGCTTGATACGGCTTCATTAGCATGATCTTAGTATGACGTGGCTTAATTAGCTCGGTCTTAGCATGACTTGGCTTAATTAGCTTGGTCATAGCATGTCCTGACCTGATTAGCTAGGTATACCGCCCAGCCAATTAGCTAATCAGTCGGGCGCACATGCTCGAGGAGCGAGCCGACGATGAATAGGACGAAGAGGGCGCGTGCCGGCCGAGCAACGGGCTAGAATGCATGCCGACCATGATGATTATGCGCGTGGCCTCGGTGATTAGCTCCGGCCGAGGTGTTGTAAGGCGCTCGGCCGGAACTGATCTCAGAAGCCACGGTGCTGGTTATTCTAAAGGATACTTAGCGCAGAAATTAAACGCTTGAAAATGAATTCAAACAGCCCGTACCTCTAAAAAATACAGTTAGTAAAAGTTTCTGCCACTTTTCTTGCATGGGTGCACTTCTGCACTCAGTGGAACGACAAACAAATGAAAGATGATGTCTCTGGTTTGAAGACGCCACCCAACTTTGTCGACCGCCCTTGACGTGACGCCGCGTTCCATCGTAACCAATACAACGCAGCGCGCGCTGAGGGATGCGTTTTACGTTTTCGTATCGTTAGCTCGTTCAAAAGGGGGTGTCGCCAGAGCTCGGAAAGATTCCAAGTTTCGCCAAGCTCGGGCCATCCCGCATAGCACCCCAGATGTCCTTCATGGGCTTATACGCGTATAACATGTCAAAGTAAATTGTAGTGTCAAAGATAGCGCGATGACGGTGTGCTAAGGTGCTCCTACGGTTTAACGCCAGTAACGTGACCGTCTCGAATAAACAAAACAAAAACAAAAGACCAGCACTTCACTTAATACATTTAAGACCAGTTCTTTCCGACTAGAACTTTTGTTATAAGCAGATGTACGCATGGAAAGGCGCCCGTTTTCTTCTCACATCCTTTCGGTGTGTTCAGAGCAAGATTTTTTTCTGCAAAAGCAGCAACACACAAATGGGAGAGATGAAACAGGAAGACCTTGCTACAATGCATGATTGTATCCTCAGATAGCGCCAGGTAGTCAGGGATTGTTGCTCAAATTGAAGACAAGCCAGAAGAGATTGCAACAGAATTACGGGGACGCGGAAGTAAATCAAGAAAAGGTCATGGCGGCAACAAAGTATCTCTGTCCCCGTAATCCCGGCGTAGGTGTTGTGAGCCTCAACGTGGAAGCACCGGAGCTATGACGACCGCCGTCATATCGCAGACGCAAAAAAAGAAAAAAGAAGACAGAAATAATCCAGACAAAGCTTGATCGTATGCAGTGACCGCAAGGTTTTACGACCCATCTTCCAGGATCGAGCAGCAAAACACTGCTCCGGCGGAAGCTTTTGGCAGCAGCTATAGTGTCAATATCTGGCCTTACGCGGTAAGGTCATGTGCGGCCTATCAGCGACGCCTCTTCGGCAGTACTGCTTAGCAGTCTTTTGCAGCACTGCAGGACGAGGACAAGGACAAAGCGGCTCGTGTGCCGTCTCCACGGCCCGTTAGACGCGCTTGCTTTGTACAACATAAGCACACGGCTATATCATTTGACGTGTGCTACACAGAAGGTCGCGACTTCCTTGCCCGATTGTTTCTCGCTTTGACGTTTAAGCAAAGGCTCTGGTAACGATCGAGATTATTAAGATTATTGAACGCTGGTTGTGGCTTGAGGAGGATTGGATCGCCCTGTTGCCATATGCGTGCTCTTTCCCCCGACACACTTTTCGTTTCTCATAAATGTGCGCGTTGTTTTAAATGCTTAAGCTGTTATGTTCAGACAACGATCTTTTGCGCTGAAGTTCTCATCTATCTGAACCATTCACACTGGAAGCTCCATTGCTCTGTAGTGAATTCCTCGTGTCATCGCTTCAAGGACAGTGGCGCGAAATATGGGCCCGCTGTAACGTCTTTTGAAGTACCGGACATGTACGCTGGCGGCTAAATTTTGGCGATGGCAGACACAATTGATGTGCTTGTAACCCTTCTTTTTTTTATTTTCCAGATGACATTTTCTCGAGAAATTTACTTAATGAAAAAGTGGACGCGCCCCTAAGCTGAATGAGCTGAACACGCGGACAATGAAGTACGGCACACATTGAACGTTAACCTTTAAATACCACACATTAGTATCTTAAAAAGACATTCATTGAAAGCGAGGAATTCGCCCCACGCTCTCTAAAACAATGCCGCCAATTCAGACATATCTGATGGATAACTTTGAATAAAACTACCCTTACAATTCACGTAATATTTTCTCCCGTAACATTCCTTTAAAATAATGAAACATAATGGTGTGGAACACCATTGTATATATCGCAGCGCCATATCATAGAAGAATCTTATTCTTCAAAAAATGAGCGGTGGCCCTGAAGCGATTACTTACAAATGTAATTAGAACAAGACTGTTTGCTAGAGGAGTGTAACGTCGTGATTTACCGTGCGAGCAATGTCAGGATGTTAAAGAAATGGCGCTGAGAAAGCTGCGTCCTTATACCTACCACAGAGGATTTCGAAAAAAAAACACAGGTTAGAGTTAAGAAAAAGTTTGTATACGGTTTGCAAATAAGTGGCTTCAAAGCCACAATTTGCAGTATTCTGGCGTTAGGAAAGGCGCTGCGAAGATCGCTTCTTCCTTGCGGCGCCAAGAATATTTAATGTAAATGCACATACGAAAGAGGTACGTAGTAACATCGCAATGAAGCCCAACAATGAGAATAGAAAATTAGGTGCACTGCACAGGACTGTACCGTAGTAATTTCGTGATTACGGCTACGGAAGGGCGCATTTCACGCTTATCTTCATGCAAAGCAAAATTCAGCACGGTGGCGCTCCTGCTCTCACGTTTTGGCGACAACAAATAATCGTGCGCACGCTTACGGAAAGGTCATGACTTCCTCTTCTGCCTGACTATACACAAGACAGGGAAAATATATGGAACTCGAATAAACTAAAAAAAAAAGGGGGGGCGCGCATTGCTATAGAGCGTCCGTCCGCACACGAACTGCCTGAGTGACGTTACAGACGTAACGTATATATTATAGTTCGCGTGCTGGTGGACGCTCAGTATACTAATGCCATTTTCTCATTCTATTGCAAGACGGTCAGCGGTTATAATAAAGGCCTTCGAAAGGCTACCACGGCACATCCCTGTGTCGCGAACTTTCAGCGAGGTGCGGGGTGTGCTCTCCGCAAGCCCGGCTGCTGTGTCCAACTGCGAAGCACCGGAGACCCCGCGAGGCGCCTACGCAGAGAGTGCGGGATTCGTATGCAAATGCGCCAGGATTACTCGGCGTCCAGACGTTTTGGCTCGTTAGCTAACTACGGCGCACGCACACACACACGCACGCACGCACGCACGTAGCGGCCCTTCCCCCACAGTCCCTCGGCTCCACTCCATGGTATATAAAACGACACGTGGCACGCAGGCACCGGAACTTCGTACGCAATAGAACATTAGAGACAGGCTCGCGCCTTCGCCTCTCCACATGTGACACTGACTTCTCAGCCATCTTTTTTTTGTCTTCTGCCCGACTCCTTTCGCGCGCTCTTTTTGCCCCGAAAGGTGCCTGCCTCCCTCTAACGAGCCGGTATACGTATACGCCGACGAGCCGCGTCCCGCTAATTGCCGCTGGCGCGATATTAATATCCGCGAAACGGCCACGTCTTTTGTAAGGTTGCTCGCGATGAAGGCGTAAATGAAAGCTTCTAGCCTCGGAATTCCAAAGAACGAAGGGGATACGATGGCGGCGGAGAGAATTTATAAAGGCGGGTAAAGCACGAACGTTAACACCGCTTCGCTCACCATCGCATACGTCATCGCATGCGACGGCGACACCGTTCTCTCACACCGTCTTACAGCGAGGTCGTACTGCCAGCGCCAAAAGTTTAGAGACCACGAAACGCCAGGTACAGCTGAATATTCCCGCTGCTTGGACAGGCAGCCTGGAATTTAGCATTCCGGACTGTTCTAAAATTCGCTAACCACACGTACTCTGCAGTTCAACCGAATGCAAGCACAAATGGCTGGAAAATTTGAAGTTTTTTTTCAGACCTAGTGGTCTCTAAACTTTAAACGTCGGTTGTACTCTCAGGCATAAAGCAACAGTCCTCGCAAACGTTATGCTGTGCTGCCGGGAACACACGACGGTCCATGACATGGTTTTTCTTTCTTGCTCCGTGTCTCGCATTTTCCTCAAGCTGCGCCCCAGCTACTCACAGTCACGAGGGTGCTGCAGAAAGGCATAAGAGCGAAATTGCAAGAAAGACAAGAGCTGCACCGTTGATTGAAAGACATACACGTGGTTCATATAGGCGTCGTCGTCTATCACTCCTGACTTGCCGTAAGATTCAGGAGGAAGCGTTCCCCGTATGCAAGGAAATAAATGAGCGTAGGGACAAATTCTCTGCTGCATCGACATTTGGAACGTCGCTGAGAATAGATTCAGCGTTTAGCGAAATTGGGGAAGGCGTCTTTGTACGAGTCATACAGCTCTTGCTCGGAATTCTACGATGCTTGGTCGAGGCGGTAGGCCGCGTAAACTTTCGGAATTCCTCGGATACGTATTAAAATATATAGAAAGCAATTCCACACAACATGTAGGCGCCGCAAACAAGTGAAACAAGATGTTTCGAAATGTGCCCTGAAATAATATATATATATATATATGCTTCGTTCAGAAAGACACAAGAAATAAGGCGGTTCCGCGTACAAGTTTCTGCTTTCCTCCTAAATAGCTAATTAATCTGCTATAGCAGAAAATTATTTTTATTTGATAGGTGTTACTTGAAGCTATCCCCCCTCCCCAGACACGTGTGTGTGTGTGTGTGTGTGTGTGTGTGTGTGTGTGTGTGTGTGTGTGTGTGTGTGTGTGTGTGTGTGTGTGTGTGTGTGTGTGTGTGTGTGTGTGTGTGTGTGTGTGTGTGTGTGTGTGTGTGTGTGTGCGCGCGCGCGCGCGCGCGATGAACGAATTCAGCCCAAATTATATTTAAACTAGCAGCCTTGTCGAGATGCAGACCATATACTTTTATTCTGCCTATTTATTATGAAATATTCTATCGGGCCAACACATATCGATTCTGAGAAATAGGCAGAATAAATGTACACTGCGTGCATCTCGACAAGGCTGCTAGTTCAAGCAGATTCGATTAGACCTGCACCGGCGGTTATAGACCAATGGCGTTATCATGACTGTGAGGTGTGTGACTTTGTGCGTGTGTGCTCTCTCTCTCTCGCTCCATTTCTCTACCTTTAAAACTCCCCTGTCCCTTTCCCCAGTGTCCATATTGGTCCTTCTAGGCTGGTTAACATCCATGCCTTGCCTTTCCCTCCTGTTCCTTCCTTCCTTATTTCTGTAGCATGACATGATAAGCCTACACTAACTTGGTCCGTGCTGAGTACGATACGATACATACTTCGTGATATTATATATATATATATATATATATATATATATAT
Organism: Rhipicephalus sanguineus; assembly: GCF_013339695.2. Taxonomy (NCBI): domain Eukaryota; kingdom Metazoa; phylum Arthropoda; class Arachnida; order Ixodida; family Ixodidae; genus Rhipicephalus; species Rhipicephalus sanguineus. The sequence continues at coordinate 151,622,832 of NC_051176.1, forward strand.
ATATATATCATAATAACCAAGGAAAAAGATTGACAAAAGAGGGGAAAAAAGAAGATACACGCAAGCAACTGGCTATTCTTCGTCCCTCGTCAGTTTTTACTGGGGCGAGGACGGGTTACTGACATTTGCAACTTCTTGCACATTCGTAAATTTATCCGCAGACGGAGGCCACCTCTCCCTCATATAAGCATGTCCACTGCGCGGGAGGAAATGGCTGCTCAGGTGACAAGTCCTGCTCTTATATACTCCGCCTCCTCACGGCTGCTATACACGAACCGCCTGAGTGGGCAAGATATACAAAAGCCAGAACATCGCGAAAGAACCGACTAGGGGTCAATGATCCTTACCACCTCTTGTCTCAAGTCTAGCACAGTTTGCACGTCGCCAAGCGCAACTCCATGGGCTGCGACGCGCGCGAGATACACGGCCCCTGCCGAAAAAATCCACGGCTATACTGGCATGCTAAGAGTGCTGTGTCTCGACGCCCCGTTCAAGCAAACTCGCAATAAGTCTTTCCCCCAGCACTTCAACTATTTCCTTTCTACATTGCTTTCCTCATCGTGTTCGCTTGAGACAAACAGAGGAGCGCACTGCCTCAGGGAGAATACGCAATATCGCTGTCACCTACCGCATCGCATTTCGTGCAATGGCGTGCAGTTCTCACGCACAGATAGTCTCAATGTCGCCGTGCAAGCGCGTAGGCAGCGCATATTCACCACCACTTTAATTATCTAGGGCGAAATTTAGAAAAAAAAGAAAAACACCGTAAGCTGCAATTGTTTTTAAGTGAAAACTTCAACCAATCATGACGCTGGGCACATCATTGGCTAATGTGGCAGCCAAACACAAGCAGCATTTGCAAGAGTTTTGTGAATTCGATTCCCGAATTTTATGTTTTCTATTACGTAGCCACACACATTTCAGAACCAAGAAAATACGAATCAAATAATCAGCAACAGAAGCAGTGTGGCGCAAGTCAGGCTATTATTCTTGTTTTTGTTTGTTTCGTAGCGCGTATGCGCAGGTGCACTGAAGGCCTAACAGCCGGCCGTACTACATTCACCGGGCTGCAGACGATGTTTGGAAACGAGTATAGGATTAAAAAGGAGGGCTTTATAGGCGAACTGTTGCATGCTTCGGATACAGCGTTGGCATTGAGGAGGAAGACCAGCATGCCGAGTGCGTGACCGCCATCCTGTCGAGGCCGCCACCAGAACAAGAAGTGGGCCAAGGGAAAAGCGTCGCCCCAAGCTGCAACAGCCTCGCTGGCATAGCAGCTCCCGCGCTGCTTGCTTTGGGCGCGGCTGTTTACAAACAAGGCTGGCCCCTGGTCGCCGCGTGTGTTTTCCGTGCCGCATCGTCATTCCGCATTCACCGCAGCTCACCGGTGGCCCCGTGCGTCGATCGCGCTGGGATGTCGTAGCGCGCACGTGCCAAGAAGCCGCGACTGGCAACACGCCGGGTTTCCAAGCAAATACTGCATAATAATAATAATATCTGGGGTTTAACGTCCCAAAACCACGATCTGATTATGAGAGACGCCGTAGTGGAGGGCTCCGGAAATTTCGACCATCTGGGGTTCTTTAACGTGCACCTAAATCTAGGTACACAAGCGTCAAACATTTTCGCCTCCGTTGAAAATGCAGCCGCCGCGGCCGGTATTTGATCCCGCGACCTTCGGGTCAGCAGCCGAGCGCCATAACCACTAGACCACCGAGGCGGTGCAAGCAAATACTGCAGATGAAGCGGCGTATTTGGCGATCACTCCGGTGCACCTCTTGCGGTGTACTGCAACGATCGTGTTGACATAAGCGATGCGTTCGTTAATCGGCGAGATACGCACTGTGTAAACACGTCGATTATCGGTATATAGCTGTCTTTGCTTACTCTCCATACCAGTCGTTCGGAAGGAATTGCTCTAAGGGGCTGAGTATGATAATTGTTGTGTAATTTTTGCGCACACAAATGCCATCGACAAAAATACCCCCCACACAAACGCACGTTTACAAGAAAGCTAGTAAAGGAAGCTCGAAACGAAAATGCCTGTCATATGAGCCTATACGGTCGTTGGGAGGCTCAAGCCACGAGAATCGATATTTTCTGGTGACACGAACACATACCCACTTGCAGGACCCAAATAAAGTTTTCAACCAACCAACCAACCAACGAACACGTACGTGTCGGAAGAATTAGGAGCACTCAGTGTGGTTTTATTGGACTGGTTGTACAAAAAGAACAGCACGTATGCGTCCTATAGTTTTCAAAGATCGATTGATGGTGTCCTATTTCGAGTGTTCATGGTCCATTGTGGTCTCCTTAAGTGTCAGTATTGTATCACCTATACATAACCACGTCATACACACGACAAAACTCGTACGATGAGACATCATACATACGCCAAAAGTCACTGGAAGTTAAACAGAAAGAAAAAAAAGACCGGCGTTTTGGGCCAGTCGCCTCGTTACAGGAAAAATGTTACACTCTGGCGGAACCAATTTATCTGCCCACTAGGAGAAAAAAAATATAAAGAACAACAGAAAGACGGTTTTCATAAATCACACTATGCAGACTTGAAAAGCTGTTGGTGTGATAATGCAAGTGACGTCATCCAGATCGTTTCATTTGGTGTCCGTGGTTCAATCGCATGTAGGAAAAGCACAGAGGTCGACATTATGGACGACAAATGGCCGTACATGGGGCAATGGCTTAAGAGACAATTAAAAGCAAATAGAACAAAAAATTACGACGATTGCACTCACTTTTCGTAGACGCCATCGCAATGTCATTGCCAAAAGCCTTTTCAATGTCCTTTTTTTCTTTTTTTTTGCGCTGATATGCGTAATGTATCTGGAAGCCGATGTCACCTTTATGTAAGAAATACGTACTCCGCCTTTGTAATATTGATTTCTTACGACAGGACAATCATTGGGGTGAGTTAAGAAGGAACGCACATAGTATTGAGCGAGTTTAAGCCATGACGGGTTCATGTAGCAGAGGCAGCTCGTTTTTTGTTTCTGTTTTTTTTTATATGTGTGACGAGACACATTTTTGTACGACTGGAAGCGAAGATGGTAGAGGAAGGCGCCTTATCTTTTTATCCAATGAAAACGCGAAAGCAGATCTTAATCTCCGTATGACAGTGAGGGCCATTTATACGATTACACCGATATAGAGTATACGAACAATTACAAATGAAAAGTGGGAAATAACATTAAATGTACGCATGTACAGAACACACAATATAACTTACACGGGCTGGTTTGGTATCAGCACATTTCGCATTTGTCGATATTTAAAAAAAAATATCGCATAGGTACACGCGAGTGGAACATATCGCAAGGTCTTACAAGGAATGCGGCGATAATAAGATAATGTGAAGGCGGCGAGAAAAAGAAGAAATGGTTCACGATCGACATTTACTAGCGCTTACTCCGAGATTGCGCGCGATATCGGAGGTCATGGTTAAAAACATGGCTGATCCCTCCGTCATAGGAATCGGTATAACACGAAAGTGAAACGTGTCTTCACAGAAGTAGTGCTTATTGTGAGTGATATATGAGAGCGACGTGGATGCACCCATGTTGACGGCATGTCTCTATCGCGACGACTAACGCCCATGATCATGATTAAACCGTTGTGGTTGTTGACGTTGTGAACATATATTTGGACACAGCGAATCGTGAATCCCGCGTAAGGATGATATCAACAAGCTCATAACACTGGTACCCGGTATGCACTTCTTCAAATCGTCGTCAATTAAGGAGAGAAACGGCACGGGGTGCGCTTTCTAGCAGTGGGTGACTGACGCCTGCGCTCATGCATACACTACCGCTCATGCATACACTACCACACACTGCGCTTCAGCAACACGGGAGGTAGCGCTCGACCTTTCCGCTTTCCTCTACTCTTTTCCCGTGTTTTCTTTCACAGTTTGCGCTAAAATGTACCCCATAGATAGAGATTCGTAGCCTGAGCCGCAAACGCGTGCGTCCCGCTGGCCTCTGTCTCGCAGGCGCTGGTCTCGCTCCACCAAGGCACGACATTCGCCCGTCGAAATCGCGTCCTTTCTGCAACGCGTATTGCAGCAGTTTTGTTAATCGGTGCTCTCGCAATCGAAGCAGTCGGCGGCGGAGAAATCCTGTTCGTCCATGTGGATGCTGCACTACTCTGATGAGCCGACGCACGCTAACACGAAGCGAAAGGCAAAGAACGAAATGCGTCAAGGGTGCCTCGGCGATGCCAGTGCGCCGACGCACAACGAGACGTTTTAACCATGACCTCCGATATCGCGCGCAATCTCGGAGTAAGCGCTAGTAAATGTTAATCGTGAACCATTACTTCTTTTCACCTCTCACAGACGGCGGCACCGCCCCGCTCCGCCTAAGCTCCGTCCCGCCTACCTACATCGCCAACAGAGAGCACCGTGCGAATGAGAACGTGTGAAAGACATAAGGCGCGTTCGCGCCGTGTCCCGCCTCTGCCGAGTTAGCTTAGTCGGTAGGGCGTCGGGCGCTTGCTGTCGCGGCCGCAAGGACGTGGGTTCGATTCCCAGCGAGGGATATTTTTCTTGGTTTTTTCTTTCTCACCCGTTGGCGTCCATTTTATCAACGTCATATCCGTGACGGATGTACTATCGCGCTCAGTATGAGCTACATCATGCGAGCGCGTGGCCGAGCGCTCTGCAAGGCTGTACAGGGGCGCCGATCATGGCATATTTTCAAGTTATCGGGAGAGAGTTTGGCTGCTCGTGCGAGCGCGCATCGCCCCCACTTGCTTGCTTTCACCTTCGAAGTTATCATTTTCGAAGCTGATATCACCGCAGGGCAAAAAAGAGGGCGAGGGTGAAAGCAAGTGGAGGCGATGCGCGCTCGCAGGAACAGCCAAACTCTCTCCCGATAACTCGAAAATATGCCATCATTGGCGCAACTGTACAACCTTGCAGAGCGCTTGGCGACGCGCTCGCATGATGTAGCTCATACTGAGCGTGATAGTACTTGGTGGACCGCGGCATAAAACACTTTCGTGTTAAAAAAACGCCAAGCCTGCGCGCAAAGCGCAGCACAGTCACAGCGAAAGCTCGAAGAGCGGGATTTCTAGAGCCCTTTGTAAGCTCTGGGGCTACTAATACAAGTACACTGCAAGGTACCCACAGTACGCCATAAACCATAATTTTCGTGAAGTTGGGAAGCACCCACTACGCCATTATTCGCCATTCTGCGGAGAAGCCAGGTACCCGCTACACATGTGTAAGACATTATGTGCACTTTGTTGATACGGTGTCTGATGACGATGACGAATTATGGCTGAGCCGTTTGCAATGGGTTGGAAGCATTCAACGACCCCCTCGTTGCACAATTCGCATTGTGTGACGCCTGGTTACAGAACTGGCGTTGTGTGACGCCTGGTTGTTATTTTACTCTTTTACGGCGCTATATTACATGTGTTAATGTGGTTCCTTCCCGACATGAAGCCTGTATAGGGTCTTTTTGCAACGCAGTTTCCAACACGGGCATTTCTCTGTGGTAGAATACTGGGCTCCCACGCAGAGGGCCCACGTTCGAACCCCGTTGCGTCCTGGATCTTATTTCGTTTTTTTTTTTTTTCCTTTATTTCGCGCGATAGCGGTTACGGACACAGGCGGCGGCGGCGGACAACTACGGCACCAAAAACGGCCGTTGTTGTGATCTCATAACAGCTTTCGCTGTAAAACAGAGAGAGAGGGGAGTAAATGGAAAGGCGGGAAGGTTAACCAAGCCGCAATATCTACGGTTGACTACCCTGCTCTCTAGGAGGGGCAACAAGAAGACAAAGAGAGAGGAGAAGATAGTACAAGGCCATCACGAATTATATACGCGAAATCAACACATAAACGTGCAGTCATTCACTTAACCAGTTTTCCGGAGTTACCGCACGACCTTTCGTTCCGACAAACGGTGAGCCTACTTACAGAATTTCTGAGCGTGGAATGAGGGTAGTTTCTGGAGAACGCCTCTACGTAACATACACCGAACCGCACTCAGTGTGTCCAGCACACACATCGCACTATGTGAAGACGTGGGATGCTTGTTGTGTAGGGGTGCACCGATGACGTCAATTAGTGATCGCAGTACGGATATGACTTGTCGGTCGTCAGAATGCAACTTACGCAACTTCGCGGCGCGAAAAAGGCAGAGTGTGAAAAGTGCTCCGTTTTATTGCTCACATGCTGACCAGCGAACGAGAGAAACACTCGGAGCCGCAGAAATGGCATGGGAGCATTGCGAATGCGTGAGTATGTCGTACATCGCCTCTTCGAGCAGTGAACCGCGCTACCTGGGTGTCACGCGTGTAGACGATGATTTACAAACGGATTCGAACAAGTAATTTTATTTCAGCTTTTCTTGAAATATGGTTCAATAAAACTTTCTGCTGGGCGAGTTGGTTCATACTTGCAAGTGAAAATGGTTGCGCGTAAACTATAGACAAGGACGCAGAAGACACGGACGAGCGCAAACTTTCAAACATTATTGTTCGTCGTTGTCAATATATATGCACATTCCCTCACGTGGTCACAACGGTATTCACATTGTCACGCTCTGCAGATTACAAAAGGCCGCGCAAGAGCCACATTTTACAATCCAACAAAGAAACTGACGTTTGACTTGCACAGTCATCCCTTCTTATAAAGATATAAAAAGCTTCTATCAGTTCGCAGGCAGTGTTATCATGGCTTTTGCCCAAAATCTTGACCCTTCGGAAATTCTGTTCAGGACGTCAACACCTCCAGCTTTCTGAGTACTTGGAGGTCCACATATTCTAGATAGATCACGCCTACTGTGGTAACACTATCCTCGGGTATATGACAGCGAACATGGACGCTGCCCAGCTGCGCCATATTACCCGTTACAGCGCTCACAGTACGCCTGCTGAGAACATCAATGGCAGGACTGTTTCCTTTGGTGTTAACTATTTAGATACTTAATTTCATTCGGAGCAATGTTCTCTAAGAACAGGGACAGTTTTCGCCTGTTTAGGACACGCAGGTTACTCGTTCAGATGAAAAAAAGAAAGATATTTAAGTAGACTAAACAGATATTTAAAAAGCAAAAAGCTGATAAAGCCAGCTACCAGCGTTGTCCTTCCTACATTCAACATCGCCAACGTGCTAAACTTTGCGAAGTGCTACTGATAATGCGTCTTATTAACTGTGACCATACGAAGTATTCCACTTCCCTCGTAAAATCCTTCAAACTATTTCCCATCTTTCGACTGTGTAAATTTTGAAGAAAAGGAGAGAGAAATTGAGAGAGAAAGAGAGGGGCTATATAAAGAAAAGTGAAGAGGCTTACCTGTGGTGCGTCTAGCATGCCACCACAGGGGTCGAATTCCTAAAGAGAAGCTATTAGGGCAAAGTTCGTAAAAAAAAAAAAAAGAAGGCCGTCAGCCAACCGGGACGGTGATCATATTAAAAAAAGATGGCCGGTGAATGGCCGAGAGTTTTTTCAAACGAAAAGCTTGGTAAATCGGACTCCTGAAAGGTGCGATCAAAGGTTGAAATGATACACACGGTCAATACTGTGTCGACTGACCAAATATAATAATAAAATGCAAAGGGCAGGTCTATCTATATGACGCCTGTGTGCAGAACTCGTGTTGGCGGTGGTATTGCAGAGCAGAGTTAAAGGATTCCTGACACAAAAATTTTCGCCCCGCGTTTTTTTGCTGCAATGTGTTGCTGGGTGCCTGTTAGTCATAACACGGCACATCGTTTGCTGAAGCGCGCGACAGATAATTAATTACAAGCTCCTCATTACCGGCACAGCCTCAGTTTCGGTTTGACAGAGCTCCAAAAACGACAAGCCGCCGGGTGCAACTATCACCATCTAGCGAGTGAAACGCTCGGTCACGTGAGCACACAGAACAGTGACGCATTTCCGCGCGGTCTGTCGTTGTCGGGCTCATCGTCGTCTGATGGCGACGATTTTCTTGCGGCGGGGATGGAAGGAATTTTCGACGTGGCGAATCACTTCAGGTTTGACCCGCTGGTGAGGAGCGATTCGTCGGGAAGCGCGTCAAAACAGAAATGGCGGCTACGACGTCATCATAACTTGTACCGGCTGCAACGGTTACGTAGGGGAAGTAGGGGGATCACCTCGGGTCACCTCCGAGGGTGTCAATGCAGCAGGTGCGGCCTATAATGCTGGATCGCGCTCGCGAACTTCAAAATTCATATAAAATACCTTCCAAGCTTTATTCGCTGTCGATATTTTGCAGATGGTACACGCACGTACACGGGAATCGATCCAGCAGGCTATCTCGGCCGCGAAATTTTGTGTCAGTACCTTAAGCTTGGCACGCATAGACTGATGAGTCTGTGGGCAGCATGCTTGGGCCAATGGAGGAATAGATGATGCACAGGTGATGCACGAAGCAAACGATGCACACTCTAAAAAAAAAAAAAAAAACGTTGATTACCTGCTACTTCTTTTGGCGAGACTTGACCTGCCCCATATATAAGTACCTTTAAGGATATGCGTTAACTCCCCTTTAGAAAGTCGTGAGAGGCGCGGATCTCCAAAAGAGAGTTAACCTGCATTCTTAAAGGCTTATAGATATGTGGCAAGTCATGACTAACCAGAAAGAGTAACAGGTGCACTTTCTTTTTCTCTTAGAGTGCAGACATACAGCGCTCATCCGAATAAACTGTCACTTACGCAAGACGTTCTTGCAAATACACGCCTGATGAGAAATAGGTATTTTTCTGACGCGTGAGACCACAATGAACGTGGAAAAATGAAAATATTCTCCCTCCTGGCCTCGCGTCCGCAATTAGATGGTGAAATTTTTTATGTGGATTATGCACACCCATAAGCCACATGAACCTATACGCCAATTGACAGCTTAAGCTGAGGCCGAGGAAACAGTCTCCTTGTACAAGTTGAACATGGTGACAATCTATAAAAAAGTCTATAAAATTTATTAATGCACATAATATAAATGTGCAGAAATTAGGCTGATTTGCTGCTGCCTGCTGCGTAGTTCGTCGACGAGAGAGCAAGCGGTTTTTGGCTGCATTTGACATGAATTTGGAAATTCCCTGCTGCGTGCAGTGAAATAACGTCCAACTGCCGTTTATACGGCTAAAAAAGTGGTGCGGGGCCATTTAAGTGCGTATTCATTGTATCCTAGGCTTCCTGAAGCAGACTCCTATATCACAAGTGACGTGTGCAACGTCAATATGCAAATGCCGTATGCAAATCTGGATATGTTTACAGCTTCCGGAAGTATCGATGACATCCCCGCTATAGACCGTTTTCACAATTGTAAAGCTAGCTTTCCTGCTATGCAGTTTGCCCAACTAATGGCGGCTAGTCACTTACTGCAAACAGCGTGTTCAAGTGTATTTTGCTTGCGCTATGAGGTGGAAAATGTAGACTCTGCTTTCTTCACATAAACGCGCACAATAGACAAACCCCAGCACTTGCAACTAGCACTTCGTCTCCTCTTGAAGCACGCCAGGTGCTCCCATTTGTTGGGCGAATATGCAGCGCAGGGAAGCGCACTTGCGGATTATGGAAAGGGCCTAATAGACCCTTTTCATAAACTTGCCTGCAGAGTTTTCTTGTTCGAAGTTAATACGTCGCTTTCGCCGTCACTTGTACCGGCATATACTTGAACGTCTGTCAAAAGATCAGCAATTCATCGCAGGACTTCACCATACACTTCAAATACGAAAGCACCGAGGGAGAGAAAGGCGAAAGGGAAAGGAATGGAGGTTAACCGATCACGTGCTCGGTTGGCTACCCTACACGGGGAATAGCAGATAAGGTTGAGAAGAAAAAAAAAACATGGTTGATCCCTCCGTCATAGGAATCGGTATAACACGAAAGTAAAACGTGTCCTTACAGAAGTAGTCGAATGCTTACTTTACATTGCCATAAGAGAGCCTGCACAATGCCAATTGGTGTTTGGCAGCTATAGCACCGTTTAACGTGGATGCACCCACGTTGACGCTGGGTGGTACATCTCCATCCTGACGACTAACGTCCATGAACATGATTAAACAAACCTTTGTGGTAGTTGTAGTAGTGAACGGTGAGAGCGTAATCAGAGAAACCGGTGTGACAGCCAGAAGAGCGTCGCTGATTGAACGCAGAACTTGTGCTAAGATCGCCATCCCGCGGCGTGTTAAAGATTTATTGAACACCACGGCTGGACTAGAGGGAAACGCGACGAGCGTCATGTGTCCTCTCTAGCCCCGCCGCGATTTTTCTCGGGGCGAGCGTAAGCGGGGAACATGGTGATACAGCCAGGCGAGGCACGCACGCGTCGCAGAGCTATTTTATAATATGGACGAATGCTATGAGCGAGGCCGAGGCTTGGGCTAACGTCGCCCACCTCGCGGTTTGTTAAGGCGTTGATAGAAAAGGTATATTGGACAGTCTGGTAGGTGTCTGAACGACAGCCTCAGGGAGCACAAGAATCTTGTTGTAAAGACTGTCGTTTCAGGCCACTTGTCGTTGCTCTGTAGAAGTCGCGCCTGTGAACCGCTTTTCGGGCAGTGTTCGGTGATCAGGAATGAGAAGGACGAGCTGACCCGAGAAGTAATACAAGCTTATGAAATTGATCGTCACCAACAAAACTGCATGAGCGCTCCTCCCCATGACGCTATCAAAGCCATAGGCAGAGTGCGAAATGATGATTGTTGCATTCTAACTTTGTTTTTTGGTGCTTGGCTTAAGAGGTGTCATTGGCCTGTGAAGCCCATATAAGTTCGCTCCATCAGAAATAAAGTATCAGTTGCAGTTCAGCGCTATGTCTTGTGTGTTCTTCCTCCGTCCCCGTCTATGTGCGCTGTAACCTTTCATGATGCAGTACCAACTAGTCCACCAAGCTATCCTTCTAGAGTACGTCGTTGAATTTCGAAGGATGGGTCGGGGCATAGAAGGTGTTCAGTCGCCTCCTCACATGCGCAAATAGTGCATGCCGCACATTCGGCCATTCCTATGAAGAAAGAACATGCATTCGTACATGCCACGCCCTACCACGTGTGGCACAGTAGGGCTGTTTCGCAACGGCAGAGTTCGGCTGGCAAACGAAGTCACCAATTATGGCCGAGAGAACATAAGCGGGAGCTGAAGAAAGCCGGCGAATTTCTTTGTTGAAGTTTCGTGCGGCGAGAAAGTGTTCGAAAGTTCCTTGCTTGTACTTGGCTTGTACTCTACATACCCCACAAGGCTGACCGAGGCGAACGCTTTCATAATGTCCAGCGAAACGACAAAGGCAATGTTCCCACTATTTATCGTGCGCTCAGTGAACGTCACTAACTCAAGATTATCTTGTCTACTGCGCAATGACGCCTTTGAAAACCAGCCATTTGATACGGGGGACCTTATATCCACGAATTTATAGTCCGCTGGCAATAATTTTTTTTCTGACATAGCTTGAAATAGCAGTGGATCAAACTTAGGAGTTGGTAAGTAGAGCGAGGACGGGGTTTGGTTTTTTTTTTCTTCAGAAAAGGAGGCAAGTTAGCAATTCTCCGAGCAAAAGGAAAGCTTTTTTTCCCTCCTACATCTCGTTGAATACATCAAGCACGCACCACAGGGGCCAGTATTTTTGATGACGCAGAAGATGACTGGAATGAATGACGATTAGAGTAAAGGCGTATCCATGGGGCCGAATTCACAAAGCTTTGCGTTCGTAAGTACTCTTTGACAATGGCCAGTATAGGCTTCGATAATACGTCCAGCATCAGAATTTACTAAAACACTACCGTATACGAACATTGTAAGAGTAGGATGTTTTTGCGATTATGGCTCCTGCTGGTTTCTCTGTTGAGTATCAACTATATATCTGTGCACGAAATAAGCGACAAACATCCTCAGCGTCCTCATGTACGGGGAAGGTTAATTTGATAGGAGCGCTTACGGACGATCGACAATTTCTCAATTCTGCGCAGAACTTCTGAGTACAAAGGGTGTCTCCAAAGAATATATATATATATATATATATATATATATATATATAGTATATATATATAGCGATTCTCAGAAATAAATGCTGAGTTCTAGGCGGGGCTTCGGTTATGTAAATAAAGCACTCCACTCGGAGCATGTCGACTTTTTATATTAGTAGTCATTAACAAAATACTGCCGCCGTCCTGTGCCAGGGATAGTGTGCTACAAATAAGAAATGAAAGAAGGCTACGACACTGCTCTCTTCCGTAGCTTCTCCCATATCTCCTCACCTTCATCTAAAAAAAAAATAAGGATTATAAAAGGAGTGCCGTTTTCTTTTTTCTCCCATACTGCAGCGCTTCCAATAAAGGCGGCTCAAGTGGGTACTCTGAGATGGCAGCGCTGGCGAGACCAGAAATACGAGAACCCAGAGAAGCACGCACAGGCATGGCAAGCGACTGAGAATGTTCAGCCAACTAGCCAACCAACTTGTGCTGAGCTACTTTGTCATGGTGATTGACATTCTCTAATATTTTCCCTACTTCTTGCGCACCGCCGTGAATTACACGTACAAGCACGCAGAGGAACCTGAGCAAACGAGTGACTCGAAGGAATGCGCAGCGTAATGAGAGGTAGCTCATCAAGCCTTTTAATGTTAACAAGAACGGGAAAGCAAGTTTCCCCTTTCCTTCCAAATCCAGCACAGGAGAAAGATAAAGCGTGCGCTTCTCGAGTCATTACTCAAAAAGCCACTGTAGTCGCGACATGCAATCATGGCGCTCATACAGTTTTGTTCGAAGCTATGCGCATGACAAGAGCGTCGCGTGCCTCCGCTGGTTTCAGCTCCACGTCCTCTTCACATGCCCTCGTTCGTTATCGTTGCTGCGGCCCGCCCGCCACTCTGCAGCCTTTCTTTGTCTCGCTTTCGTTACGGGCCACGCTATGGTGGAATACGCAGTTGCGCCTTCATTAGTTTAAAGAGCCCTTGGCTTGTCCGCGAAGCGTGCAAGCCATAGGCCGGCCCACTGCATGGCCCCGTGTGCGTGCGTGTGTGTGTGTGTGTGTGTGTGTGTGTGTGTGTGTGTGTGTGTGTGTGTGCGTGCGTGCGTGCGTGCGTGTGTGTGTGTGTGTGTGTGCGTGTGTGTGTGTGTGTGTGTGTGTGTGTGTGTGTGTGTGTGTGTGTGTGTGTGTGCGCGCGTGTGTGTGTGCGCGCGTGCGCGCGCGTGGAGGGGGGTGGGGGGCTGGAGGCCCCACGACCCGCACTCGCAACTACAGTGCTCCAGCAAGGACGGCCTGAACACGTTTCCAGCGCACCTAGTAGTGGTGTTACTGCATTGCTTTCGCAAGGTACATCATGCCTGTCCCTACATGTCTCTATCTCTCTCTTTCACACATACACAAACACGCACGCACGCACGCACACACACGCACACACACACACTCACCCTCGCACGCACACAGACACGCACACACACTTTCACACACTCACTCACTCACTCACTCACTCACTCACTCACTCACTCACTCAGGTAGCCGCAAATAATTATTCTGGAACTGCCCGATTACGTTGCTTCTGTAAACCGAGTGTTGGTTTGACATGTTAAAGTCAAAGCGAGCAATCAATGAACCAATCACAACAAACGTATACACGCCCATAGATTTATTTTCATACATGTGTTGTATGACTGGCATGAGGCATTCGCGTACAGCATTTGTTTACATATTTAAAAGTACAACAGCAATAAAGTGGCCGATTCTGGCGTTGCACTCTTTTGCATTACCTCAAGAATGGTTCAATTTACTGGTTTCTAATTACTGAGACGTAGTTACGCATATATATTAAGAAGTGTTTGCGCTGCAAAGTAGCTGGGAACATCCCAAGCAGCAGATAAATTTCCTCGTTCCGGCCTGACGGATAATACATTCGCTCTCTGCCGCCTTCCGCGTATCAAGGCAGACGGGTATGATATGAACTAGGATTAGAAATGGAACGACTGGCGAATGCAACTAATGACTACACACGACGACTATTAAAAAAAGCGATTTTCTGTCTGATTTTAAGGTAAAGAAGTGGAGGTGGACAGAGCTGAACAGCGGTAATCTATTAAATTTTATGTTTCATAATGGATGCCCCGAAAATGAAAATGTAGTAGAGTGATTGAAAACAAGGTTACGTTACCAAATTGCAAAACTTGCGGGTACGCAGCCGTGATGCTGTGTCACTGATATCTCCCGCACGACTGTATGAGTAATCGAGCACCAAATTGCAAAACTTGCGGGTACGCAGCCGCGATGCTGTGTCACTGATATCTCCCGGACGACGGCATGAGTGCATAGAATCGAGCACCTAATTGCAAAACTTGCGGGTAACGCAGCCGCGATGCTTTGTCACTGATATCTCCCGGACGACTGTATGAGTGCATAGAATCGAGCACCAAACTGCAAAACTTGCGGGTACGCAGCCGCGATGCTGTGTCACTGATATCTCCCGGACGACTGTATGAGTGCATAGAATCGAGCACCAAAATTGCAAAACTTGCGGGTACGCAGCCGCGATGCTGTGTCACTGATATCTCCCGGACGACGGCATGAGTGCATAGAATCGAGCACCTAATTGCAAAACTTGCGGGTAACGCAGCCGCGATGCTTTGTCACTGATATCTCCCGGACGACTGTATGAGTGCATAGAATCGAGCACCAAACTGCAAAACTTGGCGGTACGCAGCAGCGCGATTGCTGTGCACTGAATCTCCCGGACGACTGTATGAGTGCATAGAATCGAGCACCAAAATTGCAAAACTTGCGGGTACGCAGCCGCGATGCTGTGTCACTGATATCTCCCACACGACTGTATGAGTGCATAGAATCAAACACCAAACTGCAAAACTTGCGGGTACGCAGCCGCGATGCTGTGTCACTGATATCTCCTGGACGACTGTATGAGTGCATAGAATCGAGCACCAAATTGCAAAACTTGCGGGTACGCAGCCGCGATGCTGTGTCACTGATATCTCCCGGACGACTGTATGAGTGCATAGAATCGAGCACCAAATTGCAAAACTTGCGGGTACGCAGCCGCGATGCTGTGTCACTGATATCTCCCGGACGACTGTATGAGTGCATAGAATCGAGCACCAAATTGCAAAACTTGCGGGTACGCAGCCGCGATGCTGTGTCACTGATATCTCCCGGACGACTGTATGAGTGCATAGAATCGAGTGTAAGTCGTTACATTATTATTGCGATGGCAATTATATGGACACACTCGGCTAGTTTTATTGCGATAGCAATTATATGGACAGTCTTGTCAGGTTTTTGCTGTCTCTGTTGCCGTCGCCGTCATGTCCCGTATAAAGTCCAAATTGATAAGATCCCCCGCGGGTAAAAGCGCGCGAGCGGGGGCAACGAACGCGGCCGAAGCAGAGGTCAAACGAGCCGGCCCATTTCCGTCGCTCGGAGGGCGCATGCAATAACATTACCCCGTTTGGGCGGCCTGCCGTCGAAGCAGACAGGAAACGCCCCGCCCGTCTTGAACGAGCATGAAAAGACGCGAGGGGGGGGGGGGTCGCTCGAGCAGCAACTTTGAACTTTGATTCTAAGGGCGCAGTCGCGATCGCTGGCGCGCGCGCTATCTCAGGAGCATTATCTGGCGGCTCGTATACGCCTTCTACGTGCTGCGCTCTCAACGCGTAGTGACTATGCGGAAAGAGCATCTCTCCCTGGAGCGGCCGTATTCTCTTACAACAGCGTTTTGTAGTTACGCGAGATCGGATACAAAAGAGTTCGCTGCCAGCCTCACTTCGTATAATACTACAATTTGGTGCTATCGCATTGATTGCTTCGCCCTTGCGGTGAAACTGACTTTTTTGCCGTCGCCGTTGGCCGTCATGTCCCCCGGATAGTGTATACGTATGCACACATAATAAAAGCCACAAAAGAGAAAAAACTGAAGAAAAATATTTCCCGAGCGCGCCCAACACGGTGGGTATTCGAAGACTATCCGACTCGCCAATCGCTCCGCAGCGCGACTGCCTTATAAAAACAACTCGGCCAATCGCCATCGGCCCTGTTGGAGCATAACAACTGCTGAGCTATTTATAGGACACCATTTAAAGCGAATGACACGCAGAGCTTGCAGGTGCTTCAGTATTTGTAGTATCACCCGCGAGATTGCCCGAAGGGTGCTCTTCCCACGTCCTTGACCTGCCACGGTGGTCTAGCGGTTAAGGTGCTCCACTGCTGACAAAAGGTCGCGGGATCGAATCCCGGCCGCGGCGGCCGCATTTTCGATGGATGCGAAAATGTTGAAGGCCCGTGTACTTAGATTTAGGTGCACGTTAAAGAGCCCCACGTGGTAAAAATTTCCAGAGCCCTCCGATACGGCGTCTCTCAATCACATCGTGGTTTTTGGGACGTTAAACCTCAACAATTATTAATTCCCACTGTTCTTCAGAGAATTCCTACCAACTAGCACAAACCAGTATACCCTTCAAAGTCATAGTATTTATTTTCTCAAAAGTCAATTACGATTTGCTTTAGCGGGCTCAATGCTTTGTGTCAAGGAACTGAGCACGATCTCACAAGCAGCACGTCACTGAGTGTACGCTCTGATGTTCGAGACCGCTGTTCTGATAAAAAAAAAATCGCCAGGCCTGCGCGGAACACGCAGCACGGTCACAGCAAAAGCTGGAAGAGCGGCCTTTCTAGAGCACGCTGTAGACTCTCTAGGGGCCACTAATGCAAGTACACATGCAAGGTATCCACTACTCCATAAATCATCATAATTTTTTTTTTTGAAGTAGGAGAGCACCCACTACGCCATTATTTGTCTTTCTGCGGATAAGCCAGGTACCCGCTACACATCTGTAAGGCATTATGTGCACTTTGTGCTGTGGCTGATCACGATGAAGAATTATGGCTGAGCGCTTTGTAACGGATTGGAAGCATTCAACGACCGTCTCGTTGCGCAATTCGCATTGTGTGACACCAGGTTGTTATATTACTCGTCTGCCACGCTATATTATAGATGCTAACGTGATCCCTTGCCCGTCATGACGCCTGTATAAAGTATTTTTCTGAAGGAGTTACAAGCACCACCGTGGCACTGTGGTAGAATACTCGACTGCCACGCAGAGGGCGAGGGCTAAAATCCCATCCTATCCTACAAATTTGTTTCAAATTCCATTTTTTTCTTATTTCACGCGATAGAGGTTACGGACACCGGCGACGGTGAACAACTATGGCGCCAAAATCGGCTGTTGTGGTCTCATAACAGCTTTCGCTGTAACAAACGTCAGCGCCGACAATGCCCTCTCCAGGCTGGCCTGCGTGACAGGCGCGCTGAAGTGCACCAGCGTTAATATAAAACATCTCTGGTTGGCATTGTTTTTGTTTTTCGCACAATATCAACATATCTTTGTTTTGGAATTCCTCCCTGAGGTGCGCGCTAACACTGTACCCTGAAATATGCATAACTGCTCCCGTTACATGACCTCAGTTGTTTCGGATTGCTAAGTTTTCTCGTGAATCGAAAAAGCGATTTAAAAAATTTCGGGTTCACTCCAGAACGAAATAATAGATAGTTTCGGTTTCGTTTTCGTTCCGGTCAGAAATATCGGTTTTTTTTTTTCGTTTTTCGTTTCTGGTTTTCGTTCCGTTTCAACACACTGCTTGGCGCTGTGTTACACAAAAACAACGACGCGGGACACCTCATGAAAAAAAAAAAAAGAGGCTGATCTTATAGGCCTAAGCAAAAACACCCTTGTGTTGCGGTGACCTCGATGAAAATTATTAAATTATGATAATTTGACGAAATAATGGTTTACTTGTAGCAAGAAGGTTGATGTTTGAGGGCAGACAACTGCATATATTTTTAAAAGGATTTTTCTTGTATAGGTTAATGTAGTTTGGGAGATGGGGGAGGCAGCTGGGGCTACGACCACTTGTCTGAAGCGACCAAGTTTCTTATGAATATTCTCTAGACCAGTGATGTTCGCTAGCAGGTGCGAAATAGTAATCTTCTTTTTTTTTTTCTTTCGAATCTCTCTCTTTCCGTAAATCTAGTTAACAAGAGAAAACAATTCCAACGATGCCCCTATATATATGGTTATCGTGCCATATTAATGACGTGTTTCCCGTACTAGTTTTTTTTTTAATTTCTGGACTACATCTCTGAATCATTTTTGATTTCAGGCTGCTTGGTAGAAAAAAATATTCGGATGCTACCAGCGTTGGTTTTTTTTTTTCAATTATTCTACTTGTTTACCATTGTAGAAGTGATGAAGCATATGTGCGATGCATCTGTATTTTATTGAACGCGTTTACATTCGCATTCTCTACCCCTAGTATGTCGAGGGTAACTATGCCTATAGCCTTTCAAGGATGTCATCAACTGAAAACTACACTGTCGCACCGAGTTGTTATTCAAGTGTACCTTTTTTTTTTACAAACCATCCAACTCAGCAGCTATTTGCTTCGGAAAGCACGATCGCTTTCTTTACAGGAATTTCTAAAGTGCATTGTTGAGCAAAGTGTTGATGGTTTATAGAGACTTTATTATTTGTACGCGTATTGTATGTACCATCGTATTCGTTTTCACCTCGTAGAGTTTGCGTACTCTATAAGGGGGGTGTATTTCAATAGGGACTTCTAAATTTAGCGTCTTAGTCTAAAGCAAAACTTATCGTACGCCGACCACGTGTAGTACAAAAGAATCCAGACCGGTTTTCAATGTACATAGAACGCAAGCAGGGCTCAGGACGCTAAGCTGGTTATCGTCCTTGCCTTACGCTGGGACGCTAAATCCAAAGCTCTCTTATATCTTTCATAGCGGTCGCCTCATTTTTGTAGCGCCCCACTCCTGCCAAAGCCCGGACCAGGCTACAGTACTTAAAATAAATAAATAAATAAATAAATAAATAAATAAATAATAAATAAATAAATAAATAAATAAATAAAATTCTTCGAGTTCTAACCCGCAGTGCAGACGCGAGCCTCCACAAAAGCGGAAAGACGGGAAGCTAACACAAGAAAAGAACGTGGAACGTTTGGTTTATATGCAGCAAAGCGAGCGGTGATATCGACAGGTGGAGTCACTTTTTTTTTAAGCGGTAAAGTCCGTGTCCAGCGAGTTCTGTGAACGGCCAAGTTGACACTCACCCAGCGCACACGGAGGGCTAAATGTAATTCCAATGAGAAAAAATGACAAGCAAGAAAGTGAAAGCCGAATATAAGAGGTGGCATACTTTGACGACGTTCACATTCCCGCTCTCGTTTGACTCCGCTCTGCTCGAATATCATCTAGCGCTTTGCGAGTACACGTTGGTGAACACGCATATCAGAGCGAACGCTATAGCAGTGAACGCACGTCAGCGGTAGCTCGTGTCACACATTGGATCAGAGCGGCAATCCGCAGACTGATACTATTTCGTGTAACGTGCGTTATCCTGGCTCAATGGCTGGAGAACGTTTTAGCAAACGGCTCTAGCTTAAGAGCCGGCCGCATTAGAGATATTGCCCCAGTGCCCGTATTCAAAAAGCGGTCCTTACGCCCTTAGAACAAGCGCTGGCAAATAGTGATGATACCGTATTACTTAAAACGAGTGGCCATTTCCATGGTATCGTGAGAAGGAAAATGTGGCCCCAGTTCCAAAAAGCCTTTCGTATATTATATGTATACATGTATATATTTGAATTTAGTTCGCCACTTCCTTGATGTGTCAGCATGCTCTGAACGCCAGCTACTTTGCAGTCTGGGTTACGTGTCAACGTACGTCTTAGGTATAAGCGTGAGTCTGCAAAGCTTTTCTGCTGACAAGAAATATACTACATCAATCAATCGCCGCCTTTGCTGTTAGCTTGTACGCTAGCTGACAGCTTTCGTGGACCGCGACCAGGGTTAGTTTAATGTATGGATTCCTTTCGCTCATTAGAGCTAGTTCTTATCTGCTGGCTGATTATGTTGGTAACGTGAGCGGGGGCGCCAGTTGGATCGTTAACAAATGGCGACAAAGGTAGCTTTTTCGCAGAATCTTTGCACCGTTATATTCCCAAAACGAAAGAGTTTTGTTGTAATGCATTCCACATGATTTCATGCCGCCCACCCTTCACGTCTGGCTGATCTGGTTGATAACGCACGCAGGCGGAATGTCGATCTGACCAGTCACGAAGCGCGAAAAGCAATAGCGTCTGAGAACACAACGCTACAAAAACACTGTACTGGGGCTATCTTCCTAGGCATTTGGCAGCTATCGATTAGTACTATATAAGAACGGTTGATCTCCATGGCCTAATACTTATAGCGAACACATTATTAGTGCACCGAGGCAGGCGGCCGGGGCAATAGAAAATTGCAGTGCGAACGATTTAAGCCTGCGAAATTAAGCCCCGTTTGACGAATCCGAGGTCCTTCGCACACTCACGGGAAAAAAAGTGATGATTGCGGGAACAGCAGGAAACGAAATGTGAGTTTAACCACGAACTTTCAGATTTATGCAAAGCACCCACGCGCGCTGCTCCGGGCGAGTCTCGAAGCAGAATTTATTCACGAGGCCCGACAACAAAAGAACTTGGTTGATATGCGATTCGAGCAACTTAAGGAGGGCGCATTCTCCTCTCAAATTGTGCACCAATTTACATACGCGGCCTTGGGAGCCGGACAGAAACCCGCACGGGTCTCCTTTGGCTCCGCACTCGGCGCAGTTTGACGCAGGGCGCGCGTAATCATTCGGAGCCTCCGGGGAGGCACGGCTATCAAGACGGAGAGAAGTGAAGGATTAAGTCGAGAAAAACATCGCGCAGCACGAATGGGAGAAGGAAGCTAGACGGAGGTTTAATGACTGCGTGTGTGTACCCTTCTAGTACAACAACAAACACCCTACAGCTCAACTAAAAAAACTCGATCCCGGCCCCCAGCTTGTTCAGCCGAAGTGTCGAAGCCGCGAGAAATTGAGATACATGTTCCTGCAAGCATGTATCGTCGATGCCGCCGATGACAGCCCGGCGAAAGACGCGTCGAGCCGTTCATGCTTACGAGTATACGTTATTTGCTTGCGATTTGCAACCATTAGACCATGCACATATTGGGTGCTTCTTTTTTAAATAGTATTCCTTTGACTAGCGCGACGGATTCGGGATAAGTGGACGATCCATCAGCCATTGTGGCGTCAATCACACAAAAACACGCGCGAGTGATCGATGTCGGCGCAGCGCATATGCATACCGAATAAACGAAAGAAAAACAATAACAATCATAATGTTTCGGCAGAGAGATTCCACCTCTGGACATCTAAGTTCGATACCCTAACCACTAAACCACAAGCGCATGTGGCGGAATAGAACGTCCGTGGGAGTATCTTTAAAACGTCCTTCGTGCAAGCCAGCACGTTGATACGCACGTAGCTCGTTTTCACAACGTTGCCGGAATCTCGTCGAAGCGTCGTCATGCTATTCGCACTGACAATAATTCACACCAGTCAGTTCCTGCAGTAATTTCTTATTTATTTTTGAAATTATTATTTTTGAAGCTATTTTAGAGGTTTCACGTATACAAAAAAAAAAGCATTTTGTTAAAAAAGAAAGTTGAACAACAGCGTATTTTTACCGCAAGTTTGACAACGCTTATCTCTTAACTAGTGCTACTTTTCAAGCTTTTTCCCGAGAAGAGGTGCTTTGTGAAATAGCTGGCTTCAATTTGTTACTTACAATACGCGCGCTAACGCAACAACAATCACAACAAATGTAAATCACTTAAACAGAACAGCTGTGTTTGTATTGGCTGCTTTTTCTACTCTAATAAAGGAACCCATTTTGTTAACTGGACCCGAAGTTTTCCCTTTTTTTTACTTTTTTTTCAACCTCTTTCGTGCCTTTTCACTTGCTTACGGAAACGTGTGCGTCTTTTAATGACATTTTACCCTCTTCAGTGCCTGCATTTACTGGGGTGCTGAACTTTGCAAATGCATGCGATGTTTGACTGCCTTCTGCACGTTTCAAGCTCTTCTATCATTTCTCTGCTTTTGCATTATGTAGTCTGCTCCGCGATGAGCCGTAGCCGGTGTCGATTAATTGTCCGACGCTCCCTTTAAAACAGCGTGTATTGAGTCTACCAGTACAGGAGTGTAAATTGATTCAGAGTTATTAACGCCACTATGGCGGAGCAAGCATCGGCAAGAACTCTGCAAGACTATACCGCCGCTTCCAACATTAACAGCCGTATTGAGAAAATATACGAATTGTAAATGGAAACTACAATAAGAGCTTATAACATCGGAGCATAACTTATATATAAATTAGGCTAGACAGACCCGCAACGGTTCAGTTTTTGTTTTGCGTTTTCTTTGTGCGTGATTAGCATATTTTTGTCACGTGACAAGTCTTCGGGAGCTTTAAGAATCAGGTGCCGTTATTTGACCGCGTGCACCCCTGCTCGCCTGCATAGGAGCCGAGGTATGCATATGAAATGACCACATTGAAAAAATGCTGCGTTTTTCCTCAGCCACCCAGCTTTCTTTTTCTGTTTATTTCTGTTTTTTACGGGCAACAACTAGCGCAGCCGAGCGCCTAGACATGCTTCTCGCGTTACATTCCAAGGAAACAGGTCGCAACATGCGGAGCCCGGCTTCAGCCAGAGTTCGCTTTGCTTTATTCCGTTGTGTGAGATGGAGGCGCGCGCCGTGTCCGGTGGCTGCCACACTTTTACACGTGGCTTTAGGAATACGACTAGAGGTGCTAACCTATACTCGCCGATATTTCTTCCTCCTTTCCTTCAACGTCCTCCTTTCCCCTCCCTCATTATAGGGTACTAAAGTATAAAAGCAGCCCATGGTCGATTAAATGTAATCGAGCAAAATGCGATATTCTGCTAGTTGCTTCACTGGCTCCTTGCGGATAAAAAAGAGCACTTTCTCATGCTTTCTTGGCGCTACATTTGGCCCTCCCTTCGATCTGGTGTGTGCGTGTGTATGTGTGCATGTGTGTGTGCGTGCGTGTGCGTGTGTCGCAATTACAAAGTTTCACAATTACAGCGTTGGTATATGTAATTATATATCATCAAACTCTCAGGAGAGTTCTCCTACATTGAGAACGCGATGTTCTCTCCAACGAAGAATCTTTGGCGTTGGTTACGTAAGAAATGAACATGCCCAACGCATTAACTCGTGCATCAGTTTGTACCCGTCACGTCTGGTAAATTCTGATCCACACTTTTGTTTTAACGTAATGAAACGGAGCATTCGTCACGCAAGTTCGCTCGAACGCCATCGTCGGCACGAGCAACAAACGCCTGACATATGCGTTAACGCGCTGTGCTGTGCAAATCACTCATTCACGAGGACAGACCTGTTCGTACTGTCGCTTTGCTATAGACTATGTTACGTAAGGCATGTGGGCGCCGCCACCTTGGGCTGTTACACGAAGATTTCTTATTTTTGCATGTCGAGACGTGAGCAGATATGGTCAGGAAACGCCGAACGCACCAACCCAACCGTTTTCACGTTTATACGGCCCCCGCAGCGCTGCTCGCTTAGTTGTTAAAGATACCAAACGGCAAGGTTAACAGCCCAATATGGCGGCACCGTAACCCATCCCTAAAATAGTATATAACACTCTACGCAACACAAACAGCATACATCGAATAAAGGAGGCGTGTACAGAGTGGACAGGCACTACTGCAATACATATAAATCATTTACTGAAGTGATAAAGTATTGCGGACACGCCGAAGCTCACGTATAGGTAACGTGGACAGTGCACGTATTAATTTAAACGGTACGTCATGCAGTGGCCTTCGGTGAGAGTTTGTTGACTGGCATCCTATAACATGTGACTTTAGACTGCTAACTGACACTCCTTCAGCGGTGACCAGGTTCGATGGCACAAATAATTCCAGCACGTTGAATGGATTATTTTAATCGTGTATTCCTTAATTTTAGAGAAGTATACAGAGCGTACAGTTCATCGCTATGTAGTCTCAGATGCCGGAAATCGCGAATTATGTATCTAAGGAAGACTAACTTTCTCTCCCTGTGTACTGATACGCTCCTAGTCATCGCTGAAACCCCGTGCATGTACAAAAACACAGCCGTCTAGTAGCTGGCTGCTTTCGAATTCAAATCAATTGTCGCATGAACATATGCCAAGTATGCTGCTTTGGTGCGAATATGTCATACTTGATTGGGAAAAGTGCAGAACAATACTAGGACGTGGACACTATACAGAAAGGCAGAGACAACGCTGCTGCTTTCGTGTATACGTCCTGGTGTTGCGCTATACATTCCGCCCGTATTCAGTATGGTTGAGCAACAAACAAGCCGTCATCGCTACATTTTGTGCTCGAATGAAATGTCGGCTCAATGTACACTATATGTCTTTTATTTCCTCTGAATAAAGACGTGTTCAGCCATCTGGGCCTTTAATTAGTACGATAGTACGACCTCGGTGTTCATTTTAACACTCTATACACAATGACCTTATCCTCTGGAGTATAGGTCGGCTGCGGTATTACTTTAGGAAAAGCTGTAGGAGTGAGCGGCGTTACAACAGAACATGTTGATGACCATCGATGGCACATTTAACTATGAGCTATATTATACGACGTGGCCGTGTAACACGTAGCCGTGTAAAAATAAGAAACAAACAGATAAACAAGGACACGGCAAGTGACTTGAAGAAAGCGCTCGTGCTCAACTAGGAGCAGTTGCCCAATAAAAGTGGCTCATTTCGCTTCAGGGCGTAGCCTTCTCACTAGTCGGCGTATTCCGTCAAGCTCTCGACTGCGTACTTTTCGATTTTCCTGCAGGTGGGCTGATGCACACAACCTGAACATTGGGTTGGTATAGCTTAATTAAGCCGCTAGAGATATGTATACTAATTAAATAGTACTGAGTCTGATGGACGCCTTGACACATGTAGGTCACTCGACCGCAATTTGGACGAACGCACCGTAAACGCAGCGGGAAACAATCTGGGCGTATCCGCTTCTTCAACCTCCGCGTAGAGGAGGCCTCCGCGAAGGATAACGCATTCGGTCCGAGTCGGCTGCGACCACGGGGCACCATAAATAATAACAGCACGCGCGCCCGACATTCGCGATGACCGCTTTGCTGCGGAAATGAGGCTCACAACGGCCGTTTCGGGATCCAGTGACCTGCGAGCGGGGCTCTATTTGGTCCAGCAAGGCGGCGGCAGCACACGGCGCGCCGTAGAACCAGTGTCACCCAAATAAGACAACAATAATTCCATTAGTGACTCTTAATTAGAGAGCAGTTTGGTAGTGCGCTTCAAGATGTAATAACGGACGTCGTGCGGGGCGATTTCCCCATTCTTTTGGTTTGGGTGCGTGCCGTGAGAGAAGGAAACCGGTTCCTACAGGCTGCAAGCCGGCATTTCATTGCGGGTAATTATTTATTAGCATGGAGGAACGACTAGACCGAGCTCCCGCGATGAATAGGATTAAGCTTGCGATAAGGGCCGTTGATTAAGTGGACAGAAAGACAAAAGCGCTCATATATATATATATATATATATATATATATATATATATATATATATATATATATATATATATATATATATATATATATATATATATATATATATATAGGAATTTCTCAGCGGTTGCCATTTTGAGTGAGGGGGGATATTAAAATCAAGGATATCAAATTTGCAAACTTCTCGTTTTCGACAGGCTTGCAAATTTCATTTCTGGCCGCGCGTTTGTGTTCAGCGCTGGCACTGGAGTCGGCGATCTGTGACACCACAAGGGCAGCTATACAGACTCCTTTTCACATACCAAATAGGCGACAGGCACGACTCGCGCGCGCGCAGTTGCTTTCATTGGTTCCTCATTTTTCGGTTTCTGTCGATTGTGGCATTCTGAGGCCGGCGCAACGTTGCTTCACGGACAGAGTCAGCAGCACGACACCCACTTATAAATGAATAGAGCTACTTGTGAATATGCAATCAAGCGCACAATACCAACAACGAGACCGGGTCACATAGAAAAAAAATTAAAAAATCGCACTAGCTACAATGTGACGTAAGTAAGCTACCCTCGGGTAATAACCAGAGACAGCTATAAATAGAAAAAGATTAAGAAAGTTTCTTCCTATTGATGTGATGTTTCGCTCACGCTCTAATGTCGAAATGTCGAACAGATATCGTGCGCGGCAGAGACTTTTACATAACACCGAGTGTGGCAGCGGCACTTTTGCTACTCCGTCGGCTAAAAATAGAAAATGAACGAAAACAAGTCCCGTATTTCGCCAGGGGCGAGGAAGAGCCGCCAACAAAATATGTCTCGGTGCAGAAGGATTCAGCCGGTGGAACAAATCGTCGCCACGTGTCTGGGCGCTGTTGATATGCTTCTGCTTTCTCTCTCTCTCTCTCTCTCTCTCTCACACACATGTATTTTTTTTCTTCTTTTTTTTCCCCTTGAAAGCAGCTAGAGCGATGCCGACAGAAGGCGACATGCGACCAATGCGAACCGAAAATACTGAAAAGCCAGTGACCGAGGCGAAATAAAAACGTTTTAATGCCTTATTCGTTGAACAATCCAGTCCAGACGGCTGTATGCAATGTGACGTGCAAGCGAAGAGTGCAGAGCAATCCTTCCTAATACTTTAGAATCCATTGTCTCGTGGAGCATCAGTCGAATATTAAGAAAGCGAAAGTTACTGGGTTGCGCCACCATCTTATTCGAACACAAATTCGAAAATACACCCCCCCTCTTGGGGATGTAACCGTCGCCCGTATGCCTGCTTACGAGAACCAAACCTTGCGACGACAGCAACGGACTCTCGGGGTTGGGTCTAGCGTGCCTTACATCTGCCCGACCCGTATACGTCAGCTCAATTTTTTCACAAGCACCAGCGCTCGCTCCCGTTTCCTTTGCGAAATCTCCTGCCTCAGGGTCAGTTCAGTCTGTTAAAAAACTTTATGATATTGCCGCTCGCCTTGTCAACAGCAGCATTCGCTGGTCACTTTTTTCTTAATAGGAGTGTCAAAGATGCACTAAGGCAGCTGAAAAGTGCAGCCTAACGAGGTGTGAACGCATTTTACTCTTTATTGTTAGCAACGAAAGCTGTCTCCTTCTTACGATCTGCACAGTAAAGAGTATGCTGTGCAGCCTGGCTTGTTACCTTTGCTTAACGCCTAGCCCAGACGAAGGCAACTATGATGCACACGAGGTTACACCAATGGGCATGTTAAGTTAAGGAGCTCGAGTGCGCTCTAGCCGGCGGAGTGCGCTCTTGTAAACTTAACGGCTAAAAAGCGACTTCCGGTGCATTATTACGAAGCGCGCTCTACGCGCTCCAACCCCGAGACGGCCGGTGCACGACAGGGCGCACGAGAGCTCGCGCTTCCTGCGGCTTCAGGAAAATGGTGTTTCCGACTCTCTCCCCTCCGATGAAGTGCGTTGTCCTTCCCCACTCGTTCCTACCACGAAAGCAACATAACATTCGCCATGTAACGCTTTCGTGGCCCCGAAGGAAGTCGGCGGATACCGCCGTTAAGCTAAGCTCCGACGGCGTCGCAGCACTCGAGCGCATTCGAGCGCGTTCCTTTGGAGTCCGGAGCGCGCTAACTTAATGCGCCCAATGACATTCGTCTCAGTGCGCCAATCTACAGCTATACACGCTCAACTCCTCAATTTGGTATGCACTTATACGGTAATTAAGGAAAGCTAAAGTAAAGCAGGTTATCCCATTACGTAGTTGAATAAAGAACTGCCCATTTACCCTTAAATACACACGAATATTGCTCGAAAAACCAACACCCCGACTCTACAAACAATTATTAAACAAGGAAAACACAAACAAAGCAAACAGAGCCAGAAGAAGCGGCCAATATGTAGCCTACATACTCGCACTGATGCTCATGCGAAAGCTAGATAAAAGCGCTACTTTCCGTGGAACATGCAAATGTCATTTTGAGAGGTGTGCTCACATCAAACATTATTTCATGCTGCATGGTCCCGACGGGCATTACCGGGAAAGGTTGGCGGAAATAAAAATCCTTAGGGAAAGCCGAGCTATGTACGCTGAGGTCTGCGACAACTCAGTCTTGGTACTATACAAGTGACAGGTCTTCACCTTCTCAACATTCCCTGAACTATAGCGAACACGAAACTTCGAAAGCGCCGCTTTATACATACTGTATAAAAATGTCCGTAAACAGGCGTTCGCACCTTTGGGAAGCGTAGGCTACTGGCGTCTATAGGACGCATACAGGTACACACGCAGGCGCACAAACGACATACGCCCTTTCCGTTCCTCTCTTTGCTATCGCGAGTGTTATGAGAGATAAGGATACATGTGGTAATCTCACTTCTTTGAATGCATACTTTCCACGCTGGCCAGTAAGTTTTTTCGGCGCTTCACCGTGTAAACCATGTATTTGCAGTGAGAGAAAAAAGAAAGGTATAGTGGATTGAGAACCCGACATGTACCCATGGCTACCTTGTTTCTTCCTGCTTTCTAGGTGTACCTATACCTTCGCTCAAAAGTGCAAGAAGGAAAGAACGAAGGTACACGGCCTCAATAGACGTGAAACCGCAACGACGTCCTAGTATAGCAAGCCGGCACAAATCGCTTCGGCTTCTCAGACCCCCCTCAAACACACCGTTTGCCTCACCCTTCTCCGACGGCCACTTTTTCCCTGCTGTGCATGCCTCTTATTTCTCCACCCGCGGCCTCTTTTCGGTTTCGTCAACGTTATACGCCCTTTTTTTTTTCTTCGTATATATTTCTTCTTCTCGCGTCTGCCACGGATTGCCCTGTTGCGCGGAAGTTGAAGCAAAGGGGGGGGGGGGCGGAGGGCGGGGGGGGGGGGGGGTGAATCTGGCAGGGTTGCACCGCCATACAGCGCGGAGAAATTCCCCGAGTTTCGGCCCCAACCCTAGATGCATATTTTATACAGAACGGCCGGTGTAACGAAAATCCTGTCTTCGGCTTCTAGTGTACGCGGCTGTTCAATTCGGCTCCGTCATGCGCGCAAGTTGTATTCGGCCAGCGCGCGTTGCTCTCTCTCTTCTCCCGTAGGAGGTTCGTCTCGCGTAACTGCACAGGTCCTTTCTTTTTCTTTCTGTGTTTCTTGAAAAATAACTATATATATATATAATATATATATATATATATATATATATATATATATATATATATATATATATATATATATATATATATATATATATATATATATATATATATATATATCCCTGTCAGCCACACTCCGAGATCCTAGATGGCTGACTGGGATATTATGATTATTATTATTTTCCTTTTCCCCGCAGCGCCTACATATACATGCGCAACTCCTTCGTCGTCGCGGCGTCATATAACGTCGTCGACGCGGCATTGACTCCCGCTTTATGCCTATATAGCGCGCGGCTTATATACGCGCGTTTATGCGCCGTGCTTGGTCGTTTGTTTGTTTGATTGTTTGTTGTTCTTTATTTTCCTCTCCAGGGGTCGCTCGGCTTCATCGTCCCGGGGCGGCCCGCAGAAGGCCGGTTTTCATCGGGGCGTGTCCCGCGCGCGGCGTGTCACATAACTCAGCCCCCAAATTTACAAAACGACGACGCCGAGAGGGGCGAGGTGGTAGCGGTGGCGGCTCTGTTCCCTCCGGTCCCGTAATAGTGCATGGCACCAGACCGCTCGCTGTGCGGACAGCCGCGCGCTCATCTCCTTTTTCGGGTCACCCTATACTCGGCACGCGGCACCGCCGCTGCGGGATTCCCCCGGCTGCGCGTTCGGCATCTTATGCCACGATAGGGAATCTGTGCAGTTTTTTTGTTTTGTTTTGTTTTTCTTCCTTATAGGTGGAACTCAGAGAAAAGGCGGAAAAAACTTATAACCACAAGAAGCAGCCCGGTGGAGATGTCCCCCCTCTCCCATTTTGTTTTCGCCGTTGAGTTTCGGCCTTTTCATCATAACGGCCTGGAAATGTCACGGACGTCGAGGTTCACGGCCCTGCGCCCTGCATTCCCTCCCGCAGTATACATCAGCGAGCGCGCGCCGGCTTCCTTCCGACGGATATGACTTAGCCGATAATGACGTCGCGTGTGCACTGTGCAAGGAGTCGCCCGCGTGGCCGATCGACTGCTTAAATCCTATCGGCGGACGACAGCTACAAAGTTCTTAAGCAATGACTGCTGCGTCGTAAGAGGCAAGACTGCCATTACTGGACGTCCTGCGAGCAAGTTATCGATTTACGGGAAAGAAAATTGTTTGCAGCTAAGCTCCCAGACAGACGCAAGCCTTGGTTGCTGCAGAAAGTGGGGGACATGCGTTCTTTCGAACATTGGTTCGAATATGAATATTCAAAAAGAAAAGCAAAAAAAAAAACGACCCAACCAATCACAACAAAACTGAACGTGTTCTCCATAAATGACGCGTCATATAGCGATATTACCTTGCAAATATAAAAGGAGGACTGATTAAAAAAGAGATGACAAGTGACAAACTTGAAATAAGATAGCATCCAATAGAGTGGTAAGCTGGGCTAGTTGGTATGTATTCACAGTAATAAACAGCGCGAAAAACTAGAGGCAAAAGGGAAGAACAACACGGCATGAGCGCTGACTGCGAACTGAAACATTTATTACGCATAACCATGCTTAAGTAACAGAGCTGCATACCACGTGCACTAGAGGGTCCGGTTAGAAAAACAAGATCAAACCAGTTACAAAAAACAGCAAAACGATAACAATCTTCGTACGCTCAGATAATGCAGCTCTTTGTCAAGTAAGGCAACCGAGGCCAGAGCGACGCATATATCTGACAGAGCACTGATGTGGGCAGCCCGCTGCGTCTGCCCCCCGTGAGGTACAAAATGGTGGTGTTTCCAAACAAAGGAACCCATCCGCATTCACGACAGTATAGCGACAAGTGCGAGCTGGCTTGACCGTTGAGAGAATTATTGTGCTCATGCAGGCGCTCATTAATGCAGCGCCCCGTCTGCCCAACATACACAGGGTCACATGAAAGTGGGATCGAGTACACCACAGACGTACAGCAAGGGATGTACGTATTGACGTGTCGGATTTGACAGGCACGTTCCTGTGTCGGGGACCTGCTCGCGATACGCCGGTCGACCTTCGACAAAGCTTACCCAGCTTATTGGGGGCAGAAATTAAAACTTGAACATTGTAGCGAGATGTGACCTTCTTTATGCAATGGGTCAGGCCATGCACGTAGGGGAGGACAGCCATGTTCCTACGCTGCTCTCGTTCGCACCCTTGTTCCGCCCTTGTTCCGCCCTTCTTCCGCCCTTCTTGATGTCCCGTGTCAGCTTTTCTGCAGCGAAGGAAAGATTTTCCTCTGGAAAGCCAGCCATCCTATACGTAATAAATGTTTCAGTTGGCAGTCAGCGCTCGTCCCGTGTTGTTCTTCCCTTTTGTTTCTATTTTTTCGCGCTGTTTATTACTATGAAGATGGCATCATCCGCTCTCAGACTTGCAGCAAGGTACCGTATTTCTATTCATAATGCCCGCAACAAATTGACTATAACAGGAGCATGAAAGGGTAACCTGACATCCACCCACTTGTTGCACAAAATGAAAAAAAAAGACCATACGGGTTTCTTAGAAATAAAAGCTTCCCCGTTGACGGAAAGTTCATTCTCGTCCGGGTTTCAAACCCGAGACCATTCTTCCGAGGCTGTCACTCAACCAATTCAGCAAAACAGGTGGTTAGTAGTTGGCAGCGCGAGGGCGAATTAATCGACAGCTTACAGCGCATGGACACTGAATGTGGCAAGCCAGTCTTGTGCAATATCGTAAGGTGGAGCATGAGTTATGGACACTTTCTCCACCTTGCACTGGGTTCGATTCCCACTGGGCTCGACTCCTAGTGCCGACCGGAAACCCGTGCACCTGTTTTTCCAATAGGTATACAAAAGTACCTCATCCTGGCGCTCGGCAGCTTATGAGTACTCATCTCAAAAGGTGGCCCCATGAAGATCTGCAAACGTCTCTAGGCTCACCCTAAACCACCACAGCCTTGGTGAAAATAGTCGAGCATCTGCCGTTGCAATGGGAAGCGGAGGATTGCTGCCGCAATTGGGTGGCCGCGTATACCAAAAGCCGTGCTAGTAAATTCGCCGCTATTTCTATTTCTACTTTCCAAGGACACCGTCTTTGTCGCTCTCCGTATATGTTGGCGTGCTGATTCTACGGTTTTGCTAGTAAAAGTAGTGAGATGACCTAACGTCCGCACTGGGATCATGGGAGAATCTGCGAAGCCCCTTGAAATGACGTTTCGGCTGCGGAGCGCAAGTGCTATGGTCGAGTTCAGAAGTGCAATTTTCTAGGCGGAGATATCCATATGTATTCGCGCACATATGTAACTACTATCGTCTATCAATATTCTCGCACACAAAGCTACTCCTGAAGACTCGCTTACTTGTTGTGCTTCCGTGCTCGCCCCATAATACTTGGACTGTTTCGTGCAGAACAGATGACTTATTTTTTCGATTCAGGTTCGGTTCGGGTTCAGGCATGTTTCTAGTATATCGGCCCGGGCTCAGTTACGGCCAAAATTTCGGTTCGGGTTCGGTTCGACACCATGTGTAAAACACTTTACAACGTAATAATAATAATAATAATTGCTGGGTTTAACGTCCCAAAACCACGATATGATTATGAAGGACGCCTTTGTGGAGGGCCCCGGAAATTTCGACCACATGGGGTTCTTTAACGTGCACCTAAATCTAAGTACACGGGCCACCAGCATTTTCGCCTCCATCGAAAATGCGGCCGCTGCGACCGGGATTCAATCCCGCGACCTTCGGGTCAGCAGTCAAGCACCATAACCACTAGACAACCGTGGCGGGTACACTTTACAACGTAATCGCAAAGCATAATGCTTGCCCACTACCAGAATTCATACCTGTCAGAAAGCAACGTCATCATATGTGTGCTGTATTTACAAGCAATATATTAAACAGCAAAAAACTGTTCCTGACATCAAAAGGGAAGTCGGAGTGCCGCTATAATCTTAGACACAAGCAACATTGCAACTAAATGCGAAGTAATTCAACACCTGAATGCATGTTTACAGCTGACGGCTTTGTTATCTCTACTAGCTAAGCTGATGTGGTAGTCACTCGAAAGAAGCCTACAGAAGTCTTCAATCTGAAGCTGTTGTATGTCTAGATTTGTGGGTGTAAAGATTTCAGTACTTCTATAGGGGAACTCGAAATTATTCTCCGGGAGCCATATTTCAGTTCTTTAAACAAAAAAAAGGGGGAGGCAAGCTGCATGTATTGCGAGCACTGGCGTAGCCGGAATGGGGGAGGGGGGGGGGGGGGGCTAGCTGGAAGGGTGAGGGGATTCAACCCCCCCCCCCCCCCCCGAAATTTTTCAGTTTTGCATGTCTATATATATCGGCACACATACAAACGGACGCACGAGCATACATAAAGTATGGCTGAACCCCCTCCCCCGAAAAGCATTTCTGGCTACGCTACTGATTGCGAGTGCCATTTTGAGAAGTCGAGTCTTTTGGGCCAGAACACTCCAGAGCGATTGAAAATGGCCAATCATATACGCTATTAAACACCGTACACCGCATATGCTTTTTCCGGCAGACGTATACATAAGTGGATATGGGAACCGCACGCCTCTTAGGCGTCATATGGTATGAGCCGTGCCGTAGAGTGTCAAGCTTCATACTATAGGATAGAATGAGTATATGAAAGTTCGTCCATGTGTTTATTTGCATAGTTTTGTGACTGTGCTCTACTTCACGACAACTTGCATGCAAGACAAGCCGGCGCCACATACGCTCGTATAGGCCACAACCAATCCTTAAGTACATTTATCTAAAAAAATAGAAGAAAGAAAAATATGTATGAACTTTTTACCGGCCCTTTCACGGGCGCGAATACAAAGCGCTTTAAAGCTTGTGAACGTCTGAGTTACAGCACGATTACTCCTTTAGCTATTTTGATGTTGTAGTTATTTCTATTACTGATCAACCCTTAAACGTGCCAAATGTTCACTGTTCGAGAGAGGGGAAAAAAATCGGATCATGGTTTTTGCAAAGGCGACACCTTGTCAAAAAAATTTTCCTTTCTTCCTCGTTCCTAATTAAATAAGAAAAAAACTCTTCCACCCTTGACTGTCAGCCTCATCTGTCATGCAAGCTTCCAACGTGAACTGAAGTCGTTATGGTTAGATTTTCAACTCGCGTTCGTGGTCGCGTCCATTCCACCCGTGGCTTGTACGTGACTCGACAACAGAAAGCTATGTGACTTGAAAGGACGGAGGCCACTGCAATTTTTGAAGCGCCCTAATGATTCCCGGTCTTCCCAAACGTCCCCGGCGGCATAGCGCGGTTGTCGCATCCACTGAGACGTAAAGCCTTCCTGATCGTTCTCTTCTTAAAAGGTTTACTTCCTTTAA
The DNA here is from genome assembly GCF_013339695.2 of Rhipicephalus sanguineus. Taxonomy (NCBI): domain Eukaryota; kingdom Metazoa; phylum Arthropoda; class Arachnida; order Ixodida; family Ixodidae; genus Rhipicephalus; species Rhipicephalus sanguineus. The sequence goes on from NC_051176.1 coordinate 151,657,176, forward strand.
CCTCTAGCCTGGCGCCTTCTCTATCGTTCTATCCTTTATTTTCTCCTCATTACCAGCGCCGAATTCGTAAAACGCGTTACGAGCTGCGCTTTCTGTCAGGGAACGCCGCGAACATGCCGCGCGCTTTTCTCACAGCGGCATATTAGCTGGTCGCAACACGCTAAGCGACTCGAGAAGCCCATGTGCTCGTTAAGTTACTGCATTGATGCATTTAGAGGACGTATTTTTTTCTGTTCTTTCCGGGAAGGAAAGGGGGGGGGGGGTATGACATGAGCGGACGAAAGGTGCGCGCGGTTGCAAAAAGTGAAACAGCGTTAGGGAGGTATACACTATACATGCACACCAATAGAGGTGGGTTTAGGCAAACTAATGATTATTTCCCGTCATTACATTTGCACGCAGGGCTTGCTCTTAGTCCGAAACTGTACGTATTAAAGAAAGAAAGAAAGAAAGCAAGAAAGAAAGAAAGAAAGAAAGAAAGAAAAGAAAGAAAGAAAGAAAGAAAGAAAGAAAGAAAGAAAGAAAGAAAGAAAGAAAGAAAGAAAGAAAGAAAGAAAGAAAGAAAGAGAAAGAAAGGAAGGAAGGAAGAAAGGAAGAAAGAAAGTGTTACTGAGGCGACCCTTCTGAAAAATTTGCAAGATGCAAGATTCCAGCTTAATTTCTCTGAACTGTAACTGCGTAAATATGAACTTTCAAGTGCACCGCGAAACGAACCTGTTTTCTTTCCGCCGGCTTTCTGGCGAGAACGAACGTCCCAAGATGCATTAGCCCTTTGCTACAGACTATTATAACTTAGTGGCTATGTAGATTCTCTAAGGCGCATATCAAGGCCGCGGTGAAGTATGCTCTCGCTCTGCAGGCAGAGCTAAGGTTCCGCGACCGACCTACGTGTCGGTGCGCTCCATGCAGTCACCACGACACGGTCAGACAGCATCGCAAGTTTCCCGCTTTCACAACTTTCGCCCTCTAAGGCACATTGCGAAGCCAGTATGTATTTTTGTAACATTTCTATTCCATGTCGCACGGCGCCGCTTCAGCCACGCGTGACGGCTGTCCAGTTACCGAAAACTGCTTCGAAACATACACCGTTTACTGCGTAATAGTTGACAGCGGAAGGTATACGATTTAGTGCTCGCCATTCGTCAAGGAGTGGCACTTATTCCTTGAGGCCACGCGGTGTACGTATACTTGCAGCAGGTCCTTTGCAAATGCCAAGCTTCCAACGGCGAGTTATATGCAGTCAAGAACACGACTTTCGAAAGTGTACACGCGTTCCGTGAAAATTGAGGGAGAATGCCCCACTCTGATACTTATGTATAAATGCATAGCATCCTGTTGTTTTGCTTATTGGGATTACGCAAGTGATGATATCCTACAAAACGTTTTGCACTATCGCTGTTGCGTGGCTTCCAGGCGCGAGACGGCTGGAAGCAGAGACTGCGATTACGTGACCACTCTCATTGCTCTGTATCGGCCCTCTAATAGCTACGACACTGCTCGCAGGGCGGCCGCACCAGCCAGAGTGGGCCGATTATGGATGTAGTGCAACAGTGAACGACAACAATTAACAGGTATACGGCGAGACCGACGAAACCACCAACTTCGGAAAGTAGGCATAGAAATGTTTGCTTTACTTAAGAAAGAGCCCCCTTTATACCGTGTATTTGTTGCACTGAGAATATGCGAGTGGCGTGCGCGTGCGTGTGTGTGTGTGTGTTTGTGTGGGTTGGGGGAGCGCTGTTTGCCCCTTTGGGGAAACGCGAGGCTCGCATTCATTGGAGCGGCGCTTCCTACAGTTTAGCCAAGCAACCCTGTCATTCACATTACCTCTTTAGCCCCGCTTCCGCGTTTCAGCAAGGGTGCAAAATTAATGAAGGAAACAAGAGCTTACCGCAAGCGGCGCCCGTTCTTTCTGTGTACCGCAGCCGCACTCGGGCCTATACACAATATGCTATAGAACAATGCGCATGCCCACGGAACCTATATACTTCCAACGAAGGCACCGGATGGGATGAGTCCGTCGACATTTAATCCCGGTATTAATAGGATTAATAAAGTTCAGCGCTGTGCGGCACAGAAGCATGTGCTGCTCTTTGTGCAGCAACGAAGCCCGCCACTATATCGGAACCAAGAGACTATAGAGCCAGAAAAAAGCCAAATATTATAGTGCTTCCGGGGGAAAAACGCGGCCCGGAAGATGCCGCAGATGATGCCACCATATCGCAGGATCCCTCGGACTACCGCATGGCTAAGCTATTATGAATTACAATTTTCTTTGTTGCAGCATGCACAACACAGCGAACGTTACAGTGTGTTATAGAAGATGATAAAGGCGGCAAGTCAACATTCATTGGTTTATTTTGCTGTCGTATAATGTAATAAGACTATGGCAAATAAGTTCTGCGGAACCCCGCAAGGTGGAGTAAGGTTTACGAGAGGAAAAATTGTCATCAGCAGAATTGATTTGCTACATTCAGTGTTTATTTTCTTCGAGTTCTCGATTAATTCGCCCTCGCGCTGCCATTTGCTAGCCCCCTAGTTCAATTGGTAGAGCGACCGCCCCGGGGAGGCGTTGCTCCCGGATTCGAACCCTGGACCAGGACAAATTTTTCCCTCTACACGAAGCTTTGCTTTCCGAGATAGTGGCTTTTCAGTAGCTTTGTGCTACTAAAACGGGTGGTCGGAATTTTTTTTTTTTCCTTTCATAATAGATTTCGTTCTACTCTTCGTACTTTTTCCAGTACTACGCGTTCTTCGTTCGCATCCGTTCCCTTCGTTGTCACAGCAGGTAGTCCGCGAGTACCCAGAAATCCACTGACGCCAACGAACAGCGATCACGTCATTCCCACTCGGCCGAGAACGCGAAATGAGTATATACGCGTTACCGTGCACCATGCGGTGTATGACTGGATATTTCTCGCTTATTTTAATTTCAGCAAGCTAAAAAACACTAAACGAATTCTTTTTTTTTTCTAACAGCCTGGTGGTTATTAATTTTGAAACACAGGAAACGAAAAGAGGAGAATGGTATTTCGAATATGCATTCGTTATAGTACCAAACATTCTCAACGACGGGACAAAAAAAAATATCCTCATTCTTCGGTCGTACAGGTCCCGTTGCGTCCAGCGCTCATTTGTCTTTGATTTTTCGCTATTTCCATCATTGCGAATGATGCATGTAATCAATATAACGAAAGATCGCTAGGTATTCATGCATAGTTTGGGCAAAGTTTTAATTTGCGCAGTTGGGCAGAAATTTGAGGCTTCGAACGCCCGTGTAAAGATGCTCGTAAATGTCGAGGAGGATGAGAAGGAAGGATTGAACCGTTCCTCGAGCATGTTCGGTGAGCAGGAATGTACGCTTCGGAGAAAGAGATATATTGGCCGCACTCGGAAAAGCGATACTACGGAATAAAAGAACATATTTATACCAAGACAGAGAGCCTATTAATTGTTGAAGTTGGGAGGATAACTGTGCCTTCCCGACACACCGAAATGTGAATATGCATTCAGTATATATGCGCATTTACGAGACACGAATAAAAAAAATATGGAAAGTGAGAGGCAGAGCGCGAGGAGCAGGTAGTTCGCAGCGACCGAATTTTCGAAGCGCAAAGGCTCCGCGTCAGAGAGCAGAGTGTTTAGCTTCAATGAAAAACGAAATTATACGTGGCTCGGCGGCGGTGAAGAGTACGTGTGGGTCCTTCGGGGGCAGTTGGGTTTCGCCTGAAGGGCAAGAAAGTTGTAAGTGGCTCCCCGGAGGCCATGATTTTTAATTGTGCCTCTGCCTCGCTCTGTGGCGCGACTGGGAGAACCCGCTGAAAGGCGCTCGAGTCCGAAGTGAGCGCGATTGTGCTGGGGAGGAGGGCTAGGCTGTATGTGCGGGGAACCAATTAAAAATCGGCGCTTACGACAAAAGATGGGGAGAAAAACGAAAGGGGGCAGCGACGAGATTCGTAAAATATTCATTAGCGAGGGTGGGCTCCTGCCACCCGTCGTGCGCCGTCGTTTGTACATTGTAATAACGGGTACGGCCGCAATCTCCGCTTCTTATGCGCACCTGTGCGGCCTTCCTTGTGTGAGTGGAGAGAGGGTGTATCGAGTGACCGACCGGTGGAAGGACATGGCAATTTGCTCGGCCGTATGTGGCCGAAAGGAAGTTTAGTGGTAACTTAATTTCTGCGTTTCTTTTCCCAATACAGCTTCTTCCTCGGCCGACACACGCACGCACGCACGCACGCACACACACGCACACACACACACACACACGCACGCACGCACACAAACGCGCGCTGCAGAGACAGAGAGACAGAGATAGAGAAAGGGTAAGCTCGTACACATGCGAAAAACCGTAAACAGCAATTCCAGAGTTAGCGCATGTACTGAGAAATGGCTGTGATCAGCAACGCCTACCTTGGGCGACGTTGTGACCTCTAACCGGCGAAATAATTGTTGTATCAGCTGCTGCCCGTCTTATGTTTTAAGACGCTGTTTTAAATGTTTTTAAACTATGTTTTAAGAAGTGACTATGGCGATGCTATTGTTGTGATCGATTTCTAGATTGTATCAACAACGATCATTGATGATAGGCATGACATCTTTCGGGTAAGTAAACTGCAAAAACTGTAAAAGAAAAAAAAAGCTGCCGTAGGTTCGTAAACGTGAGGCAGTTAGCATGAATCTAGTACGAGCACATGACATAGAAAACAATGTAGCGTACTTGTCAATAATATATTGACAAGCTGCGATCGCCCACCCCTCCCCCCCACCCTACACCCTCACAAAAATGCCGTTCGCGTGCAGTGTGATTGAAAACTGCAGTACAACAACGTAGCTTCAATAAACACAAGTAGAATAAACTTTCAATGGCATCACCCTTTGCAGAGTGACAGGCGCGTAAAGGGTGTTCTCAGTAGTCGGAATTAGATTCAAATAGCCTACTGCGTGAACTATCAAGCTAATACTTATGCGACACCTCTTGAACTGTTGAAAGCAGGAACGCGATTGTACGTAGACCATCGGTCATGCGATCAAAGGACTTCTAATTATTGAAAGCTAGGGTTTAGCCTCCGGGCTCTGTGCTCACGAGAGATGCTGTAGTCGAGAAGCGGGCATTCATTTTATCACCTAATATTATTGAATATGCACATATATGAGTATTAATTGAACTGGTAGTGGTGTTGGTGGTGGCCGTAATCATAGCAGAAGCAGTAGTAGCAGCAACAGCATGAGTGTCATTGATTTTCACCTCTATCGGAATGCGTGTGCCGCGACAAGAAATCGAACCTACACATACAGGAGTCCGGCTGATATAAACACCACAGCCACATTGCAGAATTCAAAAAAAGGAAATTCAACGAATATACGATAGTAAAGTTAGGCACAAGACATATGAGCATGAACAAAGCGTATTCTATTTAAAATGGCTTTCCAAGGTTGAATAAGTTGGTGGTTTCAGCTGTGTGCCCTGCCGCCGATTAGCGAACATTTTTCAAGCGAACCACGAGCGCACTGAACCTCAAGAGCAGCCCACCATGCCAGACACACTCCCTCCCACCCCCATATTTCTTAAATTTTTATTTCTCTCGACGACCACCTAACCGAAACGTGGGAGGCCAAGCTAGCCCTCGAGGACCTGGAAGACCAGCGACAACTTGTCATCAGGGCCAAGAGGGCAGTTGAAGCCAGAGGGTTCCTGGACTAGGGAGCCCTCCCACCTTAGGGTGATACCGAGCATCGCTCGGAACACTGTTTCACAAATGAACGTTTATTTCTCTCTCTCTCTCTCTCTAAACAGTTTTCCATGCCCGGCCGCCTGGCGGATAACTCAAAGCGTTTAGCAGTACTACATCCCGCGTTCACGTCTGGTTTGTGTTATGTCGCATTGGGATTTCCGTACAACTTCTGCTAACTACGTCTCGCATAGAGGCCTCATCAATTTACCCGAAACAGCGCCTCATTATTCTCCGAACCGTCGGTGCAGAAAAAGAAATGCTAAGAGGAGGAAAAAAAAGAAAGATGCAAATGCGAGAATAAATAAAGGGAGAGAAAATACTGGGAATGCGTGCGCATTCGTCAATAAACGACTTCGGCTAAGCGAAGCCTTTTAATCTCAGCTAACACAAAAGCTCACGAGTACCGGTTCAATAAACGATGCACCCAGTCTTTAATTAAGAGAAAGTAGAGTTTCGGGCTTGGTAACTCTTCTGATCGGGTAAAAGCCGATGCGAGGCTCCTTATAGATTGCGTTTCCAGCCAACCTTCTTACACAGTATGACGAGACGCGCAGATAGCGAGAAATACAATCACGCGATAGAAGATAAGCTGGCGTAATTAACTACATCTCGTATTGTGTGATTAGCTCAGCGCAACCCATGAGGCTAAGCAGTCTCAGCCGCTGTGAGATGCTTAATTTATTAATTACTTTATACAATACACACTTTCCGTGAACACCCTTGGGGCCGTTATAGTCACTGCGCCATTCCTATTTTATTCTGGCTCTCTGTATCAGACAGAAAATCGTAGCTAGCAAGCTGGCTTATCTATCTATCTATCTATCTATCTATCTATCTATCTATCTATCTATCTATCTATCTATCTATCTATCTATCTATCTATCTATCTATCTATCTATCTATCTATCTATCTGTCTGTCTGTCTGTCTGTCTGTCTGTCTGTCTGTCTGTCTGTCTGTCTGTCTGTCTAGATAGATAGATAGATAGATAGATAGATAGATAGATAGATAGATAGATAGATAGATAGATAGATAGATAGATAGATAGATAGATAGATAGATAGATAGATAGATAGATAGATAGATAGATAGATAGTATATGATTTTGTGATGAAACCAGAAAACCAAGTATACGACGGGCGGCGGACGGCATTCGCCGGATAACCTTCCTCCTCCGTACGGCGCGCACAGCGATGCGGTATAGCCAGCCTTCGAGCGACTAGATCCCATAAGAGTAACAGCGCCGCAAAGAAAAGTAATAAAAAGGAAAGAACGAAAGGTAGTACAATGAGCAAACTAGCAGCATTTCATTAATTAGCGTAAGGAACTGTGTCCTTTCCCTACCTCTTCGGCAATGTACCTGATGTTGCGGAATCGCGCTCTGTCATCTCTCCCGCCCTCCTTCACTCCCGGACACACACACACACACACACACACACACACACACACACACACACACACACACACACACACACACACACACACACACACACACACACACGCGCGCACGCACACGTGTGCACCCCCCCCCCCCCATCCGCACAAAATATACTGCGGCATATTCCGGGTATTTTTTCTTTCATTTATTTGGGAATTTTTCTCGTCTGTGTGGTCGGATACATACGTATAATACGCTTGCCTAAGTTGGCTACAATTCACTAAGAAGCTGATGTCACTGCTGAACCATCCTTGCAACACGAGTTAATGCGGTGGCAGTAAATCTAGCGGGCCGTAGGAAAGTACCCCGCAAGGAGGAAAGTGCGCGGAGGTATTTTATTTGTCCGTAAGTATGATGAACGCTGTTGCAAATCGTCTTGTACCTAAGGTGACGCACCATACCAGTCGAAAACCGCTACATTCGAGGAAAATAAGAAAATAAGTGCACTGCCGCCGGTAAATGACGTGCCCATTACTTCGGAGCTCCGAGGCTATACTACAACGATATATAGTAATCGTCATTTGCTGCAGAGTTGTCTTTTATTTTTATTTTTTTCCACGTTATCGTTCAGAGGCCCTGAACGCTGATTTCTCGCTCAGCTTTCCGCTGCGCTTACCGGAATCCTTTACTCAACAATGCAACGTGATGCTAGAAAAGAAAGAAAGAAAGAAAGAAAGAAAGAAAGAAAGAAAGAAAGAAAGAAAGAAAGAAAGAAGGAAAGAAAGAAAGAAAGAAAGAAAGAAAGAAAGAAAGAAAGAAAGAAAGAAAGAAAGAAAGAAAGAAAGAAAGAAAGAAAGAAAGAAAGAAAGAAAGAAAGAAAGAAAGAAAGAAAGAAAGAAAGAAAGAAAGAAAGAATTTAGAGGTCGCTTTGTCCTTAAGAATACACCACCATTCACTACTCTCTAGTAAGAGCCACGATGTGATAAAATAGGTAAGAGTTCCGTACACGAAAAATGATGCACTAGCCCTGTCACAACGGTTGGCGCGTCCAACACGATGCTATAGTTCCACTCTGAACTCGTTTGTTGCTGTTGAGTGTTGTAGAAGATAAATGAATTAATGGCATCCTCAGCAAGTCGAGCATCGTTTCATCCGACGTCACCACCAACAACAAAAGCATTGTGGCCCGCGTATCGCGATCACCGCACACACTATTTCGCAGAGCAACTGTAGCTTGCCGGGGGCGTGTGCATGCGAGCGGCTCCGGGAGACGTCTAGTTCTCATACTTTTATATCAAATCAAGTATATATCAAGTATGAATCGATACCACCTAGCTCGCCTTTCCGTTTTGCATCTAGTTCTCGCCGCTGTACAGACAAGTGAGACTGCTGACGTGGAGGCTATCGAACGCTCCTCGCTCCATCGGTGCATCGCTTTCGAGCATGGGCGTCGGCAGGGGAAGACGCAAATACCCACCGCCACAAAACAGTTTAGATAAAAAGAACTATATGAATGTCATGAAGTGTAAGGAGTCTCCATCGGTGCATCGCTTTCGAGCATGGGCGTCGGCAGGGGAAGACGCAAATACCCACCGCCACAAAACAGTTTAGATAAAAAGAACTATATGAATGTCATGAAGTGTAAGGAGTCTCCTTAACGCATGTGATATTGCGTGCTAGAAGCGTAGAATCGCGCAAGGCATCAAAACATGTGAATTGTGCAACGAGTGGGTGTTTTAAAGGCCCACCCATTACAAAGCGCTCAGACATATTTAATCAACAGCTGCAAAAGCATCAACAAATTGAGGAGGGGCGAAGCATGTAGGGAAGGGTGTTTCAGCTCCACTAACGTGAAACCTGATGAGGGGCAAAGCATGCAGTGTGCGCCAGTGTTTCCCACAGAAAAATCACTGCTGATGAGCAATGAGCGACAGAAGAAAGATTAGAACAGAGACCCGCAATCCGCTTGTAGTTAGCGTGTACACTGCGAATATTTATTGTTCAACTACGCACAACAGAAATCTCCCACCATCACTACACTGCAGGTCAAGATACAGTGTCTATATATAAGGGGTGGCAGTTGCGAGGCGACAACTGCAAACACACACTTACCCAAACCCAGTTACCTTCCGTCTCTGTTGCCCTGATCGCTATTTGACAGATTAATGTAAGGCGTGCGATGCAAGGTCAACACTGGGCCACATGCTATGGGAATGTTCGATCTTAGACGACAAAGCACACGCAAACCGCGAGGAGGCAGTCTCGAACAGCGGGGCGCGCTGGTAGAAGGCTCTGCTCAGTTCCGCGTTAGAAGAATAACTATGGGCCATTCAGCGAGCCGAGGAAGCCGCCCGAGCCCAAGGGCTCGAGGCCTAAGTCTAGGCCGGGGCTGAGGCCCGCCCCGAATCAACTTCTCTGGTCTTCATAAATAAAGGTGTTTCATCATCGTCTGAGTGAGCTCCACTTTTTTTGCCGACCTATGACTATATACGTAAATACAAATTTTCTTTTTTTTACATCGCTCCTCTCTTTTCTCTTTTCCGACAGTTTTTCCTCTCCTCTGCCTCACAATGCTGACCACTGTTCAGGTGTCAGTAGACTGCGTTAGACAGTTACAGCGTTAATTTTTTCCTCTCTTTCTTCCCCTTTTACTTATTTAGGAATGAACAACTAATTACTTACTACTATACTAGGACTATACTGACAGAGAAACCCGATTCGAGGCCGCCAGAGACGCGCATATTATCTTTACAGATGAGTGCGAATGACCCGCCGTTGTATCTCAATGGCCAAGCTCGGCAAAGCCTGTTCAATAACCATAGTCAGAATTTGCAAAGGTTTTTGTTCTTAAGCGCTCCATGCCAATAGCCAGCTGGTCTCACTAATAATATGCCTAGAATCAGGATTAGCTAGAGTAAGCTATTACGAACAATTAAATTGGCAAGAATCGTTTGTGAATACTGATGCAGAGTCTGCATTCCCGACAATGAAAAATGCACATCACGGGGGTTTAATTGCCCGAGTATACAATAGTTTAGGGTTCCTCCGGTCACTTCTTTCCCGAAGGATAATCTCTAAAGTAAACAGTGCTGCACGTTCCATGATCGCATATTTACAGGCACAGATATATCATCTGCGAACGATCTCACTTGAGCATTCCCACGCCCAACACACAGCCACACGTATTGTGGGCAGATTCGACTACTTGGGATGTGCGCAGAAAATAACTCCCACGTTCAATGAAAGAAACAGTGATAGGAGAGAAAGGAGGAAGATGGGGCATTAAAAAAAAAAGGAAACAACAAGAACGTCTCGGTTGACCACTCTATAGTACCGATGAATGGAAAGAAAACTGCCGTGAATGTGCGCACGAGCGCGAACAGCACCAAAAGTTATAAACGCTCGGGTAGGCCACTCCTTTCCCAAACACACAAAATTGATTTTAGTGAGAGAGAGAGAATAAACGTTTTTATTTGGAAATATAGAATTGTGGCTGATAAGCGGTATAGGGACGGTATTCAAGTAGACCGTTTGTCCAGTTAGTGGACGGACAATCATACAGTCACTGCAATGCATTGGACATTAAGAAATAAAGCAAGCACCAGACAGCGACGATGTGTTCTCTCTCTATCAAGTCGGGAGTAATCAATGACAGTCAAGAGATATCAATAGCATCTGCCGTAATGAAGACAGCTAGAACATTGCTAACTGTACTCGGATGATGCAACAGAGCAACAGCTTCTATAGCTTGACCGATCCCTCTCGCTATCAGTGAATCTTTCCACGTGCCCCTCGTGCAATGATTTGCAAAGCAGGCGAATAATCATTCGCCGCCGCTTCGTGTCCCCTTCCACTCGAACTTTGTTATTGCTTCTGGAAGGGGGGGGGGGGGCAGCAATGTTAGATTCGTATACCTAAAGTGCAGTCGTTTCTCTCTCTCTCTCTTTCTGTTTTGCGCAATCGAGAAATCCTACGGCTAAGGCAACTTTGTACAGACAGCTGTGTGGTGTTCTTTGTGCCTTCTCGTGTCCGTGTTTCCTTTCGCGCTACACCAAAAGTCGTTAAACGAGCGCGCGATTGTTGGAGTATAAGGTTGCTTTCTCATTTCTCCCCCCCCCCCCTTTTTTTTTCTTTTTTCTTTTTGCTTTAGCGCAGCTAGCCTTGACGGCGCTTCTGAGTGAAAGCTTCAAGAATTGAGCAAGGTGGGAGGACTTGATTTCTAGCACCCCTTTCTTCCTGTGCAATAAATAATAAGTATGCATGCTTCACTCGGAAGCCCCTGTGGTTATCCCAGTAGCCAATTACTTCCGTCAAACATTTGCTCGTAGACTGGGCGTTGCAAACAACAGTTCATAATGGCTATAGTGTCCTCGCAGAATTAATGTTCCCACGTCTAGGCATCTTAACATGCACAAGGCTACAAGGCTACAAGGCTACAAGGCTACAAGAGCCTACAAGAGTGTCTGATTATGGGTGTGCGAATATTCGAAAATATCGAAAGACGAATCCAATAGCGCATATTGGAAATACCAAATATTTTTTCGAGTAATCAGCACGGACGGGAAAACCCCAAAGGAACGGAACGCTGGAACAGCGAGGGGTGATTTTTCGTGTTTTAATGATTGAATTACCAAGATGCATGCAGCCCAAGCTTTTACGAAACTATCGACACTAAACTGATCACCGGATGAAGGCGTAATATTCTTTATGCGTTTCTCTTACTGTGCTAGGCGTCATTTTCCATGACGATTCACAAGTTTTTACTATGCTGCAGCTGCACTGCATCAGTCAGTTCCCGTCTTCACTTTGTAATAAAAAGGTGGGAAATGCGGCTCATTCGGCTTCAGAAGTGTAATTATTCTACACGTCAGTTGCATCAACAGCAAACAAAGCAAGTGCTGTGTTTGTGTAAATTGTTCTTCGACATACCATATAAAACAATGATGTTTACCTGCTTGTGGTGCTAAGGCCCATGCTCTGATAACTGGTTTTCCTGTTTCATTACACATTTCGCTGCATATGTGGTGTTCTGTTAAACATTGTTTAATTTTTATGTCTCAGTTGTAGTTAAAAGCTGCTAACAAAGTGCCAGCTTGAATACTGTAGTCACTGCAATATTTGCACCCACAGTTACAAAATCTCTCGGGGGCTCTAGTCACCGCTCGTATGCGAGCTTACCGCAGTTTACGAAATTGTGGTATTTCTTTACCACTTAAAACTAATCGCAATGTTCCTTTGCTAAAATTTGTGAATATTTGTTTCAAATCGAATGTTGTGAAATACAAGAACTGCTTTGAAATGGTGGCGTTACTATTCAAAAATTATCCGAGCAGTATTCCTATTCGATTCGATGCCGTCACTATTCCGCTCGTATTAGATTCAGTTCTGAAATTCACTATTCGCGCACCCCTAATGACTATACTATACACGAACGACTGCGGCTGCCAGCAAATGTTTCTCTGTGAGAGTATTCAGGCTCACTGCCTCTGTTTTATTATCTTTCTCACATTTTCTTATGCGAGAGAATTACTGGGCTTATTGGGACACCGCCGTAATCACAAACACGTGGCAGAAAAACGTTTATTTATTTATTTATTTATTTATTTATTTATTTATTTATTTATTTATTTATTTATTTATTTATTTATTTATTTATGCAAGTCGAAGAAATTATGTAGCTGAGGTGCTCTTTACTTCAATCTGTCCAGATCGCGAGCAACCTGTGTATCAGAACAGAAGAGCAATATGGCTGTGATGAAAGGAAACTTCTTTTCGCGCGTACCGCCTGAAAAACAATTGCTTATGTATTACAACTTTGCGAGTCATATAGGTGGGATATATCAATGACAGCAGACATGTACAAGTGATTTCTCGCACCACTTCCGAAGTACTTGGGCCAATAGTTTTGTAGAGTGTGAAATTTACTCACGACTTTGCAAATGCTTGCAACACAATTAATATTCGGCACAATTTCTTCCGTATAAACAAGGTTTTTCAAGCGTGATGCACTGTTCTTGCGCTTGGTATTTATTTAGGCCGCGTCATATTGAATACCATATTCTTATATTCGGGGCCAGCTCCAGCGACACCGGCGTCCGGCTGCGCGATGATATCGATGCCACAGCCGCTTCAGGGCTCCTATTTGGTTGACATCTAATTCCACGTGCTAGGTCAGCCGACCTACATTACTGAGCTGATGAAATACGGCGTAAGCAAAAAAAATAACGATTTACTGGCCAAATAAAACCACGCAAATAAGTTGTCTATTCCCGTCAGCTATAGGCAATGTAACGTATACCTTCAATCATTCATAACAATCATTCGTAACGACGCTTCAAAGCCAATTTCGGACTCCGGCGCAGTTTGCGTTCCCACAGCAGTGTTCTTTTACATTTGATACCGTCCGCGACGCAGGCCTTCCCCGGCCACAGCTGTCTCGCTGCGGAACAGGAACGACAAGCGTCGCGCACCGTGCGCACCACAGAGTTTCCTAAAATGACCTAGAGGGAACTCTGGCGCTGCGATCGTTCAGCCACCATGGGAATGATGGGTAGTACACGGATTTGCCTAGTCTTCGTGCTTGTGGGCTTCGAACGCACTTGTGGCTTTGTTTATTGCTATGTTTTGGCTTTCTTTCGGATAAAAGAATGGATCGTTGTGAACTTCGTGACCAGATTTGAATCGGTGAGCCTAAAGAAGTTAAAGTGGTGAAGTGAAACTGCTGACTTTTGCTCAACTTCGTTTTGCGACAAAGCGGATGCAGGCCACGCGGAGCCAAACGGAGCCGAAAGAACGAAGTTTAGACAAATCCGTGTACTACCCATGATTCCCATGCTGGCTGAAGCGCGATGCATTGCAGCTCCCATAGACACTAGCGCCAGAGTTCCCTCTAGTAAGTATTGTAGGAAACTCTATGGTGCGCACGGCACTTACCCGAGTAGGATTAATGGTCGCTCTCAGTGCGTTGCTTCCCATTGGCAGTGCTAATACAACCACCACGGTTGCAGCCTAGCGCCACGCACTGCGGTCACACATCCGCGTTCGCCGCACGCAGATCTGTAGATCGGCGAACAGCCAGGGGGGCTTCGGCAGGAAGGGTCAAGTGGGGGCTGACGTGATTGACCGTGGCACTAAAAGCGAATTTTCCTGCGGCGAAATGAACCTTTTCACGGGCAGCACCCGGCGGGGAAGGGGGGGGGGGGGACGCGCTTAGTTGGAAGGACACTGAAAACGAAGCGCCCATGATGTGCTCCACCGAACCGAATCTCGAGCCGCTATATAGCTTACAAACGGGCTGCCGGAACTGCCCCTCCTCATTTCCCGGCATTACATGCAATGCGCTTCTTTGCTTGCTTCCTTCATTTGTGGGTGTTCGAGCGGTGCGTGGTTCTGCGTAAGAAGTCGACCGTGCCCCGATCACGCGCGGAAATAAAAAAAAAAAAAAGAAAGACATATTGGTCGCACTACTCCGTTTCGTTTCAGCTGACGCTGCGATTCACTCGTTTAATAAAAATGACTCCACGAAAATTGGAAGTAAAGCACCTACGCACATTTTTCCCTGCCCTGCCACGGCGGTCTAGCGGTTATGGCACTCGACTGCTGACCCGAAGGTCGCGGGACCGAATCCCGGCCGCGGCGGCTGCATTTTCGATGGAGGCGAGAATGTTTGAGGCCCGTGCACTTAGATTTAGATGCACGTAAAAGAACCACAGGTGGTCGAAATTTCCGGAGCCCTCCACTACGGCGTCTCTCATAATCATATCGTGGTTTTGGACGTTAAACCCCAGATATTATTATGATTATTACATCTTTTCCTGCGCCATTGTTGATGCCACTTACTGTTACATCACGTCACACTCTCACCTAACGCAGTAACCGTCATCAAAAGTGCCGCGTCACGTTTTGAATTTCTTGTGCCCCAGCGCGAATCTAAACTCACGCAGTGACGCCTGTTTTGCCGATATATAATATTTCGAGAAATGTGCCGAAATAAAAGAGTGAGCATCAGTACAATCCCGCTTGGCTTCAGCCTTAATCGTGCAATATGAAGCTCGCGCCTTCATAAACATTGCCGTGGTGTAGAAGATGGAAATGTACACATACTGCAGCTTTCACGTTTTTCAGCTGCAGCTTCTAAATACGTCAATACAATTGCAGCATAACGATCTTTTCGCATATTTTTATACGCGGTTAGATCTCCTGAAGTATAAGTGTAGAGCGTATACGTTCCAATATGCCGCCGCGCTAACAAATGAAGACAATGAAGAAGACATATAAAAGACAGATACGCTGCCTGTAGGATAAGTCTAAAGGTCATTCCACGTGTGACTACATCTGATTTTCAACCGTGCGTGTAGCGGTTGCATGTGGTTGGCTGAGTAGAACTAAGAACCATAGCTGGCCTCAACTGCACAAAGTGAGCGATGTCTCCCCTCGCATGCAGCTAATTGCAGGCGGAAATCGATTACGGACAGTGCTAAAAGCAAATGCGTTGACCGGCGAAGGACTTCTTGTTAGCCATGTGAGCATGGGGTGTTGCGGGAAAAGCGACAGCGTACAACTACTCTCCTCGAGATTAACAAAAATGGAGTTCTTAACCAATATTTCGTCAGCCTGTTTGAAGTATTCGCCCTTCGAATGAAATATGTACTTCTGTCTCACCGCCATACCTTAAACCCACAAATGTAGGATGACAATAAGTGACGAACCATAATAGTTTAGACCATTTTGTGGCCTGTCCATGCGCCCCCCCCCCCCCCCTCTCTTTAATGTTGCCAACAGCTCGCGTCTCTACAGCTAGACCAACCGCGGAGTCCTGGAAACCAGAGCCGCAGCCGCTGGTTTGGTGGCTGGACTCATTAGCAACCGAGTCACTGTGGCGCAGCCGATACTCGCGAGGCGTAAGTAATGAGCGCTGGCTGGCAGTGGCATCTGGCCAAGGGCAGCTCGAGTGGCCGTCCCCTGCGGTGCCCCAATTCCGAGTCCTCGTATTTACCACCTGCGGCACAGAGAACGCGTGACAGGCGACTGCCGAAAAGCGACGCGCAGCACCGAGAGACACCAGTCTTCTTCTCCGGCTGCCCGTTTGTCGACCGGCGTGTACGTGGAAGCCATTGGCTAGCAGAGAGAGCAGCTTCTTTGTTTGCTGTTAGACGCAGTATATCACATATTGGACCCGAAGCCTTACCTAACGTTCTGGTATGCTGCACCCAGGGTTGGGCAAAGATACTTTGAAACTGTATCGCGATGCGATACAAGATACTCTGTCACCAAGTATTTGAAATACAGATACAAGATACTATCGCATTTATTGTATCCGATACGATACTTTCAAAAATGTACCTTAAGATACATTCGATATATTCGCGCATTTGTTATTATAGGTCTATATAATGAGCAGCACACGTGTATTCACAGCAGTGTTTGCTTGAAAATTTCTTAACTAAGACCAACTTTGTTTCATTTGAATGAAGTGCCTGTCAGTATCTCAAAGGCTCTGTATTTTTTGCTCAAAGTATATCTGTTTCATTCGAATCAACTTGTTGGGGTTGCTTTAACTGCTTAACATGAGAGCTCTTTATACACTGCGCTGTCAGCGTTTTTTGCTTGCCGCATTAGTAAATTATGGGAGCCGCTGCTCTGCTTACCGACCAGCTAGCGGTTTGCGATCTAATTACAAAAACTTCAACAAGAAGCCTCCGAACGATGGCCCGAATACCAGTGTGCAGTTTTACCTAGTCCGTAAACACCCTACCGTTTACGCAACACTGGATCACCGGACACGTGTGCAGCAACAACAACGCCGGTATAGCGACATCTTTTGTGATGCATGGTGTGTAAGTAGAGGGCGTAAAACTGCAATGGCTTTTCATATTCTACTTATGTTCTAGCGTAAAGCGTTCATTAACGACATACTCATTAACATGCAATCTTTTAACAATATTTCTCTTACGAGGGAACAGGTGTAGCCAAGAAACGACTCGGACGTATTGTACAGTTAAACGAAGTGTCGCAGGCAACCGACGCTATTCACAGCTGTTGCCACTTATAGCTCCGATTAGCTGGTGATTAGTAACAAAAACATTTAGGGAGGCCTAAAAAAGCAAACCAAAACTAAGTGAAATAGAAATCTAAGGCTGTTCCGTATCGAACAATCACAGTGGATAAGTGTAGAAACACGATACAGGCTGCACCTTTAATAGCTATCACAATTAAGCATAAAGTATCATGAACTCATCTGTTAAGGTAAGACAATACAAAATTCAGTGCCTATGGAAAATAGCCTAAAACGTCTCGTTGGGACGCTCGTGAGAAAAACGGTGCATTTGGCATAGCAATGTTGCTCGAAAACCCTTCGTATCGTACTTAAGATGGCGCCTAATAATTTCCATTATTATAATGTAAACTCAATTTCGTTATTTTACTAAGTAGTAAGCAGAATTTCTATTATACTACAGGCACGCCCAGATTATTATATGAAAGGGGAAAATAGACAACCACCCGTTTGTAGCACGAAGCCGCAAGGAAATCCATACGAATTTCTCAGAAAGAAAGCCTCAAAGCTGCCGAAAAATTCGTCCTGGTCCGGGGTACGATCCCGGGACCAACACCTTTCCGGGGCGGTCGCTCTACCAACTGAGCTAACCAGGAAGCTAGCAAATGGCAGCACGGGGGCCAAATCATGAACAACTCGAAGCACATCGGCACATATTATTGCAAATCAGTTCTGCGGTATCCCGCAAGGTGGCGGAAGGGCTAAGAGACGGGAAAACGGACAACCATCCGTTTGTAGCCGGACCAGGACGAATTTTTCGGCGACTATAAGGCTTTCTTTCTGAGAAATCCGTATGAATTTTCTTGTGGCTTCGTGCTACAAACGGGTGGTTGTCTATTCTCCCCTTTCTTAACCCTTCCGCCAGCTTGCGGGATGCCGCAGAACTGATTTGCAATACGATTATTATATATTCGTCCTCCACATCGCCTTGACATAGCAGTAAACTCAAGTGGAATGCGAATATGCAAACAGTAATAGAAATGGTGCAAAGAGTTAAAAGTAAGAATAGAGCAAAGAACTTATTTTGGCAGCACGTTACAAAAGACATTGTTGTAAAAAGACAACAATACAAAGACCTAGGTAATGTATGGGACGCAAAAGAAGGACAACTAAGAAAGCACCTATTTTGCTAACAATGTAATTATGATTTTACGAACTCTTTGAACGAAAACACCAGGAAGAAAAACATGCGGTACGTCAAGATATCTTCCGTTAGGTAAATGCTTGTTCTATTAGATCTAGCATATAGCTACCGGTGGTGCTATAGCTCTTAGAATTCCATTTGCCTACAAGTCAATGTCATATCGTGTACGTCAAACTTAAGTCCACGAGATTCCTCTAATCACTGGTGTGTGAAAACCGCAAGACGCAAAGCAACCCCATTTTTACATTCTTCAGACTTCGTAACAAAGCACCGCAGAAGAGAAACTTTGATAACCACACTATAGCGGCGTCAGAATTTGCGCGATAGACGCCACACGCATAGGAGTTCGCGGCACAGGACAGTGGCTAAAAGCAATTGTCATGGCATTGATACAGCTAAAAAGAAAAAAAAAAGACTGAAAACAAAAAGGTCAGCTGGGCGTAGATGTTCGCGCACATGTATTTTTAGAGATGGTGCGAGCGCCACCACGTGACTCTGCTCCACCAATAAGGACGCGCAGACCTCATTGCTTGACCTCGCTGGAGGACACTGGCGGAAAGACAAAAGAACTAAACTGCCTTTAGTTTCGTTCAGGTGGCTTAGTGACGCAGTATCAGCTTGAGAAGCGGAGTTCAGCCAATGTTAGTGGTTTTACGCGGTGGTGTTGCAGTTGACGTATCTTGTATCTTAAGATACACGATACATTATTTAATGTGTCGGAAATGCCGATACTGATACACATCTTCCGAGACGTATCGTGATACAGATACGAGGTACTCAAAGAGTATCTAAGATACATGTACCTTCGATACTGCCCAGCACTGGCTGCACTGGGTGCTCAGGTGGTCGGCTATGAGAATAAGGAAGCACACATGGACCGATCAAAAGAGAACAAAAACATAAATAAATAAAACGGCGAAAACACGCTTACGGAAAATTAAGGATCCAAGTTCGAAGCCTCCTAACTAATGGGTTTAGAGAAACAAACCTTTTTTAGGGCACCCATTTGGTATGGTCAGTGCAACAGAGCGTCCACATTCCAACACATCAGCCAGCAGACTCAAAGAGCGAACGCCGGGCGCGCCTATTAGCATGCCTGCCAAACTGGCAATCTCAAAATTCGGGAGGTTCGTAAAGCGGGGGCGAGGGGGAGGAGACGAGAAAAACAAGAAAACTGGTGTACATTAGGAATTATGAAACACACAGCGCAAGTATACGACCGGGACACAGAAAGTGAACACACGACCCGGAGCGTCGTGGTCGTATACTTGCGCTGTGTGTTTCATAATGCTTCACCAACAAGCCCAAGTTCACTCTACTTGTGTACGTTCTTATTCATCGTTTCCCAGGGCCGCAGCAACGTCATATACAACTCTGAATGATCCTTAGCAACTTTTTAGACGTCAGCCACGGGTCTTAGTCAAGCTGCGTAAATGGAGCGTGTTTTTTTTTTCTTTTTCTTTGGCCTTCTACCTTTCGCTTTACCCAGTTTTGTTTATGGCGAAAATAAAAGCTGATTGGTTGTTTGATTGATTCATCGATCGATCGATCGATCAATCGATTGATTGATTGATTGATTGATTGATTGATTGATTGATTGATTGATTGATTGATTGATTGATTGATTGATTGATTGATTGATTGATAGATAGTAGCCGTCGTAATTATACGGCGCGTGCACCCGTGTGTAATTGAAGAACAAACCGTCACGTGTCTCGCGAGAGCTAATAGTCTCTTCCCAATCTCAGTGCAGTGCGCTTTTCCGCATGACGCCGGTGTACTGCGGCGAAAGTGACTTATAAAAAAAAAAAAAAGCTTTTTGCGCGCGGTATAACAAAGCCAGAAAATTTGAGAACAGCTGTCCTCAGTTATTTTCTTTGGCGGTAGGGTTGCGGCTGTTTTCCGGGAGATTTACGGTCATGACCCTACAATTGGGAGGATCGCTAAAAATCCTGGAGTTTTCCAGACAAATCGGGAGACTTGGCAGACATCTTATTAGGGACATTCCAAGCAAAAATTGGCCGTCGCAGTGATGTTCGTATAAAGTCCTTAAGATCCTATCGCGGCCCACACGCGGTACGATGTGGAAAGAAATGAAAGCGTGCGAGGTAGCGCGCAGTGCAGGAGGAGTGATGGGATAGAAGTAGGAGAGAGTGCGACGTAGGAGTGAAGGGAAAAGATGAGTGCGCACGGGCAGATCGGAGGTGCAGTGATTAGAGGTTGTTGTGTGCGCCGTAAGGAATGGGCGCGGACAAGCGCGCGGTACAGGAGTACGTGAAACGTGCCTCTCCTTCTGAAAAGTCACTCTGACCGCGCACCACAGCGGTGAGCCGTGCTCCCAATTAGGGTTGCAGAAGTTGCGCCTTTTCCTTTCCTCAACCTCTCCTCCTCCTCCTCCTCCTCCTCCACAGCGGTGGTCAAATGGTTAAAGCGTCCGCCTCCAAAGAGGGAGGTACTGGGTTCGATTCCCACTGCCGCCGGGCCCCCATTGGTATTTATAACAGGGAGGGAGGTGCACCGGCCTGGCGCTCGGTGTTGTGGGGGCTCATTTCTCAAGAACGTAGCCTCTCCTTTCCGCTGTCTTCTTCCTCTCCCCCCCCCCCCCTCCATGTAGCCACACCACGACCACATGTTTTAGCAAACTGCAATAGAGAAAAGGCAATGCGCCGTGATTAGGGAGGGTACCAGGAACATGAGGTATTGACGGGAAGCGAGAGAGCGACACAGCTTCATTGCTAGCGTGCCACTCCAGACGATAATACTAGCTTACTATGCCTGTCACACATATACAGAAGGCAACGGCTCAACGCGCTGGCACTATAACATAGTCAAAATCTTCGAATGGAAGCCCGTGCATGGGACGCAGCGAAGAAAGAGGGATTCGACGAACTCGCTCAAAGAGGAATGAATGCTATTTGCGACGAACATCATACCTGGGAGCTGTCACAGTGTTACTGCTCCACAGGCACGTAGCCAGGATTTTTTTTCGGGGGGGGGGGGGGGGGCAAGGCCTAATTGTCCGAAAGAAAGTATTTCCATGGCAAAAATACAACAAAAGTTGCCCGGGAATATAGAAGGCTGGACGAATTTCGGGGGGGGCCCGGGCCCCCCGCCCCCCCCCCCCCCTGCCTACGTGCCTGCTGCTCCATGTTTTTACGGAAGCCGTCCAAGCAAGCGAAATGCTGCTTCTGAAGATGTCTAAACTGGCTACTTCCACAGCAAAGTTCTGAACCTCACCGCGTCTAGAGACCACTTGGGAAACATTTAAGGTGGAAAGTTGGGCTAGTTGGTAACGTGAATAATAGGACATGTTTACTAGCGAAAAAGACGAGGACGAGAATTCCTGTATTCCTTCTTCTCGTACACGTCTTTTTTGCTAGTAAACATGTCCTATTATTCCATTTAGGAAATAGGCTTACCAAGAAAAGATGTGAGACATTTATCGCAGGTTGTATTACCTTTTATTGCGATAGCAATTATATGGACACTCTCGAGGGGTTTTTGCCGTCGCCGTCATGTTTCGTATAAAGCCCAAATCGATAAAATGCCCCGCGCATCGTATGTTCTACCCGCGATTGAAAGCGCGCGAGCGCTGGCAACGAACGCAGCTGAAGCAGAGGTGAAACGAGCCAGCCATCTCCGTCGCACGGAGGGCGCATGCGATAAGGTCAGCCCGTCCTCGAGACCTGCCGTCGATTGCTCCTCAAGCAGAGGGGAAATGCCGCGGCCGTCTTTCCTCGGGCGAAGAGGATGAAGGGATGGCGGGGAAAGGGGGCTGCGTCGCTCGAGCAGCAACTGCGAACTTTGATCGTAGGGGCGCGGATCTCTGCAGACATCAGCAAACGGCTCGTATACCCTTCTACGTGCTGTGCAGTCACCGCTGCGCGTTGACACGACTAACTGCACGAAAACAGCTTCTCTTTCTGGAGCGGACGTATATCTTTACACCAGCGAGTTACGCGAGATCGGATCAAAAAGAGTTAGTTACTAGCCTTACTTCGTATAATATTACAATTTGTTGCTATCGCATTCCTTGCTTCGCCCTTGCGGCGAAACTGTGATTTCTTTAAACTGTCTGCGAGAAGCCTGCCGTATAAGAAATAAAGAAAGAAAATGGAAATATAGAGCGCGATTCCAAAGCGTCCATTTGTTGACGCTAATGACGGCCGATTTGCTATACCACATACGATTCCGCCAGTTCTTGCAGCGAGCACGAACGGAAAAAGCCAAGCTGGCGCCGTTTCCTTAAAGTGCGCGCATGCTGCTGTCCACTGGTTCGTGTTCCGACGAATCCCTTGTTCCTTCACGTTTCCCGCGCTGCACGATGCGCCCTTTCTTAGCGACTTACCCACGCAGAAAATTCCCACCTCTGTTGTTCTTCGCCGATCGCTCGCTTCCCATAAAAACGCCAGCGCGGGCGTCTTTGTTTTCGGCGACGTCTCCTTTGCGAGCAGCGCGCCCTCGTCGTTGCCAGAAGCGCACTCGAGAAAAGAGGGCGGACTGGAGCCGCCGCCCGCTTTCCATGCGGGTGACCCGTTTGCTGACATGGTTCGATGCTTTGAGGCTCGCACTTCGCTGCAGCCTCTTCAAGGACGTCTTTGTGCGCGGTGAGCGCAGTCACCGGAGCAAAAGGTCGGCGATGCCGCCTATCCATGTCGCGCACACATAAGAAAATGCCTGCTTCGCTCACGATTGCGACGGTGGGCCTACTTTAGGTGGGCCCGCTGCTTAGCTCCCCTTGTGTGCAGCCATGGAGGTACATAAGGGTACATCTCTACCAGCGTCGAAACCGCGTTTCCCATGCGGCGCCAAGTCTGAGAAGCGGAGTTACTTCTAGCCGTGAAGAAACTTTCTACGACCCTGGCCTGTCACTCGCAGAGGCCAACAACGGCTGGTCGCCTATTTCACTTTTGACCCCTCTTCGCCTTGCTGTTCAGGCCTGCATTGCACGCCGCCTGCGTACTTGCGTGTGTGCGTGCGTGTGAAGATGAAGTACTGAGGAAGTTGGAACATTGGAACATTTTCGAGATTTGCAGCGCGAACATGTTCTTCTTATACAGGCCTTCTTGCAGTGTGTGTGTGGGCATTGCTGTCTTTTTCAGGTATGAAATGTAATGCACAAAAGGAAACACGCACGCACGCACGCACGCACGCACGCACGCACGCACACACACACACACACACACACACACACACACACACACACACACACACACACACACACACACACACACACACACACACACACACACAATCTTACGGAGATGAAGAATCATCACCGAGTGGCCAGAAAGAGCACCGAGCCCGCAGGACGAAGTAAATTATGCAGAACTCAAATATATATGTATTGCCACACGCTCTTAGTTCTTTATTTTTTATGTATTCCGGTTTCACCCACAAAAAACTTAGCACAGTTCGGCGCAGGCCGCACCACAGTATTTCGGAAGTTTGGCGATTGATTAAGTGTGTTCTGTCAAGATTACTCGCAGGACGCGAGTATAGTCAAGTTTATTCGGGAGCTTACGCGAGCACCAGCCATGCCGCTGGAAGGTTCGATCACTGATGTATAAAAGACTATGCGCGTTCCGCCTATGATCACATTACCGATTACTGACGTCTGTGCTTGCCGCTTTCGCTGCGCTTTGAGTGTTGCTTATTTTACTGCAGGGACAAGTTCACCCAATAAAGCGTTTCATCTTTACCGGCTACGTCTGCTTTCTTCACCGTCACAACCACGTGACAGTATAGGCGGGAGCATATGTACTCCGCAGCATATTACGACATGCACATGCATGCGCGTCGATTTCCCGCTCATGTCGGTAATAAAGATTTGGCAATGAGTGGTAGCGCATGAGACGCATCTGAAATATTGCAACCGCGTATCAAATTGGCAGGCATCTCTATCTTTTGACTGACGTTGAATGAAGGCAGTATTGCCATTATAACACCAAATAGCCAACAATATCCAACATTTACCATCATTCAGGCAGCATACTCTAACACTAACGGACATTTGCGAAGAGTAAGCCAACGCTGTCCAATGTTTGCATTCATTTAGCGAATATCAGACAATGGGAAGGGGGGGGGCGCCAATAATAACAACTGCGCACTACATCTAATTCTTAACTTACTTTTAAAATGGTTCTATGCATCCAAATGAATCTAGGATTCCGTACTGGAGCTGCTACTGGCGTCTTTATTCAAGAGTAAAGCCTATATATGAGCAATAACGTATTGTTCCAGATAACCAAGGTTGTTTGACGTCAATTCGAGAGGCCAGCGCTGTTGCGCAAGTGTGCAAAACCGAGTATAGTATAACCTGAGCCGTCGGCGTCTTGATTTCAAATGTTTCTTTAACTCAGTCGGCCACAAAGACGCGCGGCACCGCTTGCGTTCCTTAAATTGCTCTTATTCTGCGCAACCATGCCCCCCATTCGACGGCAGCTTCTCCGCGATAAGCCGTAGGAAAAATGAAAAAGAATGTATCCTACATACATGCTTGCGAGAACGCCAAACAAAGAGACCCATGCCCGGGTGGGTCCAACTTCGTCGCCTTCACAGGACTCGCGGTCGCCATGTATATAATAAGAACGCGAAATGAAGCGTAATCACGTTTTCCATAGCTCAACTGTTTTGCTTTTCTTTTAATTTAAATAAATAAAGGGGGGGGGGGGGCAGTGAAATTGTTGCGGCGTGCTGCACATTCCGCTTTTTGCATCGAGAAGGAAGGAATACGAAAGAAAAATTGCATCGCTGACTTCGCAACACACATCGTCCGAACAGAGGATTAACGATTTGCTTTCCACGCCGAGAAGTAGCTTCTGTATCGCGCTTTTACGTATAAATTTTCTTTTCTCTAGATTGTCCCAGTAACTATATACCGTAGCGCCAAAAAAAAAAAAAAAAAAAAAAAACATGACGGCGCAGTGTCGTTGCTCAATATTCAGAGAGGCAGCGACACAACGCCACTGTATCTTAATGCAAGAAATGCATACTGTAAGCAAATAAAACGCACAGCGAATCGTCGTTGCTCCCGCGATGAAAAACGAAATGTTCAATTTGCTGCACACGCGTTTTCTTTTAAATGCGAAGCATTTCTTAGCGAACTTCTGCGACTTTGAGCGTATCTATCTATCTATCTATCTATCTATCTATCTATCTATCTATCTATCTATCTATCTATCTATCTATCTATCTATCTATCTATCTATCTATCTATCTATCTATCTATCTATCTATCTGGCCGCCTACGACTTTGTGCTCTCCTGGTCGCTTGGTCCATCGAATGTGCACCAAAATTGGTATGGCGTAACATGACTGTATGACGAACTTAATTGGCAAGTCATAACATGAAAATCATTACACGCATGTCATGTACAGCATGATTTACATGCTACGCTCATGATGCGCTGGCGGCCGTTTCGCTAGTTTGATATACACCAAAATTGGTATTGCGCGACGTGACTGTGTGACGAACATAAAAACTCGAGTTCACATGAAAATCATGACACGCATGTCATGTACAGCATGACTTCCGTGCCACGCTCATGGGGCGCTGGCGGCGGTTTCGCTAGATTTATATACACCGAAATTAGTATCTTGTGACGTGACTGTGTGACGAACATAAAAACACGAGTTAACATGACAATCGTGACTCGCATGTCATGCACAGCATGACTTACGTGCCACGCTCATGGGGCGCTGGCGGCGGCTTCGCTAGCTTGATCTACCCCGAAATTGGTGTTGCGCGACGTGACTGTGTAACGAACATAAATAACACGAGTTAACATGAAAATCATGACACGCATGTCATGTACAGCACGACTTACGTGCCACGCTCATGGGACGCTGGCGGCGGTTTCGCTAGATTTATATACACCGAAATTAGTATCTTGTGACGTGACTGTGTAACGAACATAAATAACACGAGTTAACATGAAAATCAAGACACGCATGTCATGTACAGCATGACTTATGTGTCACGCTCATGGGGCGCTGGCGGCGGTTTCGCTAGATTTATATACACCGAAATTGGTATCTTGTGACGTGACTGTGTGACGAACATAAAAACACGAGTTAACATGACAATCATGACTCGCATGTCATGCACAGCATGACTTACGTGCCACGCTCATGGGGCGCTGGCGGCGGCTTCGCTAGCTTGATCTACCCCGAAATTGGTGTTGCGCGACGTGACTGTGTAACGAACATAAAAACTCGAGTTCACATGAAAATCATGACACGCATGTCATGTACAGCATGACTTCCGTGCCACGCTCATGGGGCGCTGGCGGCGGTTTCGCTAGATTTATATACACCGAAATTAGTATCTTGTGACGTGACTGTGTGACGAACATAAAAACACGAGTTAACATGACAATCATGACTCGCATGTCATGCACAGCATGACTTATGTGTCACGCTCATGGGGCGCTGGCGGCGGTTTCGCTAGCTTGATCTACCCCGAAATTGGTATTGCGCGACGTGACTGTGTGACGAACATAAATAACACGAGTTAACATGAAAATCATGACACGCATGTCATGTACAGCATGACTTATGTGTCACGCTCATGGGGCGCTGGCGGCGGTTTCGCTAGATTTATATACACCGAAATTGGTATCTTGTGACGTGACTGTGTGACGAACATAAAAACACGAGTTAACATGACAATCATGACTCGCATGTCATGCACAGCATGACTTACGTGCCACGCTCATGGGGCGCTGGCGGCGGCTTCGCTAGCTTGATCTACCCCGAAATTGGTATTGCGCGACGTGACTGTGTGACGAACATAAAAACTCGAGTTCACATGAAAATCATGACACGCATGTCATGTACAGCATGACTTCCGTGCCACGCTCATGGGGCGCTGGCGGCGGTTTCGCTAGATTTATATACACCGAAATTAGTATCTTGTGACGTGACTGTGTGACGAACATAAAAACACGAGTTAACATGACAATCATGACTCGCATGTCATGCACAGCATGACTTACGTGCCACGCTCATGGGGCGCTGGCGGCGGCTTCGCTAGCTTGATCTACCCCGAAATTGGTGTTGCGCGACGTGACTGTGTAACGAACATAAATAACACGAGTTAACATGAAAATCATGACACCCATGTCATGTACAGCACGACTTACGTGCCACGCTCATGGGACGCTGGCGGCGGTTTCGCTAGATTTATATACACCAAAATTGGTATCTTGTGACGTGACTGTGTAACGAACATAAATAACACGAGTTAACATGAAAATCATGACACGCATGTCATGTACAGCATGACTTATGTGTCACGCTCATGGGGCGCTGGCGGCGGTTTCGCTAGATTTATATACACCGAAATTGGTATCTTGTGACGTGACTGTGTGACGAACATAAAAACACGAGTTAACATGACAATCATGACTCGCATGTCATGCACAGCATGACTTACGTGCCACGCTCATGGGGCGCTGGCGGCGGCTTCGCTAGCTTGATCTACCCCGAAATTGGTATTGCGCGACGTGACTGTGTGACGAACATAAAAACTCGAGTTCACATGAAAATCATGACACGCATGTCATGTACAGCATGACTTCCGTGCCACGCTCATGGGGCGCTGGCGGCGGTTTCGCTAGATTTATATACACCGAAATTAGTATCTTGTGACGTGACTGTGTGACGAACATAAAAACACGAGTTAACATGACAATCATGACTCGCATGTCATGCACAGCATGACTTATGTGCCACGCTCATGGGGCGCTGGCGGCGGCTTCGCTAGCTTGATCTACCCCGAAATTGGTGTTGCGCGACGTGACTGTGTAACGAACATAAATAACACGAGTTAACATGAAAATCATGACACGCATGTCATGTACAGCACGACTTACGTGCCACGCTCATGGGACGCTGGCGGCGGTTTCGCTAGATTTATATACACCAAAATTGGTATCTTGTGACGTGACTGTGTAACGAACATAAATAACACGAGTTAACATGAAAATCATGACACGCATGTCATGTACAGCATGACTTATGTGTCACGCTCATGGGGCGCTGGCGGCGGTTTCGCTAGATTTATATACACCGAAATTGGTATCTTGTGACGTGACTGTGTGACGAACATAAAAACACGAGTTAACATGACAATCATGACTCGCATGTCATGCACAGCATGACTTACGTGCCACGCTCATGGGGCGCTGGCGGCGGCTTCGCTAGCTTGATCTACCCCGAAATTGGTATTGCGCGACGTGACTATGTGACGAACATAATAACACGAGTTAACATGAAAATAATGACACGCATGTCATGTACAGCATGACTTACGTGCCACGATCATGGCGCGCTGGCGGCCGTTTCGTTAGCTTGATCTACCCGGGAATTGGTATCTTGTGACGTGACTGTGTAACGAACGTAAATAACACGAGTTAACATGAAAATGATGACACGCATGTCATGTACAGCATGACTTATGTGTCACGCTCATGGAGTGCTGGCGGCCATTTCGCTAGCTTGCTCTACCCAGAAATTGGTATTGCGCGACGTGACTGTGTGGCGAACATAAAAACACGAGTTAAAATGAAAATCATGACACGCATGTCACGTACAGCATGACTTACGTGCCACGCTCATGGGGCGCTGGCAGCCGTTTCGCTAGCTTGATCTACCCCGAAATTGGTATTGCGCGACGTGACTATGTGACGGACATAATAACACGAGTTAACATGAAAATAATGACACGCATGTCATGTACAGCATGACTTACGTGCCACGATCATGGCGCGCTGGCGGCCGTTTCGTTAGCTTGATCTACCCGGGAATTGGTTGTGCGCGACGTGACTGTGTGACGAACATAAAAACACGAGTTAACATGAAAATCATGACACGCATGTCATGTACAGCATGACTTGCGTGCCACGCTCATGGGGCGCTGGCGGCCGTTTTTCTAGCTTGATCGACCCCGAAGTTGGTATTGCGCGACGTTACTGTGTGACGAACATAAATAATAGGAGTTAACATGAAAACCATGACACGCATTTTCCTCAATGACATACAAGACGATGTATGCAGCTCTTTGCTAGCTGCTTCGCATTACATCGATTCCCACAATGCGTGGGATCTGCCGGCTTTTTTTCACTCGATTAAAGAATATATTTAGCGAAAGAATGCGTTTGGCATGCTTTGATAGGCGGGTAACTGTGGCAATATGTTGCCCCATGTGTTATTGGTGGTGTTTCCTTTACCACCGTGCCTTATCCGCAGGCGTAAGCCAACCGCGGTACTTCGGGCACCACGTCCCGAAGGAGCAGTTCAGAACCCCGTGAAGCGGCCGTCTCTGGTGGCAGCGTCTAAAATGATAGCTGTGACGTTGAAAGACCGCGGAACGCGAGAATACTCTCCTTGCCGCTGGCAGCATTCACCGCTTCACCTGCACGCGCGATTAGTGCTCACTCTCTGTTCGTCTCTTTCTTGAACCCTTTATCTCTCACCCCAGTGCAGGGTAGCAAACCGGACGCCCGTTTGGTTAACCTCCCTGCCTTTCCTTGCTTTTCTATCTCTGTCTCATTGTTTAACGTTGTATTAGAGTACGCAATCTCCGGGATGGGCCCGCGAAAACGGTTACACTCGATAAATCGCGTCGGCAGAGTTGCCAAAGAAAGCTAAAGGTTTTAAATACGAGGTTTTGCATGCGAAAAGTGGGGTTTTGATTACGATGCGCACCGTACTGGGAAACTTAGGATTAATTTTTACCCCCTGCAGTCGTTAACCTGTACCAAAATCTAAGTATACCTATACATGAGCGATTGTGCATTTCGGCCCCATCCGCGCCGACATCGAACCGCGACCTCAATCGAACTAAAAGCGCAACGCCGCATATAGCCACTGAGCTATACAAACGACGTGTCTTCACTAGACGCAGATATAATTTCTTCCACTGTATGGCGAGTCAGTATTCATTATATGCATAAAAATGAACGCGAAGCCAAACTTATAAATAGACACTTTCAGCTTGTCTGCACGGGCGCACACCGGAGACCGTAGCACGGAACGCTGCGTGAGGCATACATCATGAAGTTTAGTTATTACTGTGTGCGACGTACTAGCAACTGTGCTACGGTTGCGGCAGCGTCATATTAATGCAATGACGAAGTATGCGCGACTCATTTACTGATGCAACGGGTGGCATTGACGGCACGGCGTACTACGAGGATCGATTTTAGGGCATATTTTGCTTCTTATTTATATGATTGATATTCTTTTTATTCCTCATACCCTGAAATATGTCCTTTATGCAGATGATACGAGTGTTCTTTTTTTTTTCCTGCTAGCCTCATGGATTCGGCAGGCACGAGGCTCCACTATTTAAAATAATGTTCAAATTCTAATCACTTACATCTAAATGTCAACAAATTAATAAGTTCATGATATTATGTGCTATTGTTCAATCAGTTGTTACATTCCGTCCACTTTCATTCAAGTCTCAAGACTAATTAGTAGTAATAGTAAAATAGTAAAATAATCATGATTGGATCTGTTTCGTGTGGGTGCCGTCATATTGCGTGAGTAGTGGCACAATGTAAGAGCTGTCTGCTTTGTCTGTCATGCTGGCTATGGGCGAGTGCTTTACATATGCTGCCTGCCACATAATGCGCTCGGCGGCAGGTGATGGCGGTTGCTATCGGTCTCGCACGGTCTACTTCGCATCGCGATGCACCTTCGTTGGAAGTGGTTTCCGAGGGACGTATAACCAAGCGATTTAACTCGCCACTGCAGGAGTTCTCGCTGCCAGTGATGCGAGTAAAGCACTCAGCGGTACATGTGCCTCGGAAATTATTTATGTGTTTCTAAATATTTTTTTCATGAACGTGCTCTCATTGAAATAGTTTTCCCGCAGTTAGTAGCATTAACTTAGCAGCAAGGAGCATAGTCAAAAAGCATACGCGGCAATCGAGACATCGTGGGTTGGGCTACGGAATAAGTACTGCCGTTTACTTTTGCAAGCACTCGAAATGTTACTTCTGTCTTAACAACGTGAGGGTTCGAGCTAGTTGGTAGTCCGGTGCTCAGTGATACTACCGTAAAATCCCGAGCAAGCGCCCCGACCCGAGCAAGCGCCCCCCTCCCTTTTTCGGGAGACTTCAAATAAGCGCCAATGACCGAGAGCGCTCCCTTTCCCACTCCCTCCCACCATTTTCACTGTTTCTTTTTTTCGCCCGTCGAGGGCTAATAAAAACATTTAAATGAATGCGTATTCAGTAAAGCATTTCATTAGAGCACGGGTGCGCATTCTCTATCCTGTTCCGCCACCACCTTGAATTTTGATACGCGACCGAGCAAGGCCCCCCCTCCGAATCTTGTCGGATTATCTTTCACCGTATGGAGAAAAGGGGGAGGGGGGTGCTTGCTCGAGACTTTACGGTAAGCGTAAAAACTTACACGCATACTTCGTGACTGCAATTAAGTCTTGAGTGGTGGAGCGGGTGGATACGGACTGTGCGAGCGTCCGAAGCTGCCATTTAGAGGCAGCGGTTGCGATACAGATATGTCGCCTGCACAGCTCATGCATCGAGCATGGGCCGTGACCGTGCGTCGTGTTGATAATGTATCAGCCCACTTTTTATTTAATTTTATTTCTCTTTGCGAAAGACGACCAAGCCGATCGACCGCTGTAGACCAACGTGATTAAGACTGTGCGCGCGCTCTTTTTTCTTTTTTATTTTACTGATTTACTTTTTGGGGGAGGGAGGCGAGATGCGTACGTGTGCGCGCGCTTTTGCTTGGCACGTCCGATGCAACGCACCCGTATTGCAGCGACTGCGTCGTCACAAACAGTAGTCAAATTCTTTTGTACGCGACACATTAGTTTATACCACGGCTTTAAAGCAGTTACCAAACACAAGCCTTATATGTATACGATGTAGGTTTACCAACCGCAGTTATCGTTGTGTCGAGCCACGCCACCTGCCGCATGCAGGAAATTGACGAAGACAGAACATACTTGGCTTCAAGTGTGTCAGAATGTTTCCGGTGGCTGACGCAAACATTCCAACGACTGGTACTTAGATTTTTCGCAATTGCGTTTGGTTGGCCGCAAACGAGCACACTTATATTTCAGTTCCAGTCAGATAGTGTGAATACTTTTTAAATAGCGCCGGCAGTCCACAGACACCTCTGCTCATCGTCGAAAGGAAACCGATGAAGCCAAGATACAAATCACAGCACACACACCGTGGTGGGTGATGCATGGTGCGCATGCCAGGCGAAATTTCCGCATTATTTGTTGCTGCTGCACCCGAATCCTACGCAGCGGATGTCTGACGACCTTGTACGAGCTGACATCAGATAAATTTTTCCAAAGAACGAGGTCAAACATCCCAACATCGTTCCACTGCACGCGATGGCAACACATTCAAGCCGCACTGGCACGCACAAGCCGAGGAAATGCCGCTGGCGTGCTGCCTGAATGAGTTGTCATCGCGTGCTGTAAAACGATTTGGAAATGCTTTAGCTCCTCCTGCGAAGTAGTTGCGTGGTGTCAGCTCATAGAGGGTGTAAGCACTGTGTACACTGAGTGCAGCAATAACCACAGCCTTGAAAGCGGAAACACTTCGCAGCGCGCAAACATGCTACGCGCATCACAAGCCGCGGTGTGTGCGTTGTGAACTATTTGGGCTGCATCGGTTTCCATTCGACGAAGAGCAGCGGCGCTTCAGTGTGTCGTTTGGTTCGGAAACAGTAAGAAAAAAAAAAAAAAACGAGTGCTCGTAAATACGGTTAACCCGAGGGCAAATCCGACACACTTGAATACCATTCATTGGAATAATTGCGTCTGACGCAAGGTATCGCTCGCACGTATTTAACGTTTTCCATGCTATACCCGCTTTGAGCCTCCCACGGGATCAAGATTGACGGCGAGGCTCAGCAGCACGAAGATCAGTGTGGTTGATAGACCAACGTGACACATAATGTTCGTACTTCAGCATCGCCTCTTTGCCCTGTGAGACAGTAATAATCAGTAGGAATCTCATTAAAAAAGTAAGCAGCGGCTATCTTTGAGGAAACAATTTCTGCGAAACAAATGAATGCGTCGTGTAGAGGATGGTCCAAAGAGGGTCACAGCATATATATAAAAAGAGGGGGCGTGCACTGCAATCACGGCGCGCGAGCGGGCATGTCACGCGGTATTTTTTTTTTTTTATTTTTCGGGCATGTGTAGTAAGCAGAAAAATACTAATAGTTAATAGATCGAAAGTTAGAAAACAGTCTGATCGTGCATTTTGCAAACCATACAATCTTCAACCTTCTTATTGATCCTTTTTTTTGCCAGCTTCTTTGTTTCATAAGTTAAGTAATATTGCCTAATTAAGCAGTCAAGCATAACACAAAAAAATATTGTGGCTTACTCCGTGCAATAGTAAGCAACACGCATTTGGTCGCGTCGTCATAGTGTGCGTCGGCCCCAACAAACTCTGCCTAGGGTTAGCTGGGACACCCTGTAGCTGGGGGACCCTCTTTTCCGCGTAATGCACCCTGTAGCTGGGGGACCCTCTTTTCCGCGTAATGCAGTTCCGTAAGCTCGGTCAGTGCACACCGGCAGAACGCTCAGCGGTCTGCAGATGTGGACTGATCGAAGCGGCGACAAAACGACTTTTCCGGATCCCTTTAACTCCGGTGGTCCTTATTTTGTACACAATCCCCCACCGTATTAGTATAGTGACAGAATACTTACTACTGTGATGAGCTCGTGACGCGTTACAAACCAGGAAGTTCAAGGCACTGTGCAACTTACCTGCAAAAGATAAAAATGAAAAGAAAAACTTCCATTAGGCTTTATATTAGCTTTATATCAACTGAAGGAATTCGAAACAAACAAACAAAAAATACCTACAACTTGCAGTGAGGCGCGCATACACGCACAAAAGCTTAAGTTTATTACAGCAAAATTGCGGACACTCTCGTGGCATCTATATATACGTAAATCGCATAGCAGTACTAAAAATACAATCAATTTCAGAACGTTCACAAACATGGTAATGCGTTACGATGCTAATTCCTCATTAACCACCCTACGCATAGCAAGTCGTGAAAATATTTAAGCGTATCATTCATACTGCACGCATCTATTCAGACCGTAAAGTCGTGAACGCGTGCAGGGTGGCCTTCGTGGCTGTACCCATCTTTTGGTGCCTTTAGAGCCTTTTGATCCCAAAGCAACATCTGGGCTCTCAAAGGCTCATTTAGAGCGCAGCTGTGCTCCCTCCTCGAACTGTGCCCGAATCTCAGGCCGCGATCAGTTCGTGTGAACTTTACTCGGATCGAAACGTAGGCGGCCGCAGCAGGCGGAAATCGAATCGGTGGCTCTAAAGTCATATCGCGGAAGGCTTCTTATCGAAAAAAAAACGTGGACAGAATCAACGTTTTTAAATTTCTATTAACGTAGGACGAAAATTTAGAAGAATTGCAGCTATACGAAACTCAACCACGCGAAACGGTATAATTTTATATGCATACAGACGCACACCAGGACACGGATGAAATAGGGAGGAAGCAAGGTGGCAACCTTGTGGTGCACAAGAACTGCCTAGTCCTTCGGGAGGCGGGAATAGATAGAGGAAATGAACATAGGAGAAACGAGAGAGGAAGGAAAATATGAAAGTAAACAAACAACGCAGACGGGGACAAAAATAATTAGTAATACGGAAAAATGTATATAAACGCGAGGCCAACTCGGTTTTGCTCATGAACGTTAGCAGGGCTCGATGGACCTGGCTTCGTCGAGCAGCACATCCGCTTGGAAAGAGGTGATCATCAAGGGTCGCACACTTAAGTCCAATGAGTATATATTCCTTAATTAGCAACGCCCGCTGTGTAGCGAACGCGGGACACTCTAAAATAAGGTGTTCAAGTGCATCACAGCTGCCATTAGGCGTACAAGACGGACTCTTTCACGCGTCTTTGTCGGTATGACGTTCGCGCAACAATAGAGACAACTCTTAGCTTATGTAGGAGTGCTCTGGCACGACGAGCCAAGCCACGAACACGGGGAGGAATTCCGTACGTTTGCGACACGCTGGTCTGGGTGCTGCTTTAGGAGGTGTCGTCGAATCAGCGGAGAAGCGTTGTCAAACATACACGAATTTTATTGGCATGTAACACTCTATTGTGGGCATACGTTGAAGCGATACCCAAGTGTGAAGGTATCCACGGGCAAATAAGGGAAACCCCGTGAGAAGTAATTTTGCCGGTAGATTCTAAGATACTGCATATAATTGGGCCATCGGTATCTCTCCTCAGTGGACAGCTAAGGGCAGCACGGGTGTCTGTAAAGATGACGACCTTCGATGCTCCAAATTCTTTTGCTTGCACGTATTTCAGAGCAACATCAACGGGTGCTAGCTCCGCGGTTGTTAATGAGGACGCATGAAGTATTCGAAACACCCGTCTGATATCAGTCGAAGGGCAAAAGAAAGCTGCAGAAGCGCCTTGGCTGTCGCTGCGCACATATGTACCGGTAAATACTTTAAGATAATCCTCACATTTTTCAGAGTGACTCGACAACCGGAAATTGCATTGAAACAGGCTGGTCAGACTTTTTGAGTATTTTGGGAATCGAGAGACAAATGTGGAAGATGCATTCGTTTGTTCGGAGTTGTGAAAGTAGTGGTATCTTCTGAACTGCCAGCAATGTCAATAAATAATGCCGTCATTTTCCCCGTGCGATAGAACGGCCGCTGAATTGGCCGAACAAAAAGTGCGAGCGCTCGATATGCTGTAACGCTTTTTGGTCTGCTTTGTCGTAATAAAAATTATAAAAACGTTTGAGACATCTTTGTTAATATAATATTGCTTATTCATGTCTGTGGCGTGAGGCACGTCTGCGAAAGCGCCCTGCCAATTCCCTTAAGAAAAAAAAAACCCGCATTTCCCCGAAGGGGAGTATGAGGAAGTGCGAAGCACGGGGTGATGCTATGAGGGGGCGCGCGCGACTAAACTGCAGAGCCGAGCGAAGGAGACGGCAGCGAGAGAGCACGCGCCAGCCGACCCACGGAGGTCTGGCCGTTTTTAAGTGCAAAGCACTTTTACTGATGATGATGATCTGTCTTCCGAACTCGTTCCAAAGAACCCGCAACGCGTTCAACTTGTTGGCGGCGTTGCGCACGGCCGAGATGGGGCTCAGGTTGTTGTCGAACCACAGTCGATCGCACACCGCGCAGCTATATCCGAAGCTGCGGTCCAGGAAGTGTCGCTTGAAGCGCGCGTCCGGCCGATCGAATTCGAGGGCCCGCGCTCGCTCACGCATCGCGCGTCCCCGCGCCAGATCGGCTTCGGGGTGCTCGGCTCGCTTCGCACAACTTCTAGAACACTGTACTTCGCACGTTTTCGTTCGGCGTCTCGCCGCCGGCCTTCACCACCACAGGCAATGCGCGGGGCGCGCGCAGCCACGGAGCGGAGGGCGGAGCGCGCGCAGTCACGTGGTGCGTGACGTCGCTGCGCCGTTGCTACAGACGCTCCTCTCCGCTCCTCGCGCCGTTGCTATGGGACGGCGGATTCAGGGTCGCTTATAAAGTGCATTCGCACTTAAAATTAAACCTCAATCTGGGTGGCCTTCCGTGTATTCTTTCCAGGCGACGCAAATATGTTGTACAAAAGCTTAAGTTTTGTGTCCAATCTATGCTAAGTTCGAGGCATGAGTACGAAGCCACCTATCGAGTGCTCCGGTTCGATTATAATAACACGGATGTCCTTAAACCGCATTTCCGTTCAATTGTGTCTAAATGAATAAGCCCCTACAGCGCTGGTTCCGGCATGCACGAGCTCGTGCTGAATATACAAACGTACTACTGGATCAAGAGTGTTAATATAGTGTCGAATGATATGCACCAGGGCCGACAAACTGTGTGCGCACTCACCTTCGTTGGGTGTGATCCTTCGTAAATATTGCGTGGAATATTTCATCTCACAAGGGAATCTAGCATGCATTGCTTATAGCAAAATAACCTCCATCGCCCAACGGTGTCAGTGCGTAGTATTTTGTATGCTTAAATTAATTATGTTAAATTCGCGCGAACTTCCAAATGCACGCTTGCGTAATCGAATGAAGGAAGCCAAAAGGCATTCATAGATTGAAGTTCCGCATCCAAGAGCCATGTCCTTGGATAATTGCGTTAACTGCTCTGATGTTTCGCTCACTACTGCATAATGCACGTTTTATGCGAACTTATTTCTGTATACATTCAACTTGTGCCTTGTAAAGTATTTCGTCGCCTTAGGCAGTGCCCCCCAGGGCCCTTAAGGTAACCAAATGACAAAAAATTCACCGGCGATTACGATACTGCCTAATGCGAATTCTGAGCGCAGCTTCGTGCTGGGGAATGGCCAACTGTGTTTGAAGTTTTGGCTTTCCGCAAGGTATCGACTGCGCCATAAATCATCATTTTTGTGAAGTAGGACAGCACCCACTACGCCAATATTCGTCTCTCTGCGAATAAGCGAGGTACCCGCCACACATCTGTAATGTATTATGTTCACTTTGTTGATGCTGCATGTGGCTGACGACGATGAAGAATTATGGCTGAGCACTTTGCAGTGGGTGGGAAACATTAATCCACACACTGGTTGCGCAATTAGCATTGTGTGATGACTGGTTGTTATTGTGCTCTTCTGCCACGCTATATTACATATAGGTTAACGCGATTCCTTGCCCGACATGACACCTGTATAGGGTCTTTTTGCAAATTAGTTTCGAGCGCAAGCGTGGCTCCATGGTAGAATGCTCGTCTGCCACGCAACGGGCCCGGGTTCAAATCCCATTCGATCCTGGGTATTTTTTTCTCATGTTATTTTTTCATGTCAATCGGTTACTTTTTCATGTGTATCGGTTATGTCACCGACGGCGACTGCAACGGCTACGGCGACGCCGCTCAACGCAGAAACGGGCATCTAAGAGCTGCGCTCAAAAAATAATATCCTGCGGCGCAAGCATGAGTACAAGCACATTTTGAATAATTAAACAACGCTGCCAGGCCACTCAATCGTTTGTGGTGATCGAATGTGTAGCCTTCGTTTGTTTTTTCGTTGTTCATGCGACACAAAAGTGCGGCAAGCGCAGAGCATGTGTAGAGTCCGTCCAGTAGAACGGTAATGCTCTGCACAAGTTCGGGATTGCTGGTTTATTCGAATGAAGTCGTGATAAAACGCACCGAACTAGAACAGAAAAATCGGATCATCAGAAGCTCCGAGATGTGACGAAACGTGCGTGCCACCTGTGAAGGTCACACTGCCTTTAATTTGGACTTTATTAAGGTGAAAGCTTTGGATGCCTCATCAAACGCGAAAAATACCGTCGGCGGCGTCGGCGTCAACACGAGTGATGCAAAATATCACCATATGACGTCATTATGACGTCACAGGGCGCCGAAATATCACTATGACGCCGCATACCGTGGCATCACCACCAGCCATTGTATTGAGAGATCAGTACAAACAACTGAGAAGAAAAAGAAGATGGCGTTCGCCTTCTGGTCGTCTTAGGCAAATGCATAAGGGAGCGTATAACTTTTTATTATACTCTTACGCGTAAGACGTACATGCTGGCAGTTTCGGACAACGTTGTCTAAGGGAACTATGGGTAGCCTCAAGGCGTTGTGCACTAAATGCACACAACATACGAAATGCATTCGCTTTGCAAGTATAGCCGAAACGAGGGTCACACGACGTATGGCTCATATTTTTAGACTTCAGAAATTAATTTCTTAATATATCGAAAAAGAATTATTCCCGTTAATCTCGGGAACGAAAACGATCGTTTTCTCTGCTGTCCATCCACACCCACTTCCATGCTCCGCCCTCCCGAACCTCTTTAAAAAGTGCGGATTTCCCTTCTATTTAATCCATTTCAGTGACTGGCTACAGTTTAAGGGTACACTTTAAGCAAAGCAAAAGGCGGTATCCGCCACACCAAGAACTAACTCTGATACATCCAGTTCTCCATCTACAGTTTCTTCATCGTAAAAAGGGAGAGAGGTGCTCGATTGCGCGCCTTTGACGTGCTCTAACTTCACTGCCTCGTTTTCACCGCGCATTCTTTCGAAATAGAGGGCTCGTATACGGCTTCACGGCTGGGCGTGTAGAACCAATGTGCCGCGTTGCCAAGCCGACCAGAAGTATAAGAGAAGTAGATGACCAAACGGTTCTGTATACATTCAACCAAACTCCGTACTCCGCTCGAAAATATTTTTTGCTATGTACACTTACAGAGACCGTTCGCTGCTCACTTGATCATGTGGAAATCATTCGTAATAAGGCTGAAGCGCAAAATACGGGACCACAAGAAAGAGCACGCAGACAGGAAAAGCACTATTTCTTTCTTGTGGTCCGCAATGTTTCGCGCTTCAACCTCATACAAATATTCTCTACAGCCATATGGTTCAGAATACTGCTCTTCTGAAGTGGAAAGCTGTTGGAGGATGCGAAGTGGCGCATTTATTTAAGCGTCCCCTGCGTCCGTTTATGGTTCTGCCGCAGCACTTCCATTTGCGATTGCGACGAATGAGGAGAGGGTTGAAACGGCGGCCTCTCTATACACAACCACAAACAGAGCCCCACTAAGTCCGCGAAACAACGCGCGCGCTGCAAGCCGGCGGAAGCTCTGGTCGTTGGTTACGCGAAAAACAGCCGATATTCGTCGTCGAGGACGGAGGAGCGGCGGTTTCCGCGCGGCAAGCTTCACGAAAGCGCGGCTGAAGTGCCGCCCACCGACAACACGGTCGGCGTGTATTGCGCTCGCTCCTACGCGAGCCGGCACAGAGAAGCAAACAATAAAACGAGGCAAACGCTCGCAGCAGATTGTACGCAGCGGGCAAAAGCACTCGGCTCGGAGGTGCTTGCGGAGAAACATGACGCCCAGGCCCGAAGCAGTTGCCGCGGCGACCGGCCGGCAACGCGGAAGTGGCCGTGAGTAGCGGCGAAGGCCAGGGCCACGCCGCCGCTCTTGGCTCCGGCCAGACGCGATGACGACTCACTCGGCCGCTCCGAACAACGGCACGCGCCGCTGGGCCACGGTGGTGGTATAGCACGCGCACAACACAGATGTCCTGACGCGCGGCTGTACTAATCTCACATAATGACTGTCAAGTTCAAGTTTGACTAAGCCGAAGATTCTTGCTCTCTATCGCACACACACGCACGCACACTTGGTCATCGATAAAATAATATAGCACTATGCTTATACGCTAAAGGCCACCTGTCCGTCTCAATCTCACAGTTGTGAAAATCACAATAGCCTTTTTTTTTTCAGTTTGGCAACATAATAATAATAATAATAATAATAATAATAATAATAATAATATAATAATAATAATAATAATAATAATAATAATAATAATAATAATAAAGCTTGACTGAAACAAAAAAGCAGACAAGAATACACAGAATAATGTTTCCGCTACTTTGTAATGACGTTACACAAAACGTGAATGTCGCTGAATACAATACATTTTTTTTTCATTATTTCATCCCTTTGTCGCGAAACGCAGAGTTAAGCAGAAGGTTTTTCTTTTCAAATGTAGTGAGAGACGTTCTTTTTCGACTGCTCTTTTGAGAGGGACCCTCGGAAGAGAATTCCAGCCGACGGGGGGAAGAAGCTACATCCGGTCGTTTCGTTCGCGCCCCGTGCCCGAACGAGTGAGCGCCCAGCAGGGGGCTGCTAGACGACCGGCCGCCGAAACCCGAGCACGTGTGTGCGCGTCGTTGCTGCTTGCTGGAATGTGCCGTTTTCAGAAAGTGCACCAGTTTTGTTCCGAAGCAGGATTCACGCGACCACGTAAACTCGCGTGGGGATTGGTTACCTTCGGCTTGCCTGATTGGTCTTAAGAAGCCGATTGCCGATTGGTGGAAAACCCCGAGGTTCGCGTACCCGTGGATGCTGCAAAACTCCATTTAAGCCGCGACTCGGACGCATTTTAGGGAGAGCGGACTCGGGGCCCACCAGCATCGCACGACCAGGACCAGCCAGGCAGGCCGACGGGGTATGCCATCATTTTCTATGTCTTGTATTCAGTGTATTTTGTAAATATAAGTTGTGTTAGATAAATAAACCCCCCAATGAGTGCTCTCCGGAATCATCGTGTTGACTCCTCGTCGCTTGCCTGTGCGGACTTGCTCCCACACTTCTTCGTCTCCTGGTCTTCCGATGCTCTTAACTTTTAACAACTCCGACGTTTCGCTACACCTTGCTTTAGCATATTTGTCTTCAGCACAAAAACGAATAAACGTAACGGTCTCCGCATGACTCGGGATACGTGATGATGAATCATCCTTGTCCTTTCTCTGAGATGACAAGTGCAACGACCAGCTAAAGACCCCTCGTGTATTCCGTTTAGTTCACAATAATTCTTTTTTTGTCCTTCTTTTATCAGCTCAAGTATGCAGCGCTGCGCAGAAGCGTTCAGTCAAGCGTACATACATGACAGAACCGCCCCTGAAGGTGCTCGACACTAATCCCAGTAATCTCGTGGAGGCAGCTATGTCGCAACTCTCTCCGCTTTGACAGCGAAGCAAACGATACAGGACATGCATACATAGAACAGATTATCGTCATTACGGCAGAAAAAAAAAAAAAAGTGAAAGCAGACGTGTGTTGCGCTCATGAAGATGACGTTTGTCGTGACTTCCTATAAAACCTAAAACAGGCGTTTCTCGAAAGATTGTGCTTAATATATCAGGCTTGCGCACCCTCGTCTACAATGTGGCAATTTCGGGTGAGGCTGACAACTTACGTCTGTGTGCATATGTAAGCCCTACTGCGCATCAAGCAGGGCCCTATATATAGCATTTGTGTGGGCAAGTCTTGGTTCTGCCTCTACGAAGCTTGGCATATATATTCCACATTTCCTTAGCAACACTTACGTGTAATGGTATTATGCTAAACATTGGTCCGCATGGCAGCGCATGGTGGCAAATCGAAATCGAAGACTCGCACCTCGTGTCAGCCCCTGTTTCTTTTGTGTGTTTGTGTGTGTGTGTGTGTGTGTGCGTGTGTGTGTGTGTGTGCGCGCGTGTGTGCGTGCGTGCGTGCGTGCGTGTGCGTGCGTGCGTGTGTGTGTGTGTGTGTGTGTGTGTGTGTGTGTGTGTGTGTGTGTGTGTGTGTGTGTGTGTGTGTGTGTGTGTGTGTGTGACCAGGATACGTGTGCGACACTCGCTGTGTTTTCCTCTTTCATCCTTACTGCAGCGCAGTGACTAGATAAATAAGCGCACATAGCAAGGTCACAAAGAACATCGCGAAAACCTAAACATAAACAGATAAAGTAACAGAAACCACGCAATTTTTCTCGCAGCAAGTCAACGACGACAAAAAAAAAAAATATGCTCCCATTCACTGATAGGAAAATTAAAAGTGTTGTAAACGCTCTCATGGCGTGAGACAGCTGCCAGTGTGGTCCCAAGTAAAATATTACATTGCTCATTAAAATAATCAAAAGGTGTCCATGTGCAGTTAGTCTGCACGAAGACGCTTAAAAACGAAAGTTGTGCAGCGGCTGTGCTACACGAGGAGAACACGTGTGCTGCAGAGCACGTGTTGTCACAATTAGGCCATGGCGGTTTGCTCACCCCCACAAACACGGAGGGGGTGTGGTCGAAGAAGTCTCAAAATTGAGGCGTTTATCTTTCCTATCTATCTCCCCTTATCCCCTTAATAGACCTCCAGGCGTGCTTTTCACTCGCTCGTTTTCAGACAGTTCTCCTGCCTTCTCCACCATATCGTTCGTCGTCCGTCTTCTTCGACTGTCGACGAGGCCTTGTTATTCGACGCTTCTTATCCACCTTTCGCTTTGCGTCGCCTGCCGAAGAGGCGCGCATTAACAACTCAATTTAACCGGCCGCGTCTCCGATACTAATTCGCATCAGTGCCGGCC
The DNA here is from genome assembly GCF_013339695.2 of Rhipicephalus sanguineus. Lineage (NCBI taxonomy): Eukaryota > Metazoa > Arthropoda > Arachnida > Ixodida > Ixodidae > Rhipicephalus > Rhipicephalus sanguineus. The sequence continues at coordinate 151,700,391 of NC_051176.1, forward strand.
CAACAGAGCGGCAGAAGCAGATCTGCGGTGTCTGCGGTCGGCGGCGCCGGACCTGGAGGGGTCAATGTCGGGTCAACCGCTTTTTTGCATCCCCCGCTCTCGGAGCACACGCTCTCTCTCTCCCTTATCCGCCCCGCAGTCAACCGGTCCCGTTTGACCGCAACTCGCGCCGCGATTTCCCACCGCGCACCGACGACGCTCCCAGCAGAGAGCTGCGCCCGCTCTGTTCACTGTGACAGCCGCCGCCAACGAATCCTTTCAAGAGCGAACTCGCGCGTTGTTTCGCGCCGGCGCTGTTTCGGGACTGCGCGATTTCTGCGCACGTTCAAGCAATCATGGTAGCGTGTGTGTGCGTATACACGCACACGCGCGGTGAAATCAGTGGACATGACAACGCGTTGCTAAAAACAACGTCGCGCTGTTAAGCTGCGAGAACGCCCGTATACGTTAGGTGCACGTTAAAAAACCGCATGTAGTCGGAATGCATCTGGTGTGCCGCACTACATATGCGGCGCAGCTCAACAATCGGGGCCCCTGGTTTTCACACGTGAAATCTCAGCATGAATTTTAACAAGATTGTGCGCTTCGATCATAATAGCCACAGACGAAATGTTGTGCACGTTTTGTTCGAGCACACACGTTGGAACGAAACAAGGCAATCATTCCCCTTAGACATCTTGCGGAGGCGGTTATTTTTTAAAGGTGCCATTGTGCACGGGCACCGGTACATAGGACCGATTTTGCTTAGACTCTGAGCATAATTCTAAGAGCTCCGAGAAACCACACACACACACACACACACACACACACACACACACACACACACACACACACACACACACACACTTTTTTTATGCACAAGAAAACTGTGGCGCTCACTTTACGACAGGAAAGCGTACATATATGCTCACACGTAATATGATGGCACGGATGTTAAACAAGTAGGCGTCGTATGAGTCACTCGACGTTTATATGTCACATTTATATAAGGAAAACAAGAAGGCACACAATATAACTTATGTGCGTTTGCGCTGGAGGCAATGCTTACTTTACGGATGCAATTTTTTCTCCTTTTGTGGTCGAAATGAGGGGAATCGATCGAAGGGACTGTTTTATTACTGACTTTTCGAAATAACATTGCACAGATTCGCCACCATACGCATGCACAAAAACAAAAGAACGAGTGTTCTGAGTGTAATTGCCGCTCCGTACATTACGGCCCATTTTTTTTTTTTTTTTTTTTCTGGCGACCTCCTTTTTAGTTTGCTCCGAGTTCAACACAAATCAGCCTCATCTTTAGTCATGTCTCTTTTGCATCGGCCTGCAGTTCGGCGGCTTGCTTTGCAGAAAACGCATGTCCTTTTCTACCGTTTCTTTCATTATTATTTTTTTTTACCACGACGCCTATTACATCGTTTCAAGACGAAAAAGAACCAGTCCGCCGAGTACGTTACGGCGGCTCTCCCGTGCTTCCTTAGAGTCGCGTAATATTCTTTCTTTTTTTTCGCTCCCTCTCTTTCGTAGCAGTCCGAGTGAGTGCAGTGGCCGGGCAGTAACTCGCACACCGGGCATGCAGCGAGGAAGCCCAGAAGAATACCCATCGAACAACGCCGCTCTCATAAACAAACAAACAAAAAAAAACTGCCGCCTTGTTCTCGAGAGCTTTTTGTTCCATTTCCGTATACACGGCTTCCCTCTTTTCCGTGGCTCATTGGAGATGCGTCAGAGGAGAAGGAACTGAGAGTGAGACTCGTCATGCATCAGATCGAACCGAAGTGCGAGAGGGTGGCCTGCGCGCGCTCGCAGTGCGAGCATGCAGGTGAAGCAGCACTTATAAAGCAGGTTCTCGTCGCCGCCAAGGAACGGGTTTCCGGTCGGCCGACAGCCGCGCGTCGCGAGGCCTTGTCACGATGACGAGCTGATTCGGCGGCGCGCGCGAAGTGCCGCTAACGCGGTCTGACGTACGACAAAGGAGAGGCGGGGGCCGCCGCTCTCCTTTTCGAGCTCCCTCGGGCGTTGCGTCGTGAGCGGCGTCTCTTGCACGCCTGATTAACTCTGACGGAAGGTGCGTGCGCGCGGGGCGCTGCCGCGACCCTTGCACGCTCGTATAAGGGTTCAAGGGCAGCGCGACTGCGGCTTTGTTTTCTTGCGTGTCGCCTCCTCTCGAGTTCACGAAGGCGCAGCCGCGAGACGCCTTCCGCTCGAGGAGCATATGCGGTCAGAGAGAGAGACGCCCGAGAACGTGTCAACACTGTAGCTCTGTGTGGCAGCGTGGCGTGATCGCCATTATTTCTGTCGGGCGCTGTCTTATATGTATTACCAGTGCCCCAACGTTAGACTAAGCTGTGCACGGTTATATACATATACGCAAGGTTACACTATAAAGATAATAATATATAGGATTCTACGCGCCAAAACCACGATAAGATTATGAGGCACGCCGTAGTGGAGGACCAGGAAATTTTGACCATCTGGTGTTCTTTAACGTGCACTGGCAGGGCGTGTAGCGTGTATTCAAGATAACCGGTGGTCATTAAGAGTAACTGACTGGATTCCAAAAGAAGGCAAACGCGTGAGGGGGAGACAGAAAGTTAGGTGGGAAGATGAGATTAAGAAGCTCGCGGGTATAACGTGGCAGCAGAAAGCACAGGACCGGGTTGATTGGCGGAACATGGGAGAGGCATTTGCCCTGCAGTGGGCGCAGCCAGGCTGATAATGATGAATGACGAATTAACGTGTACCGACATCGCACAGTACACGAGTCTCTATAGCATTTCGCCTCCATCAAATGCGACCGCCGCGAGCTGGATCGAACCCGCGACCTTCGGGTTAGCAGCCGAGCACCGTAAACAGTGTACCACCATGGCGGGCTACATATACAGGGTGTTTCAGCTAACTTGCGTCAAGTATACTTTTTAATTTCGCGCACTCTAGAAAAAAGCTGGAAAAAAATTTAGCAGGGCAGTTATCTTAGCATAGATGAAGCAATTCGAAGTTGCTTAACAAACGTTACAACTTTCCTAGTTAATATTTTTCGTTATAGTTACTATTTTAAAGGTTAGTTAAGCAGTCTTTGTTAATTACCCAGCTTATCGGATTGGCAGTTATACTAGCATGGATAAAATATTCTGACGTTTCAGAACAAGTGCTACAACTTTTGCATTGAAGATTTTTCTCAAGAGTCAATATTTAAAAAGTTCATTAAGCATTTTTTGTTAATTGCTGAGCCGAGTGGATTGGAAAAAATTATCTGACGTGATCTATATGGCTCAGAACAATACTACGATTATTGGAGACGCGTAGCGCCCATGTCTAATTTTTTAATACTTGGCGCTTTTTAGCTGAAACACCCTGTATAAAAAGATAAAGAAAAGTTAACCGAAGTTTAAGGCGAGGCCGTGCAGGTTGCATTATAAGGGAAGGCTGTCACATGACTTCTCGTTTGTAGGTGGGCGAAGATGTGAGCATTAAGTTTTAGTAAACTTAACCGTGCAAAGAGAGTGTATAGCTTAAATACCCCGCTCATCGTCCACTGCTGGGCCCCCTCCGTTTGAACAGACTGCGGCTTCACGCATGTCACCCGTGTCCTCTGCTGCAGCACTCTCATATAGGTCGCCTTAAGTGGATATATGTAATAACTACAGTATCAAGGAAGTCGTTCTGACACAAAACTTCAGGAACAAAATTTTCTAAGGATTGAAATGAGAGCGTGAAGGAACTGACAACGTATAACACTTTATTTGGTCTTGCCGGAACTTCTACGCAGAAAGAAAGACTGTGCTAAGCAGCCTAGAAATATTAAAAATTTTCTAACGCGCCTGTGCAGCAGATAAATGTTGCCCGAAAGACTGAAGTTTCACGTCTTCTAACTGAGACACTAAACTCATAGGCTTTTGGTTGAAAACTCATAAAAAGTGATAGACACAAGCAGGTGGAGGAATTCCCGGTCTGCAGGCTGCAGGGTGACTCCGTCTGTAGAAAGCACCTGCCGAACGACCATGCAATGAGGAGCAGCGAGCGATTCGTTCTTAAAGGTGATGATCGATGCAAAAACAAGTAGTGCTATTTCTTTTTTTTTTATATACTACAAGTTCAGGGATGTTGAGATGAATTTTCGCTGCGGTTACACTATCAGTGCGATAAAAATTAAAAAAGATGACGTGAGTGGCTGGGCTTTAATTGGACAGCTTCGGCGAGGACGTGCAAGCGCGGCATGACCGAGGATGCAGGCGGCATTTTCGATTTTGGAGACCTGACGAGTGTGACGTGATCGGCAAATGACTGTTAAAGTAACACTTTCTAGTCTGCACGTTCAACCCGAGCATACGATCAGAGCCGGGATACAGTGATAATGACTGAAACGTTCCCCCGACGGCGCGAAGTGCACTAATGCAAGAAAGGATACGCATTCCTTCATCATATCCTTACTTAAATTTTTTTTTTGAAACGATACACGTAATTGTTAAAGGCATGACGCACCGAGCGCTCCTATATACATGTCGAATGTTTTCGAACAACTATACACCCAACGAGAGAGAAGTGAAAAACACAATTTCGTGCAGTGCATTTTTTTGAAACAGAAGCCGAAAAACATTCATTCGCTAGTTGAGTTTTTTTTCTTCCTTTTTTTTTTTTTCCTTTTTCCAGCTTCGTTACAGAAGTGTTCCGTTTCTAGCCAACCACTCCAGTGACGTGACAGTGGTGACGGCGTGCACGGTAACAAAGCATACTTGACGCTGCACGCCGCCAACAGCTGAACGTGACCGCGACTGTAATATTCTACTTAAAGGGACACGAGATGTGCGCGTACTCTAAAAGGGCACAAACGGCAGGAACAGCTCATCGGTCAACGCCCCTACGCGACAAATTCTTTTGACAAAAAAAAAGCGGATGTGTTTAAGGTTTTCGTTGCGCCGGGTTGTGCGAACAGAAATTATCATCACGAGTCGGCACGCGCTCTCTTCGTCTTCTTCCCCTTCGTCCTCTTCTGCTGCGCGCCCAGAACACGTGCGCTCATTTGTCCGGTGTGGGATGCAATAACTCTGATGGGCGAGATAACGAGTACAGAGAGAGAGAGAGAGAAAGAGAGGAACAAAAAAAAAAGAAAGGGGAGAAAGACAGCAAGAGAAATATATAATCAAAGAAAGATAACTACATAAAAAGAGAGTGGAAGCGAGAAATAGAGAGAGTGAGGGAGACAAAGGGAAGAAAGAAAAAGAAACAGCGAGAAAGAAATAGAAACAAATTCGGCAGATCCCACGCTTTTTGGGAATCGGTTTCATGCGAAGCAGCCAGCCAGTAGTTCTATACTGCATTTTTGGCTTTGAGCCAAGCGTTACGAAGTGCATCGACGTATTTTTGTAAACAGAGGAGTTGTAAATAGAGGATTCGTAAACATACTCTTATGAGATAAGAACACGAAAGCATTTGTATTGGTTAGGTCGTTGTTAGGCAGGGATGCTGCAAATTCTGCTGCGGGATTGCCCTCTTCTACACCGCGGCTGCATATGGTTGCCGCGGCAGTTGTTGGCGCTGGCGTCACTTCCGGTGGGAGAGATCACGTGTTTTCCGCAAACGCCTGTTGCGGACGCCAGCTAGGTACTTGCTTTCGCCAACCCAGTCAAGAGGCGCTTTTGCGTTAAAAAAAAAAAAAAAAAGCGGTTAGCTATAGCATCATAATTTAAACAGAGAGTGGGCCCATGCTGAATTTAACCCTGCACGTCTTTTTATGTTGACAAGCCTTCTTGTCTGCAAAGTAAACGGTGGACAATGGCTGTAGGCCGCGTTGCAAGGAAAGATTCGAGGAGCAATTGAAAATAAAAGCGTACAGAGCTGGGCAGGAAACTTCGAATGTCGTGCCATTCGCTATAAACGAGGGCCCCAGCTTCACAACGCTTTTCCATTCGTAAGCGCTCGTCGCCACTGGACGGCCGCCTTCGCTAACAGTACAATATGCTTCAGCATCATGATATAATTAACACTATCTTACAAACAATTCTAACGTAAGTGCCTTCGGTAAACATGGCCCCTGGAAGTGAAACAATCTTTGAAGTGCGAAAGTGAATTAATTTCCACTGGATCTAGCATAGCTAAAATAAACTTTTATTAGGTCCAGCAGGGTGCGACTTCGTCGCGTCCTGCTGAACCTAATGCAAATTGTTTTCATTCATTCATTCATTCATTCATTCATTCATTCATTCATTCATTCATTCAAGAAGAAGAAGTATACTACAGCAATTAGACGTAAAACAGAGTGAACATGATGTCTAGAGAACAAAAACGGCCTCTATATAGCCGCTACGTTCCAATAACATGCGTTGTTATGGAACGCAGGAGCTTATTATACTGACCCGCCGCAAGGTGCACACAACGCGCGTTGTGCGCATGTATGTGTCCCTATACATGAGTGTCGTCGTTTTTCAGTTCATCAATTATGCAGGTAAGGCTGAATAATGAGTTCATCCTTTCTATCGGGTATTAATTAAAAGCGTTATGGAGCAAAGCCAAGCGTTCCCGCACGCGAAAGTTCACGCACGAGCCATGTCGCTTCTATTCCCGGTCCACTCACCCTATACGCGGAACTCCATTATATGCAGAGCGCGAAGAAGGATTCTTCCAGATAAGCATCAGAGAGCAACAGGCCCCACCCAACCTTCCTCACAGCATGGCTAACCAACGGTTATTCTATCCGTCGGCTGCACTGCAAGTTGCGTTAGGGGTTGTACCGACAGCGCCAACTTCCTCTCGGTGTGCTATCCTGGCTGCATCTGAATGTGCGGTTTCGCTGATATTTGCGATGCCGTAACCGGATTAGGGAAGCATTCTTGGTCTCGGCAACTATTAATCATTACAGGTAGCGCCCTGACTAACCTTCTTCAATACTGCGATTGCTGATGGTGTCGGGCCTCTGAAAGCTTTCTGCGTACGAACGACTCTGTGCGCCTGTATTTAAGGCTTGTCAGTTCGCGCATCTAAAGCGTATTGTACGATGCTGTAGCACAGAAGCGGCAGGGAAAAGCGCCGTACTATACTTGAAAGTCCGACCTTCTCTTATTCAGTAATGAGGTTCTCTGGTATATTGGCGTCGCAAAGTGTCAACCTGAGATGACGTCACCCCATCTGCGCTATGTGTCTGGCAGGAGTTCAGCAGAGCTGCCATTTAGCCACTGTCTGCTTTGAAGAAGCGCCCCCAAAGGTTGCGCAATTGCAGTTCTTTTCTTTGCGAAGTCCAACCCAGCCCTTGCGCACACCCGGTACGCAGAGATTGAGTATTTAAGTTCGCGCTGCGCTGCCATAGCGTGTACGTTATTTACCGAACGCAGCGACATGCCATTAACCTATTTCTGCGATAATTGATTTTGGTGATTAAGTGAACTTCCAACAAATGAATCTTTTATTGGTATTCGTAATTATGGTGACTCTCCCGAGGCGCTACCATCGCTCTACCCTGCGCGCAGGTTCACGGCGGATGTCACCCTTGACGCAAAGGACGTGGCAGTGCGCTCGACGAAAAAGTGTGCACATATATATACTGCACGAAAACGCTGCTGGCTTGAACTCTTAGCAACCTAACGCAAACGAATAGCTTGACGCGAACGAAAGGGAGGTCATCAACGCCAAAGGGAGCGGTGGGCGGCGCAGTGCGTTCCGGGCCCGTGGTCGCCAAGTTAACCGTATATACGGAAGAGGGGAGGCTCCGTCTCGCGTGGAAGGCGAAAATTTATTGCCCGGAATCTCGCGCTCCGCGGCCTCTTAATTGCCTCCGCGGGGCGCGCGCGCGCTCCCGCCGGCCGAAAGCGAAGAGCGCGCGTAGCCGCCGTACACACACGCGCGCGCTCCGCCGACGTCGTGCGTATAGCGGGGCCCGGAATCCACCGAAGCCGCCCCCTCCTCCAACCGTACGATCTCCCGGGTCGGCCGGCCATCTCCTCCAATTTTAACTGGCTGTGCGAGGCGTCGCGATGCTCGATAAGCCGTGCGGGCGGCGCGAGCCACCATTCGAAAGCGGGGAGGGGCTAAGCTCCGACGGCTGCGGAGATATGCCGATATGCATTCATTGCGGTCAGACAGCGGCGATCACTCGGCGGCCGCTCGGTGAGATGGCGATGCGGAGATCGAGTGGACGACGCGTGGCGCTTTCGGTTTGGTATCCGCCAGCCACCTTCCGAAGACAGGCCCTCTCATCGAGCCAACCGGTCATTTTGGTACCGGTTTCTCTTTCGCCGAGCACCAGAAAGCGGAAGTTGTGTTGGGCTTCCTTTCCGGTGCCGTGTGCTCTGCGCGGGTGGAATATGCGCCGGTTGTCGCTTGCACAATGGGACGGGTGCGGTATTGGTATCACGGGCGCTAGTTGCAAATGATATCCGAAGGCTGGTGAAACCTCTCACGTCGCGTTTGTGCACCTGTACAGACATCAGCTGTTTGCCAGAGGCGGTATAGCGTTTACAACCTTCTGCACAACTCGACCTGAGTCGCGCCCTTTACTACATCTTCAGTGGTAGCAAAAGCTATTCGCCAGTTCTGGTGAACCACATGTCCCCGAATGCTTCGGAATCGTTAAATAGGGGCAAGCAGTATACCCCCGCGTGTCAAATAAGTGTTTTATGCAGGTGGCATTCGCTCGCTGCAGCAGCAGCCGAGCCGATAAAAGTACTGGCAGCGTCAGCTACCGAATCAGGTCTCGGCCAATAACAACACACCTTAATGCAGTCATGAACAGCCCCCCCCCCCCCGCCCCCCGCCCCCCTCCCCCTAACGCCCTTCTCCCCCCCAAGTTCTCCAACTAAATCACTGTTCCGAGCAAAATGACCGTGAAAGGGTGATAAGTGAAATTGCGGCCGAAATAATTATCGTGGTGCGATGCATCGCGCGAATCGTTGCATCGCACGCGACAGCGCCGCTTTACCAAACTTTCAATACGGTTTATTTACTTTTTTGCAGAATCTATACAGATTTTAAAAGCCCCCCCCCCTTTTTTTCTTCCAGTCTATTCTTTGTCTAACCTTCTCAATCACTAAGCCAGTCAATGCCATCTACACGAGTTGAATGTTTTAACATAGAATTGCAGCACTTGCCCTTATTCGCTGTACCGTTATTACCGCGATTCGTGCCATATGCATGGCTGTATAAGGTACATGAAATTACAAAACCAAAAAAAAAAGCTAGACAAAACACACGAACAGAGAAACAAAATTGTATTAATCAAATTCTTCCGTTTAACATCAGCAAACGTAAAAATTATTCCACGTTGTGGCTTTCTTAAACATACGGCTTTTAGAAGTTGGCTTACCATAAATAATTTCAATTGAGTTGCCCAACAGATCTTCAAGCGATGAAAGGTGGCTTTTATTTAGCTGCGGTCGTCATTTGTTTATGCAGTATTTTTTTCACGCGTTTTTCTTTGTTTTATTTTTCTGGTGAGTATTCACGAGCCAAAAGAACAAAGGATCTCTGAGACGCGTTATAGTGGAGTTCTCCGTATCAGTTTGCACGTGTTGAGTTAATTCATTAACGTTCGCTCTGAGTGCTTTCCCGTTTCCTTTTTCTTTTAGGTGGTGACGCATTTCTTCTACTGCATTATTATTATTATTATTATTATTATTATTATTATTATTATTATTATTATTATTATTATTATTATTATTATTATTATTATTATTATTCCACATCGGATTGTAGCAAGGCCGGGAACAACGCTCTAAGCAGCAGGACCCCTGCCGCCACTGTGCATGTCACCGTGGCACGTCAGGAAAGAAAGCTTTACATAACATTAGAGGATAAAAAGAAACCAATTTGGCACAAAGCAAAGCGCCACTATAAATCATGAGTCAAACTTATTTAATTATGGGTGTAAAATGATAGTGGCTTAGACGCATACTGAAATAGCACGCGCCGTTCGCTTACGAAACACGGCACTGCTTTACACAACGGCAGATATATATTGAATATAGACGGAGCCGAACATCGTATGTTGTTTCGCTGCACGCGGCGCTCCAACTCCTTTTAGCTTCTTTGCTTCGTTTTACGTTTTTATGCAGGTTTTGTGTTCTTTCTTCATGGGGGTTCGATCGTGATAATGTGGACGTATCCGGTCGTTCGATAGCCTATGGCCCTGCACCGACTTCACCTGTACCGGCTTCAGGTCGCGACTTTAGCATGCTAATTAGACACGCGGGTCATGCCGCTTCTTTAAGTAGTGAGCTTCAAAACAAGGGGGAAGCGCACGCGGTGCCCACAACAAAAAGGCGTGGTGGCAAAAGCGCAGGAAATGTAGTGTTCCAGCAGACGACACAACTCGGCATCCTATGAGTGACGTCACAACGTAGGTGGCGCCAGGCTATGTCCTTGAAGCCGATATATGGTGGCTTAGCCGATACCTTCCCAGACTTGAAAACAAATGTATGCTGAAGTATAGACTACGTTATAGCGTAACGCTGCGCGTGACGCTCATTGTGTGTCTGATCATTCTGCATAAAGACCTAGCGATTCTTGCTTGTATGAAATTATATGTATATAGAACGGGATAGAATGTCCCGCTTCACAGATACTATGTCGCTTACTGGAACGACTTTTCGTCGCTGTTCCACAGCCGAATCGCAGTTTGCATAACAATAATATCTGGAGTTTAACGTCCAAAACCGCAGTTTTCGCCATACCAGACTGCATCCGAACGAAAATGAATCTGCACAAAGACGCGGAATTACAGCGGCCATCAGGAAACAATATCATATCCGTGTGCAGGGATCCCTATTGAGACGTATATGGGCGAGCGAGCCAATTGGTCACCCGTATCATCTAGCGGGATCAATATTCACAGAAAAAGCTCTGACGCTATAATAATTCGTAAGAAATAATTCCGGCCTTATTTTCTGCATAGAACTCGCGGTAGGCATATCATTAGCGAAGGCGACTGGCCACAGGTATATAGAGCACTCACCAACAAGACGATTTGCAAATTTGGACCCTGATGTGTAAAGTCCTGGACGCGATTTCGACGTATTGACAATCGCAGTGGAAAGCAAGCGTATGTATGTGGCAGTGGTCACGAGTGTCTTTTTATATAAAGCGTGTAAAAACCTAGTGAACATTTTCTAAAGGTAATATAAATAGTCGAAAATATAGATTAAGTAAATAAAAAGCAGATACAGTACTTTTAAACAGAAGTGGACATTTGAGCGAGTTCGGTAAAGTTTAACAGCGCAAGACAGACACGGGTAGCCTAATAACCGCAGAAAGCGACAGAACAGGCGCCGAGATTGTCTGTGTCGTAATCTTCAGTGAAGATGGCGAATATAATACACAGGCGGCAAGGTATATGCGTCGTGGTGATGTTTTTTGCTCGCAAAATTCACCAGCAGCCCAGCTGCCTCGATCGACGTCGTCTCTCGGCTCTTTTCGCCATAAATGCGAACCGCACGCAGTATGACAACATATACGCCGGCGGTTATGTTTGCTGCTTACAAAAAAAGAAAGAGAGAGAGAGAGATCGTGTCTACACGCATATCTCTAAAGGAAGAAAAGCAAGCGACAAATTCGAATGCTTCCTGCGTCTCCGTGGTGTAAGCCTCGTGGGAAATTCCAGGCGTGAGCTTTGTGGCGCATTCATATGCGCAGACGTGGCAACGTCAGTTGGTGCTTTTTTCTTTTCTTTTTGTTTATTTTTTGCAAAGAAAACGCACCTTCCTTGCGGTCCTTTGGAAAACTTATCTGCCTGCATATAGTGAACGCGCTAGTGCCTGCCATCTAGCTGGAGCTATCAAAAAATGTCAATAAAAGGGGGGGGGGGGGGGGGGGAAGACAAGAAGAGAAAGAAAGGAACGGCGTGTGCGCGTCTAGAAAAGGGATAAAGAAAACGTCCACAGAAGTAGTTCAAGGTTTTCAAAGCTAGCTTTGGAGCCTGAATTTCAAACTTGCGACATAACAAGCGCCACTTGTTGCTTATTCTTTCGTCTTATCTGTCGAGGGTCGCAGTGCATGCCCATAGGATAGCCGCTCCAATTCTCCATATAAGCGAAACTCTTCGGATCACCCCAAACAGTGACTATACGTGGTGCACAAGACAACTTGTCCGTTATTTGTGGTTTTTCTCTCTCTCTCTTTGTTCTCTCACGAGATGTCCAGCAGACTTTCGTTCAACAGAAACTGCGTCGTCGCCCAGTATGAAAACACAGGACGTCAGAGTCAAGTCGGCGTGCGCATACAACCATACGTATATCCCTGCATATGTGCCGACGACCTGCTGTGTTCTCGATCGGATTACGTAATTAGACAGCGAACGTTACCTATAGTCGGTTACAACGTAAAAATAAATATAAGCTCCGCCCACACCTGTCGCTGCCCTATAGAGAGAGTTTGGATAGATGCCTTATCCAATCGCATTCGCTTATTTTCGTGACGTCCAGCACCTTACGCGTATTTTAGTTGGGTGATGTTGCCGTATAGACGCCTGTCAGTATCACTGGTTTTCTGCCGAAAAATTAGTTGTGCGCGCTCTTGTTGTGCGAGACGGGGCTCGAAAGATGGCGCCAGGCCCTAAGCACTGTGCGAGCCGAGCCGGCCGGTGGCCGGAGCTGTAATGTGACACCGAAGTGAACTCCTTGTGGTGAGCGCGGGTGTGCGACTGTGCGCGGGCCCCGGGAGATGGCAGAAGAGGGACGGCTGTGCAACTGGAGAGACGCCGTATTCTTGTCTCTCCAGAAGTTTTCTTTACTTTATCTAAATAAACTGTGTTCTGTTAAAGTAACCGTTGTTTTGCCAGTCTTTCCCTCACGTCTCTCGAATCATCGTTGCATCTAACATAGTCTTCCTTCCAAACTTCTGCGAAAATTCCGACATTAGTGCTACGTCAGACGTAATATTTCAAATAGGAACGACGAACTTTTAATTCTGAATATGCGTAGTATTTATATTAGGAGCAAAAAAAAAAACACTTATGGTTAGAACAGAAATAGGCTAGCTCGACCTTTCGCGCAAAGATGACTGACAAGCGCGCCGCACCTCTGGCAGCTTTTACTTATTCAAGGCGGTAACCGACTGTAAGTATTGTCTCTGCAACAAACATTAGTCTTCAAGCATTTCATTCATTTCGTAAAACCGACATGCTTTTTTTTTTCGTTTCAAAGCGACTTTTGGTTCCTTAATACTCAAACGGGAGCGTTCGTTGCCGCATGAAACTATATATCTGAGGCGCATTACAGGTGCCCTCATGCATGACATCGTTGACGTGATATTAAAGGCTCTTGGTGTCCGGTCGAATGGTGAATGCATTTTTTTTCCTTCTTCATCGAAGTCTGCGCCGCAAAACTATCCTGTCGACTTGGAGCTCACGTATACGGAGCAAACCCACAAGTCTGTTTAGTGGGTCTATGAAACAAATCACAACTTTTAATCTAAAAATTTAGTACATATCCCGCTCTATAATCTAAGTACATGAATGATACACACGAATACTTATCGAACGATTTAGGGGGAGTTAGACGGTCTAGCTGTCCAACAGCTGTAGCGCTTCTGAATTTTTTAGAAGCGCTACAGCTGTAGCGCTTCTAAAAATGAGGGCGCGGGTTCGATTCCCTGCCACAGTAACCACATTTCCATGAGGGAAGATTGCAATAACACCCATGTACTTGAGTATACACCAGAGCACGCCTGTCTCGCACCCAGGCTGCTGGCGAGCCGAACGGATACTCTCGCACCCAGACGCCGGGCTGACCGGGACTGCCAAGGCGCGCGCGGGCTGCACCAAGTAAACAGGGCAAGCTGCAGTTCTGAGGCTTTAAAGTGCGAAAAAGTACCCGTTCACGCCGCTTCAGCGTATAAGAGCTCGTCGGGGCACTACTGCGTCGTCTTTGGATGCCAAAACAAGCAGCGCAACAAGAGGATATTAGCGTTGTCTGCGACGATTACGACGCGCTACGGAAATAGTGCCGGTGCGGTGTTTTCAGCTTCGCCGAGAGTGGATAACTGTGATTCAAGCAAAAAACTAGGAGCCGAGTGAAAATGCGCGAGTAAGTACACTAACAGCATGTATTCTGCAGTGTGATGCCCACCTATTTCATTTTGCGAATCTAATTTGCGTGACACGCAGCTGGGTTGAAGGCAGGCGCGAGCTTTGTGTGGGGTTGCACTTCATACCTTTGAGTGTTTCCTTTGACGAAAATCTAGTGCAAGGTAGTGCTTTCAAGCACAAGCAATCAGCATGCTTTGCCACTTTCAACGGAGTATTAAGCTTTAGTGCTTTTGATGGCATCCACGCCTTCGAGATTTCGTCTTCAAAAGGTAATAAATGACACGGTGCTCCTCAACAGCTGGCCAGGATTTCGTGCTTTCATTTCAATGTTTCATGTCCCCAAATTTATTTGGACACGAGGCATCCAGCTGCACATAATACATATATTGGCACGTAAGTAAACAGTACTCGCGCCAGTGTCCTTTACGTCGCAGGCATAGCTAACCGGCTTAACTAAGAGTAGCACAGTTTCGCTTGTAAAGCACCATCGTTACAAGAATAAAATAGCGCAGGTAGCTTCAGGTTATACTATCTGGTTATACTCTCTTCAGGTTATACGATACTTCAGGTTATACTCTCTGATAGCACGCTTTTGTGAGCAAGACGCATTATTGTAAGAGCGCCCGTGAAACAAAAATTACGTTCCGCGAAACTACCCGTAAAGCGTACTCTAATTATGCGCATACCCAGTGCTGGGTAGCAAACCAGATGCTAATATCTGGTTAACCTCCCGGCCTTCCTTTTTAACGCGATAGCGTTAAAGAGCTCGTATCGCAGAAATTCCGCCGTCGGTGTCGGCACCGTTGGTTGTGAGCGAAAAATCATCATCTTGTCCGTGACCGAAAAATCGAAAAAGCTGCAAATAAAATAAATAATAAAAATGTTGGGTCCGAGTGAGAATCGAACCCAGGCAGTCTGCGTGGCACGCAGGTGTTCTACCACACAGCCACGCCCCTGCTTGGAGCTGCACTGAAAGTAACTTTCATGCTTCCCAAAAATACGCGTCCTGTATAAAGGTGTCACAGTACGAGATGTAATATTGCGTGGTACAAGCGTACATAGCCATCGGGCGTCACACCATATCAGTATCATAACGACTTGGTGGTTTAAAGACAGCCACCCATTACAAAAGGCACACACATTACTGCGCGTGGGACCACGTAGTGGGTGCATCGCAACTTTGAAGACGTTTCTCGCGCATAATTGCTCCTGGTTTAAAGCATGCTACCCATTACATGAGGCACACACCATAGTGCGCGTATTCTCTTAAACACTCATAATGTTCGAAGTGCGCACTATAGGGGCAAGATATCGCTATCGCGTTCACCTCTTAAAGGCGAAGCTTAAGTGTCCTCCAATTTTTTCATTCTCTCTCTCTCTCTCTCTCTCTCTACGCGATGCATGCTGAAATGATGAGCTTTTACATAAATTTGTGCACAACTAGTAATATGGGGCAACAAAACATCGTTTCACTATTTCGCGAGCTGCACTGCAATCACGATTCACGCGTACTACAGCGAGAACGTTTTTTTACACGTACGTATCTGACGAGGTTGCTTCCGCAGCCCACTCAGCACGTACTGTATACATTGTGGACTTGCATGAGAAAGATGTTCTTGATGTTCCAATAAAATCAGCGAAAATGTCCAGGCTAGAAAAGACGCGAAACACGCTCTCCGACGGGCTGAGTTCCGGAAGTTTCACGTTTGCTCTGTGTAGCGTCTGCTGGCGTGGCAGCCCGCGCATGTTGTTTCGTCGCGTGTGCTTTAAATGGCGCGACGCGCGATGCAAATATGGCGATGCGCATGGAATTCGCTGTGTTCTGGTCTGTAGGGGAACGCTAAAAACCCCAGCTGGTCAAAGTTAAAGCGGAGTACCCTCCATCACAACGAGTCTCATTCCGACTCTTCAACACTTGTAAGCGCGCTACAAGCCGCTCAAGATCACTCAGCTCGGTTCATTGTTGCTAATTATTCTCGCACCGCTTTTGTTACTGCAATACAAATTTCTCCCGACATTCATAACCTTTCTGACAGACGGAAGCACGTCCGCCTATGTCTTTTTCGTAAAATCCTCTTTGCGATTCTTGAGCAGACACGATCCTTGTTGCCTCCGCTTTGCGAACTTTCAAGCGCGTCGACCCTATACTATAACTTCAAAGTTCAAGTGCCGTTCTGCCAGACCAACCTGTACTCCAACTCGTAGTGCCGAAGACAACATCTGAATGGAATCCCCTCCCCGCCTCCACTGCCAGCAACTCTGATTATGCGTCATTCAAGACTGCATTCTCGAACTTAAGCCTGTATAACTTAAGCCTGCTCTCTGTAACGACGCAATGACATTGAGAGCACTTAAATAAATAAATAAATAAATAAATAAATAAATAAATAAATAAATAAATAAATAAATAAATAAATCATATCGTGGACCTCAAAATTTCATAAAAATAATAATATAGATTTGGGATAATGGAAGTGGGCAGCTTTAGTTTATTATTTCGTCGCATCAAAAATTCGTGCGGGGCGCTCGTCACGATGGTTGGGTTCGGTCGGTTTCGGTGATGGCTGCGCTCCATAAGTAGACCGCGCTTCGATATAAGTCGACGAAACCAAATAACTTTGAGTACGTACGAAATTTTGCACAAATAAAAATTCGCCGAATCAGCTAAATTAGGCTCACACGGTTTCCTTTAGTGGAAATTTTTTCACCAAGCAAGTTTTTTTTTTTTTTTGTCTCAACGGGACCCGACATTTCCGCTTTACATGAAGTGTGACCAATGAATCTGCGGTCGACGTTCTTGTAGCCCCCGAAGACCAGCTTCGGTAGCCCCTTATTTATAACCCCACAGACCCACTGATACGCCACAAGCAGCCAGGAAAACAAGAACGCCCTGTAGTCATTTCGACAGCAGGGAAATAATATGCCTTTTAGGTTAAAAAAATATATTGCATACGTAAGAGAAAACCGGGAGGCTAATCGATAATAATTGCGCGGAATGATCCTCGCGATAAAGACCACCTATGGCCCCCTACAACATTTCGGCAGCGTGCGATATCCAAAACACAAAACTAAGAAGTGGGAGGCTACAGCATTCGGCGTGGCGAGGGGGTCGAAAGTGTTCATTGTATTACGGTACTGAGCATTGCCCTAAGAACCTCTGGGAAGAGCAACTATATTTCACGCAGATTAGTATGAATTGGTTTGGGTAATCGAATCTAGTGTGTGTGTGTGTGTGTGTGTGTGTGTGTGTGTGTGTGTGTGTGTGTGTGTGTGTGTGTGTGTGTGTGTGTGTGTGTGTGTGTGTGTGTGTGTGTGTGTGTGTGTGTGTGTGTGTGTGTGTGTGTGTGCGTGTGTGTGTGCGTGCGTGCGTGCGTGCGCGCGTCTGTGTGTGTGCGCGCGTCGCTCTTTCTCTCTCTGTGTGTGTGTGTGTGTGTTAGTGATGCAGAACTATCGGTAAATTGACTATCGATAGTATCGATAGTTTTTTTGAAACTATCGGTAGCGTAGACAAACTATCGATGGTACTACTATCGACAAACTATCGATAGTGCACTCGGTAGTATCATTGTAAATATTACTAGCGATATTATTGCCACGCGTGTTCATTGCTTTGTTTTGATGTATTCGGGTTTCACCCACAAAGACTGTTAGCAACGTTTGACACAGACCGCGCCGTAATGTTTGAGAAGCTTCACAATTGTTTGAGATCATTCTGTTGAGCGCCGGACGCGAATAGTCAAGTTTATTCGAGAGCTTACGCGAGCACCAGCGATAACGCTGTGAGGTTCGATGACTGATGTATAAAAGACGACGCTTTCCACCGATGATCAGATTACTCGACGGCCGACGACTGTTCTCGCCGCTCTCAGTGCGCAGCCTGCATCGCTTGTATTTTGATTTTCTGGTCACAAGATCGCTCAAATCAAGAGCTCCATATTTCCCAGTCTTGTTGCAGCATTCTTCACCGTCACAACCACGTGACAATACTATCGATAGTGGTGAGAATAATGATGTTGTTGCGGGTCGGCCATATTGCCAAAATATTTGTGACAGGCTATTATCAGCTTCGCTTAATTTATGAGCAATTCCTGGCAAAAGAAATAAATTATTTCCGCAGTGAAACGGGCGGAAATTGTCCATCAATAAATCAATAAATTCACATCCAAAAGCCACCAGTTACACCTTACAATTAACAAACTTCGTTCATGATATTTTTTTTTGTATTTTGAAATCATAAAGTGCAATATAAATTTGAAGCTGCGCAGTTCCACTACATGTAACGCCTTCCTTCCCGCTACAACTGTATGGTTTGACTTTATGATCATGTGTCAGCAAAGCACTCAGGTGAAGAACACAAATATGTCAACTTTCTTGCCCTTCAGCCTGCTCCTACGGCTCCCCTTTGTACTGCGCGCGCGTGGAAATACTTTATTCTGCAATGAGTTCGTGCTGTTGGTTTTATACTATCAATAGTACCATCGAATTTTTTGCTATCGATAGCGCTATCGATAGTATTTTTTACTATCGATAGTTCGATAGTGACTCAGCTATCGAAAGTATCGATAGTGCCATCGATAGTTCTGCATCACTAGTGTGTGTGTGTGTGTGTGTGTGTGTGTGTGTGTGTGTGTGTGTGTGTGTGTGTGTGTGTGTGTGTGTGTGTGTGTGTGTGTGTGTGTGTGTGTGTGTGTGTGTGTGTGTGTGTGTGTGTGTGTGTGTGTGGTGTGTGTGTGTGTGTGTGTGTGTGTGTGTGTGTGTGTGTGTGTGTGTGTGTGTGTGTGTGTGTGTGTGTGCTGTCAAAGTCAAACAATCAGTCTCAGAAAGTGTCCCCCGCCGTGTTCACGGCGCCGTCGCAGCGAGTCCTCGAGGGAGTAATTAACCGGTATTGTTCTCGGCGCGATGCCGGGTCCATGAGACAATGCGGAAGCCTCGAATGATGTCAGAGGTGAGATGAGCCAAGACTTCTGCAGGGACGAAGCAAAACTCCCCGCGACACTGTATGCTGCCTGTTAAGCGGTGCTATACATATACCGCACGTGTGTTACTTCGATCAGAAACTCCCTCATACAGCAGCCGATTGCTTGCCACTGCGGTGGCGATTGAAACAGCGATGAGAAGAACAAATACCCAATCGCCAACGTAATTCCTCATGCGTGCGTGCGCGCGCCTGTGTGTGTGTGTGTATGACACTTACGTAACAACTCGTCTACGAACGTCACTGAAGAATCGCAGCTCCACATTTCGGTATACGAGAACGCAAGAGAAAGACGCAGAAGGAGGACTGAAACTTTCCTCGCACCAATCATGGACCGGTGTATTGTCACCGATACGTTATGCCCGATTATACACTAGTTTCATCATCTACCGCTCACGGCCGGCTGATTCCGTAGATAACGTGCACGGACCGTCGCCCTGATCACGGGCCAAGCGCGAAAAGCAGAAAAAGGCATTAACATCAAAAAGGCATCGCTACCAAACACAGACACAGTGTGCACTTCCTCTCCACTGGACGTTTGCTGTCACCACGGGCTCCAGCGCGTACGGTTACGTTAACCAACACAAAGCCTCACGCCAACGTAAATTTCCGGCCTATAGGTCACTGTAAGTTTCCGTATGCCCGTCAGACCACATACGAACGCAAACTTCCCTCGTGCGGGCAAACTGCCGTCACTGAAACATTGCAGACCCAACAACGGTGCGGTGAGTTTCATACAGTCACTTTGGAAGTCTTTTTTTTTTATCCTTGTTATATTTTAACGTGCCTCCTCTGTGTTTTATCTTGCACTTCCTTTCGCCTACCGCAGAACATCCGGGCAAACTAACCGGGTATATATACAAATTTTTCGGCGAATAAAAAAGCTCATGCGTCCAACGTATATGCGCTTACCGTTATGAAATACTGAGGTTTAGAGCCACGCCGTTAAAGCCCTCGCGACTACAAACCCGCGACGACTAACGGGAATAATGAAGGAATCTTTATTTAGTGAGCTCGGCGGTAAGCTCGAAAATAATCGACACTGTATTTGCTTGATGAGCTTCGTCCTTGCCTGGCGCTTTATTTTTTTAACGATCTGCAGTTTCTCCCGCTTTAGAATTCGCACAATTCGACTGCAGTCACGTACCCTTATTAGTTTGCGGACTCATTTATCGAGTGCAGAACCAATCAGAGCCCATCCTCCCTCCCTGCTCAAAGAAGATTTCACCAGCTGGTTCCATTACTCGTCGAGGGGGGCGGAGAAGCAAAGCAAGTTGGCTCGCTTCGGTAGCCCAAGTTTCGTCACAGCGGCGGCGGCGGCGGCGGTGTCTATTCATGCCCAGCATCAGAGGTAATTAGCAGCCTCATTCTGGCTCCTCGAGTAATTCAGCCCGATTCGCGAGCAGCCCGCTGTGCCAGCGCCAAGGACGAGGGAAGTCCCCCCTCTGCCCGCTTCGCCAAGGCCGCGTTGCACAGCCTCGTCCTCTGGCGCACCTCTCCGCCTTCCCCCCACCCACCCACCCTGTCGCGTGCCGCTGCCGTCACAGCCTCGACTTGGCGCAACCCGATGGAAGCCGCGCCTCGAACTTCGTCCTTCCAAGAGCTATCGACCGCGTCGCGCTGTGTTGTGCGGGATTGTGCGCGCGTGTGTAGTAAATGCCTGACACGGGCCCCGTGCCTTCCCGCCGTAGTTGTGTAATTCGCTCCGGTCAGTCGCCGCTGGATTTCGCTTTTTTGCCCTTTATCCGTTTACATGCTGCGTCGCTTGTCGCATCTGAGGGTCAGGCTAAGCGCCAGGCGTTTCTTATAGAGCTCTTGCTAAGACCGCCGCATCCCTTTCCTGCTGCACCGTGATATAAAAAGCAATAGCGAGGGGGGAGGGAGGGAGGGTCCATACGGCGGTATGTTTAGGAACATGCATGATGTAATTTGCTGTTGGCCGGAAGCGCGAGAAAGATTTCCTACGCAACCGAGGTTTACGTGACACATATATCACAAATATTCGGTTCGAGTTTCGGCAACGTGAAATCAAAGCTCGGAAATGAGGAAGGAGCCTGTAGCTGTAGCTGGTCATACGCGTGCGCCGCTACAGCTTGCACGGGCTAGTTATTATGGCACTGTATGGGGGTGTCCTATCTTCATACCATAAACAAAGCTTTCCAATGACCATTACATACTATAATAATAATAATAATAATAATAATAATAATAATAATAATAATAATAATAATAATAATAATAATAATAATAATAATAATAAAGCACGGAGCTGCGTCGCCGAATGGGAAGGACAGGGTCACTTCAGTGACCCTGCAGTTTAGCCCAAAACAACCTATGCAATTCCCTGACTAGGTATAATTAAAATGCTTCTAAGCTACGTATATATACATAGATTACGTGGTTGGCCTTTCTTTTATTGGATTATAAGAGGAAGCGCGAAGCCGACCATTTGGTCGTCTTTTACAGTGGAGATTGAAAGAGAACGTGCACGCAAACGGTTTCCGCCCTTCCCTTCCAATCACACGCAGATATCGCAGTCGTGGCCTCGCGATGGTGACCGCCATATGAGAATGCCCACAACGGCGTTGGTGGCGTCCCAAAGCAACTATCAGGCGGGGTGTGCTCCTCATACGCTGGAGAAACAACCTTTTTTCAAGCGTTGAGGTACCGTAATGTACGAACACCAGACTGACAGCGTGTTTGTACTTATTTCACGGATACGTATCCGGCGGCAGCGCTATGCATTCCACAGCCGCGGCGAAAGCTCCTTACCAGGGCCCCGCCAATGTTTCGGCAAATACCAACAAACATACTGCAGAGACGACATCGACAAAATTTTTACAGGACCTCCTTCGAGATGCGATTCCCCACAAGTACAGGCGTGCAAAATGCCGGCCGAATCAACTCCTTTAGAAAAACCATTGGGTTTTCTGCGTCACCGAGATTGGAACCCAGGGCCTGTCGACATTCGTGACGAATGATCTTCAGCCATACCACCGCTGTGGCTTCACACGCACGTACGCACACCTTTATGAAGAACAACGAACGATGCACCATTCCAATCCCTCTTGTACCGACCCTTGTACTATGTTGTGATTACCACTGAGCATGAGAGAAAAAACCAGACACCCTGTCAGTAATGGTGGGCAACACTGCAGTTAACAAGCAAGACAAACTGAGCGTCAATGAAAACGAAATAGTAATTACTTGCGAGCGTGCTTGCTTCATTCACCAGTACGACGCCCCCTCTTAGGAGCACGAGACGAGCATAAACTTCGGCCTATGCTACTCCGAGAACTGGCCCCCCTTTGCCTTGTTTTCGCAAAGAGAGGGGAAAAAAAAGCTTCAGATACATAGAAAGGAGTGCAGGGCTATATTTGCATGCGTTAATATCGACAAGAAAGAGAGAGAGAGATGGAAGAAACAAGAAAAACATACAAATTTACGCACGCAATCTTTCACGAAACATTGTATTCCATTGCACGACATGCGCGCATTGAGTCCGTCGGACCGCGGAAACGCGCGCGTGCTATGCAGCAGCGGATGCGGTATGCGTTCTTCCGGAGCCGCTTTCCAGCTGCCCGGTTGCGACACGCGTGCTCCCCTCCTGCCACCCACGCGAGAGAGAAAGCGAGCCAAAGAAGAGGCGCGCTCGCAGTGAAAGCGTGCATAGCGAGGAAAGAAATACAGAAAAGGACGCTGGGCCTCCGCGGGCGTGTTTCTTCGCGGTCGGCTGGAGTATCGCTCCATTCGGCGGACGTGACCATGAATGCTCAGGACGAGGGCTTCCCTCGCTTACCTTTAAAGGGCGCTCCCCCTCCCCCTCACTTTCTTTTATTTTCTTCGTTTAGTTCTCCAGCTTGATAACCTCACTCTCACGCGGCACGCCGCGGAGCGACCGAGAACGCGTTGCACACGTTGCTCGTATAGATTTCTCCCGCGCGCTCGCACCGGAGAAAAAAAAAAAGCGACTTCGCACGTACGCATACGGGACGGCAGTATACGCACACCGCAGATGTGGTGTAGGGCACCAAACTTCACTAATTAGCTACCGGGCAGGCAACGCGAGTTTAGCATTCAGTGGGCGGTCATGTTCGAGCGAGAGCTGTTTCTCGCGGAAATAACGCTGCTCCAATCTCGATTCATTCGCGGCCTACTTTGAAGCATGCGCTTTGAAGCCGTTGAATATGCCGCTCCCGTGACCTTCATCTTGCAATACAAGACCCGGTGATTGAGCGTCAGTAAATCTCTCGAGGTTTCACCATACAGCTCATATCCCCATACGAAATAATATTAACCAACCTTTGCAAACACTGGCAGCTGTTTATATTCTTCCATGTTATAATAACACAGCGTAACTTGGAAGAGCGTTATTTGATAGGGCTCGTCTTTCAACCATTGGCTACCAGTCTCCGGAAAACAGACACAACTAAATTCTTTTCACTAATTGTACAACGCACTAACACCCCACTAACTTTGTACTAAGCTAGCCTAGCCTGTCCTAAGCCAACCCATGAAGCCCAGCCCAGCCCGACCCGAGGAGCCTCAGCTAGCAACGACCACAATTTTAAAGTAGAGCAAAATTTGGTGGCGTGGAGTATAGAATTCCATGTAGGAGCCTTGTATTCAGGGTACCCATCGAATAGCCATCCGAGCCATTACATCTTTATGCTGCTATAGTGCAAATGCAACCAAAACAGGAGCACGAGCTTCAAAGACAGAGTGAGAATTTTTTTTTCCCCTGGTCAAGTATTTAGTCACTGTGAAGTGCTGTCACGATCCTCGCCAATAATGCTCAGCCTTCAGACCCAAGCTGCTGCGAAGCACCTGACCAAGGCAGCGGTCAGACGTCTGATGCTGGGCAGCAGAGGGTGTCACATAAGAATTAATGGATTCGGAGGAGCCGCCGAAAACGAAGCTGGAATCGTCTAACACGCGAACCGTACATCGAGCGAACTAAGCCAACCTAGCGGGGCTCCTTGGGCAATTAATCGGAGTTACTTGGAATGTCAATGGTCTTAGCTAAGCGACATGGGATAGCTGAACGAGAAGGGCAACCGATAGAGGGGTCCCGTTTTTAGTTAGACAATCATGTAAAGCCAAACGATAATTAAAGCCGATGAAAGCACCACAGAAATGTATGATGACGATGACCATTGTGGTGCTTTGTGGTGCAAGGGCTAGTGGTGCCCAAAGAGCGCCAAACAGGAAGTTAATTGTAGTGCTTACAGTCGTAGAAATTTTATAAGGGGAAAAGAAAGTGAAGGGAAAAAAGCAACGTCAGCCGGCGGAAATACAGAACAGAACATCTGCATTACGCGAGTGGTGTAGTACTACGGCCTCTACGGCGGCGGCGACTCCCCCGCTCACTTCCTTGGGTATTTATGTAAGCCTGAGCTGGTTATGCAGGTCCACTGACTTGTGGGCGCGTGCTCTGCTTTAGACGCCTTACCGATAATAGAGAATACTGGGAATGATTTCCGGCGCAAAAAAAGTAGGTTGGGAAGGCTGATTATCTCTGCAGCGTTAACGAAAAGGTATTGAATCACTGTTCGCATGACAAAATGAGGCATCGTCGTCTTGCACAATCGAGGTATAGCACCGACAGAACACGAACACTGTTCGCACGCACATCAACAGACGTCAAGAGCGTTTCTTCTTCCTCTTCTTCACTATACAATGGCCCCCAGGAGAAAAGATGAGTCATCCTGGCGACTTATGGCGTAGGTAGGACTAGATCATAATATAGAGCTTACGTCTGCTGACTTTGACAGCAGACCAGGTCAGGTCGCACGATGGCATCACAGCCATGTTATTGAAGCTGTGACGCGATCGCTACGCTGCCTGACGCGATTATTATTATTATTATTATTATTATTATTATTATTATTATTATTATTATTATTATTATTATTATTATAATTATTATTATTATTATTATTATTATTATTATTATTATTATTAGTGGTGGTGGTGACTTCACTGCGAACGTAACTTACGCGTGGTCCCCAACTATATAGTGACAAACGCGCAGGTTGAGATCGAGTGTTGCTCGGCGGCTTTGAGAAATGATACGCCCTGCCGGCTTCGCGCGGCCGCCGGACGCCGCTTCGGTCGAGCGAGTAACCAAGTTCAAGGCGGCGCTACATTGACTGCCACGGCAATGCCACAGAGTAACCGGTAATGTCACGGATGCGCACGCCGAAGCGGAACGTGTGGCGGCGAACGGTGCGTCGAATAGCGCTCGCGGCGTTACTGTGACCGTGACCGAGGGTGATGGCGCTCCGATTAATCCCGCCACTTCTTCCAGCAGTTTGAGCAACGATGCAGCGTTTCCTTTCATGCATAATGGATGCCGACTCGCCTCAACTCAAAACTAGACGGCTCTACTTAATTTTGCTTGAACGATCGATAGCGTGAAGTGACGAAAGACAGGACGTACAAGACAAGATTAATTAACACTTACTTCTTGCACTTGAGCCTATCGCGCATGTATTGCGTTTGACACGTATAGTAAGTAAAAGCTCAATTCCAGACGGATTCAGGTGCTCTGAATGTCCTGAGGTGTTTCAAGTGCTTCCTAACCCTAACAAATATGCATGCAATACAATACGACACGATACGATACAATACAATACAATACAATACAATACAATACAATACAATACAATACAATACAAATACAAAAACTTTATTTCGGTTCACATTGTACACTGCGTATATCAACGAAGACTGGGCTAAAGGTGTTGCAATATGCCTGACGAACGCGTATGTATACGTATAGATATCCTGTATTACCTGTTTCCGCTAGTCGACATCATTCTTGTATACAGTTTTAGTGACCACAGCTATCTCAGGGTTCTGTCTTAGGCATATACCTTTTTGTGATATATGCATGGACACAACTGACGCAGCTTGGCCTACGTTGCCGAAGTCGCCGCGACATGCAGGTTCACAGTGCACATCGGCAGCAGTGAACACTGTATCTCCGACTTACCAGTTGTCTGAAGAAGACAAACCAATCATCATAGTGCTTCAGTCACTGCTAGACACACTTCGCGTGTTCGTCGGCAAGCTGGAATCACCATACGCTGAGTCCCTGCAACAGGTACTGGATGTTCTATGTCCAGTACTTGCAAGCCTTCAGTAGGCACCTTGACTCGACTATCTACAATGGAAACGAGATACGCCCGAGATCCAGCGTCCAGTATTAAATATGGAACGCAGCAGTGTTCTTTCAAATTTCTTGCATGCTCACTTCTTTCTATCTCCCCATCTTTTCATCCCTTAATCCCCTTCCCCCAGCGTAGGATAGCTAACCGGACGAGCGTCTGGTTAACCTTCCTGCCTTTCCTTCCTCTTTCTCCTCCTCCTCCTTCACGACCTTTCTATCAACATAACAATTTCTATCAAACTATTCACTGGAAACAAGCCGCGTGTACTGTTTCGAGAAACCACTATAGTCATTCTGACCCCTCTTCATTACAGTCAGACATTACCGCGATTTCCTCCCTGCGCTTTCTCTGGCTAATGACGCCTAACGTTAACCAAATGCAAGCACCTGACAGTTACTCGCTTTTCCAGCCACGCTTTTTTTTTCACGTATAATCATGGCAATAACCATCTTACCCTCGTAACTGAATATATACTGAATACTATAACTGAATACGTAACTGAATACTATAAACACCTTTGCGTCCACATAGCACACAAACTCTCCTCGAACATGCATGACAACTATATTAATAATAGCGTTGATCACATACGCTATGGAGCCCGCACGATGGTCGCAAAGCGCGCAGCTGCTCGTACTGTACACACACATTATTATAATTATTATTTAGATCTTTGTTCGATGCTGTAAAGATGGCCTCTTACGGCGTTCAGAAGGATTAGAATGAGGGAAAAGCGTAATGTCCCGAAAGTTTGAGCCGGTGCCACAAGCTTTCGTTGTGGCCACACTTTCTACGCTGGGTGTACAGTTGCAGGTTTAGGGCACTTGACGGCGCTTTATGGAGGCTTAAACACAGATCGGGCTCGACGACAATTCTTATTTTAAATGCGAAGCATTTCTTAGCGAACTTCTGCGACTTTGAGCGTATCTATCTATCTATCTATCTATCTATCTATCTATCTATCTATCTATCTATCTATCTATCTATCTATCTATCTATCTATCTATCTATCTATCTATCTATCTATCTATCTATCTATCTATCTAACTTATCTATCTAACTTATCTATCTATCTAGCCGCCTACGACTTTGTGCTCTCCTGGTCGCTTGGTTAATCGAATGTACACCAAAATTGGTATGGCGTAACATGACTGTATGACGAACATAAATGACAAGTCATAACATGAAAATCATGACACGCATGTCATGTACAGCATGATTTACATGCCACGCTCATGGTGCGCTGGAGGCCGTTTCGCTAGCTTGATATACACCAAAATTGGTATCTTGCGACGTGACTGTGTGACGAACATAAATGACGCGAGTTAACATGAAAATCATGACACGCATGTCATGTACAGCATGACTTACGAGCCACGCTCATGGTGCGCTGGCGGCCGTTTCGCTAGCTTGATCTACCCCGAAGTTGGTATTGCGCGACGTTACTGTGTGACGAGCATAAAAGGAGTTAACATGAAAACCATGACACGCATTTTTCTCAATGACATACCAAGACGATGTATGCAGCTCTTTGCTGGCTGCTTCGCAGCCATCGATTCCCACAATTTGTGGGATCTGTGGTCTTTTTCACTTCACTTTTGTGTACTGAACTCGCGTTCCTCGGTTGATTGTGTCACTGTGCAAATTCGTCGAAAATGAAAACGACGAGTGGCTTTCACGAAAGTGTGTTAAAATGGAAAGGAGTCTGGCAAAAGATGCCAAACTTAGTATAGCAAAATTCTTACTCGCTGCGCATCACTCAACAGCCGTGCAGGTTATCAACTACACATTACGGTGGTATATCACATACGCAAAAAAAAAAAGCATTTCGGTGACAAAAAAATTCTCTTTATGAGGGCACCGAACCTGTATATCCGTGAACAGCTTAACGTTTGCAGAGACATATAGAGGTCTATATACGACTCTACACCAGCGCTTGCACAAAGTTGTCGGCACAGTTCCTGACAGCAGTTTTTGCCCATTTGATTCTGAGGCTTCTTAAAACAAGCATGAGAAAGAAGAAAAATCATGATTATTAATATTTACCATAGGCCGTACCTGGCAGCGTAAAACACCTGAAATTTCAGCGAACAGCTTTGTCGGTCTCACGATGACACCCTGCTTCTGCGAATCACATTGTTTGAATGCGAAACGGCAATCAAACTTCGCGCTAATCTCGCACTGTGCTCATGTTTTTGTACGCCTATACCATCGTGCTGCGGTCGGCTTTCGAGTAACCGCTGCCACCACATACACTTTGCAGGCGTTGCGCCGGTCGCTTCCAGTTGGGCGAGCCGGGGTCCGAACTACACTGCAGACTTTGGCGTCTCTGCCCCGGACAACGGCATAGCACACGTTCGGGAGAGGGGGTCTTGTACTGGCCGGCCATCCATCTTCATCAGGCCTAATTAGAGAGACCGGCAAGATAAACCCGGGCGACTTCGCTCGGCGCGCCCGTCGCCACGGCCACCGGAGACGAACGCCACTCTCGCCGCGGGTCACGCACGCCGCTCACCCGTACACGCACACCGCCCACGCGAACGCCCACCGCCATCACTGGCGAGAGAAGGCTCGTCGCAACATGCTGCAGGCACTGACCGAAGGGTCGAGCGCCTGAAAGAACAGCGCGCGGGCATGTGCAGTACTCGCACGCTCCACCGACGAGCGGAAAACAAAGAGCCTCGATGTAAGAACAATGCCGCCGCGCCCGAGGAAACCATGCGCTGGGTGGCTGCGCATCTCGCGAAGTCACTTTTTAACCTGCCTTATAGCGATACTGTTCTCTAAGGTTGGTCTCAATAAACAGTGCGTGTGCGTGCGCACGCGTGTTCGCGTGCAACTTCAGTTTCCATGATATCGTGATCTTTAACTACATAAGTAGGTAAGCATGCCAGCAGGCAAACCTCTCCACTATTCATCAAAGAGCCCACCACACCCCTCTCTCTCTCTCTCTCTCTCTCTCTCTCTCTCTCAGTGCTGGCGTCGCTCTTTCATTCAGTAGCCGGCTGGCAACGGGGAAAACCCCGTACAAGCTCTTTCCAGCTGCTTAAACACTAAATATATAGGTATGGTATACGTAGTAGGCCGCAATATCATATATGTCAAAGGCCCACAGTAGCCTTATACAGCTCTCGGGCGTAGATCTCATTCATTGGATACTTGTATGCGTTGAAAGACCTGCTGCAACGCGTTCTTCTCTTTCAATGTTTCAGCGTGCATTAAATATACATACGTACCTGCGGGCCTCCTTTGCTCTCTAAGGAGCACTCCTCTGTATAGACTTTCCCGATTAGTCGGATTATTATTATTATTATTATTATTATTATTATTATTATTATTATTATTATTATTATTATTATTATTATTATTATTATTATTATTATTATTATTAACGACCGCATTGTACGAGGCAGCAAACGTGATAAGGTAGCGAAAACCCCTTGCAAGGACCCTATTTGCAGTTCCTTTCGAGGAACGAGCTTGTGTCTACGCCGGCGAAAAGGCGAAATCACCGTAGCTGTGCCGAGATTGTCATTTTTGTGCACGTGCCCACTTGGGGGAGAATACGAGGCGAAAAAAATATAGAAAGCCTTAAAGGACTTTATTTTTGCATCAGTACATATACACAAGACATAAGGAAAATTTGGGGCACAGCTGTTTGCTGATATCCTACTGAATATTTACGAGCGAGATCGAGTGGTGAATATTGTATACGTATAAAGCGCGAACTGAGAATAAGTAGAGGACCTAATGTAACGAAAATTCTTGTTGATACATAATGTCATGCTGAAAAAAAAAGCGCCGTTTTCTATTTATTTCTGTTACCTAGAACAATTTTTTTTGTACCGTTTGTGGCCGTTCGTTCAACAAAGGAGTCAAATGTACTTAGCAGAAATTATAAGATTGGTACCAGCTTTAAAGCATATTGATACAAAACGCCCCCCTTCCCCTCCAGCCCTCGGAAGAAAGATTGCCTGCTGGACATTGTTTAGTAACATCGGATCACTTTAGGATCTAAGTGAAAATGCCAAAGCTAAGCTCACTGATATTATTGCCATTAGAATCTGAGATCGAAGGTGGAAAGTATTGAAGTTCAGGCAAATATGCCCCCTCAGTGGCCTTCTCCTCCGAGGAACGCGTGCGAGACGGAGGGCTGCACGCAACCTAACGTTCTTGCGGTCCTCAATCAAGCGAAACGCGCGCATGCATCCTTGCGGGAAATTTCGCTGACGCCGAGCAGCTGCGTGACTGACGTGAAAGGCCCGAGATGAAAGGGGGCGGGGGGGGGAAGAAGAGTCTGCAAACGTAGAAAGAAAATTAATTCTGATATGTCGGTGATTTTTAGCCGTCCCAGTGCGAAAATAACTGGATTCAGTAAGGCTATATTGGGGGAGGAATCTGGTTGGCAATGTTCGATAAGAAAAAAATGCAAATCAAGATGCAAAAAAAAAAAACTACGACGTAGAAGAACGTGAAAAAAAGCTAACAAAGCAAGCTTAGGCAAAGGCTCAAGTTTGTTCGATAGCGGGCTTACAAATACTCAAAGAAAGCAAACAAATAATGTGGAGTAAAGGGACAGGGGATGCTGACGCATGCATGTTGCTTCTCTCGTCGTCTGATCGCGATACACGAAGAGCCCGAGGGCGGAAAATTAATTTTACTCTTGAGAGAAGATTCGCGAGGAATCCGAAGCTGAATCATGTAACCGCTGGTTTGCTGTCCTCATTTTGTGGGTCCGCACGAGAATCCTCGGTAAAGGAACAAAAAAAATGGAAAAAAAAAGTCGCAGTTTCGCCGCAAAGCCGAAGCAATGAATGCGATAGCAACAAATCACAAAGTCGCAAGAAGAACACCAAGCAGCTCAATACTTTGCAGCACTCCCATCAACCGCAAACGACTCACGAAACGAACACGCACAGGATGACCACGAACTAATAACGGTAACAGCTCGACACTAGCAGCGCGTTGCGCTGCTCAAACACAACGAAGGACGCTCGAAAAGGACGCACAGGTATACATAGGACGAGCGCGAACTAACAACTGTCCCAATTACTTAATCGTGTTTGAGCGGCGCGCTACAACCCGACGCTCTTACTTTTTTTTTTTTTTTTTCTTGAAAACTGCGGTGCGATGAGTGGCCCATCCGCGTCTCCTGCCACGCGTTGGCGTTCGACGCACTGTTCTCCCGGCGTTCCACATCGCTTGTGGGTACATAAATTGGCCACTTTTTAGTGCGCGTCTCAAAGGCAATTTTCAAACAAAAGCAAAATCTATCATTGCTTTAAAGCGCACCCTACAGGCAATCTCACGGGTGATGCTGCACACGCGGAAGCACCTCCGAGATCTGCATACCGCCAGCGTTAAATGGTGTATATAAATAGCTCACCGTTATTACTCCGCAGAACAATTAGCGCGTGGACGGCTTGTTTAAAGCGGCGGGCTGAGGAGCGAGGGGTCGCAGGTTCGAATCCGAGTGGCGAACTTCGAAAATTTTTTCGTCCGATTTATTTATCTTTGTTGGTTTTTTTATACATACATACATACACATATCCGGGGCATGACGGCGACGGCAAACATCAGCCGAGAGTGTCCATCGCAATAATTAACGCGAATCTATATACACATGGTTGGAGAACATTGGGACGCATACTTGAACGGCTCAGATTAAGCTGAAATAGCGACCGTTCGCGGTTTGCTTAGTAACTTTTAGTTTGAAGCACGACGGCGCCGGACTGTCTTTCCTCCTACTTGCATACTTCGCCGCCGACGTAACAAGAGTCCGTCATAATTTACGCACCTCTTTAAATCATATTTGCCAGGTGGACAACGAAAGTGCTGCCGAAGTTCCCGTATGCCACCTAACTGGAGAAACTGCTTTATGTATAGGGCCACTGATTATTGTACGGTGTGGCTCAGTGTTAAAGGGAACAGTCAGTCGTTAATAATAACAGCAAAATTGAACAATTTGTTTACATCTTTCAATAAAAAGCAGCCCCTGATATTCAAAAAAGGCCCAAGTCAGGAGACGATGGAAGCTTGAAGAGATGAAAAATGCGTGAACGCGAGGTGTTGCTGGAGCCGACGTTTCGACCAGCGCACTTGTCTTGTTCAAGGCCGCAACTGCAGCTGCAGCCTCGCAGTTGCATTCTTGAAGAAGACATGTCCGCTTGTCGAAACGTCGGCTCCAGCAACACCTCGCGTTCACGCATTTTTCAGCCCCTGAGATAATCATTTAGTCGTACCTTTACACATAAAGAGTTTGTCTCAGCCTTGAATAACATATCTCAGTGATAATCGATGGGAGAAAGCGAACGTTCTGTTCTCCTTTACATTGGACCGGATCGTTCATACGTGTATGTTCATCCTCCCCTATAGTCACCATTCATCTATATATACTTTCACTCCGTTTCCTTAGTGTCATGTAGCTGGCTAGAATATATATATATATATATATATATATATATATATATATATATATATATATATATATATATATATATATATATATATATATATATATATATATATATATATAGCGCCACCACCTCGGCCTGATGCCGACGTTGGCCATTTAGGTTGAGAAGAAAAGAAACTATAGCAGTATGATTTATTACCACCAGCAAAAAAAAAAGAACAGAAAGGAAATCGGGAAGCAGCTGTATATCCGTGGCAAGCCAATTCCACAACACACCCCCTCCTTCCCGGCCCCTCCCCCACCCATTTTTTTTATGCATTAACAGCACGACGGTGGGCGGCTTATACTTGCAGCGTTTTATGCGAGGTTACCTTCCTACGCGATCTCCCATTTTTACGTCTCTGCACGTATTCCAGCTCGCGGCGTTCCTAACACACTCCTATATAGACACATCTTGTCGTTGAACATTAGCGCCGAATGAAGTTGTAAAACGCCGCGTTTCCAATCTCGCCCCCGCCCTTTTATTTCTTCCACAGAACCACTGCACTCCACTGCCTTTTTTTTTTTTTTTTTGGTTTGTTAAGGACACGGCGAATGCCAAATTGAGTTGGCGCGGCGCGGTAAATGTGCCTTCGACTGGCGGGAACCACGTATCGTTGCGGATGGCACCGGCGCTTCAGTACGGCTGCACCCAACGCATAAATAAAGAACCCCGCCAGGGCACCTGTAATGACGTTCACAGGGCGGAGACAAGTGTGCGCGTGGGGGGAAGCGACCGCGCTGATCGCCAAGCATCGCGACTCTATTAATCATGAGGGCTTCTTTCCCTCCCATCACGTCTTTCCTTCTCTCAAGCTTTTGTTCCATAATGCCTTCTGCTCTATTGCGTTCCGGTGCGTTCTGTTCTTCCCTTTATTCCATTGGTATTCAAAGGCCCGTCGCAACTGAGCTGTGTTTACGGGATCGCGACAAAACGCGTTCGCGTTTTACAGTAACGCGTGTACGATTTACAGAATATGTGTACAATGAAAGAAGTGGGAAGGCTGCCATTTTCAAGCTGTGTTTGACCGGTTTCGGAGCCAGGCACTGTCCCCGCTTGACACTGGCCGCGATAACTAAGCGGGCGTGGCGCGTCCTGCGGCTGCATGAGCCCGAATCAGCAGGTTCCACTCCCTGCCGAGACGGTACGAGTACTTCAGCAGGGGCGGGAATGAATGCAGGGCCCGTGTGTTTCGGCGCGAGGTAACGTGTGTTGCCAGGAAGAAGGATCACCCAACTCACTCCAATGGCCGAGGATGTGACGTCTCAGCCGCATTGAGTCACTGTAAACGTATCTGCAGAGAGCTTACGGACGGCTCGATGCCGTCCCACCCAGCCTTCGAACGTAACCGACGATTCGATACATCTCGAGAAAAAAAGAAAAGAACAATTTATGCAGAGGGCTTGGTCAAAATTTATTCGTGTCACCACACTAATGCTAAACGCATGTTTTCGTGTTTTTTTTTCTATCCTTTCTCGGTAAAGTTACCGCCTGAGGAGAAGTGAAAAAGAACTTTATAGGGACGAGAAGGGCAATACAGATCGTTGCATCCTCTGGGCTAGAATTGGAATCACACAAGCTTATCAAGCCACGTCATTAAGGATATAAACATAAAAAAGTGCAGTCTGCAGAAGAAAAAACGAAGACAACGATTTTTTTTCTTCTTTCGGGAACTGGATAATTTCTTGACAACCGCTAGAAAGGAACTTTGCTACCTCGAAAATTTCGCTATGACTATAAAGCACTATGGGACGAATATATGTACAACTGCTCGCACTGCTGCAAGGGAACAAATGTTGTTCATACAACTTGCGCGTTTCAAATCGCCTTTCTGGTACAGTAGTTACGGTGCTCGGCTACTAACCCAAAAGACGCCGGTTCGATCACGGCCGCGTCGGCCGCATTTCGACGGAGGCAAAAAGTTAAAGGCCCGTGTACTTGGAGCATAACAAAGAAATTTCCGGATCCCTCCACTACGGCGTGCCTCATAATCATATGGAAGTTTTGGCACGTAAAAGCACAGAAAATTATCAAATCACCTTTCGTGACGCTCGTGCATGGGCAGTGTATCGGCGCATACTTTTTCTTCGCAACAGCGTGAAGTTGTCCCCGATTCGACGCGAAAGCCATTTGGCGGCACGACGCAATGTATGTCGTCCCCGCCCTATAGCTCCTCTGGTCCTCTAAAGCCGACTGTACGGGCGTTGCGCATAGTATATGCAGCTTTCTAATGGCGAACTGACTGCACGTATTGGCCGTTGCCAAAGAGCATATAGAGAACCGCGTGTCGGAAGAAGTAGATCACGCGCGAAATTCACGAGACGCTGTGGGAGAGTGGCAATAAGCGGAGCAAAGGACCCCGAGGGGCACGAAACGCGGCGGAAACTCAAACGGGCAGCCGCCACACTTGGCAGCTAGAGCGCTTTCCCACGCGAACTCGCGGAGAACGCGACCGACCAGCCCATTGCTATGCAGCCAGCACATCTATACAGCCGATAGCGAACGAGAAGCTTGGACGCCGCGGCCGGATTTCGCGAGGAAAGAAAGCCCGCGTACATCCATGTTTAACCTCTTACTGTTTGCTTATACGTCGCGTCTCGCAGTCCATTTGGAGCCACCAGCGATTTTTTACCGCAGAACACGCCCTTTCCCTGGCCTCTTTCGGGTCCACTCCAGAATCAGTCACTTGTCGCAGTCACTAACCCTCTTTGGGAGACTCGCGCATGGTAGCGGCAGTGGCCACTCGGCCTACATTACAGCGACGAGGTCGGGCCGGAGCACTTAGGTTCCTGTATGCTGTCACTCGTTGACAACTCTGACAAGAGAAGCACGCGTCCTGCAGCGGCCTCCATCCACAAGGTCGACGAAGAAAGGAAGCAGGCGAACACAGCAGTCATAGTAGGAAGGAGAGAAGCCGGTGTTGTCACCATCGCACTTAGCGCAGATGGACGATAGTTTTTCACGTTCGGCTTATATATGCCCCGCAGCATAAAAATCTGAGAGGGAGTTCGGACAGGCCGCAAGATCTCTTTTCGCTAGTCGCACGCGTTCTGACACCTAGTCGGCGGGATGTATTGTCGTTTCGTCGAGTCCTTACTTTCAAGTTTGCCCGCCACACCGTACATTTCTTTCGCGCACTTACCCGCGACACCTGGTCGCACTTCACGGAAGTAGAGCGCCGTTCGGCTGAACGGGAACTCATCAAAGCGCAAATGCGCGGCACCTGCGCGTGACAGGCTCGCACACGTTGCGCACACACGCACAGGCTTCCGCGAAGCGCTCACCGTTTTTTCGATAGCGCGCGGTCCCACACGTCTGTGAGCCGCGTTGCGGCACAGAGACAATGCGAGCTGCAGCTGCCAGCGATGGGAAAACAAGCAAACAGGCCCGTCGCCTTCATTGGAAGCCCTTTCACTGGCCTGATCGCATCGTCGCCGCGATGAATAAGCCGGCAACTACGTTCGCCGACGCCGCCCGAGTTAGGTCCGAATCGGCTAAGGTTTTCCGTGAGCGAGCACGCTTGGCGTCGTGCGATTTACTTTCGGGGGTGCTTCCACTTTCGGATGATCTACAGGCACACTTTATGCCTCACTGGAGATAAGGTGAATTGGAGGTGCACGCACTATTGTACTCGTGACGAGCGAATACTTGGTTTGGAAATAGCCAAGTAAAACGCACTGAATATAAAACAAAAAGAAAGGAAAAAACGAAGGTCCCGACTTGAGAACGGTCACTGGACTATTAGGACTATTAGGACTATAACGAGAAAATGCATCTATATTAGTACAGTGATAAGCTGTTGGAGCCAACGTTAGGGGAAACTTGAATATTTTTTCATTAAATGTTATGCAACGCATAAAATTGCATTATATTTTCAACCCGTGGAACTGTTTACACCTTTTTGCTTAAATACGAACATAAATTGATGAGACCTAAAGACATGCGAAGTGGAGGCAGCGATCACTAGAGGTACAGGTGGGCGCAAGGAAGCGTGCATGAAACAAAGCGATCCATGTTTAAAGCCTGTTTCACATGCGAGCGACCGAGCGGCGGGGCCCGCGGCGATCGAGCGGCAGCAGGACGCTCGGACGCGGCTTCGTTTCACATGCACCGCTTTTGCGCGGCGCGCGCCTCTGCGAAGCGCAGTGATGGTTGTGGGAAGCGCCCGTTATCCGCGGGTTTCCTTTCTCCGGGCTCGCTTGTTTTGGTGCGCTTAGGTTGCAAGTTTCACCAGCCTTCTACTTCGGTGATCGATTTTCACGCGCCTAGACCTTGAATGATGAAAATGTGCAGTGTATCAGAGTGCAATTAAACAACTTCAGTAGTCACGTTTATTTCTGTTCCAGCTTTCTTTTTTTACCACGCAAGTCATGTTGCACGCACATACACTTGGCCATGAAAAAGCAAAAGAAAGAATTGGCTTTTGTGTTTTTAAGCTTTCACGGGGCTTTCGGTGGCTTTTGCTCTCGAATGCCGCGAGGCGTTGGTGCGCCGTCTGGGCCGGCAACCAGATGCAAGCGGCCCAGTCGACGATATTGTGTGTTTGTGAAGGAGCTCGTCCCTCTTTTTGCCCGTGGGCATTCCAGTAAAGAGGCGGCGGCACTTGTCGTCATCGGGGTCCGTGACCATTCAAAAAAAGAAAACAGCAAACTTTTCGAACATGCTGGGCCAGCGTGGTAAACAAGAAAAAACAGCAGCATGTGCTGCGAGCTATAAGTGCGGAGTGCTGTAGGGTCCCCCTGACCGGACCTATGTTGGTGCCACGATTCGATAAAAATGCAAAAGAACAAAATGACACGTGCAAACGATTTGTCTGCTTTAACGGAAGCGCCGTGGAGGACAACAAAAGGAAAAGAACGGCACTTCTACACTGCCAGCTCGTTGCTGCGGATGTCGTCTGCTAGCAAACCGAGTTCCTCCCGGCGCGCGCGCGCCCGTTCCTCAACTCCACCCCTGCAGTCACGTGCTCCGCACGTCAGTGCTCTCCCATTGGTTGATCATTGGTTGACCTTGGGCAGACGCGCTGCCGCTGCTGCCGCTAGCGAATTTTTCCAACTCCGGCGATCTCGGTCGCTGGCGTTGCGAGCGTCCACTGGTCGCTCTAAAAAACCTGTTTTTGGGCTTCCGCGACGGCAGCCGCTCCGCTCTTGGAGCAAAATCGCTGCATGTGAAACAGGCTTAACGCTACATGACCCCTGAAAAACAGGTGATCGATTAATCACCTGTCGCCATGCAACCGCGGACGACCTGTCCTTTGTAAATGTTCTTTCTCGCACCGTTAAATGTCCTTTTTCTTGCCTTCTGCGCACTGCAGCTCTGAGAGAGAGTGTTCACTGTGTACATCTATACCTTGCCGACACACCGACGCCAAACCAGGAGGAATATGTGAAGGTCGCAGCAACTGAGAGACTGTAATGAGACAGCATGATCAGGGTCGTACGGCCTCCGGTATAGCTGCTTTCGAGAATTCCCCGTCCAAATTGCCCGTTCTCATGCCGTCTCTCTATCGGGGCCGCATCCACGAAAGCATACCCCTTCCGCGTGGGATAATAATACGTGGGTTTTACGTGCAAAAAAACGCTATGATTATGAGGCACGCCGTAGAGTGGAGGGCTCAGGAAATTTCGACCATCTGGTATTCTTTAACGTGCACTGACATCGCACAGCACACGGGCATTTCGGCTCTATCGAAATGCGGCCGCCGTGGCAGGGATCGAACCCGCGACCTTATAGGGTCAGCAGCCGAGCAAAGTAACCGCGGTACCAACGCGACGCGCCCAACCGCATGTGAATGACTGACACACCTATACGTGTGCGACACCTGTGGGACCGGAGAAACTACTGAACACAACCTGTGTTCTTGTTAGTGACATCCAGCGCCACCCTCTCTCGACAGTAATAGACCGGCGTGGTTAAACATTTTTATAGGAAGCCAAGATTCTCGGGGCATGTCCGTCGCAGAGAGGAACGAAGGTGTCGCTACATTTCATGCGTTTTCAACGCCTGAAGAAAAATAGGGGAAGAAACTTGAGAAAAAAATTACACCATCTCCCGCTAAAGGGGACCATGAGGCGATGCGAAGCCGGAGCACTCGCATGACCGCGTTCCGTTGGCATTCGTTGGGCATGCTACCGACCTCGCGTCGTGGAACGCGAAGAGGAACGCTACGCGCGTGGTGTCTTCCCTCTAGCCTCGCCGTTAATTCTCACAGGGCCAGCGGGGAACGCGGTCGACAGGCGCGCGAAAGGGGGCAGCGTAGGAGAGGAGAGAGAGGGGGAGGAGACGCGCATGCACTGGCGTTCATCGCGGCGTTGCGCAGGAGAGAATTTCGGCATGTCGAGCCCGCATCACACTTCATCGGACCATCACATTTCATCGGAAGCATCAACGGAGTCGAGCGGAGTGAATCGAAGCAAGCGCTGAACTGAACGCGCGCAGCGCTCCACCCGATTTATATTCACACTTGAAGGAGAGGAGACTACAGGAGGAGAGTAGCGCATGCGCCGCGAGAGCAGAAGCGAGAACGCAGGAGAAGCGCAAACAGGTGGTAGGAGAGAAATGGAGAGAGTAACGCGCAACTGATGGAGAGAGGGAAGAAGAAGAGTTGCGCATGCGTAGTGCACGTGAGTGCGGACGCCGACGCCGCGGAACGTAGACTCGAGCAGAGATTCTTCGCATCTAGAAAAGAGTAAAGAAAAGACGTAGCGAGCTGGAATTTGTCGAAAACTCTGCCCCCTATAGGTTGCTGCAGGATGCTTTAAATCTAGGTTTCTGTGACCCTGTACATTTGCTGCGCATCTTGAAGTGCGAGAGCGACAAGTCATCTTCCTCAATATCTTCTTTTTCCTTACATCCCCTTCCCCTAATGCAAGGTAGCAAACCGGACGGGCGCCCGGTTAACTTCCTCGCCTTTCCTCGTTTTCTCACTCCTACAGGGTCGGCTCGCGCTGCTCAGTTGATTTAAAGCCTTGCGAGGACACATCGCGCAGTGATGTGAAGATAGGCCTATGCAACTCACCGCGTATGATCGGCCCAGTTCATTACGAAACTATACCTTCAGGACTGACCCACTGTCAGTCTCCAAGAAACTGCGTGAGGGACAGACAGAAAACGCGGCGCCAGGAATCCTTCGCATTAAAATTGCGCGGCGAACGAACGCGCTTTGCACTGTACAATTTTGTACACTTTCGGCGCGCTCCATTCTTCATTACGCAACAAGCTTGCCGACCTATTTTTATGTCGTTTTTGTTGCTTCGTTGCTTTTCGTATCTATGATTTTGAGATAGCCAGTACTTGTGGGCAAGCTTGCCTTTTTTTTTGCGTTTAATAACGAAGAAAGACCCATCTTTATTAACTAACCCTATACCCCCGTTACTATGAGCCCATCAACTTGTGCGGCAGTAAATTTTACTTCTTTTTTTTACGGAAATTAGTCACAAAGGCACAACCAGTAAGAGCAAATAAAATCATGGAAGAAGGAAAGGAGATTCGGAATTCGCAGGGGTGTTAACAGAATTCCAGTACCCGGTTTGCTACACTATACGTTGATGGAGAGGAAAATAAAACGGATGCAGACGTGCATGCAGGTACTGCAACAAGTAGTTATTTAATTTATGTTAATTAATGCTTAGAATTTATTTCAAAGTGTGCACACGACTGCAAACAACTGAATGTGCTAAATGTTGGACTGGTGTAATTCAAATGGTCGGCCACTGGGTCTTGCGATGGAACCAAT
The DNA here is from genome assembly GCF_013339695.2 of Rhipicephalus sanguineus. NCBI lineage: Eukaryota > Metazoa > Arthropoda > Arachnida > Ixodida > Ixodidae > Rhipicephalus > Rhipicephalus sanguineus. Next base: position 151,740,736 of record NC_051176.1, read on the forward strand.
GTCCACATTTTTGGAACCACCTGGCTTTAAAGGCAGAACTGCGCTATATATACTATGTGCGGAATAAAATTAAGTTTCATTAATTCTTTCAAATTTAAAAAAATGAGCAGGGGGCGGGCACGATGCACTATTGGGCCCGCTTTCTGCCAGCAGCCAGCCCGCGTCTCGGCGCGTCGCTGCTGTCGTGAAAGGTTTTCGCCATATGCAAAAGCAGCGCCGCTTCTTTGGTGTGCTCTGATGGATGCGCGTCATTGGCGATCTCATTAGGGGGTGAAAAGCGGCTATAATCGCCTTCTCCTTCCACGCCGCCCTCGTTTCGCAAAAGAAAAAGAGAAAAACAAACACACAAAAAACAAAGCACATCTCCGAGGTCGGGAACTTCCGCGGCTCGTGGATTTGTTTCGTTCGTTAACAAAGAGGTCGCCGCTTTAAAAGGGACCAGCGGAGCCTTTTGTGCGTGCGGGTGTCCCTTTCCACGGCTGTCTTTCGCTTTTGAAAAAGATGCAGAAATTTGTATTTGCATTTCAAAGGCCAGAGGCAACCGACGGCTGCGGGAGCGCTTTCTATGGCTTCGCGCAGGCGCATATACAGCATATATCGACGTGGCTGCCATACACCTGCGTTCTCTCGCCGGAATGTATACCCTCTTTTTCCCCCTGGTTGGTGGAAGCTTTCTCTCTCGTGTGCTTTCTGAGAGGGAAATCAAACATAGAAGCTCGGGCGTGCATCACGTCTATACGTTGTCTCAAGAGACATCGCGAACAAAGTATTGGTTGATGAAGAGGGGCTTCGAAGCGAGGGAAGATGGTACGCTTAGGCACAAAACGAAAAAAGGGTGTCAATGCAGGCTGGTCGGTTGGATTGTAGCGCCAAGTAACAAAGTTAGGAAAGAAAGCTTCTTTCTTCATTTTCCTAACGTTGTTACCTGGCGCTACAAACAAACCTTGCGACAAAACCAGAGGCGTCTTTTTCAATCGGCAAGGGTTTTGTCCGTCACCTGGAAGAACCGAAGTCACGCGATTCACCCGAAATCACCCGCTGGTTTCGTTCAGACAGGGGCTGATGACAATACTCGATCACTCTACCATATAGCGCGGGTCGAATGCGTAGAAAACCGACGCGGTTAAATACGTTAGTAATGACGTTTCCACGTAATGCCACGAGCATCGAGCCAGGTCCGCATGCTGTGGTGGTCCTCGCTCTCGCAAGCTCGTGCACCCCGTACGTCGGCGCACACAGAGAGCTTTGCCCCCAGAAGCAGTATAAAACGAAGACGACAACGTTCGGTCAGTCACCCAACTCTGGATTCACGGTCGCTCGACGTGTAACGTACACGACAAAGACATCCGCCGTCAAAACAACCGGCGGGCGACCTCCGTTAAGGCCCATCAAGCTCGCTTTCCACCTCCGGGCGGAAAGTCACCGCGACGTCGTCGTGCGTCAAAAGCTGTCGGGTTTCGCAAAACACTGCGACGCGGTTAGCGCTTACGCGGCTCCGCACGAACGGACTCCCCGTCATCCGAATGAATCACGACAGCCCACAAAACACCGCGTGCACGGTGCAAAGCCTGTATGTCACCCTCCTCGATGTTTCTTTTTTTTTTTTTTTCGAGAACGGCAGAACCGGCCACCACCATTTCCCGCGGGCAGCAAAGGCGCGCATGCAAAAGCGAGTCCAGGTAGTATAGTACTGGCCGTTTAAGCACACACACGCGCGCGCACTCGTAAAGACAGTGCGCGAGAAGCGAGACAGCACGAACCCCCAGCTGTGCCGCTGTATACATTATGAACACACACACGGCGACGCGTCGTGACGATCGCTTTCGAGGCGCTCGCTCGCTGCCGCGGCGCGCGCGAACGGCAACAAACAGGACCGGAAATTGTCGTCTTGACAAGAATGTCGCTCGCCGCCCCTTCTGCTGAGATGCACTTGTGCAGCCATTATGTGCGCCTTTCTCACGCCGCGTGCACGACAGTACGCACGCCCTCTTCTCAAGACACGCTGTATAATAGCGTGCGTATACGTGTATACGCGCGAGTGCCACGCTTTGTCAGGGTGCTGGAGTGTACACTGTGATATGCGCCAACCGAACCAATGCGACAGGACCATGCGCGCGCGCACATTGCAGATGCATATAGTATGGTATGCGCCCCATACTGTATAGCTGAACCTGCGCTGTAGCGAAGCGCACCTCACGGCGTGTCAACATCCCTAATGTTTTTCTAGTTTTTTTTTTTTCGTTTTTTCGCAGCGTCTTGAAGACATCAGTTTCTTATTCCGTATAGCTTCTCAAGCAGAAAGTGTGCACGCCTTTTTTCACGACTCTCGGCTCCGACATTATGCAGGAAGCGCTGCAGCTCACCCGTGTGCTATACGGTGGCTGTCGGACATGACGTTTATACTACGCACGTTGTGCCAGCATTGAGCGCACAGCTGGTGACGACGGGCGTGCGTGCGGGTTCTGAATTCACACGCCACGGGAATCACTTCGCGTGTACCGTCCTAGGAAGCTGCGAGCTCCCGTGTGGAGCGTACGGCCTTGTTCGTCGAGAACGTTTGAATTACGCCAACGGCTCGCTGTCGGCGCTAACTGCACGAGCTGTCAGCGGAGAACAAAACGGCGCCCGTCGCTTACGCTTTCGCGATACTCTCCAGGAGACGTCAACCCGTTCCAACGGGCGCCGAGAGGCTACGTAGACTATATAGCCAATGACACTTCAGCGGAGAGGAAAGAGAACGCAGGAAGATTGAGCGCGACGCGTTGTTTCGCGTAAAAGAAACCGCGGGTGAAAAACGTTGTACTATATAAAAACAACTGCGTAGCGTAAAGTTGTTTGTGTGCATGTATACGTATAAAATGTAGCGCCGTGCGTGGCCGAACACCTCACGTCAAAACTCAAAACTCGTCTGGGCGTCTGACAAACGCTCACTTTGCACGCGCTGCGAGACTTCTCGAGTTGAGAGCGCGAAAGCTAGGAAGGGGAAGTATAGAATAGAGCACTGCACGGGCCGTAATTTTCGGCCCGGGCCCGGCCCGGGCCCGGACCTCGTTCAAATTTACCCGCCCGAACCCGGCCCGGTGACTCAAAATAAGACCCGGGCCCGGCCCGAACCCGAGAAAAAATTTCGCCTACCCGGCCCGGCCCGGCCCGACCACAGATCAGGCCCGACTGAGGCCCGACCCAGTAATCTAGGTGGTGATGCCCGAACATGGAATCGACAGCAGGGTGTTTTAAGTGGCAAATATCTAAGCTTTGTTGGCGCATGTTTTGCTAACAAATATACTTTAACATAGTTACGGTAATTTCTTGTAAAAAGGGGCTCACGGTGCAAACAGTTGAGCGGACATACTATGAATACAATGAATGTTTGTTCGGCAGTGGTATACTGTACCTATTTGTTCTGCATATACACTGGGGATCATGAAGGGTGTTTTGTAGCAGACATTGTAGCAAGAAAAGTGATTTGCAGCACGAGTTTAGTTTCGATAGGGAGCGCAATAACAACAAAGGATGGATTGATGGATGGATAAACTTTATTATGGCCCATCGGAACGCGCTCTAGCACGTTGCGGGCCGCTCCGACATCGGAACAGAAAGACCAAGTCTCTCTGCTTCGTCGCGGGCCCGTTGGCCTGCCCATATAGCTGCTCCTCTAGCGCGGAGCTGGTATATAATAGCAGCCTCCCATTTGGACAGCGCGATGGCTTCGCCGCCGCGTAACACGGAGCATCGCCAGAGCACGTGCTCTAGATTGGCTTGGCAGAGAACAAAACGCTCACTTCACTTTGTTTTTATTGCACTTTATAACCTATTGTAATTTATAGCATGCTCTAGCCACAAAGCCAACCATGCACCCTTCTCGATATGTATAGTAACCGTCTTCACCATTGTAGCACCTTGCCAGAGCTAGAGAAACAGGGGGAAAAAACAAATTTGTGACCTTTGTTGTAAATACACTAATCTGGGCAAAGGTATGGAACCGCGTGCACCACGTGTATGCGTATAATCAACCGAAAGGAAGAAAAAACTATTTGTCATAGCACTATTTTCATACACCATACCACTGCTAGTATATACAGTCTATAAGTTTTTTATGGCATAGTTAGTTTACTTCATCACATGTTATTGTGCGAAAAATCAAAGTATCAAGATATTCCCGATTTAAGCACGCCATGCGCTGTTGCATCACATATCCTGCCGCGCTAAAGCTTCTTGCACTGCTCGCGCTAGCCGGACGGGCGCACCACATCTGCCTTGCCAATTGCGAAGGCGTCGGCAGTCGTTGTTCTTAGCTTCCACCACTGGAGCAAATCTAGGATGTCTTTGTGGACCTCTGCAGAATGACCATAGCTGTCCAGCTCATCCCTTCACTTCTCTCGTTCCCGAACGTCGTGCCACTCTTCAATGTCGTTTATAAAACTCCTCTTTGAGGGCTTCTCCTTGTAGTTTTCAGCAGTGTATGTTATGCACGGTTTCCACCGTGCTCGTTTTATCCATATTATAATGGTTTATGCCTTCCCAGCTATGTTGTATCGGTAGAAGCTGGCCATTGGACTACGCGGTTAGGACTGGCAGGAAGTGGACGAAGCAATTTCGATATATTTTCGGGGTTCGCTCGAGTTTGGTAATAGATGCGCGACTAAGCTTCTCGAAGCTTACTCATTGGATGCATATGGTTCGAGGTAAGGGGACATCACCCGGCACGGAATCTGTCATTATCCTTTTTCAAGCCAGATATTTCGTCAAGCGAATATACTTCACCCCACACCTTGTTTAATGGACCTGTTCTATTCCTGCACATTCCAACGCTTTTGCGGCAGTATCATGTAGATCTCGCACTATATAGCGCACTATATAAGGCCTCAAACACGCGGCTCGCGAACCTCTCGCTAGCGGCTCTCCGCCCGCACATGACTGTCTTCATCCCATTTTTTTTTTATAAGTATGTTCCTGCGATACACAGGCATGACAGATCCAAAGCATATTTTTCGTGAGGCACCCCCTGTGGTCACCGTGTGTTGATACATAACCGTGAAACAAAAGCTATATTTCAGAATCGGCGTCCAGATTTTAGTCACTATGGGTGATACGAAATGACTGGTTGCCCAGATGTGAAACAGAGACGTCCGTTAATGGCAATACTAAAGGCGAACTGCTGCGCCGGCCCCGTGCACGTGCCCTCGATGACCATCGGTTTCCTCTTCTTCGATAGAGTCTGGCGCGCTCCAAGTTGCTCCGTTCCGCACTATTTTGCAACAATATGTTGTTGGAATCCTGCCGCCAAATCCCCTTCAGAAATGATCCCGTGTATGAGATATGGGAAAGGTCTGCTGTGAAATAACGGTAGTTTTAAAACAACCTGTTCCCCCCTCCCACCCTCCTACCTTCGTCATTGCCCTAGCCTTTTGCAGGAGTTAATTTTCGCGAATGCGGCCCGTTAGCTGAGGTGAGTTTGAGAACCCTGATATGGCGGAACAAGACGAAAGCTCAGACGTTAACAATGTGGGCACACAAAGCAGGCTGTGCATGTCCATCTCGCCCCTGATGACCACTGGGAGCCGTCACAGAGTCACGGAAAAACAATGTGCCTTTATAGGGATTCTATGTATCAAAACTCCGTGCAGTCTTATTGTTTTAGAGGGGGGTTGTACATTCAACAATGTATCCCCGCTTTGGAGCTCCGATTTTATTATATTACATTTATTACTGCGATTATAGAGTAACATTTGGGAAATAAAATAATAACGAAAGCAAATAAAGCACGGAATAGCGATATGTTACATATAAGTGCCTGGTCTATTTACTTTTAGCTCGCCCGTTTCAGATAAATCAAGTAGCTCATATGCAAGAAGCAAAAGAAGTTCAGTACTTATCCATCATAAAACTTCTCCAAAGAGCTTACCCCACATAAAAAAGCGTGTTTTCGAGATAAAATGTGGGACATATATGCATGCACAGCGTATGCGGAACAAGGCATATTAAAGAGAACAACGATTTTTCTATTATCAGTAAATTACTCTTTTACCATTCCAAAAGCACCACGCTCGCCGCGACAAGACTCTTGGTAAGAGAGAAAACTCCCATGAAAATGCAGGTAACGACGCCAACTTGAAATTCACGCAGCAAACTCCGTGACGTCATATATTCCGACGGCATCTACTGGGCCCTACGTAGTTTATAGTGGGTAAAAATGAAGTACATTGACCTCTGAGGGGGTCATAACACTTAACATACCAAATTTCTGGAAATTTCGTTGAGCCGATGTTCCCAAAATACGACGAATACAGTTTGAAATCCGTGACGTCACGTTCGGAGATTTCAGCGCGAAATTTGAAAATGGAACTTTGACCTTGATTTTCTCCTTTATTAATAAACTCATTGATGGTGAAATTAATGACGTTCGGGTTCTGAAAGTACACTTTATCGGTCTAAACAAATTCAGTGTTTCACTTTAGTGACCCTTTAAGAATGGTGCAAAGTCCAAGCGCGGCCCGACACGAGCCCGCCACCTCAAACCCGGGCCCGGCCCTAAGCCCGGAGCTTCAGGCCCGAGCCCGGCCCGGGCCCGCCGTGAAAACTACTTTACCCGGCCCGGCCCGGCCCACGGGCCGGGCCGGGCCCGGGTTTTCGGGTAGGCCCGAGCCCGTGCAGTGCTCTAGTATAGAACACTTTCGTGCGACTTTCGAGTGGCGGGAATGCAGCCGGAGACTCGCACGTCGGCTCGCGGTCGGCCTTGGTCGCAAAACGAGCCTGAAATAAAGTTATTAGAAAGGAAGATTTCAGTGTTACGCAGCGCACGTGTGGCCAACATTCTCGAACGTATAATATGCATGAGTAATATGCTATGAGGAAATCTCACTTTTCTTCATGCTACTTTCCCCAGCCGTTCGATCAGTTAATGATACGGTATATTCAGGGCCCGTATTCAGAAAAAGCTCCTACACTACAATTGTTCACAAGAATAAATTCCACACTGTCCTATTACTGCTGGTTATCCGATACTGCACCATATATATATATATATATATATATATATATATATATATATATATATATATATATATATATATATATATATATATATATATATATATATATATATATATATATATATATATATATATATATATATATATATACGTTGTCTACCTCAGATGTAAAAGAGGCTTACCATTAAAACAGGCACTTCCTCGTGACTGCTTGGTGTTGATCCAAGGTGCACCATTAAAAAAAAATGGAGAGATTGGTAGAGAGGCTCGTTGCCCTTACTATATATATAGGATGTCCTTGTAGTTTCAGAACATGGGTAAATCCCGTCAAACGCCCCCGGCGTCTTCCTGGTGGCTACAGCGCCGCGTATGCGATGAGTAAAGCTGTTGCCTAAGCGAACGTTTAAATGGCTCGCTTTCGCTGCAGAGTTATAGTGTCGCACGATGTAACACGAGGAAATACTCGATAATCTTGAGAAAATATTACGCGCATTGCGCGCTTGAAGCCTAACATTTTCGCGCGATGCGGTACGGTGGAGTCCCGCAGCAAATACAATTGTTAACGAATTTATGTTCGGCGTCACAAGAAGCTTTGAGCAACTGTAATGTCAAGCACTGTGTGAAAGTTAGTGAGTTACGAAAACATCTCGCACTACAGATCGACATCAGCTAGAACTTATTTTCAGCAACAGAAACAACGAAGCTTGGTTTCATTCGCTTGCTTATGCATTCTGATGTATGCATTTCACGCATAAAAACGTCCTCCGTGTCTGTCACGCGCTGTATTAGGCACTTCAGTTTCCCGGCTCAAACGCACGCAGTTATATACTCTTTAAAAAATGTGTGGTATTTACGAACTTCGAGGTATAGTAAATTCTTGTCACAGCATTCGCTACCATTGTATATACTAACTGCTGGTAGTAACTGCCAAGTTAGTAATTTACTGTTATGAAACTTACGGTTATAACTTTATACAGTTATACAGGGAAGTAGTAATGCAAGGTAACTTCACTACCACGACAGTCACCTTGCCAGTGCGGTCTAGTGAATTACTGGAATTACCCAACAATAGGCTTGCACCTGTTTGGTTTACGTGTGCCGTTAGTATTTTCAAATGAAGTAGAATTTATTACAAAAAGTATAAATTCAACGAAAAGTAAAATTGTACAGTTGGTTGGTTTACGCGGTTTAACGTTCCAAAGCGACTCAGGCTGTATGAGAGATGCCGTAGTGGCAGAGGTAATGTTTCCCAACTCGTCACGTAACCAAGTAACCTTTACTAACGCTGACACGCTGAATAGTAATGACAACGCTTATTACGAGTCATATATTTCTACAGTAGTACAACGTTAGCGACACGCAGTAATATTTACATGGGGGCAGTAAGTGCTGCAATGACAAACTTCAAACTGTTATTTTTTTTTTTTAAGATATTAAGCCACGACGCATTTAGTGGCACACGGAAAATCATCCAAGCGCAGGGTAAATATTTCTGCCCTGCAAAACATATTATACGCGGCAGAGGATTACAGTGTTGCCGCATAAGGCGGATACAAAACCGAGGTGCACCCGTGCGCACCACTGCCGGCGTAAACGCCAGAGGCATGCCGCGCTGCCCGCGTTATAGCGACTTCCAAGACGCGCATTTCTTTTCACGAAGCAGAGACAAAAAAACGGGCAATAAAGAAGCGCCAGCTGTATCGACGGACCCTTCAATTACAACGTCGACCTAGTTTAGTAAATCCCGCGCACCGCACCGCTTCCTACACACGTTTCCGGATGTCGTCGTCCGACAGGCGCCGACACGCGAAGGCGATCCGGTCCAGCGACCATCTTCGGCGTGTGTAATTAGGTCGTCGGCATAGGCATCTGTGCAAGATACCGAGGGCCATTGTGTGCCAGCAGCGGCAGCAGCAGCAGCAGCAGCAGCGGGCATTGTTGTGCCCCCGCTGTCGCCGCCGCCGTCACCTTGAACCCGTCTCCTTGCTCAAGCCACCACGCAAGTACAGCGCCCGCTGATGCGACGCAACAGCTGTCGGGCCAATATAACGGCGCTTCAAACTCGGCCTCGCCTAGGAGACGGCCAAGGGAGAGGAACCTATAGCGAACACTCAGACGCTTGCACCGAGACATAAAAGCTAGAGTTTAAAAATGTTTTTTTTTCTTTCTTCCTCTATTGATGCGATAAAACATTACATTAAACAATCGCTCTGTTTTATATATAAAAGTGGCATGATCATAGGCGCGCGCAGGGGGGGGGGGAGGCGCCTATCCCGCCCCATACCTATACTTCGTCGAACCTTTCGCGTCATTTTTATTGCGCAGAGTTATGGCTACGCATGTTTTTTGACGATAATGGCGACCAAGGAACCCTGATATTCCATTGAGAGAAATGTTTCTTTCCCACCTTTACCCTAGAAAGCCGGGAACCAATGGCAGGCTTTTGTGAAAAGCACGTCATCACTTCGTTTTCGTTTTTGCATCCATTGCGGAGCTCGTTTTCCTTCGGACTCGACAAACAAGAGTAAGTGTGGAGGGGGGGGGGACGGGGGGCATGCCTCTGGAAACGATCGCATAAAGCGGTAATTTGGGAATTCAGGGCAGCATTTGGTTGGAAAATATGGCCCCAAAAGTCAGCGGGAGAGTGGGGTACAGGGTGTTACCGGGGGCGCCTGAATCGTAAGTTAATTGTATTGTACTTGGCGAAGTTAATCAGTGTAACTCATTCAAATGCTGATGTAATTATTTTAATCAAAGGCTTCGTTGTCTCTTCCTACCAGTTTGAAAGTACTGGCTGCCATTTTCCATACTGGCTCTTGTTCAACGCGATACCACATTTGAAGTCAAGCTTTCCTTGCTTCCTCCCCCATGCGCATTGCGGCTCCTGACTTCCAATATATGCATACGTTTCGAAAATGCAGAACCCGGGTGGACTGGGGCAACCGGAGGCATTACACATCCAGTGAAGACGCGAACTCCAACGCAAACAGAACGGGGCCTGAGCGCGTACTGAATGCGGAGGAGGAGGCTCGCGGAAGAAGTGTGTAGCGCGGCAGGAATACATCTTCGATATGCAGCGAAGCGTGGTTTTAAGAGGCGAGCCCAGGCTTTCTCGCAAAGTGGAGCCGCGTCGAGTGGCGGCGATGAGCGCCATTTCGCACGGAAATGCGAAGCTAAGCAGCGTCGACAGGCAGCGAAGAATGGCTTGGTGCTCATAAACGCGAGCGAGGACTGGCGCGACGACGTCTGTGTGTATATAAGCACGGATATGACGGCAACGGACCCCGGCCATGGTGGTCGTTTACCCGGTTACGACAATCCTCACCCGCCCTTCAACGTAACTGCAAGAATACCAAACGCGACACGTGTCGATGCAACTTAAGGTTTCTGCCTAAAGAGCCCGTTGAATAATGTGCGCGATGCGAATGGCAAGTACAGATTCATGCTCCGTGAGCAAGCTTTATTAAGCTTATGTATACGATTAGGCCTCGGACGCACGTCCACTGCTTGAAGGACCCCCTGTTCGCCGGTTCAGTATATAGTCCATTCGCTGTTCGAATTTAAACGCTAAGCTATCTTTACGAAACGCCCAGTGTGGTGGCCAGTCCCTTCCCATATACCGCCAGCCGCGGCTGCATAATTATCAAAGCGAAACTTCTATCGCAAACCCTCCCCGGAGCGTGGCTGCAGCATTGTCTTGCCCACTAGCTCCCACACGGGGCAGCACTCATACATATTACGACTCGGCTTATAGTATCGAGACCCGTATGTACAACACACAGATATGCTGGTAGCCTAAGCTACTCAAAGATATTAAAGTGTGCGTTGTATCCGCGTATTTTTAATTGTATACAAAGCGCGCATTCATGGCGCGAGCCCACTGAGGGGATTATTATTATTATTATTATTATTATTATTATTATTATTATTATTATTATTATTATTATTATTATTATTATTATTATTATTATTAGCAGTAGTAGTAGCAGTATTCACGATGAGTATAAAGTGACACCGCTTGCGGGTTAGCTTGCCGGCTCATAGGTCTGGTAAAACCTTCGTTCCTCTCCCATTATCTGCCTACAGCAGAAGAGCAGCGCAAATGCACGATGCTCATCACGAACTGATCAGCGCGACGAACGCTAGAGAAAAACCCGCACTTGAGGATAAGTGAGGCAAGCCAGAAGAAGGGCGACGGTAGCAGCTGGCCCTAAATACCGCACGCGTCAGTCGCAGGGGCCCGGTGTCAAGTGGTCCGCCCTAGGCAGCAGCGTCCCCGATGGATTCGCGAAGCGTAAACACACACCCGCGGCTGTCACAGCGATGCTGGGAAAATGAAAGTGGACGAAGAGACGCAGACCTAATCAAAGCGAGCCAACCGCGAGGCATCCGCGACGCGGCCAGTCGATAAGTCAGCGGCGGAATGCAACGCGACATCCAGGGTCCGCCCGCCGATATATATATACGTGCCGCGCTGGGCCACTTTCTTGGCGAAGGAAGCGAGAAGCTCTGCGGGCTCAAGAAGCAAGCGATGGCCGCGACGTGCCCGCTAATACAGAGATACACGAAACTGGCGGACCGAAAAAAAACCGACGAGAAAAAAAAAAGCTTACTAAAACACGGTACAAACGGCGCTTCGCGACGAAGCAGGACACCGATGAGGGTGCGGGGGCGGTAATTGCGTAACGCTAAACGGATGTTGGAGCTCTTGGCTCGCTCGCGGCCGCCCGAGGCGCGGAGGCCCAAAGTGCGCCGATACGCGTAGCGGTGTTTTGCTCAAGTAACCCGCACTTGGTTCTTACGCGAAACTTCCTCGCTTGCACCACTTCGCGGGGCTTACGTAGGTCCTCTCCCGTGTTTTCCTTCCATTTCCCTGGACATTTTTTTTTTTCGTTTTCATCTCGCTTCCTTTCCTCTCGATATTAGAAGTATACCACTGAGATAACAAGCCAGAACAAGCGAGGGGCTTTGCCCTCGTTACTCTCACTCTCGTTTCTTTCTGTCACCGTTTTCTAGCGCTTTATCTCCTGCTTGAACTACCTTGCGATCACTGGGTGTTCGTGGCAATCCTAACCGCAGCTTTGCCCGTGCGGCTATAGTTTTGTCTCCGCAATTCGTACACCTTTCGACCCGTGGCTTTTTCTTTCCCCTTGTCCGGGCCGCCCTTCGGCGTGGCCGTGAGCGCCGATAGCGCCGGCAAAACGTTTCCCTCGACGCCCGCACCAGCGCAGGGCTGATTAGCGTCCTCGCGAAACAGTTGTGGACAACGCAGCAGACGCTGCAGGCACCCGTTCGGAAGTCCCCGCCTCTTGAAGTTCCCCGCGCTTGCTCCAGCCGCCTTCCTTCCTCGTTCCGTCACTAGTGAGTGCGGCCGCGTCGTGTTCTTTTATGCTTGTACGCATCTACTCTTCGTGTCTGGGAGCCTGGAACCATATAGGGTCTAGCTGTCTGCATCAGTGGCTCAATCTCCAATGTGACGATGAAACGAGCGGTTTGTATACCACGTGCGCGTGAAAAGCAGAGTAAATTAGTTCTTCGATCGGTTCGGGATCTATTGCGAGGTGCAATGTGGAACCGTGACGTGTATTACGTTCCTATGTTACATGAAGTTACCGCACCGAGGCAACTTTTAAATGTTAACAGAAAGCTAAGAAATGTCTTGATCGCAGAGTCACATTCCGCCTGTTATAGCGAGAGTGCGTATGCACAATTGATGGAGACGGTATCCGTTTATCTTATAAACTTTGGGGTTTTACGTCTCAAAGCCACGATATGACTATGAGAGACGCCGTGGTGGGGGGCTCCGGATTAATTTCGACCACCTGGGGTTCTTTAACGTGCTCCTAAAGCTAAGCACACGGGTGTTCTTTGCATTTCCTCCCCATCGAAATGCGGTCGCCGCGTCCGGGAATCGAACCCACGCCCTCAAGATTAGCAGCGTGACTCCATACGTGCCAAGCTATTCCGGTGAGTAACTGCAGATTTTCAAGTTAATCATTCATTAATTACTGGCACTCACGTTCGACATACCGCCTAAGCCCAATATAAGGCCCGACTAGAGGTAACATATGTCCCGCCAAGGTATACTGTTGTGTCACCCATGTCAAGTGTACAAGAAGCGATCAAGCAAGCGCACGGGCCAGTGCATAGAATTGTCCGGTGCGGCTGTGGAGCAGGCAGCGCCAACGGGGACGAACTGGACGGGCGGTATTCGCGGGTGCGAGCGCAATAGCCAGGCCCTTCCTCGCCTCTTCTTTCGCCTTACTTATTGCAGAGAGCACAGCGCTCGCATTTCTTCTCCTCTCGCTAATACCTCTGGCAGCTGACCTACATTAGTAGTGCCCAACGCACGTTTAAGAGCGGACTCGGCACCTAATTGCAGCTGCCGGCCACGAGAGCATGTTAGGCACCCGGGGGAGTACTTAGGGCGTACATTGACACCTTAGGCATCGACGCATTTATGCCTTTCCCCGCTGTTGTAGTTGGCCCTCCAGTCCTCCAGTTGAATCGCACTTGTTTCTTGTTCGTCGCTATTACGTATATTCTTCCGACACACTTACTGCTGGGCAAGCGCTCGTCGCTGGCAACCCATGCTCTGTGACTTTCTTCCTTTACGCTAACACCCTACTTCCTTTGCAAAATCTTTCATTTTTTTTTATCTATAGATAAATATAGCTTGACTGATCTTCGCCCGCATGCCTTTTAGGATCCCAGAGGGTTCGCTTTCTCTCTAGTCAGCGACATATAGTCCGACAGTAACATTAATAAGATTTATTTCTTATTTTTTATCCTAACAACTATATGGAAAGGGTAGCAGTCACCAAGCAATGGTGACAACAACTCCTTCATTTATTTTCTATTTCAATAAAAAAATATTGGGGTTTTACGTCTCAAAACGATGATATGATTATGAGGCACGCCGTATAGTGGAGGGCTCCGGAAATTTCGACCACCTGGGGTTCTTTAACTTGCACCTAAATCTAAGTACACGGGCCTCCAGACTTTTTCCTCCATCGAAAATACGGCCGCCGCGGCCGGGATTCGATCTCGCGACCTTCGGGTCAGCAGTCGAGCACCATGACTACTGGACCACCGTGGCGGGTGACACATAGTCTGAGCAACTTATAGTCTGAGCACAGAGTAATCACGTTGCTTCTTGGAATACGCAACACAATTCAGAGCGCTACGAGCTCCTGTGCTTAAGCAAACCAGAGTCTTTCAGATAGACTAATGAGACGGGAAAATCAGGGAAGTAAACCGGGAGAGGGTCCCTGCTTTTATACCCCGCATTGAGGCAAGGGAAAGTGGGAAAGAATAGAGGAGAAATAACGCAGACGAGCTGAAAAGAAATTGAGAGCGAGGGGAACACCTGGACGAATTATAGCCTCTCTAAAAGGCCGCTCGAACGTAAAATTGCAATAGGAGTTCCGGTGTGACGACTCTATAGGCCGGTGTTACGAGCTTGTCTGATCAGAAAGCGGCCGGTCGTCGAAACTTGTCAGCGTTTGGAGCTGCAGACTATGGGAGAGGTAGCGAGGACAACGACAGAGGAGGTGTGCGATAGTTTCCCCACCGCCGCGAGTCACAAGCAGCACTGTCAGCATTTCCGGGGCAGAAAGCAAAAGTATCTGTGAAAGATGTACGTACACCATGCCACGGTCGGCAGATAACGGTATAGTCACTGTACGACATAGGCCACACGGGATAAAGTGATGCACCTCCAGGCAATGCAGCAGGGCATGCCAAAAACCTGGCGTGTTACATGGACCGTGTATTACATTATACGCGAGCAGGAGAACGAAACTTGGTCGCTGCATCTGCTCTCGACAGCGGTTGGGTTCCTACCGTCCTCGTGAGCGATTCCCGCAGTTTCATTGACACGTTACAGACTGGACTAAGCTGACTGGGCTCCAGAACGTTCTATGAAACGAAAATACTTGGACACAGGCGCCATCCGTGGATGGAACCGGAAGCTATTCGTGCCCTACTGCGGTTCTTCAGGAACACCGGCCACAGCTACCGATTGCAGTCCTGCTACGCGAGCGTGCAGTGCTCCCCAGGTCCCTCTTTTCCTTTTTTATAGTCCCCATTCCCTTATCTCCGGTGCAGGGCAGCGAACCGCACATTCGCCTGGTTGATTATACTTTTCCTCTCCTTGCTTTCTTCCTCTCTTACGTGGCGCGTGACGACGCAGTGCCTTAAATGTCACTGAAAAGTTGGTCGTTGTTTCTCCGCCAGTTCATGATGTAACTCTTGTTTCTAGCACTAGTTGGTCTTGTGGCCCACGCCGTAGGGTGCATAGCCAACATCGCAGGATATCGTGTATAACGTGTGCGTCGGGAGAAACGAGCTGGCAAGTTTTCAACGTTGAAGGCGTATTGTGGGCGCCCGACTGCCTTCAGCTAATTTGAAGCGGAACTCCGCGCATTGGCGCAAACGTAAGACTTGTAAGCGAACGGATCGCCATTTCTGTTTTAATTTTTTTTCGCACGTATACGGCAGACGCTCTGCACTTAGAATCAAGCATTTTTGCGAGTTGGGAAGCGGTAATCCGAAGTCATCATTTGCGAGTCGTGGCAGCGCACGGCGTGAGAGCACAGGATTTCACCTATATATGCTCTTACGAGACTCTCGTTAACTTACTCTGACGTTCTCAGCCGATTGCATTATTACGTACCACTACTTGTTCTCTTTCGGTCGCGTAGACGTCACCGCAGGTTCTACAAGCCGACAGTTGGTCGCCGAGGTGTTAATTCACATTTGATCACCTTGAATTAACCTTAATGTGTGTGCATTTCATTCACCTTATCACTTCTAATCCCTTAGTATGCCCTTACTACATTGACACAACCTCCCCCTTTGAAAACTTTCAGCAGCTCACCCGGTGTTGCACTACCTCCGTACCTCCGCGATCGGCCCGCCTCACTTTTCATATCATTCGTGTGCACCCCGCCGGACGCGAGATATCTTTTAGTCACGACTCGAGCCATATGAGGCTTGGACTTGGGCTAGTTGCTATGGCATCGCTCTATTAACTACCCTATATTGTGCAGACAGGTATTTTGAATGTGTCGACAACGTTTCCTACAAGATCCCGTTATCGTGCGGAAAATCGTACATAGGGCTGGCCGACGCATTAATATTAGATTGAGCATAGATATGCAACAGAACTGCTCGTCGCCGGGACATTTGGCATCACACTGTGCACGATTGTTGATGCAAGCCTGTCTTCAACGATAGCAGGGCTTTCGATCGATGCATATCTTTAAAAGGCACGTGAAACTTCGGAGGCTTATTTCGTGCAACAAAAAAAAATAAAATAAAATCATCTAGGGAACCCGCGTCAGCAAATCTTCAGTGAACCTGGGAGACGCTTGAATTCATAGACAATCGTTACGTCAAGATATAAGTGTCAGCGTAAAGATCATACTTGTGCAGATTACTTTCATTTTTCGTCTATCATCTCATTTTGCCTATCTACTGTCACCCTATCCTGTATATACTTGACGAACGCCAGCGAATTATATACAGTTAAATGTCTGCGAACGTGTGTTATGTATTTGGTTTTCTATTATAATCTCTGGATTTTACGCGTCAAAACCAGGGCATGATTATGAGCCACGCCGTAGTGGAGGGCTCCAGATAATTTCGACCACCTGGGGTTCTTTAATGTGCACCTATATCTAAGTATACGGGCCTCTAGCATTTCGCCTGCATCGAAATGCGACTGCCGCGGCCGGGATCGAAACCGCGTCTTTCGGGTCACCAGTCGAGCACCGTATTTGTTCTTTTGTTAAAAGTATCGCGAAGTGAACAGAACGATGTACGAGAAACATGAAAAAAAAAAAGAACTTTCAGAAAAATCAAAGAAGCTGCTTAATTTGAAAGAACTATGTTTCACTGGAATTTTGATTGATTCTGCAAGCCGCGCAAATCTGTCGGCTGATATTGTTTTTTGTTTCATTTTTTTCTTCTTTTTTAGTATCAGGGTGCTTGCAGTTAATCTCGGGTATGCGCAGATGCACCACAGCATAGCTGCAGCCAGAGAGAAAATACGCAAGTAACGTTCAGGCATGCAGTGCGGAATATGTCTGGAGACGGCAACCATATACCTTGGCCGATGGTCGAAGGAGACCATAGGGAGCGATTCGTGACCATCGTGAAAGCGCCTTGACCAGCTCAACGGCAGCGATTTTCGTCAAGCACACCTATATAAATCGACTACCGCGGAATACGAAAGCTTCTCCTAAGAATGAAAGAAGGCGCTCCTACCGACCTAAACTGGAGGACCGTGCCGCACTCTGCGCGCGCGGTCTTTTGGGAACGAAACTTCGCTAACGCCGAGGAACTTTGCGCGCTCGAGCACTGCTTGAGCTGCAGTGATGCGGGCTGGAGTCATCGCTTCTCGAGTCTTCGTCGATCGACGCTGTCACCGTCGCTTCAGGGCGCGCGCGACGACGACGGCGGAAGAGAGAAAAGCAGCGTGGCAGATCGGCCACTTCTTCCTCTTTGCCGCCGACCCCGCAAATGCGCTGTCTCGCGAGGGCACGACGCGACCGGAATGCTCGTATACGCACAGGAAATGCCGCACTCCGAGACCAGGCCGTTTCTCGGCTGGAAGCGTGCTGTTGCTCCCCAAAAGAAGTAGCTACCCCGACTGCACTGGAAGGATGCCACTACTGGGCCACTCGAGGAGGAAGGGGTGGAGAGTTACAAGAAAAAAAGGCAAGTGGCATATAAATCTCCAAATTGCATTAAAGAACAAAATTGAGCTCTTATTAAATACTCTCCCTTCCACCTTCTCCCACACATACTGTAAAGTGTAAACCAAAACATTGCGGCTATATTGCCGACGTTATTAAGGCGAAAGCTTTAGATGCCTTATCAAACGCGAAAATTGAACGTCGGCGTCGGCGTCCCGCGTCGGCGGCGTCAACACGAGTGATGCAAAAATCATCACTGATGACGTCACCATATGGCGTCAGAAATACCAAAGTTTGTGACGTCAACGTTGCGCCACATAATGTGACGTCACGTGATGGCGTGATCACACGACCTCGTCGCTTGGTCAAAGGTGGGCCGAAAACCAGGTGACACGCAGAAAGCTTGCAATGCCTCCGATCCTGGAGGCAGCGCAAAACCACGTTAGGTGCAGAAAGCTTTCAGAGGCTGGCAGGGGAGGATCAATACATCGACTGGGAAGAAAAAGGAGAAGAATATGGCTTTCGCCTTCGAGTCGTCTTAGGCGAATGCATAAGGGACCCGGTGAGTCAATCACCGCGACATAGAATTCCACTTAATTAAAAGGAGGAACGGCGTATTCGCCAGAGTCCCTTGAAATGAAAGAAGTCGATACTTCGCACACGCTGGGCGGTATAGCGGCAAAAAGCGCGCACGGTGCGCACAGCTGTCGGCGTGTCCGCACTGGTCAGCGTGAGCGGCAGCCGCGTGAAAGCTTCGGCATTCACATGCGTTCAGAAGCGCACGTGTTTTCTGAACTTTCCTATAGCTATGTCAGGCGCTCTTTCGGAAACATGCGGAACAGCCTCTTTTTCAGCGGGCTAGCTCAATTAGAAAGTTTAATTTATTATTGCTCCCCTTTTCGTCTGCATACTAACTTGGTTTGTGCGAGAGTCCCGTCGGGATTTCGTCAGCCCGAAGTTTACCCCCACAATGTTTATGGACACAGAAACTTTTCAAGCTTAATAGCGGCAGTGTTTGTTTGTTTGTTTGTTTGTCTGTTTGTTGTTTGTTTGTTCGTTCGTTCGTTCGTTCGTTCGTTCGTTCGTTCGTTCGTTCGTAATAGGGGGCGACTCACTCAAGAATTACGGCCCACTCGAGGTGCTCAAATTTCGCCGAATTATGATTCCACTGAGTGCGCCGTACAACGCGCCGAATAAAACTCGAACTGCGGCTCCCTTTGTCAACAAGTGTCGTATGTCTTTTTTTTTTTCACCAAGATTATATATATATATATATATATATATATATATATATATATATATATATATATATATATATATATATATATATATATATATATATATATATATATATATATATATATATATATATATATATATATTGACACAAGATACATTCAAATTACGTGCCCCAGCAGTTCCTACGCCCTCCACGTTGTCTACGGCGTGCGTGGGAAACAGAGGAAGCAAAGCGTCGATGGAGCACGCCAGGATCACCGCTGACAACTCAGGCACGTGCGAACTGCACGGGACAAGGAAAGAAGAAGAGGTGCCGAACTCTGGTGAACAAGAGGAAGGCGTTCTTGCAGGATAGACATAGCCATTGTTTTATCTAACTTGTTTGTTTATAGGGCACAAATTCGCCCAGTTTAAGCTATCAATTAAAGTGTGCTTCTTGACCTTTGCGTGACAAATCTGGTGGAGGTGCTGGGTATGAACCCAAGCTCTTCTGAAGTTGGAGGAAGCAGCCCGGAGCAAAGAAGACTTGGACCCGACGAGCTGACTCCTGTTCATCAGCGCAGCAGTCGTCGCC
This sequence comes from Rhipicephalus sanguineus, assembly GCF_013339695.2. Taxonomy (NCBI): domain Eukaryota; kingdom Metazoa; phylum Arthropoda; class Arachnida; order Ixodida; family Ixodidae; genus Rhipicephalus; species Rhipicephalus sanguineus. Next base: position 151,760,244 of record NC_051176.1, read on the forward strand.
TACGCGGTGATGTCCCCGAGTTTTCACCTTTGTGTTGCACAAGAACAGCAGCAGCTGTCAGCGAAGACGCTACCAAAATGACTTCTCAGGTCACGCCAGCACAAATTATAGTGGATCCGCCGATGACGCCCGAACCTTTCCACGGCGACGCATACGAAGACGCAGCGGACTGGCTCGAACACTTTGAGCGCGTCGTGAAGGTCAACGGCTGGGATGTGGATCGCAAGCTACGACGTGTTTACTTTGCGCTGGAAGACTCTGCACGAACGTGGTTTGAAAACCACGAGGCTGCCATCTTGTCCTGAGATGACTTCCGACGGGAGCTGCTTGCCACCTACCCGAGTACTGATCGCAGGGAGAGAGCCGAAGCTGCTCTACAGGCAAGAAACCAGCGGAATAATGAAAGTGTGGCCATGTATGTAGAGGACATGTCCCGTCTCTTCCGCCGAGCAGATCCGAACATGAGCGAGGACAAAAAGCTTCGCCATCTAATGCGAGGTGTGAAACAGGAACTGTTTGCTGGTTTGGTTCGGAGTCCACCGTCTACCGTCGCTGAGTTCCGCTCTGAGGCAGCCACAATGGAAAGAACGCTTCAGCAACGAGCGAGGATGTACAACCGGGATCTGGGCATTGCCTCCATAGACTCAGTGCCGGCTGTATTTGGAAACAGCGTGGAGTTCTTGCGTGAACTGGTGCGATCTGTAGTGCGAGAGGAGCTCCAGAGGCAGCGGTTGGACCATAGCGCTCCAGCTGTGTCGTCACTGGCCGACGTGGTGCGCGAGGAAGTGAGAATGGCCGTTCGGGATCCCCAACCCATTCGGGGACCTCAGCAATACGCCCAGACAGAAGCACCACCGCAGCGACCGCAGAGGTCCTCGTATGCCGACGCTCTACTGCAAGGGCCTCCCGCCCGTATGGACATCGCAGCCACTTCGGTGTACAGCACTGCGCCATCGAGCACGCCCCCGCCACCGGATAGGAGACCAAGGAAGACAGATATATGGCGCACTCCTGACAGAGTACCTCTCTGCTACCACTGTGGAGAGGCCGGTCACCTCTATCGAATGTGCCAATATCGCCAGGCGGGGCTTCGTGGTTTCGCAGTGAATGCACCTCGGCCTCGAAACGGTGAGCGTCCTTTCGAAATTGAGCAATACCTGTCAACTCGTCAGGGCCCGCATGACCTTCAGCAACATCAGCCTCTCTCCACAGCGCCACTGAGATATCGGTCGCCGAGCCCCCGTCGATCATCAGCCTCTCCCACTCCAAGGCGCCGTTCACAGAGTCCGCGTCGGGAAAACTAGAGTCAGCGACCTGTGAAGGTAAGGCCACTGCCGACGCTGAAACAGAAGAACCTCCATCGCTGACTCCGAACGACGACGACGGACTAAGAAGCCGCTGCAGTGATCGCGACGTCGCTTCCGACTTGCGTGTATTCGTCGACGGCTACGAAGTGAACGCACTAGTGGATACAGGTGCGGATTACTCAGTAATCAGTGGCGACCTTGCCAGGACACTGAACAAGGTACTGACTCCTTGGAATAGACCGCAAGTTCGCACCGCAGGGGGACACCTCATCGACCCGACGGGAATGTGTACGGATAGAATAGGAATAAGGGGCTTTACATACGTCGCAAGTTTCGTGGTGCTTCCGGAATGCTCTAGAGACTTAATTATTGGTATGGACTTCCTGAAGGCTAACGGCGCTGTAATTAACTTGCCGGAATCATGCGTCTCATTTTCTACGAGGCACGCGATTGCAACGTTTGACACAGAAGAAAAAGTTAATGATCTTTGCATTGCGGACGACGACGTGGTGGTACCTCCGAGGTCCAGCATAGCTGTTACAGTAAGGAGCAATGCGTTCAGTGATCATAAAAAGCTCGCCGACAGCAACACTGGACTCATACTCAAAAAGGGAATCTGCATGGCAAGAGGCCTTGTCCAGCTTCGTGACGGATGTGCTAACGTCTTTCTCACAAACTTTGGAAATGAGGTACATCATCTAGCAAAGGGAACCGTCATTGCTAGCATCCATGACTTCGTCCAAGTTGCGGACCTGAGCGCCTCTGAGACGTCACCACCTGATTCCCAAGACGTGGATTCTGTACTCGAGTCCATTGACATCGACCAGCGACTATTGCCAAGCCAGAAAGAACAAATAGAGAACCTCGTGAGAGAATTCGTCGCATGCTTTTCAATGTCATCCAAAGTCCGACGAACGCCTATTACCAAACATCGCATCATTGTCGACGAGTCAGTCAGACCTATCTACCAGCGCCCCTACAGGGTGTCACAAAAAGAAAGAGAAGCTATCGGAAATCAGGTCGAGGAAATGCTCAGAGACGACGTAATTCAGCCATCCGCCGGTCCGTGGGCGTCGCCGGTGGTACTTGTAAAGAAAAAAGACCAGTCCCTACGCTTCTGTATTGACTACCGAAAGCTGAACTCCATCACTAAGCGAGATGTCTATCCTCTTCCGAGAATTGATGATACTCTGGATAGACTAAGAGATGCGAAGTTCTTTTCTTCCCTAGACCTAAAAAGCGGATACTGGCAGATCGAAGTGGACGAACGAGATCGCGAGAAGACTGCATTCGTGACACCGGACGGGCTATACGAATTCAAGGTACTTCCATTCGGCCTTTGTTCAGCTCCCGCAACGTTTCAGCGGATGATGGACAGTGTGCTCTCCGGACTAAAGTGGCAGTCCTGTCTCGTTTATCTTGACGATGTTGTGGTTTTTTCTGCTACCTTTGAGCAGCATGTAGAACGACTGCGATCTGTGCTGAAAGCCATTAGTACGGCAGATCTGAGGATAAAGCCACAGAAATGTCACTTCGGTTTCCAAGCGCTCCTCTTTCTTGGCCATGTCGTCAGTGCTGAAGGCATTCGTCCGGACCCTGAGAAGACAGCGGCAGTAGAAAAATTTCCACAACCAACGGACAAAAAAGCGGTTAGACGGTTCCTGGGACTTTGCGCTTATTACTGTCGCTTTGTCAAAAATTTTTCGAAGATTGCCGAACCACTAACGCGGCTGACAAAGGACGACGCGCCTTTCATTTGGCTGAAGGAACAGCAGGATGCCTTCAACGAACTGCGACAGCGCCTTCAGAGCCACCCAGTCCTCGCACATTTTGACGAGAAAGCCAAGACTGATATTCACACAGACGCAAGCAACTTAGGTCTCGGGGCCGTGCTCATTCAGTGGCAGAATGGTGTAGAGCGGGTCATTGCGTACGCTAGTCGTACACTTTCGAAGGCCGAGATCAACTACTCGACGACAGAAAAAGAATGTCTCGCGGTGGTTTGGGCCATCAGTAAGTTTCGGCCATACTTATACGGCAGACCTTTCCGAGCCATCTGTGACCACCACTCACTCTGCTGGCTGGCAAATCTTAAAGATCCGTCAGGACGTCTTGCGAGATGGAGCCTGCGATTGCAGGAATACGACATAACGGTTGTCTACAAGTCCGGTCGCAAGCATAGTGATGCTGACTGTTTGTCACGTGCACCAGTTGAATGCACGGAAGCCGCCTCCACGGAAAGTGCACTAGACATTCCTTTTTTGGGAGCCGTGACTTCATCGCAAATGGCACAGCACCAGAAATCTGACCCTGAATTAGTGCTCTTTATCAAGTACTTAGAGGGACAGCCCGTCAATATTCCTCGTGCTTTTTCCCGTGGCTTGTCGTCGTTCTTCCTCCGAAATGACGTCTTGTATAAGAGAAATTTCGAACATAGTACAGAGACATTCCTGCTTGTCGTTCCTACAGCGTTACGATCCGAGATCTTGGAAGCATGCCACGATGACCCGTCAGCAGGACACTTAGGAGTGAGCAGAACGTTGGCACGTATTCGCACGAAATATTACTGGCCAAAGTTACAAAATTCCGTGCAGCACTACGTAGGAACTTGCCGGGATTGCCAAAGACGTAAAACACCACCACTGAAGCCAGCAGGTCTCCTCCAACCTATAGAGCCACCAGAAGCCCCTTTCGCACAAGTGGGAATGGACTTACTTGGCCCATTTCCCACTTCGTTGTCAGGGAAGCGATGGATCATCGTTGCAACGGACTATTTAACGCGATATGCTGAGACAGCGTCTCTTGTTCGGAGAACGGCCATCGAAGTAGCCGAATTCTTTGTGACCAACATCGTACTGCGGCATGGCGCTCCTAGAGTGCTGATCACGGACCGAGGAACAGCGTTTACAGCTGAGTTGACAAATTCCATTATGAAATTGACGCACACCTGCCATAGAAAAACAACAGCGTATCATCCCCAAGCGAATGGACTGACAGAGCGGCTGAATAGAACGTTGACTGAGATGCTGTCGATGTACGTGGACGTAGAGCACCGAACATGGGACAAAATATTACCGTACGCAACATTCGCATACAATACCGCTGTGCAAGAGACGACGCGAATGACACCTTTTCAACTTGTTTTTGGCAGAACTGTTACCACCCCCCTGGATGCAATGCTACCGGTCGATGACAACTCCGATCACGACGATAGTACCAGCGACTTCACGCAAAGAGCTGAAAAAGCAAGGCAGCTTGCGCGACATCGCATTCGGCAGCAACAAAAAGACGATGCCAATCGGTATAATTTGCGACGAAGAGACGTCAAGTACGCTCCTGGAGATAAAGTATGGGTATGGACACCCGTACGCGTACGTGGGCTTTCCGAAAAGCTACTTCGGCGTTATTTTGGTCCTTACAAGGTACTTCGCCAGCTTGGTCCTTTGAACTATGAAGTTGTCCCAGAAGAGCAAGTAACATCAGCGAGACGGCGGCATCGCACAGAAACTGTGCACGTCGTCCGAATGAAGCCATACTACGAAAGGCAATAATGTATCAAGCACCACTGTCGGTTGATGCCTGTTTCTACCGGCAATTACTTTAAATACCAGCCTGCAACCAAAACAAGCATCGGGACGATGTATTCTCGGAAGGGGAATAATGACGCAAGATACATTCAAATTACGTGCCCCAGCAATTGCTACGCCATCCACGTTGTCTACGGCGTGCGTGGGAAACAGAGGAAGCAAAGCGTCGATGGAGCACGCCAGGATCACCGCTGACAACTCAGGCACGTGCGAACTGCACGGGACAAGGAAAGAAGAGGTGCCGAACTCTGGTGAACAAGAGGAAGGCGTTCTTGCAGGATAGACATAGCCATTGTTTTATCTAACTTGTTTGTTTATAGGGCACAAGTTCGCCCAGTTTAAGCTGTCAATTAAAGTGTGCTTCTTGACCTTTGCGTGACAATATATATATATAATATATATATATATATATATATATATATATATATATATATATATATATATATATATATATATATATATATGCTGTAAAATATTGAAGGCAAAGAAACAATAACCATAAAAATTCCCATTTCATTTTGCACACTTCCGACTATCAGTGCGAACAATGCCGAGCCTGTTGGACAGAGCATAAAAACTCTTCTACGGTGTGACGAACGATCTCAGAACAGTAATGTGCTTTGTAGGTCCGTAGGAACGCTTGCATCAATCACTTCGGTATTAAATGCGAAGCATTTCTTAGCGAACCTTTGACACTTTGAGCGTTTCTATCTATACGTATCTATCTATCTATCTATCTAGCCGCCTACGTCTGGGTGTTCTCATGACCGCCTCCTTAACTTGGTGTAGACCAAAATTGGCATGGGAGGGTAAGAGGATTTGCCGAATATGACTGTCGGGTTCTGACATGAATAACGCGAAAATCCTGTCGAGTACGTCGTCAAACCCTTTCCTCCAGACACGTGTGGCACATACCCGTTTACCACGGGCCGCGGTGTAATGGTATGTGCCACAGGTGATAGACAGTTTATATCTACCCAGGAACGGCGAGAACAGACATTGGTCATTTAAATGCGAGAGCGTTCAGAAAAACCGACATCGGCAGTGTTGACCCGACGAATGGAAACAATAAAATTAGGATCCCAGCAGGAATCGAACCCAAGCATTCTGCGTGGCAATCAGGTATTCTACCACAGAGCCACGCCACGCCTATAAACTGTTTTGGAAAAACAGCCTATGCATGGGTAATGTCGGTTCAATGTCGATTGTGGTTGTGGTGCTGGCTATCTAATTTTACAAGAAAGCAATAAACACTACATATGTACCCCTACGATACAGGCGTCATATCAGATTAACGTCGGTGGTTCCAGTGTTTACTCCGCTTTTATGGCAGTCTAATAAACATTACATTTGTATTCCTATGATTCAGCAAGCTATACTGAAACATTGCTCGACCCTGGAGGAATACATTAACGAAAGTTACGTATGATATTGACATGACTGCATCACAGTGCACTTAGTTTCGAGAATACTGACGTATGTACTCTAACGTGAGGGCTGAAGTCACGTCGCACCATAAGTTACCCTATAAACGCTAGTGTTGTCGACGTGCCTGGTAAACCCACGATGTGCACACAGCTACTACACTTACAAAAACACGTCGATCCACCTCGTAACGCTTGGCGCAAAGCCATTAAATACAGCACAGAAGTACTCGCTGACTGCTTCGCATGAAACCGATTCCCACAACGCGTGGGATCTGCCGAATTTTTTTCCTGCCTTGTAACGACGAATAAGAGGGACGTGGACGCTGTTTCTCGAGATTTGAGGTTGTGCTACACAACAACAACATTTCAACGGAGGACACAGAGGAAGGTAACGTGTGCACATCAACTTTTCTGTTCCTCTGTCCTGCCGTGCATGCGTGCGCCAGCTTCCACACTCTCCTCTGCGTGTGTTGTCGGCGTAGGGCATTTCATCTGGCACTGATTAGGGTCCTCCCACTCGCGCTTTCCCGAAATTAGGCACTGCATTCTACCCCCCCACCTCCTCCGTTCACCTTTGTTACCCTTCTGAGCCGCTCGATTTTGAGTTTCCGTTTTCCCGCGCCGTTAATGATTAGCCAATCTATTAAAGAGGGAATCTATCCCGAAGAGTTGCCCCCATCAATGATAACCTCTTTTCATTTTGCTTTTCGTAGGTCTCTTTTCTTCTCCTTTGCATTCTATTAAACGCGTGTTTACATTCTCGACATCACGATAGAGAATCGTTGGACACGTTACCGCGTTACACTTTTTATGACCCCGTATCGGTGGTGCACGAGGGAGGGGGGGGGATTTGCTCAGAAAAGTACGAGCCTTCTGCCGGCGACGCTACCTCGATCCCAGCGTTGCGGAAACAACGCTAATGTAAATGAAAAAAAAAATGAAACCGCAGGTAGCCTAGCCGAAGGAAGACGCTGGAAAGCTAATCTTCGAATAGTTCAGTTATCTCGATGAGTGATGTCGGAAGCGCGATCCTATCGGTTCGACGAGCGAACTTTTTTTTATGTCACGTGTAATCAAAGTGAGCGCGCTCATCGATTGACTCTCCCATAATAGAGGATTGGCTGTTTATTTTTGTTTTCCTTAAAACGGCTCAATCACCCAAATGGAAGAAGAAAAATATGAAGGAAGAGGATTCCAATCATCAGCGTTTTTTTTTCTTAACCGCGAACATTATAGTGCCCCCCCCCCCTTTCCCTCAAAGTTATTTGCTTTAATTTCAATTCTTGTTCTTTTTTCTTGCGGCTCACGAACGAAATCAAAGTACAACCACACAACAAAAAAGTATATAGTTAGATATAATGTCAAAGTGCGTAATTATTTCTCACTTGGCGGACTCATCAGGTTTCCTTACGCACAGGCTGCCTCGTTACAGCCACTTCTATTATCTTCATGACCCTCTGATAGCAGTGTGTTTGCCACTAACTTCGTTAATAGGGTTAATAGGGTTCATATATCTCAGCAATGTGCTCCGCGGATGCACTGATAAAAACTACGCGACAAGAGGCACTGCGACTTTCGAAACTGGTGAATTCTGTCATGTCGTCTTGCATGCATCTACATAAAGTTAACTAGCTCAACGTCACTCACGTGTCACTTTTATAAAACCACGTTAATTTTAAAAAAAAACTACGCTCTTCCGTTCCCCTTCTCCCTCATTATACCGTCTTGTCACTGCCGCCTAGGAACGAGGAAAGAAGCTTCAGTTATCGCAAAGTGTAACCCGAAATTTAATTAGTGCCAAGCTGCGGCGAGCTTCCAAGCTGCAGCGGTAGCAGCTACCACACAACTTTCCGACGGATCGAGCAACAGTCAAAGGAACGATGATATTGTTTTGCACGCCGCGCTCGACGTTATGAATGGAACAGCGTGGAAGTGCGTTTGCCGTATTTAGTATAGATATATATATTTCCTATATTTTGTTCAGAGGCCTTTCTAGACCACCCACTCCTTGCGCAATTCACATCGTCTGACGCCGCGGTTCTACGCTTCTGCCACGTAATGTTACTCGTATTAACGCGACACCTCGCACTACATGACACATGTATAGGTGTGCTTTCCTTTTTCTTTCCCAACTAGCTTCAACCACTGTCGTGGCTCTGTAGTACAACAGCCGCTTGCCCGTATAGAACCTGGGTTCGATTCCGGCACGGACCCATCATTTCTATTATTTACATTCATCGCCATTTTTCGCTCACGAACAATGCCGATTTTTCGCTCGATTTTTCACAACCAAAGACACCGACACCGAAATTTCTGCGACAAGGGCTCTTTAACGCTATTGCGTTAAAAATCAGCGTTCGAGCCAGAGTCGAACCCAGCCATTCTTCGTCGCGGTAAAGTAATGTACCACAGAGCCACGCTTGTGCTTAAAGCTGCCTTCGGGAAAAACACCCTAAACAATTCATGTCGGGCAAGAAATCACGTTAGCAGATGTAATATTGCGTGGCGGAAGCGTTGAATCGCACCAGGCCAATCCACCACGTGGATTGCGCAACTTGTGAGTGGTTTAAAGCTGCCCACCCATTACTAAGGGTTCAGCCATAACTCGTCATCACCTCCATCACCATCATCATCATCAGCAGCAGCAGCCACAGCATCAACTAATACCCTTGTCACACGGGTCGTCTAACCACAGTTAAGTACAACGGCCGTTAAGTCTAACGGCTGTTGTACCTTGTCACACGACAACCCTAACTGCAGTTAATCCGCTAACGGCCGTTTTCGTAAACGGAGGTAGGCAACCCCTGTTAGCACCTTAAACTGACAACATGGCTGCCTCCATGTCGGACGCGAGCAACTCGGCTCCCAGCGAAATATCAAGCCAAAAGCGTGTCAACTGGACCGTTGCGACGATGGAGGCGTTGATACGCATTTGGGAAGATAAATTACCGGCTTTGAGGTACCAGTTTGTCCGTGCTGCAAAAATATCGTGTGCATTTCACGAGATTGATACAGAGCAGCGTTCGTTCATTGAACAGGGCTTCACGCTATTTGATAGACGCGCATCAAAACACGCTGCTGACGCGTCCATAATCGAGCGTGAAGCCCTGTACAAGGCGGTGTAATAGCGGTGTTGCACGAACGCAGCCATGTATGAACTAAAGAACGCTTAGAAGCGCTGCAAACGTGTGACAGCGCCTCTGTCTGGTTTACGGTAACTGTGGTTACGTCCGTTAACTGCAGTTGGGGATAACAGCGGTTAAGCTTACCCGTGTGACAAGGGTATAAGTGTGCAAGGCAGGTGCACGTATAGTCTTACAGACGCGCAGTGGGTGTACTTCGCAAATGTACTTGCAGTAGGCGCCCTAAGAGAGTTTACAACGGCCAATGTCACGCGTAGAGAAGTTCCTTCCCACACGGCACGGCTGAGGTGTCCAGCGAGAAGCGAAACACGGTAAGCGAATGAGAACGTGATGCGAAGGGGACATGATAACGCTGTACGCGTTCCACTCTAAGCCGAAGCTTGAGTGTCCTCCAAGTTTTGATCCCAATACTTGCACGCTCACCGTACTTCTGTTTTCGCCAAAGGTATCGCTGTAATTACTTCTGAAATCGTTTATGAAGCACGCGTTACGTATAACATTGCTGCTATCCATATGTGCTGTTCTCATTTACGTGCGGTGACCGGCTGCCGACCCAAAAGACGCGGGTTCGATCCCTACAGCGGCGGTGGCATTTCTCGATGGAGGCAAAATGCTAGAGGCCCGTGTACTTAGATTTAGGTGCATGTTAAACAACCCCAGATGGTCCAAATTTTCCGGAGCCCTCCAATACGGCGAGCTTCATAATCATACCGTGGTTTTGGCACGTAAAACCGCAGAAATTATGTTCTCATTTAACGTCGATCGTTCGTGACTCAGTGAGTAATTAGCCGGAATTGTACCGTAATGTTGTAATGGTGCTGCTGGTGAATCTGACAGTTGCACACAATAACCAATTTCTGTGGCAATATGATTGTGCTTTTCATTCTCTTCTTTTTGTGCTTTTGCAACGGCATCGACTAACGTGAGTGTGTAAGTTACACTTATGAACCAAATAGTCCCCACCGTACAGCTGGTAATCCGCCTAAAAGCGGGTTGCTACGTTTAGCAGTTGGACACACCTCAACATTGTGACAAATAGTTACAAATAGTTACTGCGTTAAATATAGTAAACACAACACAGGCTTCACAAATGTGTGAACATCCCTGTCCGCTCGGTTCAGGCACAAGGTCATGACGATGCGGACCACAATGCTCACTCTTTGTCGCTTTCGCCCATCCACCAGTTTTCATTGTGCGAGAAACTTCTACGGCACGCATACACTCCTACGTCAGCTTCCTTTCCCACAGTTTTTCTCGGATCCCTCTCCGGAGACTTCGGGCTGCGGCGGTCCTTATACCGGTCACCACATAATTGTACTTCGGTTCACATACCGTACGAAAACCGGAGCCCGAAGTGATCAGCTCCTGCATCTGCACCGGGTGCACGCCATCTATACACTGGACGTACCGTGGGACAAAGGCAGTCCGCGAAAATATATTTAGGAGAGAGCGAACTTGCAAGGTGAACAACCTAAGTAGCTATAAACAACGGCTGCAATGAGCAACATATTCTATCAGTCGCTCTTGCAGTATCTGCAAGAAATGCAACTTTATACGATTACGTTTAATTTCATTGATATATTGCCGCGCGTTCCAATGCATGAGAGACACAATTTGTAAATAGTGTACTATGACTTCACTGTATAACCTCTTGTCTAACAGGCGCCCGCAAAGCACCGAAGCAGTGCCTGCAGCTACATCAGTTTGGCTCCAATGGACATCCCCTTCCTCTCCGATAAACTGAAAGGTAAGAAAAGAATACTGGCAGAATAAACCGAACCGTTCAGGAAAAGTGCTCCTGGCTCTCACAGTGGTGTGTAATAAACCGCACGAAAGTGACAGCCAAGAGGCACCGGCCATGGGCGACCACTCTACGAGTGGCTGACCGAAGGAAATAGAAACAAGTTGTGTCCGCAACAAGACTCGCGTGCTGCAAACACGGAGGAATGACTGGCAGCTTCTCTTCACCGGGACTTCCATAACAGGCCGCCGTGGGATGATGCGGCACAACCGCTCCCCAGCTCGGAGTGCGGATGCATTCCGCGTCGTCAGGTCGGCTTGGGCAAGACTTGGCCGGTTGCGCAACGCACGCTCGAGTGAACATTGGCACGCCAGAGGCGCCCGCACACGCACCTATATTCGAGCGAGCGAGCGTAGTCGAGAGGTGGCCTTTCTCCCGCGCAGACTACTACGCGAGGCCGCTTTCTATTGAAGGGGAAACGAGCGCCGAGGTGCCGATGTGTGTGTGTGTGTGTGTGTGTGTGTGTGTGTGTGTGTGTGTGTGTGTGTGTGTGTGTGTGTGTGTGTGTGTGTGTGTGTGTGTGTGTGTGTGTGTGTGTGTGTGCGTGTGCGTGCGTGTGCGTGTGCGTGCGTGCGTGCGTGCGTGCGAGCGTGCGGGGTGGTTGCGTGTATGAACGAGGAAAAGGGGCCGGACTCGCAAGTACGGCCAGGTGTGTGTGTGCGCGCGCGGGCTGGCGCAGAGCGTCAGAGGAAGCAATGCACGAGCCGCCCCGTTCTGCGTAGAGTGGTGCTGCGAGTAGTCGAAAAGGAAGATACGCGCCGACGCCCAGTTTCGCAGCATGGGAATCGTACGGGATTCGACGCGCGATGTGTTATCGCCGGATTTCGCGCCTGCGAACCCCCCCCCCCCCCCCGAAATTTTTTCCCCCATGGGATACAGAGCACAGATGACACTCGACCCCACTTATCTGCCCAGACCCAATGTTGTATCAAGGAGGTCCCCCCCCCCCCCCCGGCCGACAAAAAATGTCTGCCTACGTCACTGGTTCGGAGGAATGGACCACCTACTAGTGCACCAGTCTGCAGTCTGGCCAAGCATGATGCAGCATTGCAAGGGTGTCGAGTTGCGTCCTTTTTTTTTATTTCATGCGAAGCATTCTCTGCCTCATTCTCGGCACATTGCGGGAAGTGGCTAGGTATTTCCTGTCTCGCCACACTTCCGAACCCATGAAATGAAAGGAATGCCCACAATGTGATTGAATGTCCGCTTTCGAGCACAGCGGCCCGATGCTCTAATCACTATAGACGCCCCGATCATACGCATACTATTTTTTGGTGCTAACTTTGGCTAGCTCCGAAACGTTTGGAGCGCGCGTCACGTGCCAGTTTCTTGTGTTGCTAGGCATAAACCCGTAAGGGTGAGGCGCTTACACGGGTCTATACGGTAAACAAAGCAGTATTTTAAAAAGAAGTGCTTATGCCAGAATTGTTCGTAAGAGAACATTTGAGCCAATCCGGATGCTAGACATAATTAACAAAGTCTGCTGGCCAATGGCAAGAAAGCATAAGAACAAAAAGATATGTGGATTACCATGATCTCATTTCCATTTCGTCTTTATGGCTACACGCAGCATGTATCCCCATTGATTTATGATTGCTCGCTAGAGTCGCATTATATTACGTAAGCGCTACTTCGAAGGCAACTGCCATCATTTGAACATTGCGTACTGCTTTACGGCGTATCTTGCAAAAGCATCGCCCGCAATAAGAACGGATGAACTCAACGAACTAACGAAAAAACAAAGTAAAACAGGGGCGACAAAAACAGCGGACCGAGGCTCAGATTCTCGCCGGTAACCACGATTTCGTGGGAGCGCTTGCTGCATATATAGAGAGCGCTGTCATCCTGATTGCGGCGCAGGCATTTCCTAACTCTTATACGAAGACCTACGCGTCGCCTCATGTCTGATAACTTATCGTGGAATCTCCATATTGATGATATTTGTTCATCTGCCTTTCGCAAACTATGTCTCCTTAAACATAAACTTAAAACTGCTCCCACAAATGTTAAACTGCTCTGCTACACTGCCCTTGTGCGACCAAAACTAGAGTACGCGTGCATAGTATGGGACCCTTACACTAAGCGTAATATTAACTCTCTCGAACGTATTCAAAGAAAGGCTGTTAGATTTATATTTAACAAATTTTCCCCGTTGGACTCACCCTCAGATTTAATGCAAACCAATGACATTCCCTTGTTAGAGGCACGAAGACAAAACGCTAGATTAGAATTTCTTTATCAACTTTGGAACAAAAAACTAGCTCTAGATCCATCCCCGTATTTGACGCCCTTAACTAGCAGGCCCACTCGACACCAACACCCAAACGCCTTAGCCCCATATTTTGCTCGCACTGACCTATTTAAGTTTTCATATTTTCCGAGAACCATTAGTGAATGGAACTGCCTTACTGATACATGTGATCCAACTGCAAAATAACGTTCTTCACCCTTTATTATTGTTGTGTCATTGCTACTTCTTTTGTATTTGTATTTGTAATAACCACCCTGCATGGACCACGAGTCCGCAGTATTGAATAAATAAATAAATAAATAAATAACTGAAGAATTAAAATGCTATCTTGGTACACAGACGCGTTCGATTTTTTAAGAAGGCGTCAGCACGACCACGTCAATCCATGTGGACCGAAAGTATGTATACGTAGAATCATCCTTACTTTCAGCGGCATCCAATTTCACCACCCGCCGCTCGCTGCACGCTATCATGCTTATGAATGCGTGACGTAAACGGATCGTTACGGTGACGACAGCAGCTCGCAATTGACTCAGTTAACTAAGAGCGGCTGGCCAGGGTCCCTGCTCATTCGCGGATTTAACGATGTACGATGTCGTAATGATCGCGTGTGCACTCGCAGACCGCGCGCGCTTCCTTGGTCCAGTTTTCCCTGTAACTTCCCCCGCGCCAGCGAAGGTCGATTATGTCTTTCCCAGTCGATTTGTTCGCTATAAGGCAAAACGACGGGCCGGTACGCTCTTTCTTATTTACTTTCTTTTTTCTGTATCGAGTATGTCTCGGTCGTCGTTGGAGCACTTTTCCGACAGTTTCCATTGCCGCTGAAGCTTCCACATCTGCAGTGCCGTTCACTGCTCAGACATTACGGTGCTCGAACGTTCAGCGCGAAGTTGCGGGTTCGATTCCCAGACGTGACATTGTGAAAATGTCCGTCCCTGCACGTGCTAGCTATACCGTATCTCATATAGACGAACTATTTAGAATTAATCTCGCAGTTGAGAGATGAAAAATTCGTGAACACGAGTTGTCGCTGTAGCCGACATTTCGACAAGCGGACTTGTCTTCTTCAAGGCTGCAAGTGACAAGAAGAAGACACGTCCCCTTCTCGAAGTGTCGGCTCCAGCGACAACCCGTGTTCACGAATTTTTCGTCTCTTCAAGCTCCCATTTTCTCCTGAACTTCTGCCTTTTTTTTTTTAATCTCTCAGTTAACGTTTCTTTCATATAGCAAATTGAAGCATCTGGACTTGCTTTAAGCGCCATGAACCATCGCACTGACGCCTGTCACTGATAACACTAACGATAATAACTGAAGCAGACGTAATGCGCCCAAGAGCTGCGTAGCATAGAGCTTCAATATCGCACATACTTTCGAAGCGGTGCTGTACCTTGGAAGTGCACGCGCGAAAACAACGTCGCCGACGGCGGGAGAGCGTAACGTTGCCGGCGGCGGCTTCCCCGCCTATCCGTACACGAGCAACCCGTGAGATCTGGGTCGGCCACCGGCGCCGGAGCTCGCCAATACTCCCTTACCGTCTACGAGCGCACGGCTACTTACGATATGCGGCTGATTACCTGACCTTCACCCCTTTAGAGACATGCGCTTCCTTCTTGCCGTTACGTTGCGCTCTGCATGTCGGCTCCTTTCTTCCGCCTTTTCGAACCGACGTGATCACGGCGAAGTGGCCTCTTTTTTTTGTTGCGCACTTGTTCGTCTTCTTATATGATTATGTATATAAAACTTGATTCAACTTAATCTTCCCTCTCTCTCTAATATATATATATATATATATATATATATATATATATATATATATATATATATATATATATATAGATAGATAGATAGATAGATAGATAGATAGATAGATAGATAGATAGATAGATAGATAGATAGATAGATAGATAGATAGATCGTCACGTGAGCTTTTGGTCTGTCGTAACACAGATGGCGCATTTCCTGCGCGCCCGGGGCGCTCAGTTCCAATAACGCCTGGATCGGGGTCCTCAATGATTAATATCTCAAGCTACGCGTGTTTTTTGAGATTTTAAAAATGTGTCATGTTCTACGCATACCAGACTTCACTTTACCCTTTGAATTGAACACTGACGCCTCACATTTTGGGACTGGTGCAGTGTTGTATCAAAAATGTATTGAAGCTTCCGGCCGAGAAAAGCGACACGTAGTAGGTTATACCCCGGTCACACTGCACTTACGCTCACAGAGTGTCACTTTGGCGGCGCGCTGCTACACGAGAAAGAGAAGTGTGCTTTGGAAATGATGGCAGTGGCAATTGGTGGTTTAGTAGCGCAACATATATTTGTTATTTTTGGCAATGCTCGCTGTTTAATAGCGTATTATAGGCATGAACATAATTTACAATAAACTTTGCGCGCAAATGAAGTAAATATTGCAACCGCATAACATCATTGGTCATCGCGAGCCGAGACAAGACAGTGTCATATCCAAGACGAATCGAAAGCAGAAATGGCGGACTCCGGTACAGAAGGCACGTGTAGTGGTGACGGGCGTTTGGAGCGTGTTTTGGCAGCACTCATTTGCTCCTCCCAAAGGCGTATGAGCGCCCGCGTCTTTGCGCCGGACCACGTTGTCTTCGTGGAAGTGGCACCCGTGGCACACGCCATCGCAAATGACTAAATAATGACTGACCCGCCCATGTGCAAGGACTAGTAAACAACGCGACGGACGCGGCATTGCACGGGTTGTGCTCCCGCATCCCCCTAGCGGACGTGACCGCAAACTGCCCGAGGGCGAAAGTAGCGAGTTTTTTTGTTGTAGTATGATTTGTTTGAATACATGGCAGTATTCCTAATAACGAGATCGATGTTTTAAAAATACCATGATCACCGCGTTTTGCATTAGCGTATTTATTTGCAAGCCACTGTTACCGAGGATAGACACTCCGTCGCAGCGAAGTGAGTTTGGCGAACGCACTTGCCGGCATGTGTACTTTGCAGCGAGTGTCACTAAGCGTTCCTGTGTGACAGCGTGCAAATGACACTAGCGGTGAAGTGTACTCCCTCAAAGTGCACTTAAGTTGCCCTGTGTGACAGCTGTATTACTAAAGTTACACCTTCAAGCCGTCTGAAACTAACTACGCGACTACTGAAAAGGAAGCACTGGCTGTTCTGAAGGAAGTTGAGTACTTCCGTACGTACCTGGAAGATACGAAGTTCACTTTGCTCAACGGTCACCAGGCCCTCACTCATCTCTTGAATATGACGCATACTAAAGGACGTATCGCCGGATGGGTGAATCACTTGCAGCAATTTGACTTTACCATCTCGCACCGTCCAGGACCGCTTTTAAAGGGACACTAAAGAGCAAAACGATTTTTCTCGCATTAGTAAAGTAGTCTTCCACGATACCAAAAACACCACGCTTGCTGCGAGAAGACGCTTCATAAGCGAGAAAACGCGCAAAAAGAAAATACAGGTGGCGACGCCACTTTGGAATTCCCGCACCATTTTCCGTGACGTCACATATTTTTGACGGTGCCTGCTTGGGCCTACGTAATTCCTAATCGTTTAAATCGAAGTACATTGTTCTCTGAGGGGGCCAGAGACTTGACATAACGAGTTTGTGGAAATTTCGTCGAGCCAGTGGCGCCAAAATACGTTAAATGCTCTTTGAAACCTTTTACGTCACGAATTACAAAGTTCAGCTCGAAATTTAAAGATGAAACTTTGAACTTGGTTTTCTCCTCTAATAATAAACCTATGGTGGTGAAATAAACTACACAAGAGTTCTCTGAGCACACTTTATCGATCTAAACCAATTCATTATTCTCTTTAGTGTCCCTTTAACCGATGCTGATGCTCTATCAGGGTTGATGGTACAAAACAACACAGAACAATCCGAAGAAATCAATGAAGTGAAGCTGTGGGAAGGCTCCGAAGAACTGTTTTTTACCGAAGGTCGGTATCAAGTCCCACCAACGCTACAGAGTCCTCTATTTGTACCACGATAGCCCAGAATCTGGAGGACACGACGGATTTTGGCGCACCTACAACAAGTTGGTCAAGAGATTTACGTGGCCTCACATGAAGAAAGACGTCAGTCAGTACGTTCGTTCATGCCATGTGTGTCAAGTACACAAAGGCAAGTATAAACAGCCTACGGACGCCATGATACTACCTTGCCACTCGAACGTGCCTAATGAAGTAGTTCACCTGGATTTCGCCGAACTAAATAAGAAACGGAAAGGGGTCAGAAAAACTCAAGCTTTTCTTCTGGCCATACATGAATGGACCACGATGGTCGCGGCACGAGCAGGAAAAGAAGATGCAAATAGCGTCATAACCCTCCTCGAAAGAGACATGTTTAGGACTATATACGCGGACAATCGTATGTGATAACGGCCCCGCGTTCAAGAGTGAAAAGTTAGCTAGATGGGCTCGAGATCACTATATATCGATCAAGTTCTGTGCGCCCTACCATCCCGCGGCGAATGGGCTTGCAGAACGTGCCGTACGGGACGTGAAACAGTACATCAAGATGTACGATAGTTTTCCTGGTGGATGGAAATGGTCTTTAGAAGCAGCCGTGAAACATCATGATCGATCCTACACAAGTGGCTTGGGGTGCAGTCCACATTACGCTTCTTCAGGAGAAACCCCTATTCTGCAGGCAGACCGTGAGTTGGGACTCTTGGAAAGCCTCAAGATCGTCGAGCAGAGGCAACAAAAATCACAGGAGGAGAGGTACCGAAAACGTATGGAAAAGAATTTCGACAAGAGGCATCGAGCAGACATGCCAGACATTCAAGTCACCGACCTCGTACTAGTGAGGAAAGGAATAAGAGATTCCAGTGCAAAATTTTACGGTCCTTACTCACCTCATCGCACGTCGCCTCCATCGATATGCGACCGCCGCGGCCAATAAGATGCTATACGATGCCTCAACGCAGTAGTTCAGCGGTAGTTGAAATCTCGGAGCGGTCACTTGCTGTTTTTTTTTTC
This sequence comes from Rhipicephalus sanguineus, assembly GCF_013339695.2. NCBI lineage: Eukaryota > Metazoa > Arthropoda > Arachnida > Ixodida > Ixodidae > Rhipicephalus > Rhipicephalus sanguineus. Next base: position 151,778,742 of record NC_051176.1, read on the forward strand.
TTTCTTCCATTCCGTCGTTGTAATGTCATTGGAGTTCAAATGAATGACGAGCGAAATGTTCTCTTTAGAGAGCGCTTTTTTTTTTTTTGCAACGGTCTTACTCAGTGTTTGAGAGGCCTCTTCCAGTGGACGCCATGGCGGAAGCTTTTGTGGAACGAAAGAAAGTCGGGGAGCCGGCGTACGATTCCTCACTGAACCACATTTAATAACGCAGAGCACACACTGCGTAATAGATGTATAAGAAAAACGCGTATCTGTCATTTGTCTAGCGAAGGGCGTTATCGTCGAGTATTCGCGCGGAACGATACCTATATAGCAAAGGAGGCGGCGAGTTTGGGTTGCTATAACGTGCGTGGCACGGCACGCATCGACAGACGTCTTCGGGCGTGTTGGAGCCGCAGCTATAGACGCGCAAGCACAATATATCTCGCGAAACGATCGTGCCTACTCCTTTCGTTTTTTTTTTTTTCGTTTTGTTTTCCTCCGCCCGTGTGTGTTTTCAAGCACTGTTCTCGCTTTCGGGACGTCGGTTTCGCTGCCGCGACACGTTTCGGCGTCGTCAGGTGCTTCCCCCTCCTCGAACGTGGTGGCAAGAGAAGCGGCAAAATCGCTCCACGCCGCGCGGCATCTCCTTCTCCTCGTCGTCGAAGAGACGCCGCAAAAACGTGCGTCCTCACTTCGAGAAGACAGTGCGCTCTTGCGGCGCCAGCAGCTGCAGCGAGGACGTCTTTTCTCTCACGCGCGTGTCGTCTTGTTTTGGGACGCCTTCGTCTTTCCGAGCGCGCGACCGGAAGACTGCCCCCCCCCCCCCCCTCTCCCCTTCCTGTTGTACTTCTCTCATTGTGTTCTTGCGCAGGCGTGAACGCCGGCGTTGTGGCTGCTAAGGGCTTCCTACAACGCGCATGTAGCTTACTTACACGGACTCTCATGCTATGCGGCAGGTATCTCAAACACGCGGCCCGCGGCGCCTCTGGTAGCGGCCCCTCTGGTATGGGGTGAAGACAGCTCACATGGTTGTCTTCACCCCATAATGTCTTACGACTTTGTGACTGAAACTTTGTGACCTTGCTAAATTGCACTCACACTATTTTCTCGCCTATTGCGATTAATAACGTTTTGTTCGGGTATGCTACCCAGACGAGACTTGCCTCAAGTGTTCTTTTCGTGAGGACCCCATGCGGCGGTGGATCAAAAACTCTGTGTTACACAATCGGCGTCCAGATTTTAGTCATTCTGCAGATCGAAGTCAAGATGGTGTGCGAATCCTCTGACGCCACATTCCCTTCAGAAATGACCCATATATGAGATATGGGAAAGGCCTAGCCTCTTTCGAATCTTTCGTTCAATTCTCTTCAATTCCCCCCCCCCCCCCCCCTCCCTCCGCTCCGACTTCGTTCGCTGTCCCGGCCATTGCCGGATTAAATTTCTTGACTGCGCCCCGCTAGCTGAAGCTGAGTTTTAGACCCCTGCTATACGGCAACACCCGGGTAACTACTGAAAGCCGGCAGTGTGATAGCTGGAACTGCGCACCTATAGAGTGGATCGACGAGAGCCCCACACGCTGCTACGGTGTTTAAAAGTTATATCGATTTGTTTATGTAGCTGGGAACTATACGCAACGAGTTCCCGCGCGGTAATTTTCGCCGGATGCTTCGCTTCAGCACAGCCCCAACCACCGGTGTAAGAGAAGGGGGCCGCTGTGGCCGCGTCGAGCTACTGTGTTACGCTGCAAAACATTGGCGAGAAACTGCGCTCGTCCGCATAAAATCGACCAGTCTTTGCAAAAGATTAGGGCGGTGATCTGCAGTTCGGCTTGCACCGGTCAGTACTCTCGTGCAGTTCATACTGAGGCTTAAACGTGAACACGGGTGTTGTTTTCTCTTTTTTTTTTTTTTGCAGCAGAACATGAGGCGCACTCACTCCTTTTGCATACACCAGCCTGAGTTACTGCATGTACCAGGAAGCACATGCGAGTGTGAGGACAACACACAGCTACTTTTCATTCCATAAAACGAAACCACGATCTTCAAGGCTTGTTATCTGGACCGCAGACAGGAAAACTTCAGGAAAACAGCTTCGGCCTCATCTTTATGCGACAATATTCTGTTTTGCCTCTTGCACAAACACACACGTTTCTCGATGTTTGATCTGCGTAAGAAAGGTAGATTGACAACCACCCGTTTGTAGCACGAAGCCACAAGAGTATCGTGAAATGTGTTCGTGGAGCAGAGATGACGTCATGTGGAAACCGTTAACTGAGCAAGCGTTACGCTGGTATTTCCGCACAACGCAAGAAATGTAACAATGATCTGCGTTTTCATTTTAGCAACTTTCATGTAAAGCCGTTCGTTTACCGCTTGTTTTGCTCGGATCACTGAAATAAAATTATTTTGTCTGTATCTTTCTACAAAACAATAAGCATAATTAGTGCGAACTTTTTGTTGCAGACGGGGGGTTCAGCATGAGTGTCATCTTTTGCAGCAACTTGCTCTTCCGATGGCGCAATATAAGTGCTGGCGTTTTACGTTACGAAACCACGTGATTATGAGACACGCTGTAATGGAGAACTTCGGATTAACTTCGACCACCTGATGTTCTTTGACGTGCACCTGAATTTAAGCACAAGAGTGTTCTTTGCGATTCGCCTCCAACGAAATGCGGCCGCCGGGGCTGGGGATCCACTTGTGACAGAGGCATCGGCGGGGACGAGGGGCGCCGGAAATTGTTCTACGCGTCGTTTTGTCTGTGGACGCGATCCACCAGAACCTAGCCACGTGCAGCGATCGCTGTAAAAACGAGTGATCAGTGACGCTATATGACTATAAATTTATTCGACGCTTGTACCTACTCAAAGGGCGCCCTTCATCAACAGAAGTCGGTGTTTGATTCCCATACGACGTTTACGTCATTCTGGAATGGCCCTTCTCATCTAAATTTAGTACGCAGAGTATTTCTCTGTCCGTGCATATCGTTTTCTACATTATGGAAACGAAATTCTATAGCGGGCAGCCCTCTGCTCCAGTTATTTCTTGTTTCTGTAACTTCTTTTTTTGTTCTACGCCAAGATTGAATTGAGCTGGCCGACGAGAGTTCTAAGCGGGACGTACTTACGTTTATGACCTTCCCAACCATATTTTACGTACATAGGCGAAATACAAATCCTATAATACTTCGCTTAGCGCAAATGCACCTCCTGCATCGCATCCCGATCTGTGCTTAGCCTTTTCTCTTGTCTTTCCCTGTACTCGTACAATACGTGCGCCCGGTCCGCTTGGGCGCTTTTACCGTATATATATACGCGTCGATATCGGTCTTCGTCAATCCGTTTATTTTACATACGTTATCCACGAGCATCGCAGCCCATGGAAGCTGGATTTTCCATTTGCACGTTTGCCAGAGCGAGGTAGACGTTATTTTATCTGAGATCCGCGCGGAAGCCATCAGATGGGGTTGAAATAAAAACAAGAAAACGCAACCCCCGTGGAGCTGTACATTATTCATTCCTCATAACTACGTGGTTAGGTTATACCCCAACCCCTCTTCTCTTTTTTGCAAATTACCCACTCGCACCTTTTGCTCGTTACACAAATTTGCCTTAAAAAAAAGCTGCTCGATTGCCGAGTGCCAACGGACGCTTCGCGGTAGACCAATTTAGTACGAGGAAAGGAGCACCACGCGCGCTCGTCCACGCGTGCAATCACCATGTCGTGCGGTACCTCGCACCCGAGCGGCCGACGTGATCGGAGCTCGTGGCTGACACTTTGCGGTCTGCAGGCTGCAAGCTGAGTGGGTTTAGGTACGGGAAGAGAGTTACCTTCCGGAGAGGGCACAATAATGCGTCAACGTGACGTCACAGCCGCGAGAGGCAGTGAAACCGGTCGACAGCGTAGCCAAATTCTTTTTTTAGACGGGTGGTTTAACCATACTTTATGTATGTTCGTGCGTGCGTGCGTTAAATTTTCGTGGGGGGGGGGGGGGGGGGGGGGGGAGGGAGGGCGCGTTCTGGCTACGCAGCTGGACGCCATCTATTACACGTTCGGTCTCTGTTTTCTTACCTTGGATCACAGACAAGTAAAACTGACTACCTATACAGAGACGATAGGCATCTAGGCAGCGTTTTGGATAACCGAAGCCGGCAGCAACATACAAGCTATCAAAAGCATGCGAAAAAAAAAAAAAATCTCGACGGATTCCCGGAACAGCGATGCACCAAATGAATTTCCGAACGTTCCGTCTAAAGCACCGTGAAAGAGATGTTTCCCCGACAAATCCCGCGACATAGTTTATGCTCATGGAATATCAAAGCCTGCGAAATATACCACAGTTTTGGCAGTGCAAGGACTATAAACCGCTTTTCCAGCAAGGCATTACCGCAATCGCAGCATTCTCTTCATGGGCGGGGTAAGGTTGATCACCGAGCTGTTCTTAAGTCATTAGAACGACACGGTTTGAAAGGAAAACTCAAATAAGCTAACGTCAATGGTTACATCGCCTCAAAAACTTCTCACCTTCAATAATTAAGCAATGGTTTTGGGGACAAAAGAAGGGAATTTAAGGGCTCGTTTCTTTCTTTGACACTCGCCGTCATGGCTGCAAGCGGCGCTGACTAACACTCCCAGGTCTGCACGCACATAAATACCCGATAAAGTGGAGGTATACCGGTAAAGGTTGCAGGTTCGGTCAGTGCCGGATACAAGTTGTCTTTTCGTCCGCTTTACTTTCTTCGCATTTATATAATAATTAGTACAATGCACTTAAAAGAGCACAAATAACGCCCACTATACCTTCCTTAGCTTAACTATCTGTTGGTTTGCATTAAGGCTTTTGGGACAGTCACTCCTGATGGAAAGATTCCGCTGACTTTCTTGGAGTGGTGAGAGAAAGTGAGCCCCTGAGAGAAGAGATCTTGGGCTTCGCGCGACTGCAGTGCGCGTGCTAGAGCAGTGCTGCTCCGCTTCAAAAAAATGCACAAGCCTGCATGGCTGCTTGCGTCGAACAGGACGCCCAACTCTGTTTGTGCCACGTCATCTTCCGCATTCCTCACTGCAAATTGGCCTACCGGGTTCAGCCTGGTTAACCGCCCTGCTTCTTGCTTATGACTTATTTATCTCAATTAACATTTTTTACCCCAACTTGACTTATATGACAGTGAGCACCGTTACGTGTTTCTTAACAAATATCATAACATACGGAACATATCATGACCACTTACACAGCTGCCATAATATAGATTGCTGATTGCATTAACGTTGCCAATCATCTCCAAATGTTATACACTCACTCACTCACTCACTCACTCACTCACTCACTCACTCACTCACTCACTCACTCACTCACTCACTCACTCACTCACTCACTCACTCACTCACTCACTCACTTACTTACTTACTCACTCACTCACTCACTCACTCACTCACTCACTCACTCACTCACTCACTCACTCACTCACTCACTCACTCACTCACTCACTCACTCACTTACCCAATATATTGGTCATTTCCAACAACCACCTATCCGAGTGGTTGATTTCAGTGAGAGTGTGGCCACGGCTTTGTGCAACCCGGTATGACGAAGAGCAAGAGTAAAGAAGAAAAAAGAGGAAAGCGTATATTTACAGCTAGAAGACGGATCCAGATTAATGAGGTGTTAATGAACGTGTAATTAAAGAGCGACCTCGGCCAATAGCCCACGTCAAGCAGCGTCCACGCCGCATGTCGCGCCGGCATACCTATATATCCTTCCCGCTTTGTCCAATATATAAAAGCATATGTATGCGCGCGTCTGTGATGCGACCGCTGAAGAATTTTGGTGCCGCGTTCGCTCGTGCAAGCCGATTGGGCAGCACCGCCTGTTTTCCGACACCTGCAGATATACACGCAAGGTAAAGCTCGGACACGACTCGAAATTGTTTAGATAGCGCTGCGTGCCGTTGGCCTACAATTCTCGCGACTGAACCGACCGCGACAGCTAGCAACTGTCGTTGCCGGTACAAACCATGGCCGCAAGTATGTAATATGTATACGCGGTTCCCCCGACCCTTCTCCTTCCATCGCTCCGCATTCGTGACATCTGTCTGTATGTCCCTTTCTTTCTTTGCTCGTTCCTTTAACGTTTTTCGCCAGCCTGCATGGGTGCCATACCTGGCGAAAAATGTATAGGCGCGCGCGCGCGCGTGCGCGCGCATGCATAAAGCTGAGCCCTATATAATCGCTCCCGCTGCTCAAGTTAACGCATCGACGACGAGGGTCGGCCTGGCAACAGCTGTGCGACGCCGGATCGACACGCCGTGTGCAGGAGATATGCAGCTCGCACTGAAGAATCGGCCAGGAGGAACGCTGCAGTGGTTGCTGCCTATCCGTACAAGAGTGTTGCGACCAGGCAGAATGAGGCAAGCCGCTGCGACTGTGCGGATCCGCATTAATTATCTTCATCACCATTCGAAGGGCATTCCTAAATTGGTGGCCCTATAACGAATATTTACAGGTAACCAAAGAGGAGTATTGCATATAGAGGAGCAGGAATAAACTCGCAGGGTCCCTTATGCAATCGCCAAAGACGACTCGAAGGCAAAGGTCTTCTTCTTCTCGGTCGATGTGTCCCCCTGCGAAAGCTTTCTGTACCTAACGTGCTTTTGCACTGCCTCCAGGATCGGAGGCTTGCAAGCTTTCTGCATGTCACCTGGTTTTGCACTGCCTCCGTGATCGGCCCACCTTTGACCAAGCGACGATATCATGTGATGATGCCATCATGTGACGTCATAGTGAAATCAATATGCCGTCGGAAACTATGGCGATCAGTGACGTCGTTATGACGTCATCACGTGATGGCGATTTTTTTCGCATCACTCGCGTTGACGCTGACGGTCAATTTTCGCGTTTGATGAGGCATCTAAGGCTTTCGCCTTCAGACATTAATGTCGGGAGCAGAAGATTATGGTCGACCCCAGGTTTATATATAGATTTAAAGAAGTGAAATATATATATATATATATATATATATATATATATATATATATATATATATATATATATATATATATATATATATATATATATATATATATATAGGGTGTCACAGCTATCTTTAGCCAAGGGTTAAAAATCACAATATTAGAGGCAGGCGAGTGAAATCAGTTGCAAATTGCTGACAGCCACCATGCGCACTACAGACAATTTCTTGTTTTGTAATTAACTAATTTGTTAATTAGGGTTATTTAATTACATTGATAAATATTGACTTTAGGCAAGACATGCGGCTTGCTAAGTTCGAGAACGTTTTCAGAAACCCTAATTGCATTATTTGCGATAAAGAAAGTCTCACGTATACCATTTTTTCCAAGCTGCAAAGAAAGCCCGCGAAATACAAAAAGAACCACGTGACTAGCGCATTCGCGCGCCGCGAAAATGCTGCCCTCAGCCGTGGTTAGAGCGAACGAAATCAGCTGCGGCCGCGACTCGCCGTCTCCGTAGGAGCGGTAGGCCGATAAGTTAACGGTGGTTTCTTGGCCCACGCTCGCTACAACTTGCACCGACACGCGCGTCAACTGGCTGACGCGGGCCAAAAAACCATCGCCCACTTATCGGCCTACCGCCGCAACGGGGCCGGCGAGTCCTGGCCGCAGCTGATTTCGTTCGCTCAAAACACGGCTGAGGGCAGTATTTTCGCGGCGCGCGAATGCGCTGGTCACGTGGCCCTTTTTGTATTTCGTGGGCTTTCTTTGCAGCTTGGAAAAAATGGTATACGTGAGACTTTCTTTATCGCAAATAATGCAATTGGGGTTTCTGAAGACGCTCTCGAACTTTGCAAGCCGCATTTCTTGCCTAAAGTCAATATTTATCAATTTAATTAAATAACCCTAATTAACAAATTAGTTAATTACAAAACAAAAAATTGTCTGTAGTGCGCATGGTGGCTGTCAGCAATTTGCAACTGATTTCACTCGCCTGCCTCTAATATTGTATTTTTTAACCCTTGGCTAAAGATAGCTGGGACACCCGGTATATATATTTTTTCGATAGCATATTATAATGACACGAAATATTACAGCAACGGCGACTGCCGCGAGATACGTGGTATGCGAAAAGCCACAGTAAAAACATTCAACTTGAATTATCCGTTTTCTCATCTCGTGTACACAGCCCTGCGATACCCGCACCTCCACCAGAAGTGTCACGTTATATTGGGCTATAGCACTGCACAGAAACTCTCTATCTATCGGAACACGAGAACATCGGGCTGACCCGATCCTTCTCACCTAAACACTGTGGCTCACACCCACTGTGAGGGATTGGCCAAGAATTGGGTGGCTTTTTAACTTTAGAACAAAATTCGCCCCGACCTGTGACAGCACGACTTCATCGTATTCGTCACTTCCTTGTCCTCATCCCTTTTCCACAGTGGCACATACAAGCCAGCCGGCAACGACACCACGTAGCGCAAACCGATATCATGCTCGTGGCAATACCCTATACATATGTACTGTCCTTGCAAAACTAAATTGAGTTATGGTTCGGGCCACGTCAAATTTGATAGAAGTCTCCCGACTACAGATGCCACTTTGTGATACTGGCATTCCGCGAGTTACTTTGCGTGAAACTCTTCTCATGCACATGCCAACGGAATATATAATATACTACACGAACAGAGCCACTGTTTAACGGCAATTCTTCCGTGCCGTAATATGTTACACGGTGCGTCTAGTAAACGGTATATATACGGCGTGGTATTTCCTGTACATACAGAACCAAACACGCGTCATCCCTGCAGCTTCCATGCAGAAACGACGTGGTCGCGGCAGTTATTCAACCACACCGGCAGCGGCCGCTGCAGTCTGAGTGGGGGAAAAAAAACACGGCACCTTTCAATGAGCCGCCCTAGTCACCTGCAGTGAAATGAGTTCACAGCGTCGCTGCTTCAATGCATATTAGCCCATTTCGATGTTGAGTAATTTCAATAAACGAGGTTGGCTGAAATAAAGTTACGGTATACGACAGGTGCGAAAGGCTGTTCATGATCGGAGGAAATGAATAAAACCTGCTACCTCCTCAGCGAACACTCAAGCGTTCATAGACGTTGAAAAAAAAAGAAAAGAAAGAAAAGGAAAAAAAGCCTATAGTAAATGCATGCACGTCACGAGTTCGCCGGCGATCAAGGAGTGATAGAAAGGGAAAAATGCAAGCTGGAGCAGGAAAGCAAGAAATGTTTTCGATAAGCACATTAGCGCACATTGCAATCCGATATTACAAACTGAGTGAATTTGAACTTCTCGCAGGCATAGCACTCCTGCTATACATACACATGATGACGCGTGGTAGTGACATTAGGCGCGTTCGTCAGAAATGGCTTTTCTCGTCTATAACCCACGCCGTGTATACCAGCTACGGTATTTAGTATACATAATAATGGAAGCGTGTAGTCAAGATAGCGTTTGAATCATCTATCGCCTAGACGCAACCCACGCATAGCGTGATCTAATGCGCATAATTTTAAGCAGATAGATAGGAGCGAATAAAGCACTCTCAATCGATCGGAACATGTAGGATCGACGCGCCCGCGTCCTGGCCTTTATTTTTTTTAGCCCATTTATCCCACCGCGCAGACAGTTGTTTAGGCAACCCAGGACAAACAGAGCTGCCGTTTTCGTGCGCATTCGACGACTCCTCGAGGGCACTCAGCTTTCAGCGGTGGCAGGAAATTAGCGTGGCGAACGATGCATGACGAGGTGACGATCGAAAGAAGAGACGAAGAAACAAAAAAAAGAGAGGAAGGAGCGCCATAGAAAGATGTCACGCTACCTGTATACCTGGAAATGCAAGCAAAAAGGAAACGTCTGACCAACTTGAAAAAGAGTTCTTTTCTGGGAAAAGTCAGTCCGACATGGTTTTCCTTGCGAAAAGAAAAAGAAAAAAAAAAGCTTTCGATGGAAAACCACCCGGCCTTGTTTATGCAGTGCGCCGCTGCCAGGAAAATCCTGCGCATATATGTTTCCACGCACTGCGTTTGCGTCTGTATGCGTTATGGGAATTCGAACGAGTAAGCATCGGGGGCCGCGCATTTATTATTTTCTTTTTTGCCAATGCTGGCGAAAGTATCATTTCCACGCTACGTGTATCCTACATAACATAGGACAATTTTTTTATATGGTTAGATGAGATGAGTGACACTGCGGCAGTATATTGATCTCGTACGAATGCGCTTTGACATTTGCGCCTTCTAGCAATGTCGCGCTTCGTTCTGGCTCGTATATAAAGGAAGTAAGACTGACTCCTCAAAGAGGCGACTTGCGTCGATGAGCGAGTAAGAGATGATTTCAGTCACGCTTCGTAGGGGAAAATATTTGCTGCAAGCTATATAGTTCGTAATGCGCCAGCTCGCGCGAAATATACACTGACGCGACGCGTTGCTAGTTTGTTGACTTTCTTTCTCGAAAGGCTGAGGAAATGGAGCTGTAGTGGCCTATACAAACGGCGTGGCGATGTCTGCTGCGTTGAACCGTGCCTCTCAGTCTGCGTCGAAAAATATTCGACCGCGACAGATGCCCGTGTGTAGGCGTGCACAGATTATTTTAAATGCGAAGCATTTCTTAGCGAACTTCTGCGACTTTGAGCGTATCTATCTATCTATCTATCTATCTATCTATCTATCTATCTATCTATCTATCTATCTATCTATCTATCTATCTATCTATCTATCTATCTATCTATCTATCTATCTATCTATCTATCTATCTATCTATCTATCTATCTATCTATCTATCTATCTATCTATCTATCTATCTATCTATCTATCTATCTAGCCGCCTACGACTTTGTGCTCTCCTGGTCGCTTGGTTAATCGAATGTACACAAAAACTGGTACGGCGTAACATGACTGTATGACGAACATAAATGACAAGTCATAACATGAAAATCATGACACGCATGTCATGTACAGCATGATTTACATGACACGCTCATGGTGCGCTGGCGGCCGTTTCGCTAGCTTGATATACACCAAAATTGGTATCTTGTGACGTGACTGTGTGACGAACATAAATCGCACGAGTTAACATGAAAATCATGACACGCATGTCATGTACAACATGACTTACGTGCCACGCTCATGGGGCGGTGGCGGCCGTTTCGCTAGCTTGATCTACCCCGATATTGGTATTGCATGACGTGACTGTGTGACGAACATGAATAACACGCGAGTTAACATGAAAATCATGGCACGCATGTCATGTACAGCATGACTTTCGTGCCACGCTCACGGTGCGCTGGTGGCCGTTTCGCTAGCTTTATATACACCAAAATTGGTATCTTCCGACGTGACTGTGTAACGAACATAAATAGCACGAGTTAACATGAAAATCATGACACGCATGCCATGTACAGCATGACTTACGTGCCACGCTCATGGGGTGCTGGCGGCCGTTTCGCTAGCTTGATCTACCCGAAATTGGTATCTTGCGACGTGACTGTGTGACGAAACACAAAAACACGAGTTAACATGAAAGTCATGACACACATGTCATGTACAGCATGACTTACGTACCACGCTCATGGTGCGCTGGCGGCCGTTTCGCTAGCTTGATCTACCCCGAAGTTGGTATTGCGCGACGTTACTGTGTGACGAACATAAATAATAGGAGTTATCATGAAAACCATGACACGAATTTTCCTTAGGTGACATACAAGACGATGTATGCAGCTCTTTGCTGGCTGCTTCGCATTACATCGATTCCCACAATGCGTGAGATCTGCCGTTTTTTGTGCAGGTTTTTTTTTTTTTCTTATGGCGCTAGCACCTATCGACATTTTGTTTCTCAAGAAGCTCACCGGAATTCGCCCCCAGCCAACCGGAACCTGAGCGTTGGCTTGAATGTTATGAAACACCAATAAAAAATATAAAGAGTTGTATAAAGAGGATGTAATGGTTCAATTTAAGAGTTGCATAGGACACATGTCATATCGGACACATATCATATCATAGTGGGTATGTTCCATCAAGATGGCACATACCCACTATAGAACAGTGTTCTTTCACTCATCAGTTGACTCACTGAAGTGGACGACTGTGAACAAGCCGGTCCTAGCGGATTGTGTGTGTACACTGAAGCTATGGAAGTCGACGACCAAAAGTTAACCTGAGGCCTACCCAAGTGAACCAAAAGTTCACGAAACGCTATAGGGCTAGCACCATTAAAGACACTTAATTGGAACATCAAGGTCGCCTAAAGTTGTTGTTGTTTCATTTTTTTTCTTCTCGTTTTTGTTTTAGTGGGGCAGGGAAATGTCCGGAACTTGTCAATGCCTCAATACACTGCAGTCGCAAAGTAGGCGTCAAATAATGTTAGCTTCCGAGTCTGCGATACTTTCATGGCAAAAATGCATGCTAACTCTTCGAGCATACATAACTGGATCGAAGCACGAAATTTAGCAAACTGTTACACTCAAAAACGCTATCCGTGGACGACGAGCGCAGATAACAGCAGTGCTTTGTGCTCGTTCTCTAATTGCGCAATGTTTGTTCTTTGTTAGCAAACGTGTCATGTGCTGTAAAATGTGACCCTCAAACAAGCAATAAGAATATTTTAAAAAATATCCTACAAACTTATAAACAGTGTGCACGTGGCGCCAACATAACCGGGGCGTGGGAAAAGAAAGAAAGAAAGCTTGAAGATGGTGCCATTTCAAGGGTAGCTTCTCGAGCGTACATTTACGGACTTTTCTTGGAATTCAACACTAGCTCGTTAGCATAAGGTGAGCCTCATTAGTAGCTCTGGTAGCAACAGCGCACTGCCTATATAGTTAGTCCACCTGTAATGTAATGAGGCTCGTTTTGCTTTGTATTGTTTGTGAAAATCACGGATGGCCATGCACGTGCCTTCGAACGAGAACGAAACGAGAAACAGCGAACGGCCAACACGTCGGCAGTGCGCTTCTTCAGCCTGTTGATTCTATCTTCGTTTTAAGGAATTCACTAAGCGTGTTTATATAGCGTGACAGGGAACGAGCAGTCGGAATATTTTGCTACAGAAGCTAGAGAAGTGATTCTAGAGAGGGAAGGTAAGGGGTGTGTGTGTGTGTGGGGGGGGGGGGGGGGGGGGGTATGCGCGAGCGGTAACTACTGTCTCATGTGAGGACACCTCAACAGCGATGCACACGAGGATGGGGATGGAGAGGAAAAAAGGAGGAGCTCGCGAGAGAAGCAGCAGAAGCGCTGCAGGCGCGGATGGAAAACCAACATTATCTCCGCACTCGCGTGGAGCCACGGAGGAAAACAAAAAGAACGTGTCTTGCGTCTTCCACGTGTTACTTCCGGTGAATCTTTGTAAGCTTTCTTTCTCTCTCTCTCTCCCATGATTCGCATTTTTGTTAACTATACAGGTAAGCAGAAGCTTTAATTTTTGCACGCTCTGAACTTCGTGTTTTAAGGAGCGCCCCTTCAGCATGCAAACGCAAACTGCAAAATGTCATAGCGAACGGAGCCACTACCGCCGCGGTGGTGCAGTGGTTGCGGTGCTCGGCTGCTGACCCGAAAGCCGCGGGTTCGATACCGGCGGCGGCGGTCGCATTTCGATAGGGACGAAATGCTAGAAGCCCGTGTACTTAGATTTAGGTGAACGTTAAGGAACCCCAGGTGGCCGAAATTTCCGGAGCCCTCCACTAAGGCGTGCCTCATAAGCATATCCTGGTTTTGACACGTTTTTACACGCAAAACCCCCATGAATTATCGAACAGGAGCCGAATACATGAAATTGCAAGAGGGAGGGAGAGGCTTAGAAATGAAAAATTAAATGTATTTTCTGCAAAACTGCTCTACTATACCACAGTCTACCACTGAATTCCTGACTGACTTTGTGAAGCTAAAGCTTGACCTGCTCCCATTCCCGATAGCGTACGAGGCTGGGTGTATGCGCATGCATTGCACGCGTGCTTGCGTGCGTGTGCAAGTGAGTGAACACTTGTGTTTTCTTATCTCTAAAACGAATGACGAGCCCTGCGACCTCAAGTTTGTCCATCGTTCGCAACTTCCTCACACTGTACAGGCGAATATCGACAGCACAGAAAACCAAGGAGCGCGAAAGAAAATCCCGAAAAGAGAGAGAGAACGCGTTCACGGAATACAAACTCGTCCATTCAGACGGGAGCGCCACCCGCGTTTATACTTCTCATACATCCCGGCTACGTAACTTTCGGGAAATCGTTACTGCTCGCGACCGCGATGTCTCTCTCTCTTTTTTTTTCTTTCTCGGAAACCGCAGACCTAATTCGCGGGGGCAGCGAGAGGGAGTGTCGAAAGGCGGGTGTGAGGGCTGTCAGCAGGCGAGGAAAGAGGCAGGTATTTTACGACGTGCACGCAACGCCAGCCGCACGCAGGCGTATATACGTCGTTCTCCACAGTCGGTCGCATCACGCGGCGGCCAGGGGAGCCCCGTTAATCAGGAAGGTGGCCGGAAGACAATGCGTCCTCCTCGGCGGGAACAATGGCGAGGAGAAAGAACAGAGACGCCGCTGTTCCGCTCGTCTCCGACGACAAACAACAGTGCGGTCGTGGTGTCCCTCCAGCGGGAAAGATCGAGAAGGCTCCGCCTCTTAACTCGCGGGTCAAGGTTTTCATTTCTTGCGGACCCCTCCAGGCACCATTGTTGCGATTAAGAGGCACTCGGTGCGGCGACATCGCAGCCCTACAGTTCGTCCGAGATCGACGAGATTCGGTCAGCAATGCTATACTGCTGTGCATATAGTTACGGGATACCTGCGGAGCAACTACCCGAGGCTTCGAATAGCCGTGCGTAGGAGCCTTAAGACGTCAGTCTTGTAGTACACGTCAGGAATATTCGGAAAACACCGTCACTAACAGCGTGCATGTAGTGTAGCGCGACCATTTATCGTTTCTGCCCACCTTGGCCCTGCTGGCTCGAGCTCTGTTTGCTGCTCTCCGCAGTTATGGCCTCACACACGAGCATACTGTACCAGTTGCCCTGGGGCAGTTTGCAGTTTCGATCCGTCAAAGATGCCCGCACGATTGTTCGCACGTACGTAAGGACCGCGTTCGAACAAAAGAACGCGGTCCCATGTGACGAGCGCGGTTAGCCTCGTAACCACTGAGAATCTTTACGTGCCTCTCGAACCATGCACCGCAGCAGAAATATAGGCGTTTATTTTGAATTAGAAGATGAGCAAAGAACAACGCGTGCCTGCGTGTTCTCGCATGAGCATGTGCCTTCACAGAACTTGCACAGTATGGCAGCGGCAGCATTTAATAAATGTGTTGTACTGAATACCGCATGCAGCCGGTTACAGCATATATACAAGGCGCCTTTTGTGCAGGATAATACGTGCCCTTAGTCCGCAGTGCTCTTGTGGCCACCCGGACCGAGACGTGTGCGATATCCCTATCAGTTTAAGACACTCGCCACTCACCCTGAAAGAAATACTTGGACCACACATGCATGGCCTTCAGATACAAGAGCTCGTCGCTTTTAAAAATTTTCCGGAAGGTATGAATATCCTAGGTATATATTACTTTTCGTGTCTTCTGAAAGTCAATTGTGTGATGTAAGCCTCAGCTTTTCATGCTGTGAAGCATATTTTCACAGAGTAACAAGCTACGTTATCACGTTTCGAGTACTTGTGTACAGTCAGGGCTTTCGTATTTATTGCTGGGCAATTTGAAGTATTGGTGTTAATATATACTTCTGTGTGCGTGCTTAGTGTCTATGAACTCACGTACAGATCTTTGAGTTCCTTACTGGCTGGTTATGTTGTTACAGGTCTGCGACACATGAGAGGTATAAATCATGCAACAACTTTTTTTTTAATTTTTTGCAAAGTGATGACGAGAGGCTGGACCTACCTCACGAAATAAAATAGATAAATAAAGGATGGCATCCTCATTTATGCGCCCGCATTTTATAACAAAAATTGCCACATGATGCAGACTTCACTCCCACACCACCGTTGTTCTTTTATAAAGCATGGAACTTACTACAAGCATCCTTTATTTTCGCTCACTCCATCTCGTGCGAAGACTGTCCATATGCGACACGTCATCACATTTTGGGCTGTTAGGCTTTGCGCACACGCCATCCTAACGCAAGCGTGGCAGCGCGCGTGATCCGCTCTTGAAGAGCGTTGTCGACGTCGAGGGCGACAAGACAATTCCATCTAGCGCCGTCTCTCCAACTGCCGAGCAGCTGTTGCGCGGGGCGCGATCTTGGTGGGCAGAAAGAGACGAGAAAGAGACGCGTGTTTGTCCGACAGCGCACTCTGCAATTCGATGGGAGCACGCGCACGATGCAAGCGCGATCGTTTTCTTGCTCATGCTTTGTTCATTGTACCAAGCAGCGAGAAGCAGCCTATACTATACATGCGCCGCCACGAGCAAGAGCTCGCATTGTTTTTCGTGAAGTTCCGCTACAGCGGGTCCGTTTCCGCACGCACTTATTCCCCTACTACTCCATATATCGAGCACTTGGCCTCCCCCCGAGTGGTCGTCGTCTTAATGAAGAGGAACGCGAGATGGTGTGCCCGCTGGGCCCGCCTCTTGAGAAAGCAGCGGCTGAGGTTCTCGCATGGATGGCCTCCGCTCGGGACTCGAAAACCATGCCACAGAGCGTACATATAGAGAACTCGGTATTTTGAATTTAAAGCGAACAAGCAAGCGCGGACCTCGAGAGGAAACGAGCGCCGACGTTATAATGAAGGAAAGCGCGCATTCGCTGCTGTCCTATAGCGGCCCGCAGCTGAGCAAAGCGCCAGTATACCCTATTCGCCTGTACACTGAGCAATGCAAGCGACAAAGCAAGCGCCCGAGGCTGCCATCGGATTGAGTGTGCGGGTGAAATCGCGCGCGAGCTTTTTCTTTTTGTTCTTTGTTCCGTGCCGGAGCACGTACATACGCTGGCAGCACGCGCGTCTCGCGCTTTTGTACGCGCCCGGTGAAGTATGGGCAGTGTCCACGCGGCAGCCTCGCCCGTCGTTTTCGTTCGTACACACACTGTTGAGCAAATGGAGCCCCGAGCGCAGTGTAAGATCATTAGGCCGTTCCTCGGTGTTATGGAAAACTGTTCGTTGCGGGTAGCCGCTATCTTCCGGTACCTTTGTCAGGACGTGGCAGACCGTATGCACGGAGTAATGCTTCTACAACTGCCACCACCACACGACTAATTGCGCGTACTTACCAAGCTAGTATATTTAACTGAAAACGCACGCTGAAAGCGTGAAAAGGGAATCATACCACCCGACGATAGCATGTGTATAAGGTTTAACTGCTTCGATCACATCAAAATCTCGATAATACTCCCAAACCGCTCATTTCGAAGGAACAGTTTAATTGGTATGACCATCAGTTCTTTTAAGGCGAAAGCTTTAGAAAGCTTGCGTTGTGATTTGTGAAGTACAGAAAATATCACGTGAGCACGCGAGCTGAGTGTCCACTTCGTCTCTGCGGCGTCCGTGTGCGTAAAAAAATTTTTACAAGCGGCGTTCCCGTAATATGAAGTAGCCGTTAAACAGCTACATTTGATGGCTTTCGCCTTCGAGTCGTCTTGGGCGAATACATGCCCCGTGAGTTTTTCCAACATTAATACCAGCTCGTCCTGTGAGACTCACCGTCCTTCTAGCTCGCTTCTGACGCTTCCCAGTGACGAGTTAGGCACTTTTCGTCTGATGACTGTACAGTTCTGATCATGCTATAGGAACTGTTATATGATAGAAAATGTTGATCAGTGCTCATGTTAAAGGCATGTCAAACGCAAAGAGGATTAACGAACAATAAAGATTGCAGTTCTGTGAATTCGGCTCTTAATCTTAAACGCAGCTGTAGGCAACGGAGCTATATTACAAAACGCTAATGGAAAATGGCCCTTCCTCGTGGGCTGGGCACTGGTGCGTGCAGTTCCAGCCGCAGACTCAGTTTACTCAACGCAAGACCCGTTTCCAAGAACTTTAGTTACGATAATTAGTGGGAAAATAAGAAGATAACCGTAACAATTGCAAGGTCGCGCGCCAATATAGCGACGTAAAAGCAATTATCTTCCCGCTGGACTTCAAAGGCATCCGTACACAAGTTATTCGCCGCAGCTGCACGCTGCGCGCAAAAACTTGCGCACCCATAGAGCAGCTTAGAAATTGCGAAAGCCCTTCCTGGTTCCAGCCTTTATAATGTGCACTCGAATGCGTGCCAGGCAGTTTCAAAACAGCCACTCGCACGGCCACCACAGCCTCGAGGCGAGCTCCTTAATTTGTTAATCGACCTCTGAGCTAATTGCATCCTTACCAGCCGCTGAACAATATCCTTTTTTTTTACTATTATTATTCGCTTTCGGAGCTAGTACAGCATTGCCACATCGTGTTTGAGTGGATGCATAAACACGAGCCGTGTCAATTACATTCAAGCTTCGCTCTCACATCCTTCCTTTTTATTTTATTTTGCGCTTCTTACGAGTCTTGCGTGTATCTTAACCAGAGTGTGTGCGTCCCTTGGCAGCTGTTACAACTATGTACAGTGAGCTGAACAACAACAACAACAAAAAAACGGCTTCGCGTTGTTTTTGTCCATGTACAATGCGCGTGCTTTTATTTCTTTGTTCGTGAGGGCACCATATATTTTAAGCTAAGTCCCAATAATGCCAAATTTTCCACTCTGACGTGTAGTCTTGGAAACAGTGACCATGTTGTCCTCTACGAGGATGACATTTCGGAGCGCGTAAATCTTTTCTTTTTTAACCGGCAATCACTGTATAGCGAGTGACGATCACAAAATTTTTCATTCAAGATTTTTAATAAAGATTTTTTTCCTTATTTTATCCGGAAATTGAAATATACCGTTCAAACAGTCAACCTAGAAAGATTCTTACCTCCGTCATTAAAAAGACAGTGCCTTTCAATTTTTGATACATTGCGAAGAGACCTTATACCCTCTTACCCTAAGATACGGGTCACTCTACACTCGCTAACCTTCCCCACATTTTTTTTTTTTTTCATATTTAAACTTGTCACCTTCACTTCACTTAAAGGACCGAGAATCCTAAACATTCATATGTATTTGGCGACATAACGCTGTTTTTCTCTCTTAAGGTAATTATTTGCAGTGCCTTACACGCATATTCGCGATTGAGTAAGCGTTGTAATATGTATATAAGAACACGGTAAAGCGATAGCAATTTTCGGTTTTCGCGAAGCAGTATTCCAGAAGGGAAAGTACAATTACGTATTTACAGTGTCCTCGCATACCAATTCGGGCTGCTATGATAACGCCTATCAATTTACCTTTTCTCCTCACATAGTTATCGTATAGAGTTATTACAAGCAATAGTAACAAACTCAAATTATCCGCATCGCTGTCCCGACAATTTCAGTTTCTGGATAAGAGCGTGCAGCTGCGTATAGCGTCGCACGTGCCAGGATCAGAGTCACAACATTTGTGCCGTCCGTTGCACGGAGCGGCGTTCACGAACGCGTGTGTGTGTGTGTTTGTGTATATATATATATATATATATATATATATATATATATATATATATATATATATATATATATATATATATATATATATATATATATATGCTTGCTCAGTTGTGTGCTGCTCAGCTTGCGGAGTGTGTATGTACGCAGCGGCATGCAAGCCGGCCGTGCGACTGCTGACTTCACTTTCGTGCGCACAGAACACGAGATCTCCGCATCGTTCACGACATGCCCTGGACCGCCGGCATCTGTCAGATAACGGAGTTCCGCGACAGACGTCCGCGCTGCACGCTTTGTGTGTCGGGAAAGTTAACGCTGCAAACGAGCACGCACAGCGGCAACAGCTGGATGCTGCAGCTCGACAAGCAAAAACTGAGCGCCTGTAAACAAAGCACACTGATGAATCGATGCAAGATGTACAAAGCGACTTATAGATGTGTATTCCGGATTATTCGGCGTGATTATAGAAGAACCGGCTATACACGATGGTCGGGTCTTCAGTGACTCGATGGCCAGGCCACAAGGATCCACTGAGTTTAGAACTATTCGCGCCATTTAGGCCACGGAACACTCGTGCACAAACGATAACAGACGAAATATGGCGAGTGACAGGGTGCAGCGTCCAAGAGTCATTTCTCCCAGACGGACTTGTCGCTGGAAACGTAAGCAACTTGCTGCGTTTATTTCCAATCGCGTACACTAGGCCGTCGAAACCCCGTGTGCATTATGTAACCACGGTAATAGAATGTCGTGACGGTGTGAGGAAACGATCCCACATGCCCGCGGCTGTTTTCGGATGGCGTTCGCGTGCATCTCGACAAGCGAACGGCGCCGTGCGCGCGCTAAGCGGGGCTAACGCTGTAATGCGTATTGCTGGTTAGACACCCTCCTTTCATGGGAAAACAAGTACACGCAATTTCTAACTTCCCGTCGCGATACATAACCGCCCACATGTCGCGGAGCGGTTCACGTTCGGCGAAACCAGCAGTTGCGATGCTATATCCCCGCCCCGCGGTTCGAGGCTCAATGCGCACCCCTCCCCCAATATATACTGCTATAGGTTAAAAAAGAAAACAAGTTCAGAAAGCTAGCAAAACTTCGCAGCGCAGTTATCATTCTTCTTGGAAGTCACTGTTGCGTACAGTGCGGATGAACTAGCAATTCGCACCAGCCAGGGAGCAGCCAAACTTGTCGCAAGCGGCCAAACTAGCCGCACTGCAACGTCATTTCTCATCCACAGTTGAGTCTAGCGTAGGAGAGGAGGAAAGGGACGCTGTAAGGGAGACGCAAACGGGGTTTCCACAGGCTGAGCAAAGACAGCTTCCCTTCCCTGCGCTGGAGAAATGGCAGTAAAAGGTGCGAACGAGGGGAGAAACGTTCACAGTACACGGCACGCTCATCGCATGCACACGGCGCCCATGGAGCGGAGAAGCTCGCCGAATAACGAGGAAAACGCCTGAAGGAATAGTGGTCGTGGCCTGCGGGTTCAAGAAGCGGAAGGCGCGCTCGCTACGCGGGACAGCCGGGATCGTCCACGGTCTGCGCGAGCACGCCCAATTAGTCTGACTTCTAAAGCAGGCATATATTGCTAGAGGAAGGCGGGCGTCCAGATCACCGCACTCCGCTACAGATAACCGGCGCGAGGGTTGTTTATTAATCGAGTTTCCTTAACTAGCCGTATCGACCTTCGCGCTCACACAATTACAGCTACAGCGAGTCGGCGATTCGCGCAAGCGTGCTTCGCCGCAGCGACCTGCACGCCCTCGGCGCGAAAACCAAGAGGTTGTGCGTCGTCGCTGACCGCGCACTGCGAGCAAACAGCGGACCTTTAACTTTTTCACTCGTCTTCGTTACTGCTGTGTCAGTAGCACAGCAACGTATATTTACCACGTATCGCTAGATAAAATATGATGCGCTGCTGTAACAACGTGGGACGCTATAGCAAAGAAAAATGCGACTAGACTAGAAAAACCCACCATAGACTCTCGAACTGTGTAGCTCCAAGTGCGTGAAGCGACGTATAGATAGACCTCGTCGCACGTAAACGGTAGAAGCGGTTTCCGTCTGGTTATAAATAAAGAGAACAAAAAGAAATAATGCGACAAAGAATACGCGATTAAAGTTCACTGCTCTCTTCGGATGACCGCGGGGTTTTGTTTGACGATGTATATGTGACGAAGCGAGTCGAAATTGTTGGCTTTTATTGTCTCGCGTAGTATCGTACGGTGGAATATCACGGCAATTACGGACTTCAATAAAACTTCATTTGGGCCGAGTTGGTACATATTCCTGAGGTAAAAGGAGCAGCGCAAGCACACATGACACCCCACATAGAAAAGACACGACACACACAAGCGCTGCAAGCGCTTCTGTGTGTCGTGTCTTTTCTATGTGAAGTGTCTTGTGTGCTTGCGCTGCTACTTTTACCTCATCAATTACGGACGGCCGCTTGGTTGCATTTTATGTTGTAGTTAACGAATGCGGTCGGTCCCCTATTGGCTGCGAGATCGAGCAGAGTCACCGCCTGGCGGCTACTGGCTGAAGCGCGCCTAGTGTGGACTACTCCCTGCGTCGTCTGCTAGCCACGTCGTGTTTGCATGTGCGCGTAAGTCCTACACGTTCTCAAAGGGCGGTTTGTTCTGTTATGTTAGCGCGAGTTTAACTGCTCATACGTATACATAACATGGTGTACAGAAGCAAATGGGCTTGCTCGGCTGCATGCGCACTGTAATAAGATCAGTGAGTGCGACTTTCGAGAGGGCTGTGTATTGGTGTCGTACCCTTCGTTCGCCAGAATCATTTCAGTGTTGGTGTCGCTTTCTAGTTCAAGCACGTCGTAAAGTGCGCTTGGCATAGTCCCAAACATAAGGAGCTATAGTGTGTGAATGCCGCGTTTTAGCGACTCGGTGGTAAACAAAAGCGAGGCTCATGCACTTTCGCGTTGTTGTTAATAAGTGCGGCACTGTAGTTCATGATGAGCTTTAGTTGTGCTTAAGATGTCCTTTTATTGTACGGTCGTGGTCCCACTACAGCGAAATATTTCTATCAAGAAGTCTGACACTTCGGTACTCAAACTGTCTCCTAAAAAAAAAAAAAGACAATGGAATGACACGGCAGTGATAAAATGGAGTTCCCGCGCGCAATTTTAACTTTGGACGAAATTTATGCAGAAACACCCGTGTGCTTAGATTTAGGTACGATTTGACGAACCCAGGTGTTTAAAATTAATCCCGACGGCGTGCCTTACGTTTTTGTAGTATAATGTCACGCAAAACCTCATCCTTTTTTTTTACATTATCTTGAGCGTTTGTGTGGAGTTGTTATAAATTGATGGAAGGCAGCGGACATAATTAGTTCGAGAAAAAAAAACTTTATTCCATAAAATAACCGGACCTTTGTTGCATCACTGTCGTGCACGTAATCAATCGATGAAAACTCTGTGCTAAACACTGTTGCATGCGTATGCGTATTCGCGCGAACAGCTAGTGCTATTGAACTCATTGCACAGGAATATGGGCTGGTATACGAATGATGAAGAAGTAAACACTTAAGTAGTTCATGCGTGCTACAGCAGTGCGTAGTACACAGAACACAAGGTAAACACGTACAGAGAAAACAACAAGAAACGTCGTATAGTGCATAAGTGCAGACTGTCACCCAGGGCGAGCATACCTTTCATGTGCAGATTGCGTTTCTCTTACTAGTAATAGTAACGTTGGATGATCTTTGTGCATTGATTCAACAATGAAGAGCGTATATATTACCAGTAAGCTGCAATCAAAGCACTTTATTCGCCGACAATCGGCTCAAACAGCTCACAACGAAGCGCCGCTGTGTGCATTTGTATACGCGCCACCGACCGCCTCTCCACACTAACGCGGCGACAGTGCTGCCTCCTATACGTCGATCTCGCGGCGAATACAGCGGCGCCCGAATGAGCCGGACAAAAGAATAGAAAAAAAAAGGCACGCGTCTGTTGCGCATTGTTCAAATGTTGACAAAAGATGCAAAAAGGAGGTTGCGAGAGACCAAAGGAATAAGCGTGGATAGAAGGAGATAGATGGCAGCTCACCGCGGCGCTTGCATTTCGAGTTTTCTAGAAAACACAGCCACGTATTTACTCCGAGATCTTCACCTAGCCGTGCGCGCATGATAGCCAAGAAAGCTCTGTCATACTCATGCTGAAAAGCGAAGCGAATCACTCATCATCAACTCGGGGCACTATATATAGTGGCGGTGCTGTGTTTGATGTGTTCCGTGAATTGCTGGTCAGTGCTTAAAGTTGGGTTCTTTGGTTTTACCGGCCAAAAC
This sequence comes from Rhipicephalus sanguineus, assembly GCF_013339695.2. Lineage (NCBI taxonomy): Eukaryota > Metazoa > Arthropoda > Arachnida > Ixodida > Ixodidae > Rhipicephalus > Rhipicephalus sanguineus. The sequence goes on from NC_051176.1 coordinate 151,802,507, forward strand.
CACGATATGATATGGGGCCCGCCGTAGTGGGGTGCACTGAATTCGGACCGCCTTGGGTTCATTAACGTGCATCTAAGCCTATGTAGACGGGTATTTTTTTCATTTCACCCGCATCGAAATGCGGCCACCGTGGCCGGGAATTGAAATCGCGCGTTCGAGATTGGCAGCGCAACAGTTTAGCCACAAGCAACCACGGCGGCGGGTGGTTAGTAGTTCCTCAGCAGTCATCCTGCACACTTTTAATCACGCCCTGCGTAAAGCGCTAGCTGCAGTCAGGAAACGATAGCTCTTTCGTCTGCGTTCCTGACCATAGCTATAGCACTTTACCATGGGACTTGATGAAGCGCGCATGTGTGTCTCAAAGCTGCGTTCGCAGTGGACGTTGTGGTTCTCGTTTTAAGTGCACTATTTGTTGTATTTCGCCAGGAAAATAGGCAGCACTTATCGAGCATCCTTGGTGTGCAACACTTCTTCGTTTCCGCATTAGATTAATCAAGACCCATTAGAGTTAATGGTCACAAAATTCCAGCAGTCTCTGTTCGCTCCCACGATTTGTGCAAACCGGACCAATATTTACAACACAGTGGCTGCTGAAGCAGTTCTGAAGACCAAGAAGAATCGAGCGCTGGGTGAGTTGGTGATCCATTCTTACGACCAAGACCAGACGCTTGAGTAAACGCTTTTTATAGCGTTCGCGCAGTGACTATGTAGTACATATGCGACGCCTTCATAAATCGCGACCATCGGGAAAACTTTTCAGGAAAGTTTTTGCGAGTGCGGTACTTCAATCGCGAATGCGGTAAATCGCAGTAAATAAAAAAAAAACAGTTATAATGTTTTCATTTGCTCAAACAAAAATACAAATGGCGCTCGCCTCTCCTTCATCCGCCGTGGCTGCTTCCGTCACATACCGCTGTAAGGAAGGACGAAGGAAAAACACGCGGGCACGAGGCCGAATTTACGAGTTCTCGAATGTATATACACGTGTACATGAATCAAGCGCACGTGGAGTCTCTTTGAGGACTGGCCGTCGGCACCGAGCACTCGCATGACTCGTTCGAGGCGTGCGGACCGCGATGGCTTATTCACTTACGAAGCCTCGAAAGAGGCCCGTCTTGCAAAAGCCGAAGGATGCCGCTGATACGTAGGACTCGCCGCACTAGAACGAGAACAGGTAAAAGGGTTTCACCTGCAATGCCTAATCGCTTGACAAACCCTGTGCTCAGACCAATCGATATATTGTTGTTGGAACCATGTTGTTTCGTCAGAAAGAAAAGTGTGGCTTGATTTCACTGGCGTAGCCAGGGTGGGGTGGCGGGGGTCAATCCCCCCCGAAAGTTTTTCAGTATTACATGCATATATACACAGGCACACATGCAAACGCACGTGCGAACATACATAAAGTATGGTTGAACATCCCACCACGAAAAAAATTTCTGGCTATGCTACTGCTTGATTTGTAGGGGTGTACATATAATATATTTCACGACGGTGAGAATGTTCACTCAGGCCCGGTTTACTATTAGGAGAAAAAAAGTCCACTTTCGAATAACAGCTGCCTCGGCCATATTGCACAGAAGTAGGTAGAGCAGTTGGAACCTGTAATGCATGGCTGGCATATGTCAATTAATTTGTCCTGTGTAAATTAAAAAAAAATGACGGTGCCTCTAGCTAACGCCAAGAGCACAGGGAAATGCCAACGCTCTCTAAAGCCTGTTTCACATGCGAGCGACCGAGCGGCGGGGCCCGCGGCGATCGAGCGGCAGCAGGACGCTCGGACGCGGCTTCGTTTCACATGCACCGCTTTTGCGCGGCGCCGCGCCTCTGCGAAGCGCAGTGATGGTTGTGGGAAGCGCCCGTTATCCGCGGGTTTCCTTTCTTCCGGGCTCGCTGTTTTGGTGCGCTTAGGTTGCAAGTTTCACCAGCCTTCTACTTCGGTGATCGATTTTCACGCGCCTAGACCTTGAATGATGAAAATGTGCAGTGTATCAGAGTGCAATTAAACAACTTCAGTAGTCACGTTTATTTCTGTTCCAGCTTTCTTTTTTACCACGCAATCATGTTGCACGCACAACACTTGGCCATGAAAAAGCAAAAGAAAGAATTGGCTTTTGTGTTTTTAAGCTTTCACGGGGCTTGTCGGTGGCTTTTGCTCTCGAATGCCGCGAGGCGTTGGTGCGCCGTCTGGGCCGGCAACCAGATGCAAGCGGCCCAGTCGACGATATTGTGTGTTTTGAAGGAGCTCGTCCCTCTTTTTGCCCATGGGCATTCCAGTAAAGAGGCGGCGGCACTTGTCGTCAATCGGGGTCCGTGACCATTCAAAAAAGAAAACAGCAAACTTTCGAATATGCTGGGCCCAGAGTGGTAAACAAGAAAAAGAGCAGCATGTGCTGCGAGCTATAAGTGCGGAGTGCCGTAGGGTCCCCCTGACCGGACCTATGTTGGTGCCACGATTCGATAAAAATGCAAAAGAACAAAATGACACGTGCAAACGATTTGTCTGCTTTAACGGAAGCGCCGTAGAGGACAACAAAAGGAAAAGAACGGCACTTCTACACTGCCAGCTCGTTGCTGCGGATGTCGTCTGCTAGCAAACCGAGTTCCTCCCGGCGCGCGCGCGCACCGTTCCTCAACTCACCCCTGCAGTCACGTGCTTCGCACGTCAGTGCTCTCCATTGGTTGATCATTGGTTGACCTTGGGCAGACGCGCTGCCGCTGCTGCCGCTAGCGAATTTTTCCAACTCCGGCGATCTCGGTCGCTGGCGTTGCGAGCGTCCACTGGTCGCTCTAAAAAACCTGTTTTTGGGCTTCCGCGACGGCAGCCGCTCCGCTCTTGGAGCAAAATCGCTGCATGTGAAACAGGCTTAAATGACTGTCTTTTAGTACCATTCGTTTTCACACCACCGACGCCGCCAGACGACGTTTGGCGATTTTGTTCTTTCACATATCTCATTAATTCTTGTCGTCTGTTTCACTCAAATTCATTCTGACAAAATGAAAGAGCTCGCTGCTATCTTCCATAATCTGTTAATGTAGGCGGTTTCCAACACACACACACACACACACACACACACACACACACACACACACCACACACACACACACACACCACACACACCACACACACACACACACACAACACACACACACACCTGCAGGTACAAAAAGTCAGCGGGCGCTAACACAGAAAAATCACATGGTCCCTTGTGCATTCACCTAAGACGAGTCGAAGGCGATAGCCATCTTCTTTTTCTTCTCAGTCGGTGTATTAGGCAGCCTACATGAACGGCCGGTCATGTAGGCTCCCTAGATGTATTTATCCTGGCACGCCACCCTCCAGAAGCTTTGCGCACCTAGCGTGGTTTCGCACCGCCTCCAGGATCGGAGGCACCTCACCTGGTTTTGCACTGCCTCCGTAAGTCAGCCCACCTTTGACCAAGCTACGATGTCATATGATGACGGTGTAGGTTTTAGCCACAGGAGCGAAGGAACGAGACGGCTGAACAAGAATCGACGCCAGCAGGGAACACGAGCCGTGGCTTCACGTGCCACTGTGAAGCGCTGTCTTTGTTTTCTACTCTTGAGGTCGCGCGCTCTCCCGTTTTGTTCGCCGCCCATAGGAGGGCGCTACGGCATTATGTGGCGTTACGTCACACGACGTCACGCAAGTATTTGTGACATCATGATGACGTCACAAATTTCTGCGATCTGTGACGTCATGATGATGTCATATGGTGATGTCATCACGTGATGATCTTTTGCACCACTCGTCCCCGACGCTTCAGGACGCTAGACGCCGCCGACGACGGTCAAATTTTGTGTTTAGTGAGGCATATAAGGCTTTCGCCTTAAAAATGCCACGTGCATTCGTCGTCTTTATTGTAGGTATGCGCGTTTCATTTAAGAGTATTTTTTTTTCGTAAATGCAACGCTGTATTTGTTCCTTTGTCCACTCGCTTTTAATTTGTAGCCCCCATGCAAAGCAACTCCACAGACAAAATACATATCTCGGTGTGCTTCACGTGTGCGAGTATGCAGGTGCTGTGTACCTCACTGTGGCACTTGTCAGCCTGCTCCCTCCCTAGCTCCTTTGTGTGTACATTTGTGTACGAATAATAATAATAATAATAATAATAATAATAATAATAATAATAATAATAATAATAATAATAATAATAATAATAATAATAATACCAGGTCACAGAATCACAGACCAAAGGTTCAAGATGCGGAAAACAGCAAGTAAGACCGGTCTACATTTATTTTCTTCCTTTCCCTGGAATTTTCTTTTTTCCCTAGAACAATCCGAGGATGGAACAAATTGCCTTCAAACGCTGCCTCTACGATGTTTTCTTTTTTATGTTAGACTGACTGCGTTAAAGTTTTTCCAGCGTTATGTGTATTTGTGTCGCTTATTATGATTGATTAATTGGTGACTGTGTTTGACTAGTTTGGCTGACAATGCATCTTCTTTCTTGTCTATTTTTTGTTTCTGTGAGTATTATAACCCTCCCCCATTCTAATACGTGTTGGCGCTGTGGGTAATGAAATAAATAGAATAAATAAACAAATTTGGAATGTTCTACGAAGTAAGTCTATCGCCTCACTCCTTTAGGAAACGCTTACGCTGCAGCGAGCTAAGGGACCTTCGCGCTGTCTATGGCTTCAACGTAAACTTTGCGATCAGATCACAACTCGTACAAAGCTATGAGCCACCTGCTGAGCTTCTCTATAGATACGCGCGCGCGACCGCGGGCGAACACGCCCAGTTGTTCAACGTACAAATTTCCTGCCGCACCCACATAGCACCCCCCCCCCTTCGCCTCTTATCTCCATGTGTCTTTCGCACGACGGAGACGGCGGGCTAGTTTGAGCACTGCTTGAGCGCCTTATCGTCGGCAGCGCCCGCGCGCTTTCACTCGCACATAGACCACATGTGCACGACGCGCGGGACGATGGTATCGATTTGGACATTATACTGAACATGACGGCGACGGCAGAAATGCGCCTGGAGCGTTTATATATAATTGCTCTCGCAGTAATAACGACAATAATAAGACGAACAGTAGCACACTCCCGCACATCAACGGCGGGAAGCGTCGCAGCGACGGAGCAAAAGTTAGGGTTGGCGAGCCCAGTTTCGTCGTTCACACACCCACGTTGTACAGCACGCGCCTTGTTATCCACCGTGTGACTCTGGGCCATAGGTCGGCAAAACTCACTCATGAGTCGACTCACTCAGACTCACTCAGACTCAGATCGAGCCGTGAGTCTGAGTCTGAGTGAGTTCGAGTGAGTAATATTTTGGTGAGCTTGAGTCCGAGTGAGTCCGGCTGAGAAAAATTTCAGTGAGTCTGAGTCCGAGTGAGTCCGGTGGAGAAAAAATTTGGTGAGTCTGAGTCCGAGTGAGCTCTCAGGGCAAAATATATTTCATGAGTGAGTCTGAGTGAGCTCCACACTTTTTGCCGACCTATGCTCTGGGCACAACGTAACCTTGCGGGCCGACGTGATATTAGAGTCTTTTAGCAAGTTACGGAAATACGGTACGCAAATACGGTAAGGCAGCACGGTACCGCTCCTCCTTTCCCGGTCGTTGAGCGGCCAAAGCACAACCAGCGGGAAAGGAGGAACGCTACCGTACTGCCTTACCGTATTTGCGTACCGTATTTCCGTAACTTGCTAAAACTCTCTATTTTCGGCTAGTCACCGGACAGTTACGAATGCTGTATGCCCTCGGGGGCCGCCGGCAGTCTTTTAAAAGTGTAGTCTGTTTTTCTCACGAAGATATACCATATGCCAGCGGGCGTTGGATCCGCATTGCACTCGATGCGTTGAAGGGCGAAACCGCCGCGACTCCTTTCAGGGTGCGTATGGCACGGTGATTGGCCGTGGCGCGCCTTACTGTTGTGAGAGACGTTTTGTACTTTTTCTGGACTATCTGTTTGACGGTGGCCGCCAAGAAAGCACCGTGGCTTTTCTCGCGGACTTGTGCAACGGGGGACACGCCGCACCATAGAAGCACGGCATGAAGGGCGCGCCTCTGTGAAAAGTCATGCGGGGGGTGCAATACCTATGTCCACCCTTCCTCGTGTTGCACCCGTATACAGGTATACATTATCCTCTCCTGATTCGCCGTGTCGCAATGCTTGTGCTGCAATCCTTCGGTACGTAAGCGAGACAGAGCGCGTGCGCTTGTACGTGCGTGTTCACGAGTAAGCAAGCGGGCGAGTGCGTGTGTTATGTATTTTATGTGCACCCATGAACCGAAGCACACAGAGAACATGCCCTTAACGGCATAAGAGTCCGGCGAAAATGCAGTGGAATATAGCTGCAATTTGTTATGCACTATTAAAATATGCCATTGGGTCAGATTGTATGCAATGTACTTCTACATCAGACTGTCTACAGCCACTGTTTGCTCCGCCGACTTGACGGTGAGTTAAAGCGCCGTACAATTGAGGCTAATGTCTAGGAATTCTGATGCACGTAAGATGTCGAGGTTTGTAATGACGACTAACTGTAAGTAAGAGAGTCATGTTCTTATTTGAGGCTTATCGCTTAGTGTATATGTTTTGCTCCAAGGCAGCTGTGTTTCGTAACCACTGTAGAATTTATTCGGGAAAGCTGGTACAAGAGACACGTGTTTAAAAGAGGGCCGATGCGTCGCATTTGACAAGTTTGTTTGCGTGAAACGTCGTTTTACGCGTTATAGTTTAAGTGTCACTCGTTTGACCGACCATTTCCGTTTCTACGATCGGTGCGGCTAGAACTCACGAAATGCGCACCCGGCACGGTGGCTTAGTTTACTGGTGTGTGATTGTTTTTCCTTAGTATATGTGTCAAGAAAAGCAATAAAGGAAAAAAATCAAGCCGCGGTGGCAAAAAATTTACGGTGGTGCGCTGGTAGGCCCGAGATCACAGGTTCGATTCCTGAATGCGGCGGCCGCATTTCGATGAACGCAAAACTCAGAAATGCCCGTGTACTTAACGTTAGTTAGTGCGGCTGTCATTCGGGAGTCCTCCCTTTTACGGCAACTTTCCAGGTCCAATTCGTTGAAACAACGACGCTAACGGAGGGACTGTGGTGTCATGCAATTTCAAAGTCACAAAAGTTGGCCACCTTTTATATCATCAACAATGGTTAGGTGAGGAAGTGTCCACCATCCCCATCTCATTTTAGGGCCCGCCCGCCAGTTTATTTCTCCCGTCTGTCCGTGCTCTACCAAGTGTCTCATCCCCCCGCCCCCTGCCCCAACGGGGCTGAGCCGTCTCCCCGCAAGGGCTGTAGAAGATAGCGATATCCTCCTCCTTCCTGAATAACCACCTTTCTCATCATTTGGCTTTGTCTCTCTGTCCAATAAGAAAGAAATAAGAAATGGACTAGTAGAACTTACATTCTTTGCACAACCACAATTCTCTCCAATATTATTCATTGACCCCCGACCCTTCTCGGGTGTTTAAACCGATACAGATCGTTCTATAAACTATATACCGTCCACGCTCTCATTCACCGTCCAACGTCAACGAGCAGAACAGCCGAGAGACAAGTCGACCGCGGTCATTTCTGTTGCTTCTTTCGCTCGACTCTGCAGTCCTGTATGGCCCGGTTCACACTGGTCGCCGATCACTAGGTAGGTCATCTTTTACAAAGCGTCGCGTGCTCCTTCCACGGCGAACCTACCGGTAGCGTTGATGTCCGTGTCCGAAACCGGTTCCCGCCGAGGAAGCACCCGTTGGGGACGCATTCGAGCGTGGACAAGTGGACACGGCACGCTGCCTCGCTTGTACACCGCCCGTCGTAATGCGTGTGTCTGTTCCACAGCCTGGACGTCTTTACGACCACTTACAGAACGCTCGCTTTCCACCCACCGACAATGTCCCCGCTAGCCTATGCTGCGATAATAAAAATAAACGAACAAAAAATTATCGTCAGGTGCGATATTAGTACGAGGGTGGACGGCTTCTTGGTAAGCTAGTGACTGCTGTATACGCGCACGTATCGTCCTCTATGTGGAAGTCCCATGGGAACAGAGTCAAACCACTGTTTCACGTCGTCTTTCAAACGTGGCACACTTCACACCACAACGGTGCGCACCGAACGATATATGACACGAGCTGAGAGGCGAATAGACACTTCGGGTGACTGTTGGTGTAATAATCTCATAAACGCGCAATTATGTCGTTGTGTCATTGCGCGTATGCAGTACCATAGCTTAAACCGCCTCTTTGCTTGGGATTTGCGAACCATCGCCGTCGCCTCTTTATGTTCGGCCAATACAAAGCGTAGTACATGGGCATAGCATGTGCCGTTCCCCTGCGTGCCTGCCTGCGATAACCTCGCCTGCGAGATCCGCACACGAGCCTAATCCGGAAACGGAGCTTGTCACGGTCCCGTGGTGCCTTTGATCGCGTGCTTCGTTGTGCCTCTCCATCCTCCGATCCGAAACCATGGTGTTTTTTTTTTCCCTCTGTCATACACGCCGCGCGGCTTTTCTGCAGCTGCGCTATTGAGAGCGACTGATTTCTTTCAGCGCCGCAAACAGTACTTTGTAGCGTACTCTCGCGTGCGAATGGTAAATACATTTATTTTCCTTCCTCGTTCTAGTCGTCTCAATTCGCAATAGAAGGCGTCTCTTTTCATTGCGGGAAAGCGACCTTCGCGGAACAACCGCGATCGGTCTTTGTCTGCGCGGTAGATTCGCGTGCGGAGTTTGGCAGCGTCGTCCATTTTCAGCGGACTGCACGAAAGCTCCCGGCGAGACGGGGTTGGGGACCTGGAATAAGAAGAGAGAAAGCCCCCTCCCACACAAGCGCTTTGGCACAAAGCACAGAGGCAGGCGGAGAAACACGCTGCGACACGCGATTCCGCGACGGCCGTCCATTCGTGTACTACGCGAAGCCAGCGAACGCGACGCCAGTTCACCACGCTGCTGTGATGTTGGGGACGACCAGCGCGTAGCGCGTGTGAGCAATTTCTTCCCCGCTTCGCCGTTGAGTGTGCGTGAAACGAATAAACGTGTCACGCCAGTGTGAGCGTTTTACAGGACAGAAGGATGGGTGTAGTGCGTTACTGAATAGCTTGTAGCAAAAAGAACCTAAAAACACTGCATGATAAATCGACAAACTGTTTGAACACCGATCAGATATTTCACCTTCGCCGACCGACCTCCTTCATAGAACAAAGGATCGCTAATGTCATTTAGACGTTCAGCCTTTCAACACGCAACAGACAGACCAAAGATAGCCGTGCACAGGGTTCTCCATTAGGGGGAGGGGGGGGGGCGAAGTCTCACCACAGCGCCCCCCCCCCCCCCGACCGTTGATCGAGTCCGAAACAAAACAAGTTTCGCAATGGATGCAGAAATGAAAATGAACCGATTACGCGCTTCTCACAACGGCCTGCTTTTGGTCCACGGCCTTGCGGGGTTAAAGGTGGGAAGCACTGTTCTTGGAATGCAACATCAGTGGTTATCGGCCGCCATCGTCGTCAAAAACCTGCATGGCCTTCACATTAAACGATGACGGGACATGTGTACGACAGAGTAAAGATATGGCGCAGACCTGGCGAAATTTTCTGTCTCGCTCTCCCTGTCTCTTTAATTTCGCGCCGCAACTTCCTGCTCGCGTGTCAGTAAGATATTCCGGCTTCCTCGGTACTTCCACGTATTTGCGTCGTTATGGCACAGGAAAAGTTCTCCCATGTTACGCTGAGTCTTTGGTTCGTGTAGGTTGTAACGGTTATTCTGCCAGTAAATAAATAACTACGCTTGAGTAGGCAGACAAGATCGATGATATCACGGCAAGCGGGGGGTGGGGGGCATTATAAAAACTTGGAGGACGCTTGAGCTTCGCCTTCATGAGTAGAACGCGATAGCGTAGTTTGGCCCCCTTCGCATTCCCTTCTCAATCGCATGCATAGCTTTCTCCTATCCTATGCTAGGATGCCTACTGCAGGTATACAGTTGCGAAGTGCCCATTACGCCATAATTCTTCCTTCTGCAAATGGGCAAAGTACCCACTACACGTCCGTAAGGCAACACGCGTAATTGCGCAGCTGCTCACTTTGTTGATGCAGTTGCTGATAATAAGGATTAATTATTCCGGCGCGCTTTGTAATTGGTGGGCTTTAAACCAACCACTCGTTGCGCAATTCGCGTGTTTTGACGCCTGGTGCGATTCTACGCTTTTGCAACGCAATATTACATGCGTTAGGAGGCTCCTCGCGCTGCATGACATTCTTATAGGGTTTTTTTTTTTTTTTTTCGAAGCAGTTTCAAGCATCGGCGGGGCTCTGAAGTAGAACAACTGTTTGCCATGCAGAAGTCCTGAGTTCGACTCGCAGTCGAACCAAACTTTTTTGTTATTTATTTATTTGCATCTATCTCGAATTTTCGCTCAGGAACAACGCTGATTTTTCGCTCGCAATCAACGACGCCGGAATTACAGCGAAACGAGCTCTTGAACGCTATCGCGTTAAAATGTGAATTTAAGAAGCGCTTATCTCGACACCCCCAGCAGGTACACGTTCCACGAAAACAACGTCATCACCCGGCATGGCCGCGTCAAACCTGCCTGCTTCAGGCCTACGGGTATACACTGTTTCGATCCGTTTGTTCTCAACACGGAAAGTGAACAGTGGTGTAGACTTTGCTTTTTTTCCGAATAATTCGCTGCAGGGGATATATACTGAAGAAATGACGAAAGGGCATCAAAACAAATGCAGGCGGCCATGTTTGATGCAGGTATACCTACAGCAGCGGTGAATTATATCTAGTATAGCGTATGTCTTTTATCAAACGGGTAAAATCTTAAGGAACATCCGGCTTCATTTTGGTCTCTCTGAACGTGTTCTGCCTAATAGCCCACAGTTTATCGGTAGCAGGCTTTTGCAACGATTGATCTCACCTAGCCAGGAAATTGCGGGAACTATGTGGGCGGTCTCTTTGAAACTGGTTTTCGATTTCTCAGCACGAAGTCCTGTATAGACAGTATAGCTTATTAAGGCGGCCGTGTGTTGCTTCCTTGGATCGGCGTGGCATCTGCAAGGCAGCATACGTTCTTTTTCGTTCGCAGAATACCTGGCGCCTAGAAAACGACAGTGATATCCGTCGTCATACAGCTCCGCATCACTGCCAAACAATTCAACGGACAAAGAAACAGCGCGGCAGAAAGAAACCTCGGGCTGGAGGGCCAATAAAAAAGAAGTTCACGTATACAGATAGACTGGACCAAGCCAAAACCGAAGCAACAAGCACAACACGAGCTCAACAAGCAGACGACCAGAATGATGTCACTGTTCAAGACAACGATTACGCAGGTGCAGTTCTTCCGCGTTCATTAACGTATGTGCGCCATGCGTGCTATAATTGCAAGCGCAGCCCGCACACCCACACAACGAAGTCGGTTGATGGTTGTTATAATAACGACGCTCACTCATTCTGGACGTCTCAGAAGAAGTAATTGTGAAGGCATCGAACGTATATTGCAGTTCCCTGATTCTTGAGGATTTTCGGACACATAAATGCAAGCTGAGCTATAACATGGATGCCCGCGAAGTACTCCGGATTCGTAATATTTAATTCAGAGTGCACCACGTGTAATAATAATAATATCTGGGGTTTAACGTCCCAAAACCAAGATATGATTATGAGAGACGCCGTAGTGGAGGGCTCCGGAAATTTCGACCACCTGGGGTTCTTTAACGTGCACCTAAACCTAAGTACACGGGCCTCAAACATTTTCGCCTCCATCGAAAATGCAGCCGCCGCGGCCGGGATTCGATCCCGCGACCTTCGGGTCCGCAGTCGAGCGCCATAACCACTAGACCACCGTGGCGGGGCACCACGTGTACCGGCCCCTTTCGCTTTGCGCCTTCACAAGAATGAGAGCAAGGAGTGTCACATTGCAGTGGACGTCATGAAGTCTTCAATCGGCGTCAGCGTGTTATAGCGTGCTATATACTCTATACAATAGTGGTATAATCAGCGCGGGTTCATAGCGGCAATGGAGGCAATTAGGTTGAGCGGAGACATGATCCTAAACATAGTTTATAAGAGAAGCGAGGGGGATGCATTGATTTACGACACGCCATCGCTATTCGACGAGACAAAAAATAAACAGCGAGAAAAAAAAAAAAAGAAGCACCCCGGGATTCTTCCAGCTCCCGATTTTTTTTTTCGCCTATCTCTAGCTTCACTTCTCATCCTGACAGCAACGTAATCCTCCTTCCTAGTATTGGACAGCACACTTAAGTGGATTAAGATTCTTGTTAGGAAGCTCGGGTTTGCAAGCTTTTTTATATTACGACTGCCGTTTCTAACGGTCCAGTAGGTACAGAACACCGAGTCCTGCCGACTCCGGCGAACGCAAGCAATTTATCACGAGGGACTTTCTTATTTCTTTTCTTTTTTTTTTCAGCTAGGCTAATGAGTCCGTCTCTTTTATTTTTCTTCCTTTGCACTAGTCAGGCTCTAAAAGAACGTTCTCTTTCCAGTACAATAAATTCTTGCGTTTCTACAACGACAATCGACAAATATCGGGCGCTAATGCGTGAGCCTCTATAAGGCTGTTCCATTTTAAGATTGATCGGGGATTATAGAATCTTGCTCACTTTTCTATACATACGCGTCGGCTTCGTTCGCGCACAGCTGAAAATGGATTTTACGTAGCATTATACACGCACACCTTCTGTGTTTTTCACGGCACGAGCCGTAGCCAAATTAGCTCAAGCCGTCTTTTTTTTTTCTTTTTTCCCCCCTCTAAGCGCCGACGAAGAATCCTTCAAGGTAATCAGCTTATCCACGTGCGCAAATGCTCGCCCACGCGCGCGGTGTGTCATCCAACTTGCCTGGAAAAAAAATACAACAGTTTCTTCCGAAACGCGAAACACTGATAGCGACAGCAACGCACTAGACAACTACACGAAGATGGGTTCGCAGTTACACATGTCGTACATACTACGGTGAACGTTCGGCCTATTAATTAAATTAACAGGCAAGGTAAGCATGAATAGACCTCAACTCCATGACCGCGAACACTCACCATCACAACGTTGGCGTGATGAACAACGCAGGTATAGAGGTGAGCAAACGCATCGCGTGGCCTCTCCCTTCAACGCGGCTGCGAACCTTCGATACAACGTGACCTCCAATACTATAGGCGTTCGGTACAGTACACATGGAGCCAGCGGCCCTCTTGGCCCAGCCTTTGCACCCGCCGAGGATCGTACAAGTTGCGCTCAGCTGCGCGAAAGAGGTGCACCTCTTTGTAAGCATGCTTACAATTGCTATCGCAATAAAATTGAAACAACCGAGTCAGCAAGCTAAATATAATCGTAATGGTAAATGTGGTTCTCGCGCATGCTAAAAACATGCCCTCAGATGGCAGACAGCAATCAGTGGTTATTTATTCAGTTTTCTATTGGCGAACAAATCAGCCACAATAGAGCGCGGTATCAAAGCTAGCATTCATACACACCTGAAAGCTCGACAATGGATGTTAACAGCGTACTTGTGGCTTTAGCAGACCGGCGCTGCACTTGTCGCCTTGCCTTTGCCACATTGGCTATTAGACAAGCTCCCTCACGGTATGCCAATTTCTTATTTAAACTATCTGCACTCCGAAAGTGACGTTTAAAAAAAAAAGGGGGGGGGGGATAAATAAACGCCGCAAGCGGGGTCACCCAGGCCTCTCTTATCTGTAGAATGCGTTATGAAACAACGAGGTCGACAAACGATCGTGTTTTTTTTTTTTCTTATATGAGGCAAATAGAATTTTGCAGTTGACAGTCGTTTACTCTTTTTTTTTTTTCCTTTGACGGAACAGGCGACACTACGTACGAGAGAGAAACAGGCAATACGAGCGTCTGTATTGTCCCCTGACTTCAATTAAATTTCATCCACCACCGTTCTTCATCTACAGCCACCGAACTGGTTGCACTACGGGCTGCCTTTAATTACATCGTAGACCATACAGCCGAGTCTTGGGTCATCTTCACCGACTCAAGATCGGCGCTGCAGTCTCTGAAGTCCCCAAGCACACAGGAACAGCTGGTAATGGACAAGGCCTATGCAACAAAGCCTGCGAACTGAATCACCGCATTGTTCTACAGTGGATACCTGCCCACTGCGGAATACAAGCCAACGTCCAGGCTGATGACGCTGCCAAAGCTGGACACGACGCCTCGAGAGAAATGGTTGAAATACCTTTCTCGAGAAAAGACGCGGCGACACTTGTATTGGCACATGCTTGGCGCTTCCAGCGATCCCTCTGGACAGATGCCAGTCACCAGTATGGGCCTCTTTACTAAATTGATCCATCGTGTGACTTCGATATGCCCCGAGACCTTAACAGACAAGAGGAAACATGCTTGCACCGCATCAGATTAAACGTCGCCTCCACTAATTACTTCAAGAGCAAAATCAAGCTGTCGGACTCACCATTGCGCGTTCAATGTAACGTCCCAGAAGACCTGAAACACGTTCTGTGTGAATGCAGGCAATACGCATCAGAAAGACGATCTCTGAAGGCGGCCTTGCACCTTCAACGGGACTCGTGTTTAGAACTGCGACATATTCTGGGCCTATGGCAAAGCAGCACCTGTGCGTTACGCGCCACGAAAGCGCTGCTGACTTTCTTGCGGGCCACAAGCCTGAACGAAACTTTGTAAACAGTGTAGTCTATGTGTGTGTGGATGTATGTGTTATGTGGTTATCAGTGTATATATCATAATCATCACCCAGCACCTGGAGTAGCATGTCAGGCAAATAGCCAGGCTAATATCTCCAGCTTTTCATTAAAACATTTCTCTCTCTCTCATCCCAGATTGTTACTAGGGAAAAACTGGACATGTACCTCCGTTTTCTCCCATAATAATTGCCGCTCAACGCATATCGTTGGTCTTGATACTGGAAGCCTTGATGCAGCACACAAGGTTTTGCTTGCCATCTGCCTGGCCTCAGTGCAGCGCATGCGTAATACCCAAGAAAGCGTACGGTGTAGTGGTCACTTTCTTGGGTTCAGGGCCCCGTGTATTCGCTAAGAAGGCCAGACGCTAAAACTGAATGTAATACTAGACGCCATTTTATCGTGACCATGGGAATATCGTTAACGGCGCCGGCCATGCAAAAGCAAATAGGTCGCACGAACGAAAAGTTTTGTGAACATGGCTTCAGGGCAACTTCGCATGAACATCTCGTCTAAAAGAGGCCGCGATCGCTATCGACGACGAACGCGACTGGCCATCGACAAACAGCTCTTGCGGACGAAAACCTTTTACGAGTTCGGCCACTGTGACCCGCATTCAGAAAGCAATTCGCACGCTGGAAGAATGGTTCGCACCAAATGCAGGCCAAACGAACGTGATAGCGAGCGTAATTGTACACGATGCGACGAGCCAATGACGAAAAGCCTCGACAAACGAACATCCCTTGTGTCTATAAAACTGGTCGTTCATACAAAAAAAAAATTAAAAAATGAGCCGGCATATCGCAACTCACCAAGCGCAATGACGGCAAGAGCCTCAAGGAATGACCGACAGCTTTTGCTTAGCCAGGCATTCGAGAATTTGCATTCAAAGACAACGCGATAGACTGGTTCGCAAGAGTAGGGGTCAATCAATCTCGACAGTGAACCTGTAATGTTATGAAGGTGGTCAGACAATGACGAATGGTTGTCGAGAAGGAAATGCTCCGTCACTTCGACCTCCGCTGCGTTTGCTCTCGGCAGGCATGTGTCCGACACTGAGCCGGTAGGTACCCCACGCGAAGGTCCCCTGACCTTGACCGTCGCGGGCAGCGCAGTCAATGTGGCGCCGCGCCTACACGAGCCAGCGATAAACAGGCGGCGCCACCACTCCGGTGGGAAAAGAAAAAAAAAAGTGATAGGAAGCCAGGGCTGTCCCTGTACCTGTGCAGCGTACTGCACGCGCCAGCGGTGGAGACCATCGCGACGTGCCGGTGGGTGAGGCCAGTGCACGCGGTGTAGCGTCGATGATGGAAGACGCGCAGCGAGCGAGCGCCCGAGCATAGCGAGCGACACACTTTTGCGCGCGCTTCCAAGTCGGCGCACCGCTGAGCGCCACCTCTGTCTCATCCGCTCTATAACGCGTGCAGGAAAGTGGCCCCGAGCGCACCACCTCCTAAGTAAACTTTTCCATATAGAACGACCGCCTTTCGGGGTGCGTGAAAGCGCTGTCGCGCGCAGCCACGTGCGCAAATAATAATAATGAAAAAGAAAGATAGATGATGCTGCTGCTACGAAAGAGGGTGGGGCCACGGCGAACGGAACTTTGGGCTTGTTACGGGGAAGCGGCGCGCATGTCCGGGGACAGCTTTTTTTCTACAATCCCCCCATCTGTATTTCACAGAGATGGCAAATAAACTTATTATTATTATTATTATTATTATTATTATTATTATTATTATATTATTATTATTATTATTATTATTATCCGCCGTTGCCGTAAAAGAAAGTCGGCAGAAGGAAGACGTTAAAGAAATAGTTTGCACCGTGAAAAGCTTGCTCCTAGGCAGCGACAAGGTGCGCTGGAAGTCTGTCGACCGCGATGACGGGTCACGCCAGGCACGTAGCCAGAATATTTTTTCGGGGGGGGGGGGGGGGGGGGCAAGGCCTAATTATTCGAAAGAAAGTCTTTTCATGGCAAAAAGAAAAAAAAATTACCCGGGAACATAAAAGGCTGGACGAATTTCGGGGGGGGGGGGGGGCATTCCCCCCCCCCCCCCCTTGCCTACGTCCCTGGGTCACGCGTTACTTCAACGAAGGTCTAGCCCTTCTAGCATGACGTCGCGCGATCCATTCCTGGCCGCTCGACGCGAAGCGCCTGAGCGCTGTGGTGAAGTGACATTTGTCTGTTGATCTTCAGAAACGAACGTGTTGGGCGCGGATAAGACACGCAATAGACAACTTTAGTTTCATGTACGTGGAAGAGTTCACGTACGTGGAGCGCCTGCGTGTCTTCGCTGCACATGCGCCGTACGTGGAGGCCGCCCACGCGTCTTGCGGACGTACGTGGAATCTTCGCTCTTGCGTTGCGCGCTCTACGTATACGCGATGCGCAGCGCCTATAGGGGCGCCACTGAAAGCCACGTAGCGGCGGCCGTTGGAACCGCTGGCGGGTCGCGTAGCAGACGCCTCCTTTCACTGCAAGCATGACGGAAGTGCGCGCGTGCGATTTGCCGCTTGTGCGCGTCCCAAATAATTACTTTTGAGGCTATAGTGTGCGCAAAGGAGCCACACTTTATAATAGTGAACATGTGTCCGATGTCACAGCTGTGTTGGACGACAATGTCACCATACGCGCCAAGTGTTTGCCACAGACAAGCGTCAACAAGCTTCCCTACGAAGTGGAGCTCATCGTAAGTACACCGCTTTCTTCATAACGTCCCGATCACTAATGCCTGCATGCGTTGACGCATGAACCAACGTTTTTTTCTCGACACAGTAGCTTCGTTTATGTGCCATGTGTTTATATAGTAGATTTTGAGGGAGCGCTGTCGCACCGGCGCATGGATTTCACGGGTGCGGCCACGCGAAGGGTCAGCGTTGGCAAAACTTTGAAACCAGCACGATAAACTTGTGAAAAAATATCTCGGCAGCTTGAGCTAGTGGCGCGGGACTGAGTCACTGCGGAGCTGGTGGTCACCTAGCTTGTCATAGCAGCTTGGCTACGTATTTGCTGGGTGTGTTCAGATAAGAACATCGGTGCATGTCCGTTGTTGTGAGAGCACCTGACCGAACGGGGAAGCGAATAAACACCTGCACTTCGTTGGAAGTCCACGGCATCGCGGTCAGCGTCTGCCCTGCGACCAAGAAAAGGGCCAGCACTTGCGACCTGGAAGCAGGGATTAAACCCTGCATGCTTTGTCTGCAATCCGGGAAAACGGCGTCTTCGCCCAGCCGGCCCCGTCAACTGACGCCAGTCGTTCTTCCCAGCTACCCAGCTACGGAAAGCAGCATTCCTGAGGACGATGTAAAGGCTGCTCAACACCTACGGCCAAAAGGAGGGTCCCATCACAATGGACTGGTGCCTTATTTAAGACCAGGCTGGTCCGTTGTTAAGGAGACGCCCCAGCCGACTTGGTCGAGCTGGCAGGCTCTGTACTGCTATAACCTGCTATAACCTGCTATACCTGCTATAAACGTTGTTACTGTTTTGTAAACGTTTTGCCTCCTTGCTCTGCTCCTCAGCGATTAGTCCGATCTCCTGGCTTTCATCGGCACGCAAACCCCATTCCTAACAGTGGTGGCAGCGGTGGGATACCACGACCCCGTATTCTACGCTGTACACCGAGGGCCCTACCCTACTTCATAACACCGTCGACCCCCTGTTCTTGCTGAAAAAAAAAATATTTTGTTGTTTATAAGTGAAAGCAGGCGTTCTCTTATTATTCTACCTTTCTTAAGCGAATTGAACTGTTTCTTGTTTATGTTTTCTTTTTTTTCCTTTTTTTTTTAGGGATCGGGCGAGCGCGGTCGGGCTGCAGAAGCGCCGCTTGTGCCGCCACGCAGCGTCTGCGTTATCACGTTACCGACGTGCCATGGGATCCTCTCAGTGGATCCTCTCCAGCCCTTTGGAGCCGTACGCAGGCACCGGTGATCGCATTCCAGTGCCATCATTAGGTAGAATCAGGGGCGTAGCCAGGAACCCCCCCCCCCCCCCGAATTTTTTCAGTTTTGCTTCCGTATATATACACGCACACATACAAACGCACGCACGAACATACATAAAGTATGGTTGAACCCCCCCCACCCCACCCCGAAAAAAATTTCTGGCTACGCCCCTGGGCAGAATGCAGCTGATTTCGTGTAGCACACGTGTTATTCCACGGCGCTTTTGTAAAGGAGCCGTCACGTGCCGCCCCACATTCTCTGGCATTGCGCTTCATCGTTTTTCGAGAGAGCCTAGGCATCGCGTCTTATCAGTAATAACAACCTCATGTGCAACTACCTCAGGCGAGGCGACCAAGTGTAAACGTAGTAGCGTTCGCTGAAGACGTAGCGACATAAATGGAGAAATAAAAACACAGTAATCGTTCTAACACTGCCGTAAACAAAGCGCGATTGCTTACTTTCTACGTCGTACAGCCGCAATCCACCGCCGCCGTCGCTCTCGCTCATGAAATAGCACCGGAAACCTGTAGAAGTGCGTTCCTGGCGATTTTTTCTGTGTGTTTGAGCAGCCGACAACGCAGCAGTTATTTTTCGACATCGCTGAGGCCCGACAGAGTCGTTAAATCACGATGAAAAACACATCCATCCGTGCACTCGCGTAGACGCTTGCGGGAACACTGCTCGCCGGACCCATCAGCGCTTCCGAGCCGTGGCGGCAGATGGCGTATTCGGTGCTTTGGGGCTAGAGTCACTGGAAAATCACTGGAAAATCACTGGAAATTTTCCAGTGACTCTATTAGGGGCGCTCTCGCGAGACCACGAAGCTATCGAGAGAGGGTAGGTAAGCAGTTTTCAAGATGGTGGCACACCGAAGTAAGTCTCCGAGTAGTGCTCCGCGCCTAAGGTTTTCGAAAAGTGACGACTTGGATGTGCTTCGTAACATTTGAGAGTGCAACCCAATCGAAGCCAGGATTCAGTTGAGATAGACTGAAATCGCCGTGCGCCTGTCGACGGCCAGGGAAAAAGTGTTCAGTGACCGCACCCGCTCGCACATGAAGTGCGCGATCGCGCAAACGGCAGCAGCTCTGATTTTAAGTTGCGTCTTATCACATCCCCCACGTCGCCCAGTCCCCTACATACTGTTGTTCTGTCTCCGTTACGATGACGTGGTCAATTCCAGCTCAAGAGAACTCGCAAACGTGGGTCACAGTGCACGCTGAGAAGCATTTTTCTGCTCGAATGTACGCGGCGACCGTTATGTCTTCCGTGCGTCTCTACGTGCGATCCTGTGCGTGTGTCCTGCGCGCTGAGCGTCCCACGCTGAACAAGGAACCGAGCGTCTCCCGCTCACCGACAGCCTCTTTGCTTTTCCCCGAACATGACTGGCTAGAAAACCCTCAAAAAGCGCATTTCACATCTTCTGGCCTCCGTGCTGGTCGTGCGTCTTTCGACTACCGGCAGTCGTTCTGCCGCCGAATACGCAGCACCATGCGACAATCTGCACCGCACGCCTTGCAACAAAAACACGCTTCTCCGGGTTGAATATTTCGCTGTAGTACTAGTATGTGGAAGCTCTGTGGCGCTGCGTCTGCGTACGTAAAACTATAAACATAGCGGACGCGTGCCGCGGGACGTACGCAGAATTCGCACATTTACGTACGCAAAGAATCCACGCAAGTGAAAGTAAAACTGTCTAATAAAAGCAGGAGATGAACAACGGATAGCTAAGTTAACTCATCATTTCACGAAGTGAATGTTACAACAGGTGATTTAAAAAGAACGAGAGATAAGAATGCGAACCGTATACACTGTGGCGTTCCGAAGCAGAAGCCTGACATTGCGATACAAAAACCGACAAAGTAAGCTCAAAACTAAATGCGACAAGGGCACGAAGGAGAAGACTTGACTATCGCAGAATAGTGTGCTAGAGTGGGCTGGTTGGCGGTGCGAGATGTTTTGTCGAATGTACATGCACAGTTGTATATATTTTTTTCCTGTGGGCGTTGTTACATGGGCCAAACAGGCCGATGTATGAATGGTCATCTGAGGGAGCACGCATATACTCGCTGAAGGGCTTAGTTTCCGGTCATTTGGTTGGCCATCGTTCAAGATGTTAATGTCAGCAAATTCTCGCATTGTGCACGTTGCAAAGGCCCTATAAAGAGCAACGCGCGCGTGCGATAAGTGAAGCGTTTCACGCACAACACGGTGTGTAAGCTTTCCTTCTGTATCTCCACACAGCAGTGAAATAAGTCGTTTTTGGGAGTGGTCCATTTCGGTTTTCAATGTGGGTCAACTCAGTTTTCGAGTTGGGTGCCAAAACTCATCGCTTGGTCACGTGAGTTTCCTGCCAAAGCCGGGCGGAAGCTGGACGCTCGCCGTATTTTCCACTTCATGGAACATAAAATGCTTTCGCATTAACAAGTCAGTGCGTTACACATGACTATTTGCCCAACAGGATTATCAAAGCGCATTTAATGCGCAAAAAGCCGAGACCTCACCATACATTGCGCGCCGAAGGGATGAGTAATTTGCGAGTGTTTTCCTGAAAACTCGGAAAGTGTGAAAGATCAAGTGGCTCCTCTCTTGAAACGTGCCCGGCGCTATACACCACGAAGCTGACATGCAACATATGCGCCAACAACGGATAGCATTTCGCGATTGCGACAACAGTACAAACAACACATGCTATAAAGTTTACTTATTTACTGTCTTGTGCAGCTGTAATACGTTTCAGTATTTCGCCATTGTCCTAGGAATATGTATCACATGTGCACCGGTTTTGTGCAGCCTTTTAACGCTTTTACTTAAACTCGCTTCTCTCGAGCTTACCGAGAGCTGTAGTGTTAACAGGCAGCTCTTTGTTGCCCTTCACTGAGCATTGCGTTGGCGCCGTCGCCAGCATATATGCCTTCGGAATATACAGATTTTGCTGCATGCCTCTGCATTTTACAGATCTTAAGCGCCGACTACGTCGTGACGCTTAAAAGTTAGCTTATAGTCCGATGTTTAAGGTCGGCACCAGGCAACGTTAGTCAGACGTAGCCAACATTAGCCAACACTGTAGCCTACAGTCAGCCCACTACAGCTGTGTTGATACCACTCAAGGAAATACGGTACGTGTCATGGTATGTATGTCATGTCATTCATGTTATATCATTCATACTCTCATAGGCCATTTACGCAAACGACCGCAACGGCATTGTGCTATTTGTGTCATTCACATTCGCCTTTCATGCATGTCACGCCATATGTAGTACAGTACTCACGTATTGAAACAGGAGAATTTAGGGATAAGTAACGGACATTCTTTCGTTTCCACCGACTTCAGTTCAGATCATATCGGCGTAATTTTGACTCGGACGCGTAGATCAGAGCCAACATTATCTTTAGAGACCAGATACGTCGCGACATGTCGTGGTTATTTCAAGCAATTGCGCATACCGTTCGTTATACTAAAACATTTGATGTCGCCTTTGAATTCGTGAGTACTTTACATTCTGGTATATGTCCAGTAAATGAGACGGTTTTAATAAACAGACGGACGGACGGACGGATGGATGAATGGATGGATGGATACGGTCAAAGTGCCTTTGGTTGACTACGAAATACGTCGTATTAAAAAGTAACCATGTGCGAAGTGTAACGGTTTTCGTACGTCTTTGGTCAGACATTGGAAGAAATTTTTTTTTAATTAAGAAGTTTCGCCTTCTAAAGCATGTGTATTCATTAAGCTCTCCTCAGAAGAGCCACAGGTGTCGAAATTGTAACAAAAAAGCAGCAAGAACAAAAGTAAAGCATAGTGCGGAGTGTAAATTTAAGTTCTGTTGTTATTGCATCCTTAATTGTAAAAATAGAAACCCACGTCTTCGTCCCCCCACCGCACTACAATGCGTAGATATAAAATGCGCTCGAAGCTTGTTCTCTAACATTAAACTGGGCTGCGTCTTTCCATCACTCGTTGTAAATGACGCCTCGAGGTGATTGCACAAAATACGCAAAGTTAGAAGGCGTTTGCAGTACCGAGAGTCTACATTACGTGCAGAAACAAAATACAACCCAGGAAATAACGTCTCCAGTTTATTATTATTATTATTATTATTATTATTATTATTATTATTATTATTATTATTATTATTATTATTATTATTATTATTATTATTATTATTATTATTATTATTATTGCGTCCGTCGTAGGTCTTGCATCACTCTGGACCCAAACTTCCGCACTACAGAGCACGTTTCCAAATTCATTTTTTCGCGAAATTCTCCTTAAATGGCTTATTAATCAATGCCGCGGACACGCAGTGTTACGCGCATTTCACTTTTATTCCTGGTAGCGAACTTTTAAAGCATGGCATGACTCACAATCACATCGTTGTTTTGGCAGGCGCGAAACCTCAGACTTTATTATCTCTCCCTCTGTTTCTTTTTTTTTTCCTTAACTTTCAGAGCGTAACGATAACGTCTCCCACTTCTGCAGAAGAGCTCGAACGCGTAGTTTTCTCCGTAATTTATTACTGCTGGCTCCGTCTGTTCCGTGACAAAAGAGCAGCTTACAATAGCGGCGGAAGAGACGCTATGGATCCCCTCAAGTGTCCGCATATGCGCGAAAAGAGTGAAGGGAACGCCCAACCGCCGCCGCGTGTGGTCATATAGTCCGCCGATACAGCGCTCGAAAATATATATTCAACCTCTTCTGTTGTCCCGCAACTGCGCACACGCATCAGAACCTAACGTAAAGAGCACAATATTAACCTAACATCAGCCTAGAACCAGGTCGCCCGAGAATCCTTGTTCCAAGATTTCGCCATCTAGACGATTTCAGATGAATCTGACAACTTCACTATAACTACGGGGATTCAAGATGTGTGCACTCCCCAAACTAAATCCCAAGCACGCACGAACACGAGAAGCCGTCATCGTCAAAGAGGCTAAAAGCATGCTTACTGCCCGCATTCGCCGCCTCACCAGCTGCCTCACGGACAATGTCTCTTCGTACATTGTTTGTGACAGAACCCCCCATGGAAGATATACCTCAAGTGTTGAAGGCAATTTCATGCACCACCTTCTCCCCACGGCCCCGCAATTCCTAACTAAACCTCTATCAAATGGCTGAACATCGAGCAGCTTTAACGGCGTCTGTTATAGGGCATACACAATTCCTTATAGGTAAAAATGAGTTAGGACGTGTCGCAAAGAGAACCAGAGACTTAACATAGCAAGTATCTGGAAATTGTATAGCGCTAATGTGGCCGAAATACAAAAAGCGAAAAATAATCGAAATCCGTGACGTTACACTAAGACATCGTTCTACATCCTATGAATTTAGCAAAGCGGTTTAATAATGGCGGAGACAAATGGAATGTTGCGAGGCGATGGAGTGAGAAGTCGCATACCTCGCCGCAGCAAAGACTCCGCCAGCAGCAGCAGCGTCACCGAGAGCGCACTTAAAGCCACATTCCTCGCTGCCTTCTCCCACGTCGAAGCTTCATAGCTAATGTGAGCGAGCCGAGGGCTCACATGATGCTTGCGTCACGACACCGGCCATATCCCGTATTTTCCCTTTCTTGCCGCACGGCGCGCATTTTCCGGTGCTGGTATTGCACGCGCTTTGAGTCTCACGGAAATTCCCGAGTTGTTGGCGAATACAGCTGGCTCAGTGGGTAGCACGTGCTACGCCAAGCGCTCTCTGCTGGTGGGGCAAGTGGCTCGCTCCTCCGAGAAAAATAGCTCGCGGCGTTTCCTTCGAGTTTTCAACTGTTTTCGTGACGCGCGATCGTTACCGCACATAGTGTGCGTATTATATGCTCCGCTCTTGTCTCAGTGCACGCAGTGTCCAAATCTGGTGGAGGCCCCTTTAAGGAATAAATATCGTCGAATCAAGAACAAGGTAAGACGATCATTCATTGCAAGCGAAAGCAAGTTTCGTGATACGCAAAGGTCTCTTTCGTACACTAATATACGCACCTGATTTTTTTTTTTTCGCAGTATGATAGCGCAAAAGAAACTTCCTAGCCCGTATAACCACTGCAATTAATTTTTAGTCGAATGGACGTATATTTCGGGAAGGCTGTTGAGCGCACGGAATCGTTTCTGGCAGGTGGAAGAGCAAAATGAGGTCTCTGCTCGACGTGAATTCATTGGTTAAATAAAATGATTTTTTTTTTTTGTCAGACGTGGATTGATTTCGGGATGTTGCGCTATCGCGCTCTTGCAACGCAGGGTGACGGTGAAAGTTTACGCTAGGCTCGCACTGCGACACGGAGCAATATAAAGTGCCATGCTGCCGATAACTTGGACTGCACTTTCCCAGATTGTGTAGTTTCCATGGGTGTTCGCACGCATGAAATGAGATCAAAACAGCGCTGTTCAAAGAGGAAAACGCCAGAAATCGCGGTTTAAAGCAACGAATTCAACCCGCCGGAGCCACGTGAGATCACGTGATCCAACTTTGGACGTCACGACGATCGCAGCACCCGCGTCTCCACTGGTGGGCCTCGCGCCGAGTAGGCAGTGGACAGCCTGCTGGCGTAGTGAATCCGGAATCTGTAAAGACTGCGCATGTAGTTTATTTTTTTATTCGGTCTATAATTTATTTTCCAGCCGCCGCGGCGGTGTAGTGCTTACGGTGCTCGACTGCTGACCCTGTGGTCGCGGGATCGAATCCCGACCGCGGCGGCCGCATTTTAGAGGCCCGTGTGCTTATAGATTTCGGTGCACGTAAAAGAACCCCAGGTGGTAGAAATTCCCGGAGCCCTCCACTACGGCGTCTCTCCTAATCATATCGTGGTTTTGGGACGTAACCCCCCCCCCCCCCAATTATTATTATAATTTATTCTGAAATACTTATTTGCACACTTGCGTGATGGGCGGGCTCGAACTGCCGTAGTGTGGCCTTCTTCGCATAAATCTATGCGCTTACACTGGCTTTACCTTTCCTGCCTGCGGACACTGTTAGATCTGAATAATTATAAAAGTTGTTTCTTAAACCTACTTATGTTCTACAAACAGATGCCGCGAGGTCAGAAACATATAAATATACTTCAATCTTGTATTTCTTATCTGTAAAAGTGCCCGTTTACAAATAAAAAGGTAACGGCGCGGCTGCACTGAGCTTTGGAAGTTGCTGCATGAAATATCCCTTCGCATTCTTTCTTTATCTCTTTCTTCTCTCTTTTCGCCATCGGTAGTTGTAAAGTTACTTTGCTTAGTTCACTGTCGATAAAGCGCTTGCTTCTTTGATGAATCTTGATAAATGGCTATGAAAAGTTGCCAAGAAACGTCAGGGCAGACTACTAGGCATCACGGAGTAATCGGCTTTGCGATGTGGCGTACAGCCACTTACTTGAAGTGGCGAAAGCAGCTTGAGCTTAAAAACCGTTTCAAGCAAAGTATGTAAAATACGCAAGTATATATTCGCGGATATTTAGGAAGATTCGCTAATCCAGAGTGCGAGAATTTCTCTCGCTGATACCGGATTTAATGACGGTCAGCGACGTTTAAAAATGGGTTGAGTAGTTATTTATATGCAAACGATTGGTCTAGGAGAGCCTATAGTTCTTTTACCTAGGTTACTAGTATTTTATTGTGCAGTAACTCTCGCCTTCAGCTCACCACGAACGCCTAAGTGGTGTATTATACAGCTTTAATTCGCTCTATGTGTAATGTTCCTGAAGAGCTTTAACGTATTAGATGTGACTTTAGTCGCGCGTGCGTGTGTGTCAAACGTCACACATTATTGATGAGAACTAACAGACAATAATGCGAAGGAAAGTATAGGGGGTGTTATAGGAAAGTACAGGGGGTGTATAGGGAAGTATAGGGGCTGTTACGTCACACATAGCAGCCGATAGCATGATACCGAATGTCTGGCAAAGTGTTAGCAGTGTTAGTGTCTGGCCATGCCGATGCACAAGCCCTGGGAAGCAGCGTACGGGTTATCGCCTTTTCATCGCTATACGTCATCTGCCTAGACCTCTTATGTTGCGAGAGGTTGCCCACGCGAACAATGAAGCGCCACCTTCCTAGCTCGCCGTCTCGGCCCACACGCCTGCGGGGCTTGACGTCAAACGGCCACTGTGCTATAGTTCTGTGTCTAAGTTCGTAGCGCTGTGGGAGATATGACACGTCTCTGACTGTTTCCATCTGTCTTCAATGCAAGAACGCTAGATGTTGTTATGGAATCTGAGGCAGTATATGGTCTGTGCATTTTTCCTCGCGAGTATAGGGACGCTAACCTTGGTCATCCGAGGGAGCAAGAATTATGGAATGGAGGACAGGCGTGGATGTAAGAAATGCTTATGCGAGACCCGAGCCACACGAACTTATGCTGGACGGAGTCTTGCAGTTAGCGTAACCAAGGTTGGCGGCTGCTTGCGTTCGAAAGGGCGGCTACCTCGCGCACGCTTGTGCCCGGCTGGTGCGTGCCCAAAGACAGAATTCGAGTTCAGAGGTAAGTGCTCTCTATAAGTGTCATTTTAAATTAGATATTCGCGAACCTTGCTCTTGTATAAAAAGTGTTTGCCCTTAGACAGTGCCGTAACGAGGAATTGAAAAATTACAGGAGTGGTCGCAAGAAGTAGTCGGTGTGCGGACTCACGCCCCGTTGTCACATCGCAGTGCCCGAGCGCGATATTTTGGAAGTAATATCGAGCTGAAAAACGACCGCATGAAGTCGACTGCGAGGATCAATTTGTTCGTTACACGCGAATTTCTTACAATCGACTAAAATGAAACTTTGTGCTCCTACATTTTCACCTTGGTGTGACCGAGGAGGGGTAGAAGCTGGCACCCAGGATCCGGCGAAGGAGGATTCTCGCGACGCTTCTTACGCAAAAATAGAAGACACGTTTAATTTACATATTTACGAGAGCATTACAAAGAAAGCATACAGAGGCGCCTTCCCATTACAAGAGTTCATACGAGACGAGAGGACCAGCGAAGGCCAGAAAGAGAGAGCCCTAGCGCACTCCTGACACGCTCCTTTTATAGCGGTCCGTGCACGCGCTTCTCGTCAAACGTTTACGCTGGACGCGGACTGCGTAAAGCAGAAACGCCGATGCGCGTTCCCTGCAGCGCACAAGGAGATCTCTTGCGTTCTTGTGGGACGCAGACCGCGTATGTGGCAGGTGCGCCGATGAAAATCCCTTGCAGACTGGATCTTTGCATTGCCGGTTATAACAACCTATACATCAAGCGTTTCCGTTGCTCGCACGTCTGCGCGGATAACAGCGCCGACGGAATCGTCAAAGTTGACGTTTACGCAGACTTCGTCGCACTCGCGAAGCCTTTCCAATAAATTGGCGCAGTAAGCTTGTCGTACGAGTGCAGGCCTGCGCCGACAAGTTCACGCGTATCATGGAATTCGGCACGTGTTCCATATACGTGTGGGTCTGGCCTCTGTTGCTCGCACAGCGAAGAAGGTGGCCTAGGAGCTATTCTCTGCCTGCGCTACTTCATTGCGCATCTTATCACGCTCGCATTTCTTTTTTCTGAGACCTTTCTCAGAATGGCGAGAAATAACGGCCCGTATTTGCCTTAAAAGCTGTACAGCGAGGACAACGTATACCTTCGGAGTATGATGGGACGAAAAGCAACGCGGAAAGAGGGAAATGCGGCGAATGTTACAGCCATCTTCAAAAGAAACAAAGCCGCTTCGTGCATAAGTGCCGCTGGCATGGGAGACGTGCGCACTTTGTCGCACTTGCACTGCTTCAAAGTCATACATAGAGGTTCGAGCAGTGCGCATGCGTCATTTTGCGGCCGCGAGAATGGATATACAGTAAAGCTCTCATATTGCAGAGTTTTGTAGTGTCACGAGTACGTTTACAGAAGCGACACGACGCAGTCGACGCATTCACTACTCCTCCTTCCGTGTTTTTTTTTTTTTTTCCTTTAACGCTATTATTAGTGACGTACGCTATTTTTGCGTCTGGCACGTTGCGTAGAGGAGTGACTGACGCTCGTCAAGCGAGCTCGAATCGACATAAGCGGCTCCCTGAAAAGTGCGTCATCCACGTGAGCTGCACGTCTTGTGCGAGGCCTGCGTGGCACTCCAAACAATGTGGACCCGAATTCACGGCGTCGTTCAGTGGCTGGACAATAGCGAGTGAGATGACAGCGAAGCTGGCCGGCGAGTGATGTTCAATTCTTATGTGAGTTAGTAGAATAAGAAAAGAACACTGACGGGATTTCAACCCACCCGGCAGATTCCTTTTGAATAGAGGTGTCTTGTGTCCCAGCCTTCGTACTGAAAACTGAACCGGAACTTCCGTCACCGATGGAATTGTTTAGACTGTGATTCTCATTACCTTAATCCACTAAAATTTTTGTTGGGCATGACTGCAAAATTACCATTTGGAGCGTCTGCAGCTTCCGCGCTCACCTGCTTGCGACTCTAAAACAAAAATTGTTGCAAAAATTTTTGTTTTCTTTCCCGCGCTGGTCGGGAGGGGAGAATACATCGAGACCTAAACTATTTTTTCAGGCCTATTCTTCTGAGTCCCCCTTCAGTGTATGCTACAATATTTGCTTTCGAGGTTGCTCCGTTCATAAGTACTGCAGATTGGGCAAGTTGGTGCATAAGTTCATAAATCGTTCATTCAAGACCAAGTCCCGCGATATGGGGCGATGCATTTCAGCGAATTGAGGTTAGTTCTTCCCAGTCAATTTCTCGGCGGATAATTCGAGTTATCCGGAGGCACGGATCGCGAGGTGATAAGGGTTTTTGGAAGACCAGACACGGTTCTTTCACTCATCACGTGGCATGAAAAAAAAAAAGGAAACAAAAAAGAGACTGAAGAAAACCCGGGGAAACACAAAAGCAGCAGCAAATCAAAAACCAGGTGCGTGAGCACGGCAGGATGGCGTCCACGCATGGAGCCACACGACTATGATCGTTGACTGGCGCAACTGTAAGATCGTGCTTCGTAACCCACAAGACGTGGATCTTCTGAACGCGCCCATCAAAGAGGCTTACGAACAACAACCTATTCGTGGATTAAATTCACAAAGCTATCCCTTCGCGATAACTGGACGTCATTAACCAGCTGCACCTTCGCGAAATTATGGTCGCCTTCATGGTTGGCTGATGTTTATTCGTATAAACTCTGAACTGAAAAAAAAATGAAACGAAAAAGGGAAAGTGAAACGACACCGGAGCTGGTTTTCCATAACGTCAGAGGTGGGTTAACTGACCGCGCGGTTCACCACCAACGAAGGCCGAGAACGGAGTGGCGACGACAGCGTCGATAAGCTCGTAAATCACCTACCGCGGTGGCTTAGCTTAACGTTACCGCGTTGCGCTGCTAAGCACGAGGACGCGCGTTGATACCCCGCCACGGAGACCGCATTTCGACGGGGGCAAAACGCAGCCAGTGTGCTTGGATTTAGGTGCACGTTAGAGAAACTCACATCGTCAAAAGTACTCCTTGTCCCCCATTACGGCGTCCCTCAAAAGCAAATCATTGCTCTAACACGTAAAACCACAGAATCTTTACGCATAAGCTCGCAAGTGAGCAGTGAACTGGCAACGATACGTGGTGCGTTTGTCCTCCAGCGTGCCGCGCGAACTGCATACAGGCGCGATACCACTCCTGATTAGCGTGGGAACTTCGCGGCCTCCGATGTTAAAGAATTGCAAACACGCTAAAAAAAAAAAGAAAAAGAAAAACTTTAAAGACGTCTATACAGTACAACGTCCGTGTACGGATGTTGTATCGTTGTATTGGCAGACCATGGGTACTGACCCGCCACGGTGGTCTAGTGGTTATGCCGCTCGACTGCTGACCCGAAACTCGCGGGATCGAATCCCGGCCGCGGCGACCACATTTCCGATGAAGGCGAAAATGCTTGAGCCCCGTGTACTTAGATTTAGGTGCACGTTAAAGAACCCCAGGTGTTCGAAATTTCTGGAGCCCTCGACAACGGCGTCCCTCCTAACCATATCGTGGTTTTGGGACGTTAAACTCCAACGATTATTATTATTAAGACAATGGGTATTGACCATGGGTCTAGTTACACCCGTGGATCTGCATATAGACCACTATACTGCCATTATATATATATACACATATACGCCACCGAATCACGTCTTCATTCGAGGTCATGGGTTCTCACAGCACATGTGCACGCCGCACGCATGCTAGGCAGATGTGATATACTACACAAACTCCGACGTTCGTGACCTGGTTTTATCGCCGTGAATAATTTTACTATTGCCGCCCCCATAAAAGATTTCATCCACGGCGTCTGCCCTTATATAAAGTTTCTTAGATAATTCCAAAGTGCAAAATAATTTTGCGACTCATAATTCAAAAACGATGTAATTTCGCTGGCGTAGGAACGAAACAAAATCTTTTTTGCGGGCAGCGCAGTTTCGCCGGCGCGATGCCATCATACAGGCCCTGTACACGAAGTCATCAAACGGCTAAAGATGACATGGCCAACCTACTAATCTCATTAAGTAAGATTGTAACCCAGAGGAAAAGGCCCAATATGGTAAGTCACGCAGAAAACTGGGCTGTAAGCGCACATTCTAACGCGAAATCTGAGTTCGAAAGCACTACCTCTAAAGTCCTCCTATAGCGGACCGCCATATTGACAAGATATACCAAGCCCGATTTGCCGCCCTTTTAGTAATAATAATATCTGGGGTTTAACGTCCCAAAATCACGATATGATTATAAGAGACGCCGTAGTGGAGGGCTCCGGAAATTCCGCCCTTTTAGTTCTTTGCCCTTCGGACGAAACTGATCACCTTAGTTTTGCTCATGCGCGCATGCTTATTGAACGAGTTAACGAATCTTAAATTTTTAAGTGATAACACTGTTGTATAGCTGTAATTAAGTGCGGCCATGCTCTGTAAAGCCAGCTGCATAAGCAGATACGACAGTGAGACGGATCGCGAGTGGGCGGCACATGCACCGCATACGATAGCGCTTTCCGGGCATTTTTGCAGCGTAAAGGACAGTTTGGTCAACTTCCAGGTGATACCATGTGTTGAGTGGGCGCTCAGCCGCAGGCCATTCGTCAGGCATTATTCGTTCCATGAAAGCTCTTGAAAGCACAGACATTCCTTTCAGCATCAGTGACATCCAAAGTGAGGTACATCTGCGATATATGCTATAGATGCGTTCAAGCGCAGTAGCACTGGACCGTCCACCCAGTATAGCAATATCTGGGGTTTAACGTCCCAAAACCACGATATGATTATGAGAGACGCCGTAGTGGAGGGCTCCGGAAATATCGACCACCTGGGGTTCTTTAACGTCCGGGATTTGATCCCGCGACCTTCGGGTAAGCAGTCGAGCGCCATAACCACCAGACCACCGTGGCGGGGCTAGACCGTCCACCCATTCGTTTATCTTGGTGACAGCAGTAACGTGGATCATGATAAGCCATTATTCAATGAGCAGCTTACGCGATAAATGAGGTGACTGGGTATACGTCCATGTGTACGTGTCGCTTCTTCAATGACAAAAAGAATCCTTTAAATTTTATCAAACTCTGGGCGGAATGGAACCTCTGCTTCTTATGTACTCGGAACATCTTGCATCCGCATAAGCGCCAAGCGCGTAATTTGCGGCGGCGCCACAAGGTAGCGCCCTGTGTCCAGCGGTAAAACGCTAGAGAGGAGCCCGGCTACAGCACGCGCCTCACGAATGACGTGTGCGGCTACTTTGCGACTACTTCTGCATAGAGGAAAATCCGGATAATAAATGAAACTTCTTCAGTTCCCCAGCTGCAAAAAAAAAAAAAAATACCTGGACCAACCGCTTCTAAAACCTTCCTCCCATTCCCACTCTCGAGAACGCTAACGTAAGACATCCAAACTAACAGCGCACAAGGTGAAAAATCAACAAGACATGTGCTATATATTCAAGGTACGAAAACTAATATCCAGAATTTGTTTGCAGCCATTTGTTTTCAACCCTTTGTTTGCAACGTCCACGTCATCTCTTTTTTATTCGCATTCGTGAGACAAAGCGATCGTTAATTTACTCTTTGATGCAGCAAGTGTTTTATGTCGAACGGGCGGCAGTAAAATATCCTCTGAATAACTGGGGCCTCTCGAATGATTCACGGACTGGCCCATTTTCCATTAGCAATTTTTGTTTTTATTGAACGCGCTGGATAAGTGAAAATAAGCCGCTATACTCATAATGTAAGGCGCAAATATATCGCGATTAACTTCGTAAAAATCAGGGCCTACGCGTTCACAAAAATCTATGGGAGCACCTGCAAGATTCTTTTGACGCGCTTCGCTGTGTTGTGGAGAAATGTTTCTGAGTTTAGTGCTGCTGCGTCATGTTTTCCGGGTGCAGTGTTGGGGTTTATGAGATCGCAACGACGCAAGACGACAAACCGGTCATATTGCGATCATATATATACAGCTAAGTTTTATTTTGCGGAGTTCTCATTATTCGCAGAATCAACGGTTATCGCTGCTTGCGACCATTCGACTGGCGGTATACGTTGCCTCGCTGCAGCTCGACGTGCTCGCTCCGCAGCCGTTCGCTTTGCCTTTGGCGTTGTCGGGGCACTTGGGTGGTGAGCGTTGCTTCGCCGCAGCAGCAGCTCGCTTCGCACTTTTCGCAGCGTTGCGGCGGTCTCGTACTTCGTCGGCGGCGAACTAGCGTCTCCGGCCACGCCTTTCTGTCTCGACTGATCATGTAGACGCGAGCGAATGAAATTCGGACGACGAAGACTCCGTATAGCGCTGACAGTGTAGCCACTCTTGTCATGCGTCATGGTTCGCTTAAGCAGAGTTCGACCACGCGTACAGAAGGTATTCATCACTGTCGCCTTTTGCAACGGTGGTGCAATGCAACAGTAGTTGCTTCGTTCGCAATGTATATACTACATTAAAGTACGTTCGTAATAAACACCACGTAAGAAAAAGAAAAAAAAAGACGGTGGCGCAGAGGTGAGCGCGCTCGGCTACGAAGTGTCGCAGTAATGGTGGTGCGGGGTTGGAATCCCCACCGTGGCCACTTCTTTTCTTAGTTCACTGAAGATGACGTAATTTGTGAGCCGTTTTTCTCTATAACTTTCTGCCATGCCTGTATAGGTCCGATTTCATCAGCCTTTTCGCAAGTATACGTTCATCCTTACCATTAGGGCCGTACGCGTTAGCTAGAAATAAGTATCACATCAAGATTGGCTGCGATTTCTTCTTACGTACAGTTTCAGAGTAAGACGTTAATTATCAATACGGTCCTTGTTGCGGAAACGCCATACATAAGGCATACCACCGTCGAGGTCATCATCTCGTCATCGCTGCTATTTGATTTCGACCACCCAGAAACAACTGTCGTTTCAATATCCAGCTCCGCACAACGCATTTGCGTTGCGCGTCATTATAGTAAAAGAGGCGCCAAGAGTCAGACTCAGTATTTCCAGCTTTCTCGTCTTCATCTCGATGCATTTTTAGTCAGCTTTCCGACCAAAAAAAAAAAAAATTCTTAAAACGTAAAGGCCATCGCCGCAAGAAACGCTTCGCGAATCAGCCGATTACGGCTCATTTTCTTTCGCTGCACGCATCGCCGGAGTGGTGTGTCCGCGGCCTCCCGTCTTTATTATACGACATTGAAACGGCGCGATAGTACCGTTTCAATGTCGTATAACACTAAACTCGAAGAAAGCGGCACTTACCTGTTTCCCGAGCAGTTTCTTGCGGTGAACCAGTCGGTTTTCGCAACGCGAACTTTCATTACACGTTTTGAAAATTGGAAATAAAAATGAGCTGATAAACAATCGCGGTCATGAACATGGAAGGGACGCACACTACACAAGGTCCGTGTGGTGTGCGACCCTGTTGCCCAGAGAGACTGGTGCTGCTGATAGATGTCGCTGAGAGGTGGTAAAAGAAGGAAGCGCGCGGAAAAGCGAAGCGATTAGCACTATTAGCTCAGATTAAGGAGAAGGAACGTGCAAGCGCGAACGTATAAATTTCTTCAAGCGTGACACGCTCGGTTTAGAACTCGCGTTTCAATTGTTAGTGCGGCATAACTCTGACTGCACACCTGACATTAATGTCGGTTTTCCGCCCGGCGGTTCCCGTCCGCAATCGTTTGCATCCGGTTCGTAGCACGGGCTGTCACCTCTTTATAACGAGGACAAAAGACGAAGAAGAAACGCTATATGCGGCAACAATGACTCTTAATTGTTATCATTTGAGAATTAAAAAAAAAAAGAAAAGAACTACCGATTAGCTCGATAAGTATCACTACTCAAAGACTCATTGCTCCCTTACATTTGCAAAGGGTGTATTCATGATGGAACTCTGGTCCGTATCGATTCGCCTCTCATTGGAAACCGAAACGAACGTCAAGTTTCTATGACAGAAAAGTAACGTTGTTTTTGATACAGCGCTCGTGCCAGTGCACGTCGAGTGAACATTTAACCGACAAACTGTCTCGATTTTGCGGCCTCTGTTGAGCGACAACGACGTCGACAGTTGCAGCGCTGTCCGACGACTCGAGCAGACGACAAGTGACGCGCGCACCCGAGCGAGCCAACTACTTTAGCATTCTACACACACTACACGAATGACGACGCGTGTGGAGCAGCGTAACTAATGTTTTACGAACGAGGTAGACGGTTGTCGACCGCTCACCTTGTAGATGCAGGCGGTCTCGTGCCGGCGTTGACGCTGCGCCGCTTGCCGATGCTGTAGGCCGGCCAGCGCCGAGCAGAGCACGAGCGAGAGCATGCCGGAGAGCAGGAGCATGGTGGCCAGGCCCTGCACGACCGCGTCCCTGCGCATATCCAGGGCGACTGACACCAGCAGCGGGAGCGAGGCCCGCTCGCTGCTGCTCCCTTCCTCCTCCTCGACCGACGCCGGACGACCGCTCGGCGCCGCCTCCCTTGAGATGGCGGCACTGAAACAGAAGGCATCGCAGGAGGCGCCGTTTTCGAATCTCGCCGCCGTCGTGCACCGTCTCGCGCAGCCTTCGGATGATTTGAGCACCGCACGGTCCCAGGCCGTCCGAAGCATTTATTGGCGGGCCCGGGTTGGGCTGGGTTTGAAGCGACGGGCCTGGACCGGACTTGCGCGCGCTTCTAAAAAGGCATAAGACAGGCCTTCGGACCAGTGTTGCGGAATGGGCGCCTCCATTCCATTCCAATTCTATTCCGGGGAATTAGAACTTGGCGTGATTCCATTCCTTTCAATTCCTCGGAATGGTTCTCACTCCGGGAATGGCAGGGCAGTTCCATTCCTGTAATTCCTCAATGTAGGAAAGACATCTTGATAGTTTTAGCGAGTTAAGAATGAACGCCCCATAAAGCTGATGTCATCAGTTCCAGAAGGGTTGAAAGGCGGGCTAGCTGGTATAGGTTCATACTGGAATACTGGCAGCGCAAACTAACGGGTGTTTGTGTTCCCCTTCTGTGTCCCGTTAGTTTGCACTGCCAATATTCCAGTATAAGTCATCAGAAGCATTAAGAACTATAAAAGTACGCAAAACACGTTACCAAGGTCCAGGGATAGTAGCTTGGTGACATATCTCGTGCAGTACAACCACCCTATACTAATTCCTATAGGGGCAGTTCTCCCGTTACCTATATTATTTGCATGGTCAGCATGCTTGAGTGAATGGTGATGTTTTATTATTGCTTAAGCTTAAATTCGTTAATGCTAAAATGGGGACATAGCGTATTCTTATGCTGACAAAAGTAGTGTTCAAGAAGACTAAGCAGTTTTGCCACGCGGCTGAAGCGGTCGCGAATATGGAGAAAAAAATAGTTTGGTTAATGGGGAGCAAAACCCTCTAGATCTGCTGGTATTATCTGGAATAGTGCGCCGCTCGGGCAGCTTGTGCATTTGCATCGAATACGGAACACTGAGCCGCACTGCTCGTCAGCACTCACGCTTGTCAAGCGCGCCTCGCAAGCGTGGATTGGATGAGAACTTTCTGTGTTCGCCTGTGCGCAGGTATGCAATGTCTTCCTTGTCGCAAAGGTTATTTACGTGTGTCAGGTAATAACCTGCTCGTGAGATAAAGATCAGGCTGTGCATAGAGTATTCGCTACTTTCGTGTGGAGACAGTATTGAAAAAGGGTGGAGGGGGGGAGGGGAGTATGAGGTGAGATGGCGCGCAAGCTGGTATACGAAAGCTTGCAGTGAGCACAAGCATCGCGCCAGCGTCAATGCCCATCACAACTTTTTTCGAATATGCGTCCGAGGCGACAGAAGCAAGAACAAAGAAGTGAAGGGTGGGGAGACAGCAGGCGGCTGGGGCGCCGCCGAAGGGGAAAAAATCACAAGGTGTAAAGGGGGGGGGGGGGGGCGTAGTTGCGCACGACGGATACCAACGGCATAGAGCCGCGGTTACGCGACGAATAAACAAACTTCGGAGCAACACAGTCTATATAAGGAGAAGTCTATATAAGTAGGCGCGTCTATATAGACAGTCTATATAAGTAGTAGGCGCGTCGCTTATAAATGTACCGTGCTTGTAATCAGCCAAGCCATTTTGAAAATATTGCTTTATTGTTAAATTCGAGGCTCTGCCTTACAAATGTTTGAAGTTTGAGAAACAGCGCGTAGACGAAAACGTGCTCTATTTTCTGAAAAAGACGTAATTCCATTCCCATTCCATACCGTGCAAAAGGCGCTCAACTCCATTTCCATTACATTCCTCCAAGCGTTGTCCCCATTCCATTCCGGGGTCTCGAAAATGTGGAATGATTCCGGAGTCATTCTAATTCCGGAGTGGCAACTCCGCAACACTGCTTCGGACTAGAGGTGTGCACGGGCTCCGGGTAGCCCGAAAGCCCGAGCCCGACCCGGCCCGCGGGCCGGGCTCGGGCGGGCCGACGTATTTTCACCTCGGGCCCGGGCCGGGCTCGGGCTACTTGGAGTTTTATCGGGCCGGGCTCGGGCCCGGCGCAAAGCCCGACTCAAGCCCGAAATATTGAGAATGAGCGGGAATTGTTTTCGGCACGCATGCAGCGCCTTTTCCGCGACCGCCCTTTACCGCTTTTCCTTTCCATTCGCTACTTTAAACAAAAGGGGAGCAGGTAAAGCACTGCCTCTGTTGCACTCCGACAAACAGAGAAGTAACACCACCTGAGCTAGTGACGGCGCCAAGCGACTCTTCGCGTTAGATATGAGTAAAAATGCACGCGACAGCGACCCGACGTAGATCGCCTTCGTGCAAGCTGACGCTTGCATGGGCATACCCCATACACGTGACGGCTTTGGCGAGCGAACTCCATTGTTACTGGCACGAGGCCGTCTACTTGTAATTTGTTATCTGTGTAATAGAGGCTGTTCGTCGTGTGTCGTTTGATCATATTTGATATGGTCAATAAAATGCCGAATTACCGGAAAGCGATGTTTTGTTTTCGCAGCGAACCTTCAAAAAGACGAGCCGGGCCGGGCCGGGCCCGGGATTGTGTTTTCGTACGTCGGGCCGGGCCGGGCGGGCTCGCAGCCCTTTGCCGTCGGGCTCGGGCGGGCCTTCGACAATGTCAGCGGGCCCGGGCCGGGCTCGGGCTCGGAAATACGGCCCGTGCACAGCTCTACTTCGGACACACGCGAGCGTTACGCGTGGCTTAGTCCAAGGCATACTGGGCCGAGCTGGATGGACGCGTACAAATAGCTGGTCCAACCTTTTCTTTTCACAAAAAAAAAATATTTTTTCCGCGTAAGGAAAAATAAATTATACGAAAAACCGCTTTTCAGACCATTTTCCTGTTCTTGGAGGCCCATCCACGAGCGCCAGTATATAGCGAACGCAATTTTTGTGGATCTGGGCATGCGTATTTCAACTTCCAAGAGAAAAGGATCTGCTTGAAGCCACAGAGCCTGGACAACCTCCTGTTTTTTCACAAGAACATGTAGATGTTGTCCAAAAACAGAAGGCACGGGCTTAGTAGCACGGGCTCGGATCGGGCCCGGACAGAGCTGGGCACCACCAAGTTTGCCCGAGCCCGGGCTTGGTGTCGGGCACGGTCTGGGCTGCGGCTTCATAAAGAAAAATCAGGTCCGTGCAGTGCTCTAATCTGGATCGCTTACTCGCCAGCACGCGTTGGCTCAGTGGTCAGTACGGTTTGGCTGCTGAGCGCGAGGCCGTGGGTTCGATTGCAGACCGAGGTGTTCTGATTAGGACGAGATGCAGCAATGCTCGTGGAGTACTCCAGTTTATGTGCACGTCAACGAACTGCATGTGGGGAAAATTAATGGGGAGCCCTTTGCCACTGTGCGTCCACTACAGTGTCCCTCAATACCCACTTTGAAGATCTGGGACGTTAACTCCCACAATTTACTTCAGGTTATTATTGCACGTTCGTCTGGCGAAACTTAAACATTCGGTGTTACGCACTTAGAGACGGGACGTGTTCAGGATACACTTATCCGACAGTGATGGCGTCCTCAGGAAATAATGGAAAACAGGTTCTAGAACGAAATGAGGAATTAACTGAACAGTTACTTTTAGCCTTAACCAGCACTAAACGAAACACAAGTTTGTTTGTTTGTTTGTTTGTTTGTTTGTTTGTTTGTTTGTTTGTTTGTTTGTTTGTTTGTTTGTTTGTTTGTTTGTTTGTTTGTTTGTTTGTTTGTTTGTTTGTTTGTTTGTTTGCGTGGGTGAACCGTCCTGAGTCGGTTCGCCCAAAGGTTCAGGCCAGGGTCGTCGTTGCTGGATTTCCACGACCAGGCATGCCGCGGTGCTGACGATAGCAAACGACGATTCTCGCATAAATTCTGCGCGGTGAGTGGAGTCCTCGGAGGCAGTCATATGGCTCGCCACTATGGCCTTTTTGTTTGTTTATTTCTTTTATTTCTGTAATGAATATTGTCTTATTCAATCCCGAGTTTCCTGCACTCTTTAGCAGAACTATTCACCGCGCCTGTGACTTCGTTTCTTGGTTCACTTCATGTATTCTTCAGGATCATGCTGACTATGCGCGACTTCATCGGCTTCGGTTGATTTTCCAAGGTTTTCAAACGTCGAGCAGTGGAAGGCCCAGCTGACAAGTTCAAGCCTTGAAGACCAGCGACGTCTGGTGAACAGGGCCAAGCTGTGAGCTCAGGCCTACAGCATCCTGGACTAGCGACGCCGCCCACCTTGAACGACCCTGCCGTCGGCTCACTCCACTGAATAAAGCTTATTCCTCCTCCTCCTCCTTACCTAAAGCTATAGATACGTGGCGCAACTTAAGAGAGAAACAGATGGGAGGGTAAAGACAGGAAGGTTAAACAGTAGGAAATTTTTCGGTCCGATTTCCTATACACTGCAAAACGGTTAAGAAAGTGAAGGGAGAAAGTTTGAAACAGGTAGCACAGGCACATCTCCACCACATTCGGTCAGTATTGGCACTTTCACTCCGCGATGTGACTTGTCTATCGGAACAAACGCCACATAAGTATACATCCGCTTGTGCAGGTGTGAGATCTGCTGTACCGTAAGTCTACGTGCTCCAAGGCGGAAAAAAAAAAGAAAAGACGTGTGCAGTTCCTGACGCTTCTGTCCACGTATAAACGTTTACGATCGCTTCTACATATAATTTTCCCTGCTTTTCCGTTTTCAGTTGTGTCAGGCGTATCTCGCCATCACTATATATAAGTCAGTAAAACAGCTCAGTAGTACAGCCAGGTACAGCCATGACATCTCAGCTATTTTAGGTCGGACATTGTCGCAAGTTTGCTGCCCAGTACAAGAACTATTTCTTTCCGAAGCCTGCTTTTAGACGTTTGTGCGCGCATTGTATGCACGTCTCTTAGAGCGTGAGTGTGTACGCATTGTCGGAGCGTGCTACCTAATGTTGCTGTCGATTCGCCGCCGTGTAGGATACTGCGTGCGCCAAGGGCATTTGCTGGGCTCAGGCACACAATAGCGCATTGGATGCGCTGTCCTACACGCGTATTGTAGTTTGCGTGCGGCATCTTCAGTGACTCCCACTGCTGCTTCTTAAGCGCGATTGACGCCTTTGCGGAATACAAATTGCGCGTAATTGGAAATGAAGCTGACTGTGTGAGAACCATTATAGTGTGCGGTGCCTCCATCAGGCTCGCGCGTTCGACTTCGTCGGCCCTTGCGACAGCGTCGTCAACTAATCGAGCTGGACACGTACCGTTTCCCTCAGAGACGTGCAGCTCTGTCGTATACGAATTGATCTGAACATAATTACTTAAGGTTGAGTGCTTTACTGTTTACCACGCTTGTTTTCTCTTAGGTGGCTTCTCTGAAAATGAAGGTAGTGGTGCTGTCTGTCATCTTCTTGTAAACCGTGATTGTTCAAAAGAGCGATCGATTGGGCTAGACGGTGACTGTTGATTGTTCTTGCGCTATGTACGAAGCACTGACAGGGGCAGGATGAAAGCTGGCAATGAACGAAGGCACAAATTTGATTCTGTCTTTATCACTGCGTAAAAGTACAGTTACTTCGGGGAAACATATGCTTTCACATGAGTATGAATTGAAAATGGCCCAGAATGATGATTATTGTCAAACGATGTTATTAAAGTACGCAATTATCCTTCCCATATCGAAACGATGTCTTTAGTGGGTCGTGGTTTCAGTACCAGCCTACACATGAAAAATCTTTATCGAGATAGATACAGACGCAAACGCGCCTAAATTGCCGTGGTGATAAATTACGAGGAAAAATGTGTGACAAGCGCTACCGTCTGTAAACCACACGTAGAAACCGCAGAGGAAATAGCTATCGCGCTAGCCGTAGCACAAACGCAAGCGTATACGTAATCATCAGTGATTCGCAGACGGCAATGCGAAACTTTGCAAGCGGTCAAATCTCCCAAG
Organism: Rhipicephalus sanguineus; assembly: GCF_013339695.2. NCBI lineage: Eukaryota > Metazoa > Arthropoda > Arachnida > Ixodida > Ixodidae > Rhipicephalus > Rhipicephalus sanguineus. The sequence continues at coordinate 151,843,912 of NC_051176.1, forward strand.
GGGCACAACGAATCCTAAAGCTAGGTAATAAGTTAATAACCAAGAAAAAAAGAGTCCATCTCATCTGACACCCGCTCACACGGCAGCAAAGAGGCGGCGCACCGCATGGCTCGAGAGCTTACGGAGCGAGCCTCGGTTTGCCCCGCCTCACGGACTACGAGTGGGAGCGGGAAGATAGAATAACCACGTTTCACGAAATTACACGACAGCATAGATTGCATAGGCGTACATTCCCGCCGCCTCACCCAAGATTATGCGAGAAACAGTCTGCCGATTGGCAGCAGCATCCTACCTGAGTCCAGCTCTCATGCCCATAATACATCCAGGTTTAGACGCGACAGACAAGTGCAGACATTGCGACTCTAGAGCCACACTAGAGCATATCCTATGAGAATATTCGGGTATATAATACACAATAACAGTATGCAGCCTCAAACAGCGACAGCCTCCGCATGCGCTCTGAGTCCGCGTTGCTCAGCTCGGACCTGGAGCACCAACTATGCACCGTCCAGCGAGACGAGGAAGCCGCCAAAGCGGCCAAAGGCCAGCAAGCCTTGGCCGAAGCCTAGGCGGAATCCAGGCCCATCCCATCAATTCTCAGAGCATTTAATGAAGTTCTTTGATCTGATATGATCGAGCACACCCATGAATATGTTGGTACAATTCGGACCAATTTTAGTTCGCACAGATGCTTCATAACATGAGCCTAATGTTCGATATTAAATTCAAGATTGTTGTATTCGGTAGTATGTTTCAGTAACGTGGCTAGGCTTGCATGATCAATGGAATTCTTCAAGTTGGAAGGCTCATAGTCCTGACCAACGGCTCGAATTCCATCGGCCTGATGAATGATCAATTTGAACCATGTCGAAAACCAGCGTAACCATGTTACAAACGAGCGCTTAAACCGCTTTCGAAAGCGCATCCAATCACGGCGCCGATCGGGCGCGCGCCACCGGCGCCGCGACACAAGGCGCCAGCAGCTAGCCTCGACAGAGCGCGCGCATCGAAAAAGCAATTATCAAAAGGCGCCGAAAGGACCGAAAGCGCGCCCCCTTACATGGCGGGGCCTCGCTCGTCTGCGCTCCCTCCCTCGAGTCGCTGCCTAGCTCTCCGCGCGCTCGCGGCGTTGAGTTGAGGGAGAAAGCTGCGGAACGTGATCTCTATAATTTGGTAACACCACTTAGACTTGACGGATTCGAAAAATTTTTGCGGCATATGACTCGTGAAGAGTCATACGTCAATAATGAGACTATTCCAATATAACTAAGAAAGGTGTTGCAGGGCCCCTTTAAAGTCGACTACGGCGGCCTCATAAGAGATATCGTCATGGAAAAGCTTTTTCATCTTCGTGCTAGAAAATACATCATAAAGATCGCGCTGCGATCTTCTAGCTTCCCGGTTACGTAGTGCAGATTGTAGAGCGACCGTCCCGGAAAGACGTTGGTCTCGGGTGTGAATGCCAAACCAGGACAAATTTCTTTTCCCTCGGACTTCCTTTTGCAGCTTCGTGCTACAAACGGGTGGACTATCACTGTTTCCTCTCACAATACACGCTTTCACAAGTTGCCGGGATAGATGGCTCGATCGTTCGAGCAGGAGGAGGAATAAACTTTTATTGAGACCAGCAATTTGTTTGGCTGGGCCTAGGCCTCCCACGTGGGGACGTCGAGGTCTTGCCTCTCCGCCGCCTCGCGGGCCTGCTGGGTCGCCGAAAGCTGGTCGTCGAAGTGGGAGCTGCGCAGGGCGGCATGCCATCTCGACGAGAGGGTCTCGGTGTTAACGGACGGGTACTGGTGTTTACACTCCCACAGCATATGCGGGAGCGAAGCGACCTGGGTCTTGCATACCTTACAGGTGTGGTTAGGATAAATGTCTGGGTATATCTTGTGGTATCGATGTAGTGACGGGTACGTGTTTGTAACAGGCGGAGGGTGGTTGCCTGCGCTCTGTTTAGCTTGTGATGAGGGGTGGGTAAGGTTCTTCTTTCGAGGTAAAATGCTTTGGTGATGTCGTTGTAGCTGGTGAGGCGATCGCGTTCCGCGGGTACACCTGCGCTGTCTCCGGCACGGTTGACCAGGCCTCGTGCTACGGAGTGTGCGACCTCGTTAAGGTTGGTGAGGTGCGGATGAACGTCGCCGGCATGTGCTGGAATCCAGACGAGCGTGATTTGGTTATCTGCTGAGTGAGGGGCGTGGTGTAGGATGCGTAGTGCTTGCCGTGAGATGCGGCCTTTTATATAGTTGTTGATTGCCGTGCGGGAGTCGCTCACGATGGTGTCGCAGTCTGGGTCGAGGGCGGCCAGGGCGATGGCCACCTCTTCGGCAGTCTCAGCGTTCTGGGTTACGATGCTGGCAGCGTGTCTGAGCGAGCCGCCTTGGGTGGTAGCCGCTGCGAAGCGGTGCCCGTCTTGATATTCAGCTGCATCGACAAAGGTGACGCCTGTGGTGTCGCCGTAAGCTTTGATGAGGGAGGCGGCCCGTGCCTTCCGCCGTTCCTTGTTGTATTCAGGGTGCATGTTTTTGGGGATGGGGTCGGCATGTAGCCAAGCCCGGATACGTCCTGGGATTGGGTGTTTGTCTCCGTGCTGGCGGTGGTAGGTGATGCCGAGTTTAGTCAGAATGTGCCGACCCGTTTCTGTGAGGGTGAGGCGCTCCAGATGAGCCTGACGCTGCGCTTCGATTAATTCGTCGAGGGTGTTATGGAGTCCTAATTGGAGAAGTTCTGTGCTGGTGTTGTTTGGTAGTCCGAGGGCAAGCTTGTAGGCTCCGCGAATGATGATGTCCAGCTTAGTTTTTTCTGCTTTGTACCAGGTATGGAAGGCGGCGACGTACGTGATGTGGCAGATAACGAACGAGTGAACGAGGCGGATGAGGCTTTCTTCCTTCATGCCCTGCCTTCGGTTTGTCACCCGCTATAACAGCCGCGACGTGTTGGCCGTCTGTCGGAGGATCTTGGAGATAGCCGTTGAGTTCGCACCGTTGGCTTCGAGCAAAAAAAAAAAAAAAAAAAAAAAAAAGAAAGACACTTCTGGATTACTTTTCTGACGCGTATTCCACGTATAACGCAGTTAGACTCTATTAAGATTAGTGCATACACACTAAACATTTTACACCCTTAAGGGTGTAAAAAGGGTGTTAATGACATTAACACCCTTTTTGGCATTGTACAACACCCTTTTCTCTTTATATACACCCTAAGAGAAGGGTGTGCGCGGAAAAAGGGTGTTAATGTCTTTCAGAAGGGTGTTAATGGAAGAATGTAAGGGTGCATATTGAAGCATTAAGCTGCATCCATGCATTCATATTAAAATCGCGTGCATTGCGCAATGCGTCTGTTGTTGTACTGCCTTTTCTAACTCGAGAAAATGTACAAGAAAATCAGCAAACACTTTTTTTTGCACAAGCTCGAGGTGTGCCCCTACCGTTTCATATTTTCCACAATATATGCCAACCGCATGAACATGTCTCACCGCAGCAACCCTCCTCCCCCTTCCTCTTTGTCGAGTCCTAAAGGAACAAAACAAGCTCAACCATGGATGCAAAAATGAAAATGAAGCGATGGCGTGCTTCTCCCGACGGCCATTGGGGGTAAAGGTAGGAAGAAAAATGTGCTTCGAATTCAACGTCGAAGGTCCTCGGTTGCCATTATTGTCGAATAGCATGCGCAGCCATAACCTTGCCCATTAAAGATGACGTGAGAGGTTCGACAGAGTAAATGTATGGGGCAGAATTGGCGCCCCCTTACAGATTACCTTGGAAAGCGGCTGCCCCCCCCCTCCTCCCCGCTTCCCTCGTGCACACACCTTTGGATAAGAGAGTTCCTAGGACACCGCGAACTCCATGCATGTATACGTGTCGCCTCCCATGCCGCACCGATTTAGCGCAGCGCGTGCATGACCGCGCATGCTCGTAAAACTTACAGCATGACAATAAGTGCAAGTCATATGCTGTAAACCCAATGATGGCTGAATGCACGGCACGACGAACGCACTGTCAACTCCCATCCCACCGCTCAAGAGTGAGAAAAGACGAAGACTACGGCAGCTACGAGAGAGAGCGAGAAGTACGCACGCTATCACGCTATGACATCGTATTTGAAGTGAAGGTACACACACAGAGCGCCACGTTCAACAATGTTTATTTCGAAAACATCGCAGTTTATATGCCCATCACGCGCTGTCACAAGTGTGTGTCCAGTCTGCCGTTCTTACATACACACCATCGCCTCCGAGATAGCGCACCGTCCATCTCGGAAGCCAAAGCTGTGCGCTCTCTCCTTTGCTCCTAGTGCTCCTGGCGATGAAAACGATCGGCAGTCACGTGATGGCGCGTAGAATCACGTGGGGTGATCTTAGCCTGGAAGCCAGGGGAAGCCGCGCCGGCCGCGCTATGCTCCGTTCGCGCTTGGCTGTGGTTGTGCGTCGTCGTGCTGTATAGCTTGGTTTCTGTTCGCGTGCAGCGATGTGATAATTTATATGTTGCGCAGCTGTGATTGATATGCGCGTGGTGTGATCTAAGATGTCGTCCCTACGCTGTGCATTAGCCCTGCGTATTCTCAGGGAAAGTGGCTGTACGCTGTCGAAAATGGATACGTCGAGATTTTGCCGTGCCATTGTGACGCCATTGTTGGCGGTATGGGATCTTGTCATCACGAATGTTCCAGGCGAGTACCTGTTTCTTCTTTTATGTTGTTGTGCTTAGCGTTTGTGTCAGGTGTCATTGTATGTACTGAGCGGTTCACTGCTAAATGGAACATGGAAGCTTGGCGGCCGCTGCCGCCTGTGACGAACATAGCGCAGGCGCAGCACGCGCTGTTCTGAACTTTTTCGTACTTTCGTTGTTTGCTGTCGCGCCGGCCGCGCTTCGAATCCGCGCCTTGTTCTTTCTTCGTGAAGCGAGACGTTTCAGCGTCGAAAGTGCGCCGTCCGCGGTGTCTGGTAGCGGCTGTTACGCGCTTCCTGTCAACGTTACTAGTCTGAATATTCGTCGTACCCGCTCCTCTCCTATCGGAGCGCAGGTGCCGCGGGTGTGGAAAGTATCTTGTTGGGTCGACGCCGCGAGGGCCAGCTGTTTTATGGCATCTTCGACAATTCGCACCGGTGTGCAGCGGGGCGCCCAGGCGCTACGATGATTGGACTAAACGGCGTACCAGGGCGCACCGGTGCGATTTGTCGAAGATGCCATTAGTTTCCGCGATGGACGCGCACTTCGCGGTTCATCACAAGGAACGAAGGTGGCAGCCAATGGCGGCCAGGTGCGTTTGGCTCGTCACTTATTTAAGCCGTGCAGCACGCATACAACAGCGCTGTGGCAGATGGCTTCATTTTCTTATGGTGATAGGGCTGTGCCGTACTGACAAGTTCATAGATGGCCGTAATCGCGTTTTTCGTGCTTTCCGGTGTTTATCTGTAAAAGCGTTGCCGCGTGCATTGGCGCTGAAGTCAGACTTATTGATAGTCCTTTCGCTTTCCCAAAGGACGAAAGACCTTTTCCGTGGCGTCGGCCATATCGCGAGATGAGGGGCGCGGTTAATCTCCGCGACAAATCGTGATTGCGGCATGCGCCAACCGGTAGGCATATGGCCAGCCACTACGACAGGGTATAGTCTTGGTTGGCGATTCGTCGCAATTACGTTTTAACCTTAGTAGGCTTAGAATGTTTACGTGTTAGTGATGTCTTACTTGAAACACAAGAATGCGTAGCTCTGAAAAGTCTCCCTTTGTTCGAATTTTTCCGAATATACGGAAAAGCGCTATTTCGCATTTTTTTAGACCAATGTGCTAATAACTAATATATAAGAGAAATATTCGATTTGTATTCGAAATTCCGAATACTTGCACACACCTATGTACTACCGATCAAGCACACAACTATAATTGTTATTAAAGGAGAGTAGTTGTTTGAGGGCTAGTTTCTTTGTTAGACAGAGCCAAATGAAACTAACAGCCAATTAAATCAACCTTCCTTCGCTTAATAAAGAAGTTATTACTTATTAATTGTCTGCTGGTTTCATTTGTTGCGTATATGAAAGTTATTAAAGCACAATAGTTCGCCTAGGTTGATAACATAGCTAGTAGGTGCTCCATATAAACAATTTTTTCCAGCTCGTAAAACAGAAGCAGCTCTAGAAAAGCTTCACCACTGTGTGCACCTTCTTTTTTCTAATGCACAGGGAGACCAGTAGCAACCATAGCGTTTGCATTGTTCCCTTTGCCGTTTGTTCCCTGCGCAACTGATTACGCATGCCATCACACTGCCACACAATTTTCTGCAGTCTACAGGACATTATAGAGCGATATACTGTAGTGAATGGGTCTGAGGAAGTTTGCGTGTATTCACGTTGTATTAGTGCGCGGACACACAAGGACACAATAAATAGCGAACACATGTTTACCATTGTGTTTGCGCTGTAGTACGAGGTGCATATGCAGTACACACTCACAATGCCTTTTATTTTTCAATGCAGGGCGACATTCTTGCAATCCCTTGTGCTCCATCTACTGACAGTGGTATTTCAGAGGTGTCATATGCTGCATCAACTAGACAGTGGTGTTCCAGTGGTTCCAAGTGCATCTACTTGCGGGTTTGCGGATTTCCCCAACCTCGAGGTCACACATGAACATTTTGTGTTAAGGACGATGAAAAGAATTGCTGTATGAAAACGCCGGTTTCAGTTTTACAATTTTTAGTGCAACGGGCGATTTTCGGCATCTGTTCGCTTGGATTATATTTTTAGTGTTGATATAATGCAAAGGTCCGTTGTTTGTTTTCGAGCACAGTAAGAATGTTTTAGATTTTTTTACTATTCAAGACATCTTAATAAGGAATTCATTATTTTAATTGCTGGGTAAATTTTGTGCTGGTGAATTTTAATTCTGATGTTCAGCTTGCACTCTGTGGCGAAACTGTTTCTCTTGAAAATTATGTGCAAGATTCACGACAAGTTCTGCTTTAAGAACCGTAATGGCGCTGCATTAGTATCACTGCAAATCATAGCACAGAATGTGATGTATGCACTGATACACTTATGGACAGAGCAGCAGAGGGCTGTTATGTCTTTCTGTGCCTCTGTGTAAAGGTTTTCTTTAAAAGCAGCGCAGTACCAAGAAACACAAGCTTCAACTCCTGTCACCTGTAGTAATGTTCGCCCAATAATTTCAGTGTTTTGTACCACTTAAAAGAGGCGTTAAACTTGCATTACTGCCACACTATGCAAGAAATTTAAAGTTTGGTGATTTATATTCACTGGGGCTATAGTGCAGTTGTGCTCTACCGGAAGTGTTTCTGGCTAACCTCCCTACCTTCTTTTTCTGTTTCCTTCCTTCCTGGTTGATTTTGGTTTGATTTTTCACTTCATCAAGAGCAGAATACAGGGTGTTCAGAAGTCAGCTTAATTGTTTTTTTTTTTCAGCACCGGGAGCTACGTTATAGTCACCTTTGCTGATAAGTTATGTATTCATGGAGTCACAGTGAGACAATAATTATCGCTGTCACCCGCCCAGTTAACTATGATTGAATGCAGTACTTAGTGACTGCAGCAAGCGGGCATTTTTGTATTGAAAAGTTGGAGGCAGTCGCTTTTCTACGCAGTTCCACTTGGAAGAATTCTTCTAGCATGTCTGTGCGGCGAGATATCTTGCTGCAAAATTTCATTGCGATTTGCATTATTACACATGCAAGGCGGTGAGCGCTGGTGCAAAGCTCCTCCCCCCACGCTGTTACTACCGGCTGGCGATAGCAAGCAATTACTGCTCGTCACATCACGGAGGAAGATTGCGCCGGTCCACACCACCCTGCATGCGTGATTATGCAATCCGCCATCAAACTTTGCAGCGAGATATCTCGAGCACAGACATGCTGGCATTCTTCCTAGTGGAACCGTGTAGAAAAGAGACTGCTCCCAACTTTCCAGTACAAACGTGCCCGCTTGCTAAATGTTCAGTATTGAATCTTAGGTAATTAGGTGGCTGACAGCAATTACAATTGTTTCACTTTGTGTCCGTCCCCCTGGATACATGTCTGCGAAGGTGGTTTTCACATTCTTTCCAGTGCTGAATTTTAAGAAAACCATAAACTATAATTTTGAACACTGGTATAGTAACGTAAAGCTGTCGTTTTACTGTACAACATCCCACATTTGACGTGATTTTTTATATTGTAGTTGTGCGTTGATGTTAGGAAAAATTTTAGAAGTGATATAGTGTTGAAATGCTGGTGCAGAGCTTTCAATTGAGGGGATCAACCTAATCAACAAAATATTTACAATGAACTGAAGCTACTGGCTCGAAAACTATTTTGAAGCAAAGTTGTATTCTTGGATTACTATTTCGTCCTCTCCATTATATTCAGTATCGAAGCATCACAACTTTTCACAAGGCCATGCCCCCCTCCCTCCTGAAATTCTGATGGAGGGGGATGTGTTACCGAAAAAAAATATGAAAATGGGTGTTTTTCAGGGCTTTCAGCAAATGCCTCCTCCCCTCCACCTCGAAAAGAATTCCTGGCTGCGGGCCTGCTTTTCACAATGGCTTTTTATTACAATGCTATGTAAAAAAATGCATAATAGGATTCAGTTATTGCTTTACAATTCGAGTTTTGGTGTCGCCTTCGTTAACGTTTCCATTGTGGTTTTTTTTACAAGGCCATAAAAACTTAAGTTTACATTCTTTCAAATTTCTTTTTCATACACAAATTGTTTTCAAGTATCAGGCACCCTGTTTAGCAGGGTCGATCAGCTGATGTTTGTTTGTTCTCAAAGTGCACATAACATGCGAATTTTGTTGTATGTAAAAAAAGTTTGATAATTACCCATGTCTGTTTTTTCCCAATTTTTCGTACCTTTCTGTATCACAGCAGAGAATAAATATTTTAGATTTTTTTTTCGAAATCAAGCGTTATGTCTTGCAGACCAGTATGGCTGGATGTACAAGCCATATTAAGCATTGCTTTGTACATATGCTCGTACATGATGTTGTATATACATATTTATTACTACTTCTGATATCATCGTGATCTTTAATATGCAGCACAAGTGGGTGATGACCGAATTTGAAGCTTCAGATGAGCACACGAGGCTTACGCATGGATCTCTGCAGATTTCACTAATTCGGGGTGTCTTTCCAACCGAGCCTTCCTTATGCGAACACGACCTTTGCCAAACCAATATGAAGACGCGTTTGTGCAAAGGAAACAGACTCGGTAGCACACCCCGAATTAATAATATTCACAGGAACACATGCATGACGCCCTTTGTGGCCACCTGAAGCTTCTGTTTCGGCCATTAAACATGACGCGAAATGAATGGCGTACACCCTTCCAGCACCCATACAAAAGGGTGTTAATACGAGCTAACACCCTAACACCCCACAAAATTTTTGCTGAACACCCTTTCTCTAGGGTGTTAAATTCACACCCTAATTGAAGGGTGTTGTCAATAACACCCTAAGGGTGTCCGTCTGGCGACAAGCCGATTTACACCCTTAAGGGTGTAAAAATGTTTAGTGTGTACCAAAGTGCCCGAACTGAGTGACGATTTCACAAGAGAGAGAGAAGTAGACGAAAAAGAAAACGAGCACAAAGAAGTGGACGATCGTGAAGGTGCAACCCACCACGGTGGTCTGGTGGTTGTGGTGCTCGACTGCTGACCCGAAGGTCGCGGGATCGAATCTTAGACGCGGCGGCTTCATTTTCGATGGAGGCGCAAATGCTTGAGGCCCATGTACTTAGGTTTAGGCGCACGTTGAAGATCCCTATAGGTGGTCGAAATTTCCGGAGCCCTCCGCTACGGTGCCTCTCATAATCATATCGTGGTTTTGGGACGTTAAACCTCGGCAATTATTATTATTATCGCGAAGGTGCGCGTTAAAACAATTCGGCGTTCGCTTGTGCGATTTCGCCGTCGACATCCATGGTTGCTTCAGTCGCTTCGCAGCTGTGCTCATAGTAAATGTTCCTCCGCGTGGACAACAAGGAAGAAAAAGCCTGCACCGAAGCGACAAATTTCGTGCGCGGCCTAACGGCAAACGAGCGGCTTCAAAATAATGCTTTTTATCGCACTTCCTTAGCTTCGCCGGTTATCTTGTGGTCCCTCGCCGAGATCCGTTACATTACTTCAACATCCCTCTCCAACTTGACGTCACCCCTAACTTCCGTCACGTGACATACCGGTCATAATTAACGGCCACTCTAGCAGCTACGAAACACACACAAAAAAAAAAAACCTGATGTGATCAGAAGTGGCGCTAATGGGTGTTCAGGCGTCGCAACCTTGATAGTGTGCAGGTGAAATCAGTGGGAAGCAGTCAGCGTAGTGACAAAACGTGCAAAGCATAGCTTCAAAGTACCGGCTTGCCACGCGGTAAGCTCTTAACGGTATTCCCTTCCGCTCGCTCAGGCTTGCGTCAGTGGTTTAACAGTTATAGAGCATAAGCTTCTGTGTTGATGGGTCCGTGTTCAAATATGGCAGCGATATATATATATATATATATATATATATATATATATATTGTGAGCATTATTCATATGCTTCATCCTCTCACCTGTAAATACTCATCATCACCACTTGGGTCTGAGTAGCGGGGCTCAGGCTCGATATAAATAAAGAAGAGTCTTTCGGCTTGACCGTCGTCTCACAAGTGGTGGATTGTGCTGTACGATTCCTCAGTCCTCTGGGTCTACCGGTGGCGCTACGACTTCCACTTCACTACACCCCTGGAGCTCCGTTCAGGTCGCCGTTTGAACTCGGAGACATCGGCAATGTCGCACGACGAGAACTCCAACGCTGGACCATCCACGACACCTGCCCCGTCAGGAACCCCTTCCTGCTTGGTTACCACGCCTCAGAAGGATCCACCGGTGTTCGCTGGCCTTCGTGGGGACGACGTCGAAGACTGGCTGGAGCAGTACGACCGCGTCAGTGCACTCAACCACTGGGACGACCCTGCAAAACTTACTCGTGTCGCCTTCTACCTGACGGGTGTAGCCAAGACTTGGTTTTTCAACCACGAGTTGGACTTCGTCGATTGGACCTCCTTTAAGCACCAGCTACGACAAATTTTCGCGAACCCTTCAATCCGCTCCGACATCGCGAAAAAGAAATTAGCGGAGCGTGTCCAGCAAACCGGCGAGTCATACACTTCCTACATAGAAGACGTCCTCGCCCTTTGTCGCCGCGTGAACAGCTCAATGACGGAGACGGACAGGGTGCGCCACCTGCTCAAAGGAATTGGCGCTACGGCATTCAACGCCCTTGCAGTGCAGAACCCGACCACCGTCTCGGAAATCGTCGCCACGTGTCAGCGCCTTGATGAGCTCCATCTGCTCCGTTTGCAGCCTGACACGTCTCATCTGAGCACAACCACTGACACCGAGCTGCGCAGCTTGATTCGTTCCATCATACGAGAGGAACTCCAAGCACAGGCTATGTCCTACCCTCTTGAGCTCCGTACGACATCTCCGGGCAGCAGCCTCCGCAACATCGTCCGAGAAGAACTTGTTGCCATGAGGTGTACGGAAATTCCCAGGCACGACCCCGTACCGACACCAACTTACGCCCAGGTTGCGGCCCTAGCGCCTCCTCAACAGATACCACCCCACGCGCCCACAATGCACGGTTCCGTGAATGCTTTGTCACCACGAGCGTCGCTTCCCTCTCCCAACGCCTGGCGCCCACCTCGACCAGTATGTTACTACTGTGGAGTCCGTGGACATATTTCCCGGTTTTGCCGACGCCGTCAACAGGACGAAAGACGGGGTTACGACTACCATGAACGAGACGAGTTTCCCGCTCCGGTTCCACAATACAGTCGCCCCTACCAAGCTTACGAACGTCGTTCTGCATCTCCGCAGAGCCTCAACGGAGCCGCTGCTTCCCGTTTTCCGCGTCGCCGCTCTCCATCACCCATGCGCCGCTCCTCTTCTCCCCTTCGACCAGCTACTTCGGCCCCGGGCCATCGCCCGGAAAACTAAATTGTGCAGCTTTGGGAGGGGAAGCTGCATTGTTCGGGCTAAGTCAAACTCCTCCGCAGCGGCCCTCAAATGTACTGTTAGTATGTGCTGAAGGTGTATGGACTGAAGCATTGGTAGACACGGGGGCAGCACTTTCCGTTATTAGTATCGAACTGTGCTCTCGCTTGCGAAAGGTAAAAACCCCGTATACTGGCCCTCCCCTTCGGTGTGCCAATGCAGTTCTTGTTCGGCCTATTGGTGTGTGCACAGCGCGAGTTTTCATCGACGGCATACTTCATCACATTCAGTTTCTCGTCCTGCCGTCATGTACGCACACACTAATTTTGGGATGGGACTTTCTCTCCTCAGCGTCGGCCGTGATATCTTGTCAACAGCGAGTCGTTCATATGACGGACACGGAATTTTCATCTCATGACGATGTTCGCAAACTGTGTTTCCTCACGGCGGTCGATTGTTCCATTCCACCTGGCGACGAGAATGTTCTGACGTTGACGTCCGATACCATCGTTAATGGTGATGTGTTCCTCGCTCCATGCGATCGCTGGATATCCCGAGGAATTGTCATTGCGCCTAGCTTGGTCAGGTTTCATGACAGCAGAGCGTTGGTCACTGCACGTAATCCTACATCTTTACCACTTGTCCTGCCCCAAGGTAGCGTTGTGGCCTGCTTTGCTGACACAGAACCTCTTGCCCTGATGCCTCTTCACACAGATCCACCACCGTCGCCTACTACTATCAACGACCATGCGACAACCACTGCTCTAACAGCCACCATCAACCCTGATCTCCCTGCGGCGCAAAAGGAAGATCTCTTAGCACTACTTCGAAAACACAGTGCTTCTTTTGACATCCACTCCAAGCTTTTGGGTCGCACATCCGTCGCCGTGCACCGCATTGAAACCGAGGGCAATTCCATTGTGCGCCGCCGACCATACCGCGTCTCCTCTGCAGAGCGTAAAATCATCGAGGACAACGTCGCTGACATGCTGAAACGCGACATCATTCGGCCATCGTCCAGTTCTTGGTCGTCGCCTGTTGTGCTCGTCCGGAAGAAGGACGGCTCGGTACGATTTTGCGTCGATTATCGAGCTCTCAATAAGATCACGCGCAAAGATGTATATCCGATGCCGCGAATTGACGATGCCCTCGACTCCCTTCAGGGCGCTGAATATTTCTCAAGCCTTGATCTTCGATCAGGGTATTGGCAAATGCCTATGCATGAAGTGGACAAGGACAAGACGGCCTTTGCAACACCCGATGGCCTCTATGAGTTCAATGTAATGCCCTTCGGTTTATGCAACGCTCCGGCAACGTTTGAGCGCATGATCGACACTGTTCTTCGTGGCCTGAAGTGGATGACCTGCTTATGTTATCTTGATGACATCGTTATTTTTTCTTCCACTTTCCGCCAGCATCTCGAGCGATTGGACGAAGTTTTGACGTGCATTTCTAACGCTGGGCTTCAACTCAATACAAAAAAATGTCATTTTGCCAGAAAGAGCATCATCGTATTGGGCCACCTTGTTAGCAAAGATGGTGTTCGTCCCGACCCTGACAAGGTGAATGCCGTTACATGCTTTCCTCGCCCTGAAAATCAAAAGCAGTTACGAAGTTTTCTCGGGCTGGCGTCGTATTTTCGCCGCTTCATCCGCGACTTCGCCTCCATCGCGTCGCCCCTGCACAAACAGCTGACGTCGGGCACAACCTTCACTTGGACAACCGAATGCGACATCGCTTTTGACACCCTCAAGGCGGCACTGACATCTGACCCCGTCCTCTGTCATTTCGATGAGCACGCCCCTACTTGTCTACACACCGACGCTAGCGGGCATGGCATCGGTGCCGTCCTCCTACAGCGTGATGCAACTGGTCGAGAAAGAGTCGTTGCCTACGCCAGCCGCGCACTCACAACTGCTGAACAAAACTACTCCATCACAGAGCAGGAATGCCTGGCTGTAATTTGGGCCGTACAGAAATTCCGCCCATATCTTTACGGACGCCATTTTACCGTAATTACAGACCACCACGCGCTATGCTGGTTGTCATCACTTAAGAATTTGTCCGGACGCCTCGGCCGCTGGGTGCTCCGTCTACAGGAGTATTCATTTGACGTCCTTTACAAATCAGGGAAAAAACACCAAGATGCCGACGCCCTCTCTCGTTGCCCTCTGCCACTAACATCTCCGTGCAAGCCTCTTCATTCCTCCTCCCACGATGAAGTCGCTACGCGTCCACTTACGTTATCGGCACTTACGGTTGGTGGCCCGCTTCCTTACAATCGCCACACGCAGCTGGCCTCCTGTCAACAGCAAGACCCTTACTGCCATCGCATTATTCAACGACTCTGCGGAATGTCTCCACCGCCTAATGCCAGGTTGCGCCGACAACTCAGGCAATTCAAGCTTGAAAACAACGTGCTGCACCGGTACGTTTACAATGATGATGGACACCGGTGGGTTCCCGTACTTCCACGCTCGCTTCGCACGCAGATCCTTGAGGCCTTCCACGACGACCCATCTGCTGGCCACTTGGGATTCCATAAAACCTACAGCCGCATAAGGAGCCGCTTCTTCTGGCCTGGTCTGTCCACTTCGATTGCAAAGTACGTCTCTTCTTGCGCACTATGTCAACGGCGCAAGCGGCCGACTTCACCTCCTGCTGGCTTGTTACATCCAATACCCTGTCCCGAGGAACCTTTTGCCATTGTTGGAATGGACCTCGTCGGACCTCTTCCCGTAACGTCCACAGGATATCGATGGATCGTAACAGCCGTTAACCATCTCACGCGGTACGCAGAGACCGCTCCTCTACGCTCTAGTTCTGCCTCTGACGTGGCCACCTTCTTTCTCGAAGCCATTGTCTTACGGCATGGTGCGCCCCGCGTCCTCTTGAGCGATCGCGGCAAGACTTTTCTGTCTACAGTGATTGAAGAAATGCTTAAAACTTGCGGCACAGTTCACAAGACCACATCAGCATACCACCCTCAAACCAATGGCATAACAGAGCGATTCCACCGCACACTAATTGATATGATATCCATGTATATTGGGCCCGCTCATGACAACTGGGACACAATCTTACCATTTGTGACGTTTGCTCATAATACCGCCATCCAACGCACTACTGGGTATTCGCCGTTCTACCTAGTTTACGGCCGTTCGGCGACATTCACGATCGACGCTTCATTCTTACGCACTCCAACCGACAATTCTACAACTATGCCGGAACAGTTCGTCTCGAGACTTCAAAATTGTCGCCAACTCGCTCGGCTCAGTACAGAAGCCAGTCAACACGACCGCAAGCAGCGGTATGACAGCTCTCATCGTGACTTGTCTTTCCGTCCTGGTGACGAAGTGCTCCTTTGGACGCCTACTCGTGCCCCCGGACTATGTGAGAAGTTTCAATCGCGATTCCTTGGACCCTACGTAGTTATTGAACAAACATCTCCTGTCAACTATCGCGTTACTCCCCTTGAGGTTTCTTCCGACCGTCGCTGCCGTGGTTCCGAGATAGTCCACGTTTCGCGTCTGAAGCCTTTCGTTCGACGTCTATCCCCAGTCTAAGTCGCGGCCAGGCTGGCCGCTTCAGCGCGCGGGGAAATTAGTGTGAGCATTATTCATATGCTTCATCCTCTCACCTGTAAATACTCATCATCACCACTTGGGTCTGAGTAGCGGGGCTCAGGCTCGATATAAATAAATAAGAGTCTTTCGGCTTGACCGTCGTCTCACAATATATATATATATATATATATATAAGGATATGCAGAACTTCTTTCTGCCATTAAGAAAGCAGACCGCGTTCGGGTCACTGCGTTGATCTAGCGCGTTAACTTCAAAGAGCCTAATGCAGGTTGCAATGTTTCAGATTTGTCAGGCCCTCAACGACAGCGCACTTGCACGCCGTCATACTTGTCGCGTCACTAAAATCTTGCCTGCGGCGCCACTGCAGTCACTGAAACCAAGTCTGTAAAAGACGCGATAAGAAACGGGATAAGAAGGTGTATAGTACAAAGTGCGCGCTCTCTTTGTCTAACATGGTCGCATCGGCAGAACTTGCTACTCGTACATGAAAAAGAAAAAGTTATACTTACGAAGCACTGTCGTAGGTTTTGTTTTATTTAAATGAAATTATCGACGCGCTCCGCTATATCGACTCTTAGGATGATAAAAAAAATTAATTCGATATATTGACAGTTCCAGGTAAGAGATAGGTAGTGCGTTTGACCGGCGGCTGTATTTTCGATGGAGGCGAAAATGTGTGAGGCCCGTGTACTTAGATTTAGGTGCACGTTAAAGAACCCCAGGTGGTCGAAATTTCCGGAGCCCTCCACTACGGCGTCTTTATAATCATATCCTGGTTTTGGGACGTTAAACCCTATATATTACTACTATTATAGTGCGTTTGTCAACACATCAATTAAGTTTTTTTTTTTTTGCGATTGGTGTTCCTTATCACATTACGCTTGTCGTTGCCCTGAAGTTTATTTTTTAAAATCCGATATTACGAAGCGCAGATAAGACCCTTGCATAACTTGAGACCATCCGTATATTAAGGCCATCCATATTTTGAGACACCCACCTTTCACCCTCCAGGGTCATAGATTTGCCCTCAGTTCAGTGTCTAAAAAATAGAATCTACCAAAACAGTGCAGTTTCGTTGGCATATTGCCAATAAAGCGAGAAGGGAAGTAACCGATATAGCGCATTTCGTGTGGTCCTAAAAATATTTTTTTGTTGTTCAGAAACAAGCAGACTTCTAGACAGCATAAGAAAACAGAAATTGTCTGAGGTTCAACTCTTGTAAACCTAGTTATCCACGCTCGAAATGTATGTTTGTCTTGGTTTTGCAAAGACTATGCACACAGTGCTTTAGTAAACTTAGGCTTCATTGCAAATCTGACGGTGAAGCCACCCAGAGGTCGAAATTTAGTTGTGGCGTTGCATTTGTGCACGAGTCTACGGAGAACGCTAGCGGAGTTACACGCGTCATGAAGCACCCCTTGGGCTTGTTCAAAAAACACAACCTGCGGAAAGGTGACACGGCTATGAACTGCTCTGCAAAATATTACAGTCGTGTGCGCCGCGTAAAGGCCACAAGCGGAGCGCGAAGTTGCCGTTTCCTCAGGCGCCCTCTTTACAAACAGAGGCCGGTTCTCACTCTCGTCGGTGGGCGAGGCGTCTGCACGTTGACATCGCGGAGACATAGCATGCTTATTGGCCGATAGCCGGATGAGATGCGCTTCTTGCCACGGGGTGCCGCCACTTGCCCGCGCCGCACTCCTCAGTCTGCTAACTTTACACGGTAGCCGCACCAGCCGCACTCGCGCGTGCGAATCACAGCGGGAGAGCGATCGCGTTTCATGACGCGCGCTGACGTAACTTCTTCCCCCATGCCATCCCTCCCTGTCTAGCTTCCAGTGCGCTCGTCGGCACGAGAAAAGAAAGCGCTGAGAGCATGCGCAAAACCCCCGTAACTCCGCTGATTCTTGACGGATTCGAGAAATTTTTGCGGCAATCGATTCGGGAGGCAGTAAACTCCGATACTGAGGTCATTAGATCATTACTTGGAAAAGTGGTTCATGACCCCTTTAATAATGGGAGCGCGGCCCCTGCTCGCTTCGCTCTTTCTTCGCTACGCTCCGTCCGTCGGCTTGTCTCTCTACCTCTCCGAGTGCTCCTCCTCGCAGTGCGAAGAGAAAGAGCAGGGAGCGCGCGCCTGCTAGCCATAGGACGGCAAACTCACTCATGAGGCGACTCACACAGACTCGCTCAGACTCAGATCTAGCTGTGAGTCTGAGTGAGTCCGGGTGAGTAATATATTGGTGAGTCTGAGTCCGAGTGAGCCCTAAAAGCAAAATATATCTCTTGAGTGATTCTGAGTGAGCTCCACATATTTTGCCGACCTATGCTCCTATCTACTCAACTTCAGCATTACTTTCAGCCTTATGTCGGGTCACGTTTATACTCACGTCTGCTCAGACATACTTCAACGCACGAGCGTCCATGTGCCAGCTCAATATTTATTGATCAGATGCATGAGTTACAAAGGAAACGGGGGAGGGGGGGGGAGCTTTCTCTTTCATGTGAATCATCTCTTTCAATAAAAATGGCCTTACTGGATTGGATCCACTGTTAACTCGTATATAAAGATACCACACAGAAAGGTGCCAAGTAGAGCACCGATTATGCGAGATATTGATGTTAAAGAGCATTGACACCATGGTCGAAAAATCTAATTATACGCTAACGGACTCATGAGTCGACTCACTCAGACTCAGATCGAGCCGTGAGTCTGAGTCTGAGTCTGAGTTAGTACGGCTGAGTAATATTTGTGTGAGTCAGAGTCCGAGTGAGCCCGAAGGGCAAAATATATTTCATGAGTGAGTCTAAGTAAGCTCGAAATTTTTTGCCGACCTATGCTGCTAGCAGACAAACAGGTTCTTGTTCGTCCGCTGGACAGCATCTTTTGCTCGTGACATCACCTAATCAGACAGGTGACGTCGCGACGGCCGCTGGGAGTAGCGGAAAGGCACGAAGAGGAGTACGCGAGCGTCTGCTAGCGGTTTACCTTCGCCTAGTCAGGTGGTACAGCAGCGACGAGGCTCCGAGTGAGCGCAGCTGCGACGCCCCTCTGCAGCGGATCACGTGGCGTGACGTCACGCCTGCCAACGTGCTCCGGCGGCTCAAGATCATTGCGACGCGATGGATGACCTTGCGAGACAGCGTAGTAGAGCTTTCGCTGTGGAAGTTACGGCAGATCCTACACACCATAGGATTCGATGTTATGCGAAGCAGTCAGTAAGGAGCTGGATATGGCGCATTGTTTAACTATGAGCCAAATGTTACGAGGTGGAACGATGTCTGGGCAAATGTAGTGGTTGTGTGCGTGACGCGGCCTTACCAGGTACATAAAGGGCACTTTACAGTACGAAGTAACGTCGGCACTCTCTTTCGAACCCGGCAGTTACGTCGGGGAAGAGACGCACACTCCGGCGCCCTGACGTGCCTATATCATAAACGGCATTCTTTGGCACATTCCTGCGGGGCCGTGCAAGTCTGTACCATAAGTAGCGGAGTCATGGTAGTACACATATATTTGTTACCGTGTTATAGGAGCGAATATCCAACGCTGCACGACTGTGACCAACATAAGCCAGCCCTAGCCAAGACCAACGGACAGTTAGCTGATGTTATTCAGTGCTGGCCAGCAGTTGGCCAACACTATAGCAAGCACCAGACAAGACTAGCCGGGAGCTAGCCGGCGCTAGCCAATATTAGCCAACAACAGTTAGCCAACATTAGCTAGCATCAGTCAGCACCTAGCTAGCACTTAACCGATATCAGTCAGTGGTGTCAACACTAACAGTTAGCCAAACTTACCCAAGGCTATCCAACAGTACGCCAACGCTAGTAAACATTAGAAAGCACCGGCCACCACTGGCTTTCATTTAACTAATATTATGCCTTGCTTGTCAACATTAACCACCAGTTAGCCACGAGAAGGCAAAATTAGTGTACATTAGCCAGCACTATCCAACAAGCCAGCATTAGCAGGCACTAGGCAGCACTTAGCCAACATCAGCCAATGCTACTCGAAAGTCAGGCAACACCAGATACTATTAAAACAACGCTAGCCAGCGGTTGGTTAACCAGTATTGGTATTATGCCAGCAAATACTGTACATATCGTATGTATACCGTGCCATTTATGTTACGTTATTGTTATTGAGATAGCCTAGCTAAAGAAATTACTGTTATGACATCTCGTCATTTATGCCATTCATGTCATGTCCTGTCATCTACGCTTCGAATTTAAATAAAACGCGGCCTCCCGGCAACAAGTGTTTCCCTCCGAACACAGAGGCTCCCGATTGAATCCATGAAAATGACCATGGTACCACGGTCCTCTGTTACGATGTGCCGAACGCTCAGTGCCGTCTCCTTCAGGGCTCGACTCAAGAGTCCCCTCTGCGTTCTCCAAAAGACATATGGTGCAGCTTCGAGAGAGGGACAACAGGAGACAAACCTGCCGGCGACGGCATTGACAGCACAACCAGATGCAAGCCGGTATCCAGCAGGTACGTTTTATTAGGTTGGGAGGCTCTAAGGAACACAGCTGCGGGGAATCGTGCGGCTGCAGCGGTTGAGTTTCGCACAGTAAGGACTGTTGTGACGGGTAGCGAGAATGGCCCGAAACACGGGGCGATACTGAGCTTTTCCTCTTCTCTACTCTCGTCCGTACAGAGAGGACCATTATGTGTGGAACAGAAGCAGCAAGAGGCTGTCTGTTAGCATTTTTTTATTCACTTGATCGTTGTATAGAAGGTTAAGCCCTTCCTGAACAGTCAACCGCTGAAAAGCTCTAAAATGGATAAATAGAAAGTTCGGTCAATGTGCCCAAGGAGAACCCTGAACACATGCACTAAAAATAAAATAATATTGGCCCCGAGGAGTTAGGGAGTCGCCCTCTATCGAGCGCGCCTTGATTGCGTGCTAGGCAGGATACCGGCGGCGCGCTCCTCACAGGTTTTGCTGTTAGCGCTCTAGAAAAACGCATCGCGGAAGCCCTCCAGAACATTTCTCTAAGTACTTTCGGAACGAAATATGTTCCTTAGTGTCAAACTAATAATTTTCGATGAATAGAAAGCACAAGATAGTTTACAGTCGCTGTCTCTTTGCAGAAAACGGAGAGCCCGCTTCACGCGGTCACCGCGATGGAGACCCCTGAACTGGCGGCTTCTTGCGTGAAAGGTCACTGAGGGCAAGCTATGTGAAATATCTCGTTAGGGTAGACTGCTTGTATAGCCAAATGGAGCATAGCAGAAAGAAGCCTCAAGCCAGCGATCGCACGGGTTCGCGATGACACCGACGGTGCAGCATATGTATGTCCGTACTGATGGTTTCGCTTTCGTTACGAGCGTGTTTTGGCACCGTGCTGTGAACTTTAGGCCGCAGAATATGATGATTCGTGAGGACACAAATAAGTACTTTTGTTCGGACGCTATCAGATCACTTCAAAAATAATTTCGTTGCAGCTAGGACTTTGGTGCGCCTTGTGATGTGCCGTCCCGACGATTAAATGTTTTTTTTTTTTGTCTGAATTCGTGTACATTTCAATGTAATTTGTCAAGTTTCCTCGCACTGAATATTGTTTGGTCTTCTGAGTGAGCAATTGCCGCTGCTTCTGTTTCTTAATTCAGTGCATTCGCTTCCTTTTGTGCTCACACAAAGCGTGAGCAAATGCGATGCCTTTTTTTTAATATGTCCCTTAATTATAGTTCCCTTTGCATTCCCGTGAACTTGCCGCTGTCTGCAATCAGCAGATTCATAGACAAAAGCATCACGACTTCGATGTTGCTGGTGGAAGGAGAAGCGGTCTACGAGGCCAAGCATGTAGTTGCGTGCAACGTCAAGGACAAGAAACAGAATACGTTCGCCGGACTTGTACTGCAAACTTCGGCTGTCCACAAGGACCCACACGAATTCGACTTGAAGTCGCTGTGAAGAAAAACAGAAGTTATTCCAGCAATTTGCGGCTGCAAAGCAGGGTAACAACAACGCGTAAAGAGTATAAATGCAAATTTTTAATGCGCATTATTATTTGGCTGGTACCCCAGCAAGGTAGCGCCTTTTCCATCCTGCGCGAGATAAGCACCGTTATCCGGCGGGAAGCGCGCGTGAACGATCGTCTCCGTGTGCGCTTTCTGCTGCTCACCGAACATCGCAGCACCGACGCAGTAGCGAAAGCCTTCGTCGCGGAAGTGCTTGTTGCACACACGACTCGTAGCCAATAGCTGCTTGCCGGTTCTCAGCTTCACAACCCACGCTTCACGCAATTTCTTGTCGCGCGGGTACCGGTGCAGACTGACACCGTGCTCTGTTGCGTAGGTCTGGCACTGCGGCACCGAGCAGTAGAGCACCATCTTCGTCGCCTTCGGGGGCAGCCACTCTTATCACAATGGCTTTAATTGAATGTGCTCAAAAAACGAGAAAACATCCGCATTCGAACAGACCGCAGCGCAGGTGGAGCTTGAAACTTTCGTTTTCAAAGCACGCGGCAGCGCTCCACAAGCAGCCGATGCGGCCGCTGAGACCACGTGATCCTGCCCAGTACGTCACGCCGACGGTGGCGCCGGCATTTCCAGTGGTGGGCCTCGAGGCCAATAAATAATATAAAAACGACAACAGGCGAGTACAAGTGAAAGACAGGGAAAACTGAAACAAAGCTAGCAGTTGTTCCGTGTACGAATACAACCGATGAGCGAACGTCCTTAGAAATGGGACGCAAACGACTATGCGCCTGATCTCGCTGCTGGCTTTCATGAAAGCGGTAGGGTGGGAAACGGGTGGGGAGATCGTCTGCTGCGCTCGGTGGCGGGAACGACTGAGCGAGTGAGTGTGCGGGGCGCGCAACGCGGGGAGAGGGAGACAGGTGGGAAAGGGGTGCGAGCGGTGATGCGGCGGGGAGCTCCGACGGCGGCGACGAAACGCCGCGCGCGTCGTTCGGCGCGCGCAGCGTTTCATTATCTTTTTGCGCCGGCGCCGGGTGGGGAGAGCGTCTGCTACTACCTTCGACAAAGCTCCCGTAGTGCGCTAGAATGATGGCAGTCATTTCACAATCAACGATAAAAGTGGTGAAAGTGAAGACGACCATTATGACCAGTTGTGCACGGAGCTTATTTCTTTTAACCTCGAATTTCTGGTGCGCTAGAACCAAACCGCTCAAGGCCTAAACATTTTCTCTTAAATCACCGGACACTGCAACCTAAAGTGAAACAAGAGAATGGAGCTTCGACGGCGCGGAGGAGTGCCGGCCAAAGGAGCTTCGCTCCTAAAAAGTGGAAGTAACGAGGTACGTAACTAAAAAAACAGTTGAATAATAATAATTAAAAATCAGCAGTTTTTCCGTGTACGAATACAATCGATGAGCGAAGCTCCTTAGAAATGGGACGCAAACGACTATGCGCCTGACCTCGCTGCTGGCTTCCATGAAGGCGGTAGGGGAGCGGGTGGGAGAGCGTCTGCTGCGCTCGGTGACGGGAACGACTGGGCGAGTGAGTGAGCGGCGCGCGCAGCGCAGGGAGAGGGAGACAAGTGGGAGAGGCGTGCGAGCGGTGATGAGGCGGGGAGCTTCGACGGCGGCGACGGAACGCCGCGCGCAGCGTTTCATTAGGGAGCTTTCGAATAGCGTACGCAAAGCTTTGCGTTGGCCTTTCGCGCAACTGCGCATGCGTCGTACGCTAACCGCTTGCGGGCTCCCGTTAAGTGACGGAACTAGCGGGCCGCAAACTCTAACGCTAACTTAGCGTACGCTATTCGAAAACTCCCTACTGTCTTTTTGCGCCGGCGCCGGGCGGGGAAAGCGTCCGCTACTACCTTCGACAAAGCGCCCGTAGTGCGCTATAATAATGGCAGTCATTTCACAATCCACAATAAAGGTGGTGAAAGTGAAGATGACTAATATAACCTGTTGTGCACAGAGCTTATTTCTTTTAACCTCGAATTTCTGGTGCGCTAGAACCAAACCGCTCAAGGCCTAAACATTTCCTCTTAAATCACCGGCCACTGCAACCTGAAGCCATGCTTAGGAAGGGAGCTTCGACAGCTTCGACGGCGGGGTGCGGGCCAAGGAGCTTCGCTCCTAAAAACTACGTCGGCGTAGCGGTGTCTCACTTGAATTACTTATTACATCAGTTGTTACATCCAGTTATTATATCGAACTACGTATTACACCTAAATCATACCCACCACGGTGGTCTAGTGGTTAAGGCGCTCGACTGCTGACCGCATGTCGCGGGAGCGAATCCCGGCCGTGGCGGCAGCGTTTTCGATTGAGGCGAAAATGCTAGATGCCCGTGTACTTAGATTTAAGTGGACGTTAAAGAACCCCAGGTGGTCAAAATTTCCGGAGCCCTCACTACGGCGTCTGTCATATCGTGGTTTTGGGGCGTTAAACCCCAACAATTACTATTTTTATTACACCTAAATCTGCTACAACCATCGTTTATTATTCATTTTTACTGTCACACAAACTACGCACCGCAATAAAGGTTACAAATCAAAGCAAATGCGCCCCATGTTTACAAAACGCTGTCAGTGACCGCAGCCTGCAGGGGCGTAGCCAGAATTTTTTTTCGGGGGGGGGGGGGGGGTTCAACCATACTTTATGTATGTTCGTACGTGCGTTTGTATGTGTGCGTGTATATATACGCAAGCAAAACTGAAAAACTTTGGGGGTGGGTGAACCCCCCCCCCCCCTGGCTACGCCCCTGGCAGCATGGACAAGTGCAATGCACGCGTCGCTGTCATTCGCCTCAGCTTCTATCAGGTGTTATGACATTCAGTATTCAGTTCCGTCGCTCCATAGCGGCCGCTACTCTAAGGCGCCGATGGGGACGTCTCGAAGAGGCACCGATAGCACCGAACGCTAGATCGGGTTACGGCCCCCTCTCCCTCTCTCTTGCGCGGCTTCGGCAAAATTTTAAAATGCTCAACGACTTTAGCCAAGCTAAAGCCGTTAAGCGAGAAAGATGGCCGGTGACAGGTAAGCATTGCTTCTTCCTACGTAACGATAACTAACTGTATGAGGGATTTTCGCAGCATCGAGAGCGAAGAACGATCAAATTTTATATATCCTAGCTTCTCAACCGTTCCAGTGAGTTATGATAGGTGCCGGCTCCGTGCACAACCAACGAACCGTTTGTTTAAATCGTACTTGCTTATTGAAGTGTCCGTTGTGTTCGAGATCGCTTAACCAACGCTAAAAGGAAGTCTCGCCTTTTGATTTGTCATCGCAGTTGTCACGGGGAAGCAGCAGTCCGATAATAGCGGGTTTCATGTTTCGAAAAAAATAAATTAAATAAGCGTTGCTGTTTCGCGGCAGTAGTTGCCTTGCACGCGTTCCGTGGCGAATTGCGGCTTTCGGTTAGGAGCAATTATCAGCCGCTTTGAGCCTGAGATCACTCCACGCTTTAGTCAATTCCGAACTACTCTGCTTAGCGTTTTTCGCACGCGAATTCTAAGCGAACTACTTCGAGTGCGACCGACCATTGGACGTGCGATTTCGTGCTCGGAATAAGAAAAGGAACTCCGGTGTTATGTAAACACAGCGCTGTCGCAAATAGAACAGCGTGATTCACCAGTTTAAAATCTGGCGAATTGAAGTTTGACTAGCCATCGACGACAAGTCTACGCGTGAGGTGTGCTCGCTATTATGACTGGCCGAAGTTAGTTCTTATGAATTTCTAACGAGTCTTGCGTGCCAACCGCTTTGTAGGCGAGACGGCCTCGTCCAAACGATTGGAATGTTGCAGAAGTGCGACTGCTCGACGTCTATATGTTTTGCATGCGCAGTCAAACGCGTCCGTCCAACAGCGAAAGGTTGCGGTATGTTTGCCTTGTTTGCAACAGTCAAAAACTGTATATAGACGCACCGCGGGCTGGCACAGATGCGTCAGTTTGGTGGAGACAAAGGTACGCTCGGCCCGTGCCGCAGACCTTAGCAGCCCCAGACAGCCGAGTAGGATATGTATGCTAGCTAAATTTTGTTATAGACGTGTGGAATGAACCATGCGTATGCACACTTCGACCACAACAATGACGCATTTATTTCCTGTGCATTTCGTGGTGGTGGTGGTGCTTGTGATGTTGCCTACCTCTCCCCGCCACAGGCAAATGGCAAACCCGCGTCTCTGAACAGGCGTGTTTCACTTCGTCGCTGGTTTGTATACCTCGTGCATAGTAGGAAGGAGCAACGAACTACCAGCTGCGCTTGTTCTTTGGCTTCCTTAGTCCGAGCTATTTGCTAGATCTATGCGTTACGCAGCGTACACGCATGGTGTTCGTAAATGCGGCTAATTATTTACGTCTTTTGCCTTGCAGGAGACAAGGCGGCAATTTTGAAGGAGAATTACCGCACCTAATCACCATCGACGAGTTGGAGGATAGGCTAATGGTGAGATGTTTTTGCATGCATATGAAGGAGGCGTGGACTGGGGTTGCTTTCACGAAAATCGTGTGTGTAAGGTAGGGGAACGCGCTAATTCCCCATCGCTGTGTGAGTATGTCGTCCTGTATTTTTTACCTGTCCGATCCGCCGACGTTCTCGAGCGAAGTCGCTGCCTGGCGGCTACTGGCTGAAGCGCGCCTAGTGATTGCTCCCCGCGTCGTCTGCTAGCCACGTCGTATTTTCTGTAAGCGATACATGTATCTCTTTTTGTACGATTGTTATTTTTATGTTGTCTATGTTTTCTACCTTTCCCTTCTGGTGGCGACACCTATATATTTGGTGTGCCGCCCATTAAAACCTTAGTTGAAAGTAGCGCTTGTCCTGTGTGCTTCGATTGTGTTACGTGTCCTTCGCGCTTACAGAAAATATGGATCAGTACCAACTAGCCCGATCTCAGTGCCTTCTAAGCCACGTCGTGTTTGCATGTGCGCGTACGTCCTGCACATTCTCAAAGAGCGGTTTGTTCTGTTATGTTAGCGCGATTTTAACTGCTCGTACGTATACCTAACATTGTGTACAGAAGCAAATGGGCTTGCTCGGCTGCATGCGCATTGTAATAAGATCAGTGAGTGCGACTTTCGAGAGGGCTGTGTATTGGTGTCGTACCCTTCGTTCGCCAGAATCATTTCAGTGCTGATGCCGCTTTCTGGTTCAAGCACATCGTGAAGTGCGCTTGGCATAGTCCCAAACATGAGGAGCATTAAATTGTGTGTGAATGCAGCGTTTTAGCGACTTCGTGGTAAGCAAAAACGAGGCTCATGCACTTTCGCGTTGTTGTTATGTGTATAACTGCGGCACTGTAGTTCATGATGGGCTTTAGTTGCGCTTAAGATGTCTTTTTATTTTACGGTCGTGGTCCCGCTACAGCGAAATATTTCTATGGAGTGAAGTCTGAGACTTCGTATACTCAAACTGTCCCTAAAAAAAAACAGTCAACCGTAGATAAAATGGTGTTTCCGCGCGCAATTTGAACTTGCGGCGAAATTTATGCAGAACCACCCGTGTTTCTTAGCCCGACGGCATGCCTTACATTTATGTCGTATAATTTCACGCAAAACCTCATCATTTTTTCTTCACATTATCTTGAACGTTTGTGTGGAGTTGTTATAAATTGATGGAAGGCAGCGGACATTATTATTTTGAAAAAAAAAAGACACTTATTCCATAAAATAACCGGACCTTTGTTGCATCACTGTCGTGCACGTAATCAATCGATGAAAGCTCTGTGCTAAACTCTTACCTGCGTATGCGTACTCGCGTGAACAGTGCTACTGAACTCATTGCACAGAAATATGGGCTGGTATACAAATGAACAAGAAGTAAACACTTAAGTAGTTCAGTCGTGCTACAGCAGTGCGTAGTACACAGAGGACAAGCTAAACACGTACAGAGAAAACAACACACACACACATATATATATATATATATATATATATATATATATATATATATATATATATATATATATATATATATATATATATATATATATAGTGGGTAAGCGCAGACTGTCATCCAGGGCGAGCATCCCTTTCATGTGCAGATTGCGCTTCTCTCACTAGTAATGGGAACGTTGGATGATCTTCGTGCATCAATTCAACAATGACGAGTGTATATTTCACCAGTAAGCAGCGATCAACGCATTTTATTCGCCGACAATCGGCTCAAACTGCTCACAACGAAGCGCAGCTGTGTGAATTTGTATACGCGTCTCCGACCGCCTCTCCACACTAACGCGGCGACGCTGCTGGCACCTGTAGGTCGATCTCGCGGCCAATAGTGGTCGACTTATGCTCGCCGCCGTTAAGGCTCATTCACACCCAAGACGGGGCGGCCAAAGCGGCAAAGCGGTGAGGCGGAAAGCGGCAAAACCTCCTCTCCAGGCGGCGAAAGCGGGGCGGAAAACGAGGCGGCAGGTCCGATCGCTCTCGGACCAATTTTTTGCCGCTCGCCGCTACTCGCCGCTTTGCCGCAGCCAATCAGAACGCGCTGCGGCGATGGCGCGGAGGTGGTGCAGGTGTCTCTTTGGGAGAAGCCGTACCACGTGATAGCGACACGTGCGCTAAAGCGCGAGAGGCCCCGCCTCCTCCGCCGCGCGGGCAGCCAAGAGAGCCATGCGGTCTGAACAGGTACGCGCGCTCACCGCCTCGCCGCCTTGAAAAGCCCGCTTCGCCGCTTTGCCGCCCCGCCTTCGGTGTGAATGTACCTTTAGTCGTATAATACCTAAAGCCCTTTGAACTCTGCCACTGCCGCGCGACCTTCCCCCCTCCTCCTCGCTCTGTTGCTTCTTCGTTTTGCCCCGGTCAGCGCTGCCCCGGTTTTTCTGCACTACGATTGGTCTCCCTGCCGTTGCCATTGGAAACGGGCGTGGACCCTGCGTTTTGCTTGCATTTTTTTTTTGCTCTGTTTTCGTTGGCGCCATTCTTCGCCATAGCTCGGCTGGCGCGGCGTAGTGAACGTTGCATGGTGCGTTTTCGTGCCCTGCGCAAGCGCTGAGCCGCGTTGTTTTGCATATAAAGACGGGTTCAGACTACAGTCGCATCTGCCACAAATGTCGTATCGTGTAACAGCTGCATCGTCCGTTCGCGTTGCTAACGGCCTAGTACGTTCCCACTGAGCTTTTCGGTAAGGTACGTTTTTTACGACGAGCCAATCACCGTTCTGAAAATGCGTTGCGTCCTCGCTACAATTGTTGCAGCCTAGCAAGGTTCGCTTGTTTGGCCAGGGGAGTGAAACTTCCTATACCTTCCATGGAACGCGATATTCGCTCGCAGCGCCGGACGAGCGCCTGGTGTTTGGGGGCGGTACTAAAACATGGCGGCGCATTGCAGACACGCACTGGGGGACACCATCTTGATGAGGGCTGAGGATCCGAGTGTCGGGGGGGGGGGGGGGGGGGGGGGGGGGGGGGGATTTAGCGCCAAATTCAACTGGGATGCACCAGCAAGCCAAATTGAGCGAGTGAGAGGTATTGAAATGGCGAGCGCGCGACCTTCTTTCTGTTGCGCAATCCGCCACATGATCAAAGCGGCAATCGTTGCGTTCTGATTGATGAAGGTTTGCCCATCCACCTATTTTTTCAGCACTTATTCTAAGTAATACTTTGTTTTTGTTTACGTGTAGCCACAAATTAGACAAGAATAAAGAGCAGAGTTTGAATGTTTTATTGCCTAAACGTACCATTTATACAGTAAAAACAGAACTTGAACATTTTACGTTTTTAGCCGCATACAAAAGTCGCATCCAGATATGCCGTGCAAGCGTGGAAAAACAAAACGGGCAGCATGCAGATCGTACCTTTCTTCCACCGGGATCCAAAAGAATTTTATGCCGGTGTGGAGTGAAAAATTTCGACACCGCTCAGCACAGCACGATTTGTGATGACGGCGCGAATCCATTCTTGCGTCTGATTCGCTGAAGCTTGCAAAGGTTTCGCTGAAACAAACTTTACGGTGGTAAAAGCGGCCTTCGCGACACCGTAGGCGGTAGCATACATCGGCGCACCACAAGAAACGCCCCTTTTTCGCCGTGAGAGATAGGACGGCGCAGTTCCCGCTTTCCACTCCGGGTGGCGCTCGTATTTTCGCCATCTCGAACACCAAACTTTAGGTTCACTTGCGTATTAAAAACTCCCGAGTTAATAAGTAACCGGGTAATAAATATAAAATGGAACAACAACGTTCATTTATGCTCATAGGTAGTACAGCCCCCAAACATTAGGATCGCTGCGGTCACGGGACAGAAAAACCGCGAAGTTTCATCCCCCTGGTTTGGCCATGGCTGGGCTGGCTTGGCTACGGGTCATGATATGAGGGGGATCTTTTTTGTAGCGTTAGCTACACTTGCCTAGCCAGAGCCGATTTCGCGTGGGTCATCATGAGCCGTACTGCGCATGCGCGAGGATGAGTGCGGAGCCGGCACCTCACGCGCTCTCCGCCACCGCCGCACGCGGTTCGCCGCTGCTGGTGGCGGAGAGCGGGAGGAGTGGCGTCGTAGCCGGGCAGACAGACTGGCGCCGGCGCGTGCGACTCGCCGCTGCTGCTCTGCGCATTCGAGAGGGGTGACGTCGTAGCCATGGCGCGCGCAGCTATTCGCCTTCGCTGTGCAGTCGGTGCAGTCGCCGTCTGACAATGCGCTGGTGCCGCTTGATAGCGCCTCTGACTGGCGTTTGCAGGTGGGTAACGCCATGGAGAAGGAGAGCGCAAATGCTGCTCAACGGCGCAGAAGAACCGAGAAGCTTATGTCATCGGATCCCGAAGTAGTTGCCCG
The DNA here is from genome assembly GCF_013339695.2 of Rhipicephalus sanguineus. NCBI lineage: Eukaryota > Metazoa > Arthropoda > Arachnida > Ixodida > Ixodidae > Rhipicephalus > Rhipicephalus sanguineus. The sequence goes on from NC_051176.1 coordinate 151,874,159, forward strand.
GCAATTAGCGGTTCAGCGTACGAAGAATGAACAGAGGAAGGCTAAACGTGCTGCGGAGACACTGGAGGAAAGGGAGAAACGTCTAGCAAAGCGGCGTCGCCAGGATGCTGAGCGACGTGCCCGACCACCTCTGCAGCAGCAACAACAAGACGCCGTCGATGACGTCAAGGCTCGCCGATCGACTGCCTATACTGTGAAACTTAGCGAAAGCGCCAGTGCGTCTCGGACCTTCGAGACGGACTTCGTAAACAATCCGTTTGGATACGTGTGCGACGTGTGTTAAAAACTATGGCACATGAAAGACTTGACGCCGCTAAGTAGTGCCATGCGTGAAACGTTGAGTTCAGTGGCGGCGCCTGAGTGGGGTGAGACCGTGGCGCGGGTTTGTACAACGTGCAAGAACTTTCTCGTTAAGCAGAACATTCCGCTCTTTAGCGTTACCAATGGGTATCGTTACCCGGCCATGCCGCCAGGTCTACCGGTTCTGAACGATGTGGCCGAATGTGTGTCATTGGAGCAGCAGTAAGCATGACAATCAAGCGAATCCTAGACAATCTGGAAAGCTCAGAATAATCAGCTGAACCTTTGCTAACGCTACGTATATCCTGGCATAGCCGAGCTAAGCCACTGCAAAGTTTTTAAATGGTGCTAGCTTCTAGCTACATTATGTTCCTTGCTCGACTTGCTCAGCTTCTTGTTAACCGGAATTTAGTTGAGATGTATGGCTGTGTCTGAAAACCCCGAATAACATTAAATAAATGAGGTAATGGTTTAAGTTAAGGGTTGTATTGGATGCATATGACATCGGAGCAGAAGTTTACTTATGGTATCGTGAAAAAAAATGGAGCTGCCCGGTTGTAATTTTCACTGCTTCAGTAAGCATCGGGCATGTCGATTGCTAAATATTTCGGCGCAATATTAGGTCTGTATTTAATGACACCCGTTTGAAATCCTGCCTTCTCGCGCTCCTAAAACGACAATGCGACACCGCCGGCCGACACAGGCACCAACCAGTGACGTCATCTTAAGCCATTTAAAATTGTACACATCGTTAACCTTCGTCGCTATAAAACAAAATATTTGTATGAAAGCTAGGAAGTTAAAAATATAATACGACAATTTTTTCTTGCGTGACGCGCGTGACATCATTACGGCGCCGCAGTCGAAGCGGTATATGCTTCTAAAAAACCTCGTCGTCTATAGCTCAACAGGCATCGTTGCGTCGCTATGTTTTGTCGACGACAGAAGTTTTTGATTGGCTGACTAAGATGACGTGAGCTGTAGGGTTGAGGGGAACGCGCACTGGGAAGTCGAAATTGCGTTTTTATAGCTATTAAATCAACCCGGACGATGAAACGAATCAATGTATATTATTGATTGGGCGGCCAGGATTCCGAGTACTGAAGGACTTAATATTATGGCGCAAACCTCGAATAGAAAGACTAACAGGCCGCCTTTCCGACTTCTTTTTGCCTCTCAGGGTTTCTTTTCGAGCTTTGCGATATAGACAGTATCATGTCCTTCGTTCTCTCCAAGACGGCATGTTTGAAATGGTAGACAACAGAAATGAAGATATTGGGCATCGATCTATTCCTTGGAGAAGAAGAAGTGATCCTAACCGGCGCAGCATAAAACCAACGAAGAAGAAGAGCTGAAGCATTTTTTTAGAAGCCTTCAATAGATGCCGAGCCAATTCCCCTCGTGGGTATGAGCCCGTTTCCCTAGGCGATAAAACAAAACAAAACAGATGCCGAGAACAAGAAAATGCTGCCGACTGTGCAGAAGAGTGCGTCTTTAGGGAGCACCACCCGCTGCTCTAGTCATCGCCATTATACGTCCATGCAACAGAGGACGGCACCGACGAAACCACAAGGATGACGTTAATTTTGCCGCAAAGTATTGGTGTTCATTCTAAAAAGACAGGGCGTGCAAACAAGGACGCAAGAAAGAAGTCAGGACACCACAAACGCCGACTAACAACTGAAGAGACGCACAACGGCTGAAAAGAAGGAAGGCACGAAAACTTATCTGCGCATGCCCATGCAACAGGCGAACCTATCGATCCGGCACGCGTGCCGGATTGATACACGCGTGCCGGATTGATAGGTTCGCCTGTTGCATGGGCATGCGCAGATAAGTTTTCGTGCCTTTCTTCTTTTCAGCCGTTGTGCGTCTCTTCAGTTGTTAGTCGGCGTTTGTGGTGTCCTGACTTCTTTCTTGTGTCCTTGTTTGCACGCCCTGTCTTTTTAGAATGAATACTTACCAACTAGCTCAGCTCTCTGTTATTGCTGTGTCGTTCATTCGCTGCCATTCGGACTTCTTTAGCGTAGCCAATTCAAGTCGTCGCCCCCCCCCCCCCCCCACCTAGAAAAATGTTCTGTTATATAAAATCCAAACATTACTCCTGAATACCAACGGGGTTACCAAAAATATTCGTATCATCCGAAATTCGTATCACCAGAAAACATGGAAAATTAGTGTGCCACAAAGGAAAGTTGGCGTACATTTTGATTCAGTGTTTCTCAGGGCCGCAGCGACGTCATGAACAGCTCTGAATGATTGCCAGTAAAGTTTTTAGATGTCAACGATCATACTTGTACTCGTAAATATACGGTTCATGCGCGCGTGTGTAATTAATGAACCAGATGCGTTGTGCCCCGTCACCGCTAGTAGCCCCTTCCTAATCTTACTACGCTTTTCTGCATGACACCAGAGTACTGCGGCGAAAGTGACTTAAGAGGCGCTTTGCACGTGATAGAGGCCAAGCTTTCGTCAAGACCGTCCGCTTCATCTCTTGGGGTCTTCGTCCACCTTTAATGGGACTTCATGACGGACCCGCAGCCCAAGTTTCAGTCTTGTTTCATATAACGTCTGATTGCGGGGGCATGGCTTGCATCGACATAGCAGACACGTGTTAACACAGTACAAAGACGCTGCTGCCTCGAGCACAGGAGCACGCGTCAATGCGTCGGAAAAAAAAAAGTGTGACGTCAACGTCATCTGTCATCTAAACGCGAAGGCGCCTAAAAGCCTCCAAGATTCGCGCGCACGATCTCGGAGGCAACGACGCACCGTCGATGGTCGCGGAGCGCGCATGCCCGCGCACGCGCGTGACTGCCGCGTCTTCCGCGACAGCCCGGGCAGCACCTGTGCGCTAGCGTACGTTCGTATCAAACGTCGCGGGGTGCAAATAGTTTCGCAACAACCGTACTCCTATACATTGCAGGCTAATGGGCTTTGGCCGGGACCACAGAAAAATTCGTATCACCCCGAAATTAGTAGGAGCCGTGACCGTATCACCGAGGTTTTACTGTATATTTTAACTGCAATATAGGTTTCAGGTATTTTGGCGACATGAACACTAAAAAAAAAAAAAAAATTCCGGAGCACGCTCGACCATATTGTCAGTAGCAAACAACTGCATTTTTTCTCAGTTCGGCTCAAAGTGGACTTGGCTCTTTTAGCAAATGAAAAGGCCTCATGTTATGCGGTTTCCGCGATACCACAGTTGAAGTGTCACGGCTTGCGTAAGAAGCAGTGGCTGCGCAACATTAGCTGAGATAATTTTGTTCTGACAAACAAGTGTTGTTTGCGAGTAAACATGGCTACACTGCATACACATGTTCTTTTTTTGGTTTGAGTTGAAATTTGAAAGTTCCCAATTTAATGAGTATATGTATATGCGTGTTCTTGAAGTGTTTGTATGATATGTTTGTTTTTCATGAAGTATCGTGAAGTGTTTTCATGTATGATGTCTACCTGTATTGCTTTATTTGCAGTGATAATTATGCACATGTATTTTTGATTTCTCTGGTTGCTCCATCGTTTGTACTCGCTTCGAAAACGTGTACATGCATGCCGAATGCGCATAGGAGTAAGAGCCTATGTCAGGCAATATGGCCTTGAGCTCTTACTCCTCTTTCTGTATCAGAAAGAAAGAAAAATATAAACTTCAAACATCCCTTTCCTATCGCCCGTGTCAAACCATCCCCTCATGCATATATATATATATATATATATATATATATATATATATATATATATATATATATATATATATATATATATATATATATTATATATATATAGTGAAACCTCGGTGATACGATCACTGCTCATGCGAATTTCGGGGTGATACGAATTTTTCGTTGGTCCCGGCCAAGGCCCATTGTCCTGTAATGTAATGGAGTAGGGGTTGTTGCGAACCGATTTTCACCCAGCGACGTTTGATACGAACGTACGCTACCGCCCAGGTGCGAAGAGGTGCTGTCCGCGCTGTGGCGGAAGACTCGCCAAGCACGTGCGAGCGCGGGAACGCAAGCGAGGGTTGCGCGCCGCACCGCCAAATTGTCAGAATCACGGTGTAAGAAAAAACGCTTTTCTTACGGTCGGAATAAACCTTCAGAGACGCGTCACGACCTCCGAGATTGTGTGCGCGAATCTTTGAGGCTCTTATGTGCCTCCGTGTGCCTTGGCGTTTAGATTACAAAGGACATTAGCGCCATGCTTTTCTGTTTTCTAAGGCGTTGACTCGGGCTGCTGTCGTTGTACTGTGTTTACACGTGCCTGCCTCGTGCATCACTCATCGTATGAAAGGTGGACGTGGACCGAAAGAAGGCGAGGACGGTCTTGGTGAAGGAGTGCATCACAACATCAACATGCGCGACCGTTGAGGTCGCACTTGTGCGGGCACAGCCGTAAATCTCCAAAAAAAACATCCCCGACACCTTCGCGATAACAAAATCATAACACAGGACCGTGGTTCTGTAATTTTGTGGCCTTGATTAATCGCGTCAAAGCGCTTCTTTTGATACTTTCGCTGCAGTACTTTGGTGTCATGCAAAAAAGCATACTAAAATTTGGAAGGGGCTACTGCTGTCGCTGGTCACAACGCACCTGGTTCACTAATTAAATACGCGCGTACGGGCCGTATATTTACGAGTGCTGGTATGATTGCCGACATCTAAAAACTTGACCGACAATCATTCAGGGTTCTTCCTGACGTTGCTGCGGCCCTGAAAAACGATAAATGAAAATGTACGCCACCTTTATTTTGTCCCATTCTAATTTTCCATGCTTTCTGGTGATACAAATTTCGGATGATACGAATATTTTTGGTGGTCCCGTGAGATTCGTATCACTGAGGTTTCACTATATATATATATATATATATATATATATATATATATATATATATATATATATATATATATATATATATATATATATATATATATATATATATATATTGTAAAGGCGTTTATTGACGGCGGGATCGACGGCGACGATGCGCAGCGACGACAGTAACGACAGAGCGCAGACTCGCAGACTCTCACGGGCAAGAGCGCGAGGGGCGTGCTCTCCGAGAAGAGGGGAAGAGGGCGACCGGGCGACCCACTAGAAGGCGCTGAAGAGGACGACCCATTACAACGTTCCAATGCTTCCGTACAATTACCCCGGGTACGAAAAGGGAGCCGTCTGGCGACCTAGCAGCTGGTCACTATGAGCGGGTCATGGTAGGGCTTGAGGCGCTCCACGTTGACAATGTCGCGGCCTCGACGGCGCATGTCGGAAGATGGGTCGATGGGTTCAATCAGGTAGTTGACCGGGGATGTGCATTCGACGACACGGTAGAGGCCTTCGTATTTGGGCAGCAGTTTCGAAGACAGGCCAGTTGCAGTGGTGGGGACCGAGAGCCATACGAGTGCTCCAGGTAGGAACGTGGGTGCAGAAGTGTTGGTCTCACCGCGGATGCTTTTCTGCCGCTCTTGGTCCTGCGTAGTAAAGGTCTTCGCAAGCTCGCGACACTCCTCAGCAAGTCTGGCTGTGGCAGAAATAGGCGCACACTCAGATCGATCCGGCTTGTATGGAAGGATTGTGTCGATTGTGTGCGACGGGTGCCTGCCGTACAATAGGAAAAATGGCGAGAAGCCAGTGGTGCTTTGAGGGGCGGTATTGTAGGCGTAGGTGACGAAAGGTAGAATGGAATCCCAATTTGTGTGATCGGCGGCGATATACATCGAGAGCATGTCGCCGAGTGTGCGGTTAAAGCGTTCCGTGAGCCCATTCGTCTGCGGGTGGTAAGCAGTAGTTTTGCGGTGAACAACGTTGCACTCTTTGAGGATGGCTTCGACGACTTCCGACAGGAAGACACGGCCTCGATCGCTGAGAAGCTCCTGGGGTGGACCGTGGCGCAGCATGAACCGGCGGAGCAGAAAGGAGGCTACATCGCGCGCTGTAGCCGCTGGGAGGGCGGCAGTTTCGGCGTATCGCGTAAGGTGGTCTACAGCAACGATAGCCCAGCGGTTACCAGCCGAAGTCAGAGGGAGTGGCCCATACAAATCGATGCCAACGCGCCCAAACGGCCGGTCAGGGCAAGGTAAAGGTTGCAGACCTGCTGGTGACTGGTGCGTTGAAGTTTTGCGGCGCTGACAATCGATGCAGGAGCGAACGAACTTCTGCACGTAGCGGTACATGCCTCGCCAAAAGTACCGTTGGCGAATGCGGTGGTATGTTTTCGATACCCCAGAGTGCGCACACTGCGGATCAGCGTGGAACGATTCGCATATTTCAGAACGCAGACTGCGGGGTATTACTAGTAGCCACTGGCGGCCGTCGGCGTTGTAATTGCGTCGGTGGAGGAGGTCGTCGCGAATGGCGAAATGGTGGGCTTGACGACGCAACGCGCGAGTGGATGGTGTTGCCGAAGGATCAGTGAGCAAGTCTAGCAGTGAAGCGATCCATTGATCCTTGCGCTGTTCGGTAGCGACAGTGTGAACGTCGATGGAACAAACGGCATGGTGAGACATTGAGCTGTGGGTATTGTCGTCAGGCAAGGGGGAGCGCGAGAGTGCGTCGGCGTCAGCATGCTGGCGTCCGTTGCGGTACAGCACGCGGATATCGTAGTCCTGTAGGCGAAGTGCCCAGCGGGCGAGGCGGCCTGATGGATCCTTCAATGATGACAACCAGCAGAGTGCATGGTGGTCGGTGATGACATCAAATGGGCGACCATACAAATAAGGTCGGAACTTCATAAGGGCCCAGATGATCGCCAGGCATTCCTTTTCGGTGACGGTGTAATTGGTCTCGGCTTTGGTGAGCGTACGACTTGCATATGCCACGACATATTCAGGGAACCCTGGTTTGCGCTGCGCAAGGACAGCGCCAAGGCCAACACCGCTGGCGTATGTGTGTACCTCTGTAGGGGCCGTAGGGTCGTAGTGGCGTAGTATGGGAGGCGACGTCAACAGACGACGGAGCTTCGCGAAAGCGTCGTCGCACTCTGACGACCATGAATAGAGGGACCCGTTACTTCCGAGGAGCTTCGTCAGCGGCGATATGACGGTCGCGAAGTCTCGAATGAAGCGCCGAAAGTAGGAACACAGTCCTACGAAACTGCGCAGTTCTTTGACGGACGTAGGTTTGGGGAACTCGGTCACGGCCCGAAGCTTGGCTGGATCGGGAAGAATACCGTCCTTGGACACGACGTAACCGAGTATTGTCAGCTGCCGTGCTGCAAATCGGCACTTCTTTAGATTCAGTTGTAGACCGGCGTCGCTCAAACGCGTCAAAACATGCCGCAGGCGTTGAAGATGCGTTGAGAAGTCCGGAGCGAAAACAACGACGTCGTCGAGGTAGCACAAGCAGGTGTGCCATTTCAGGTTGCGCAGAACGGTATCCATCATGCGCTCAAAGGTGGCGGGCGCATTACACAGCCCAAACGGCATGACGTTGAATTCGTACAAGCCGTCGGGCGTGACAAAGGCGGTCTTCGGTCGAGCGTCATCAGCCATGGGTACTTGCCAGTACCCTGAGCGCAAATCGAGAGATGAAAAGAATTCTGCTCCTTGCAGGCTGTCAATCGCGTCGTCTATTCGCGGTAGTGGATACACGTCCTTACGAGTGATCTTGTTGAGTCGTCGGCAGTCCACACAGAACCGCACAGAACCGTCCTTCTTCGCAACAAGAACGACAGGAGACGCCCAGGGGCTGTTAGAAGGTCGAATAACATCTCGTCGAAGCATGTCGTCGACTTGCTCGTTGATTACACGGCGTTCTGTGGGAGATACGCGATATGGACGTTGCCGCAGTGGCGGCTGGGCGCCAGTGTCGATGCGATGCGTAACGGCGGAAGTGCGGCCGAGAGAAGTTTGAGCGACATCGAAAGAAGAGCGAAATTCGTCCAACAGGCCCAGAAGCTCGGAACGCTGGACCGGTGTAAGGTCGTCAGCAATGGAGGAACCAAAGACATCAGCGGGTGATGAACCAGACGTCGAAACAGCGCCGAGCGTACTGGAACTGTGGCAGTGCATTTCATCTGGTTCGTCCATAACTTGTGCGTCTTCGAGGGGTTCCACGCTGCCGAGACATTCCCCTCGGACCAACATAACACTGTACGGAGATGGGTTGATAACAAAAATTGACGTACTGCCCTGAGTGACTTGCACGGTCGCGAAAGGCACCAGCATGCCTTTCCTCGTGCAAACACGGTCAGATGGCGAGAGAAGTGCAACGTTGTCGGAGAGACTGGCGCAGTACACTGACACCGCCGTCGACGAGTTTGCAGGCGCCTTGGTGTCGTCTTTGATAAGTACCTTGCCCGCAGCCGATGGACTGTCTGCCGGCGCCAATTCAGAGAATGGTGAGAGCTCTATTTCGGCTGGTGCGCAATGAATGACGGCGTCGTGGTGGGAGAGAAAATCCCATCCTAGGATGACGTCGTGAGAGCAGGCAGGAATTACGATCAGTTCGACGGCGTACAGAGCATCCTGAATAATGACGCGAGCTGTGCACACCGCTGTTGGGTGAATACTTTGGGCGCTGGCTGTACGGAGGGAGAGCCCGGAAAGCGGCGTCGTCACTTTTCGCAGTAGTCGGCTAAACTTGGCGTCCATAACGGATACGGCGGCTCCAGTGTCGATAAGGGCAGATGCGCGAACATTGTCCACAAACACGTCAATCACGTTCGAGGGGCTTCGCTGAGGGCTTTCGCAGTTCGATAGCGTCGCAGCCCTTGCCTCGTGGACTGCGACGACTAGTTTTCCTGGTCGCGTGAGCCCGGACGTGGCCGCATCGGCGACAGTGAGCGACGTCGTGGAGACGGTGAACGGCGGGTAGATGGTGCGGGGCGGGACGTCGGTGACATAGGCGGCGCTTGGTCATAATAAGGGCTGCTTGATGAGCTGGTCAGGGTTGATGCGACCCGAGGCGGCTGCACGCGATTGCAGTAGCGTGCGACGTGACCGGCGCAACCGCACGCAAAGCAAATGGGGCGGTTGTCGGAAGTGCGCCAGCGGTTCGCGGGTCCCATCCATGTCGCGGAACGGGATGGACGAGGCGGCTGCTGATATGAGTGCACTGTGGGCAGCAGTCGGGGCCTGGGGACGACGTCGACGTATGTAGGCGGCACAGCCGCGTCGAAGGCCTGTGGTCCGACGACGGCTTCGGCGTAACTCCGCGGGCCAGCCACAGGAATCGCTGGGGGCGGCCTGGCTACAGCTTGCGCGTAGCTTAGTGGTGCAGGCACTAGAGGCGGCTGGTGGTATTCGGGAATGACCTCCGCGATTTCTTGCTGAATCGCTCGGCGGAGAGGAGGCAGAAGTGTAGTTGGCGGCTGGTCAACATGCTGCGATGGAGTGAAAGCCAGCAGAGAGACCTGGCGCGCAATTTCCTCACGCACGAACGACTTGATTTCGGCGAGCAAGGTGGAGTGGTCAGGAATTGCCGACAAGCCTGCGAGATCAGCATTGCGTGATGGCGGTCGACGGGTCATCAAGCGCTGCCGGCGCAGCTCCTCGTAGCTTTGGCACAGGTTAATGACCTCCGCCACTGTGCGAGGGTCTTTGGCGAGCAGCATCGTGAAGGCATCGTCGTCGATGCCTTTCATAATGTGCCTCATCTTGTCAGATTCCGACATGGTGGCGTTGGCTTTCTTACACAAATCGAGGACGTCTTCAATGTAGCTAGTAAAGGTTTCGCCGGCCTGCTGAGCTCGTTCTCGCAAACGCTGTTCGGCCTGCAGCTTACGAACGGCAGGGCGGCCAAACACGTCGACGATGGCGGTCTTGAAAGCGGACCACGTCGGGAAATCAGATGCATGGTTGTTGTACCACATGCCTGCCACACCCGCGAGGTAGAAAACCAAGTTGCTCAGCTTGCCTGCTTCGTCCCATTTATTGGGGAGACTCACCCGTTCGTAAATCGTGAGCCAGTCCTCCACGTCGGTGCCATCCGCGCCGGTGAAGACAGGAGGGTCGCGGATACGGGGGACACCGGGACAAGCGGTCGGGGCAGGAGGCGGCGTTTGCTGAGCGGCGTCTTGCGGCATGGTAGATGGCACGGTACGGGATCGAAGCTCCAGGGGCATCAGATGGAGAACGAAGTTGTGGGGACGGTACAGCACTCTCCACCACTTTGTAAAGGCGTTTATTGACGGCGGGATCGACGGCGACGATGCGCAGCGACGACAGTAACGACAGAGCGCAGACTCGCAGACTCTCACGGGCAAGAGCGCGAGGGGCGTGCTCTCCGAGAAGAGGGGAAGAGGGCGACCCACTAGAAGGCGCTGAAGAGGACGACCCATTACAACGTTCGAATGCTTCCGTACAATATATATATATATATATATATATATATATATATATATATATATATATATATATATATATATATATATATATATATATATTTATATATTTAAAAATGCCCGGGTGCTAATCGGTTTTTTTGGCTGCGGCTGCGCATAGGAATGAGCCTTTCCTCAATATGTTGAATATTCTGATGGGACTCCATAATGTCACCTCGCTCGTCGTCAACTCTCATTCAGTCGGAAATGCAGCACTATAGTCTGCATTTCGCTGCGGACAATTATGTGCGAACATACAGCCTCTCAATCGCACTTTTCGTGACTGTTGTGATCCGCTGCCTGCTTTCCTGAAAATCAAAATAGCGACTTGTAGAGGATCGAGTTATTCCTTCCAGCTCACTTCGATGAGTCACTCGTGTCCAATGAATGCAGCCCCTGAAAAAATTTAATGACAAGTATAGCACGACGTCATGGCACACGGCCCATACCGTTGGTCCGAAGGTATGCTATGGGGCTTCTTGCCGCTTCGTTCTTGGCCTGTATCCGGCTACAGAGCTCATAGAATTAGGGACTTGACTTTGTATGTGCATGCAATATGAAACAGATCTCAGGGTCGTCCGCGCATTGCATATTATTTGCAATATAGTAGCTCGCCTCGAAAGAAGACGTGACACATCTCGCACCTGCTGTATCGTTTTTATTGCAACAGAGCCGCTACTCGGAAAGGACAAAATGTTAGAGCAAGACCCCATTGTATGTAAGCTTTCGGCCGCACTGAAGCTGTATCATACATAAAACGGTGTTGGTTTGTGGCACGACATACTGTTACCACTGCCTGAATTGGGTTTTCTTGAGCATTTTTTTTCTCAGCTGCCATCCATACCCTATTATATATTTCCATAGTGGCATGGATTTTGATACGTAATATTATTATAGGATGCTCTTCCCGGCGACTCGTATCTTGTTAACAAACTTTTTTTGCGTATGCATGAAAATAAAACGCAGCTTGATACGACAAACTGTGCTACCGCAAAATGTAACGGCGTTTTGGTGTGAAGAATCAGAATACGTTACCCGAAAGAATTTCTCTTGGTTAAAATATAGAATGCCGTCTTCTCTTATATGTATACCTCGTAGTTTTTCAAAGCTCACATGACACCGATTCTTAAATAATATTCTGTAAATCATTCACGTCAACTTTTATAGTTGTGGTCGACGAGCGGTTGCCGTCACCGCTCGGTTGCACTGCAATTGTGCAACCGTCCTATTCAGTTTCGAGACCACAGCGCAAAATCTATGTTCACATTCAGAAGACAGACACATGGGCGAACGATGCACTCGGGACTGATTCATAATAAGAAGGCGCGCATAATATAATACGTGCGTACCACAGACACGCACAGACCAGAAAAGACAAACCAAACAGAGGGGGATGCACCAGAAGCAGTGCTAGATTACACACACAAAGTAAAACGTCTCATCATGTGGCAGGGAAAAAAATGTCTGTATACAGTATACAACTCCCCTCAAAGCTGCATTTTCATCAGTATGCCCCCATTCATACTGTCTTAAGAAGAAGAAAAAACCCTCCTTAAAGACGTTACATTCAGTATTCTCGATGGTGTTATCACAATATCTATTTTTTTTATTTTTTTTTACACTACTGGGGCGCGTAACTAGCCCAATATCACGCGCGTACGCGGAAACTAAGCGCTGTGCGCAGCGTCGCGCGCAGCGTCGCGCGAGGAGAATCGAGGGGGGAAACGCGCACGCATACTCTCCTTTGCCCCAAATGCTTGGCCTTGCACTTGTTCTTACGCGGTGGTATCGGACGAGGAGAACCGACAAGAAGCGGGTCAGGAGGTGATGCCTCTCGTATAATGGGATTTATGTACCATGTATGCCTAATCGCTTGCCGATTATCTGACGGCCGTGATCCGCTACGGCGTTGCCACTGTCTTGCCGCACCTCTTCGTTGCCCCAAGGAAGACGCAGTGAAGCGCACTTCTCCCAACGACTCAGCGAACGCTCACCATTATAAAAAAAAATAATAATAAAAAAAGAAAGGAAAATCTCGCTTAGCACAAACATTACTCCGATTAAACTTTCACAAATGAATCTCCTTCGAATACCCTTCCAAATGAGTGCAAGCACGCATTTTTACTTGCACCGTACCACCAATCTGCTTTCGCCTAAACGTGAGGCAAACGTGGCAGTGTTTGCACCCTTTCCACTTCGAAACTACTCGCTCATCGGCTTCAAAAAAAATTTTTTTTACACGCTGACTGAGAACTATCCAGCCATGCGATGTAGTTGCTTTGTGTTTGTAAACTCTGTACAACTTCTTTAAAAAATAAGGAAATTGGCCGCAGAATCGCCGTATTGTTTCGCCACGACGCATATCGTGAGCCAAAGTAGAGGCCACCAATTGGAGGGAATAAAAAATCGTCATTTCGTTTCTAGTAACCAGCAGGTATTTAAGGCTCTCCTTGTAGTATTGTATTTTAGGGTGTTTTTTTTTTTTTTTTTTTGCAACCTAGGTTTCGGTCACAACAGCAACATTCAAATCACTCTGAAAGGACAGAAAACATTTTTCCTTCCAAAAATACTTTACGAGGGAAAAAAAGTGCTCTAAAATGATTGCCCACGTTATTTTTTTAGAATAGAATCGTAGTAGGTCGAGCACAATGCCTGGGACGTTTGCCTTGAAATGACCCATTTGTCACCTCGTCGAACGTGCACTCTTCCAGCCATCTACTGCTATTCAGTTAGGCACCATTATCCTTTGTGTCACCTGTCCCGTTCGTCTGTACTCTGTCTGTCAACATTGTTTCATTGCTGAACGTTCGCTCATTATGTACAAGTTTGTGCTGTTATCATTTTTCTTTTACATTACATTTTTGATCCCGTGTCTGTTGATCATATTTTTACTTTTCGGTCATCTCCTGGATTCTAAAGGCGTCAGCTACATAAACTTGATCCTACGCTCAAGCTACACCTACCATCGCGAATTTGCCGCTCCGATGCGACGCTGTTATGCCGCCTTTGGTTGGGCGTTGCATCCACGAAGGCGTACTCGTTTCACATCGGTATGACAGATTCCTCTACATGCGACGCTTGCGGAACCGAAGAGACAATCGAACACGTCCTGTGCAGATGCGCTCGCTGTGACACCCTATGATGCCAGCTCCGGATGCTTTTGGATCAACTGGACTCGAGATTATTTTCTCTAAACAAGATTCTAGGAGCATGGACATGTGCGTCGAGGGCGCAGAAGGCAACGAAAGCGCGGCTGAAATACCGGAAGTCAATAGATCTGTGCGACCGCCTGTAGACTGGATGTGCTCCCTCAAGTGTGCTCGTGATTGTGTCCATCCCTCTTCTCTTCCTCTGTCTCTCCCCCCCTTATCCCTCTCCCCAGTGCAGGGTAGCAAACCAGACGTGCATCTGGTTAACCCCCCTGTCTTTTTTTGCTTCTCTCTCTCTCCCCCTTTATTTTGTTCTGTGTGCGGGTATTTAGGCTTCCGGTTGTTCCATAATATATAAAATGCGGATTGATTGATCGATTGATTGATTGATTTTTTTTTTTTTTGCTTTTCAGGATCTTCTGCAGGAGTTGATGCTGTTGCTGCAAGAAAGGATTCGGCTGCTTGACCTCCGAATGTTGCAACATTTGGAAGAAATGCGCCTGTTATTGTGAAGCAGAAAGGATTTTTTTGAAATTTGATTTTTAAGAGGCAATAAACAATGCCTTCGTTCTTTCTTGGCTGGCTATCGCGGACCGGTATTTAAGCACTGGAAAATGTGCTTCGCATCTAGGCTCCTTAAACAACAAATTATAACAGCGTTTTTCGACAAAAACGGTGGGAAAGAGGCACCGCATATGTGTTTGCCCTTTAAAGGCCAACTCCGGCGATTTTTTGGCCATGTCAAAGTAATGGTGCTTTTATGTTGCTGAGATGCTCCTGTTACGGGCCCGATAGCAGAAATACTCGGCAAATTGGAGAATAAATTTAAATAAGCAAAAAAGCGCAACACCGAAACCGAAACCCAACCGAGTGTACTGTCTACGTATGACGTAGACGTTGTAAGTCATGCAAGGCATGCCGGTCACGCCGGCGCGGAGTATGAAAACTGTGACAGCCGGGACGAGCAGGCGCACAGTGGAGAGGTGAGCACGCCGCGCATCAGCTGTAATGTCTGCAATGACAGTGCCGCGTTTGATAATGACAGTGTCTCGGCCAGCACAGCAGACGCTCGCTGTAGTGGCCGAAGTTAGCGGTGCCCTCGGCTGCGTCACTTCCGCCGCCTTCCTTATACTGACGTCACAGACGCAATGTTGCCAATAATTGTGGGAAGCCAGAAGGGCGTTTGCAGATAATCTTTAAAATTCATTTGCAAACAATCTGCGCATGTCTCAAGCCTGTAATTTGGCATAAATGACGGAAACGTGCAAAAGAACGTACCCAGCGAATTTCATTGAGATCCATCGACCTCGAAAAATCGCCGGAGTTGGCCTTTAAGCCACTTTTTTTTTTTACACAGTAACTTACAGGCTAGCGCCAGTAAACGAGCCTTATTAAGTAACCCTTCATTGTATGTCGACCTATATGTTCCGATACGCGACTGGCTAAGCCGGTGATTTGTGTATGGGCTCCTTTCCATCTGAATCTCCATTTAGGTATATACAGTAACTCTAGTTGATAGGTGGCTAATCTCTTTGCAGCGGGTAGAGTCACTAGAAAAATTCCAGTGACTCTAGCATGGATGGATGGATGCTATGAGCGTCCCCTTTATAACGGGGCGGTGACATGTCTGCCACCAGGCTCGAAGGATAAAAAAAAAAAAGAAACTTCCTTGTTTCATGTTGTCCTAATGCCTTATCTACATTGATTAAATCTATGTTATTATAACAAAAAATATAAATTCACAGTCCATCTCTCTGTCTCTTAAGGCAGAATAACCTTTTTTTCCCCCAATTATTTATTTTTGTACTTTATCTCTACTTTTCTGCCACCAATACTCTAACCGTCTCTTACTTATTTCTATCGCGGGCGTGTTCAGCTTTCCATTGTTGTCCCTAAAACCCAAGGCTTCTTGTAGACTCGTGCCCACACGTATACCTGGGTGAATATCGGGCAGCGGGTGGTCTACAGCGCCATCTGTCGGCAATTCCCCAAGCGCCGTCCGTCATCTTTTGTCGGACGCAGAAAAACGAAACCACTCGCATCTCGGCGCATTAACTGCTAGTTGCTGTTTTTTTTTTTCGTCGATCTGCGATGCTTTCCCACTGCTGCGTGCCGCTGTGCACGCAACGACGGAACCGTGACAACGTCGGGAACAAGGTAACACCATTTTTAGCCAAATGCCTTAAAAAAAAAAAGAAAGCCGTCGTTGTCGTGGAACTGGTTTCGTCAACGAGATCAGCATTGGGTTTGTTCGAAACTGTGGTCCGCGCGCGTAAAAGCGCCATTTAACCTCGTTTCCCCGTGTATTTGAGTTGCCTTCCCTGCGAAAAAATCACAGCATATCCACGGGGTGAATGATGATGAGTGGGGCGAAGCTCCGGAGGGAATCATCGGTAAACCGTGAAATTCACCCAGTATATCATATAAAGAGTGTGAAACACCGTGTATATATTAAACCTCAAACTTTTATTGTACTGTTGGTTTACGTGGTCCCTTCATTATCACCGCTTTGTGATCTGTGAAATGCAGGGAAAGTGTCCGCTCCCGAGCGAAAGAGAAAGTGCGCCAAGAGCGAGCGCCCTGTCTGCCTCCATCCGGCGACGAGCGAAAGAGAAAGCGCGCCAAGAGCGAGCGCCTTGTCTGCCTCCATCCTGCGACTCCGAGCGAAAGAGAAAGCACGCCAAGAGCAAGCGCCTTGTCTGCCTCCATCCGGCGACTCCGAGCGAAAGAGAAAGCGCGGCAAGAGCGAGCGCCTTGTCTGCCTCCATCCTGCGACTCCGAGCGAAAGAGAAAGCACGCCAAGAGCAAGCGCCTTGTCTGCCTCCATCCGGCGACTCCGAGCGAAAGAGAAAGCGCGGCAAGAGCAAGCGCCTTGTCTGCCTCCATCCGGCGACTCCGAGCGAAAGAGAAAACGCGGCAAGAGCGAGCGTCTTGTCTGCCTCCATCCTGCGACTCCGAGCGAAAGAGAAAGCACGCCAAGAGCGAGCGCCTTGTCTGCCTCCATCCTGCGACTCCGAGCGAAAGAGAAAGCACGCCAAGAGCAAGCGCCTTGTCTGCCTCCATCCGGCGACTCCGAGCGAAAGAGAAAGCGCGGCAAGAGCGAGCGTCTTGTCTGCCTCCATCCGGCGACTCCGAGCGAAAGAGAAAACGCGGCAAGAGCGAGCGTCTTGTCTGCCTCCATCCTGCGACTCCGAGCGAAAGAGAAAGCACGCCAAGAGCGAGCGCCTTGTCTGCCTCCATCCTGCGACTCCGAGCGAAAGAGAAAGCACGCCAAGAGCAAGCGCCTTGTCTGCCTCCATCCGGCGACTCCGAGCGAAAGAGAAAGCGCGGCAAGAGCGAGCGCCTTTTTCGAGCGCAGGCATCCGATGACAAACAGCAACTCTAAGAAATACATGAAACGCCATCTAGTGAGCAATTCATTAAACTAGAGCTCTGGATGGATGGATGGAGGAATGGATGGATGGATGGATGGATGGATGGATGGATGGATGGATGGATGGATGGATGGATGCTATGAGCGTGACATGTCTGCCACCATGGAGGCTCGAAGAAAAAAAAGAAAAAAAAACTTCCTTGTTTCAAGTTGGCTTAATACCTTATCTACACTGATTAAATCTATGTTATTATACAAAAAAATATAAATTCACGGTCCATCTCTCTGCCTCTTAAGGCAGAATGACCTTATTTTTCCCCATTATTTCTTTTTGTACTTTATCTACTTTTCTGCCACGTTTCATGTAAGAAATACATGAAACGCTATTTAGTGAGCAATTCATTAAACTAGAGCTGGCTACATACATACTACTACTACAGAGGAGGGAACGACCCACACCCCAAGGAGCGATCGCCCCTAAAGTGAATGGCCCGCGACAGTAATCGACATGCGCATTTTAAACATAACTTTAACGGACGGGCGTACATCACGCACGCGCGAGAGAGCGTGACCCATCGGCCTTTGGTTATCGCTGCTGGTCAATGACGAAAGCTATGGTTCGCGACAGCAAAATATGCATGCGTCGATGGCCTCGAGTGAGCAGAATCCTAATGCGCCACATTTGACGTACACATTGCTTTAATTGCTTCCAAGCAGTGAACGATGCTGCGCGTCTCCGGAAAATTGCGTCGTGAGGCATGCACTTCTTAGAGCATCAGGCTATAGAAACAATATACATGCGACCGTTTATATACATGGCGCAGCATATGAACCTAACTCCAGTGCCGCAACATGATTTGGCGTGAATGCCCTAACGGCCCTCCATGCAAGTTTGTCAGCGCAATTACGTGCTTTGAAGTATGCATATTTTCCTCCTTTTTTTTAACCTCTTTGGTTAATACGATTTTTGCATAATACGTTTTATTTTCCGCATCCCGTGAAAAACGTGTCAACGAGATTCCACTGGGCGATACTTGCACTTCGCCCCCATCCAAGTGCGTCCACGAATCGAACCCGCGTCCTCGAGATTATAAATAGCTGCGCGAGACCCTACCTGATGAGCTACCACAACGGGTACGATGTCCTTTCAATCCACTGCATGACCTGTCCACTACAGCCTGCTCTGAGCCAATAGTGTTACCAAGAAAGTTTACTTCCAGACTGACTCAGAGGTGTGAGATGGCCCACGATCACTGCGTCGAAAATTGCTATCAAAGCTGGCCGAATTGACACTCACGAAGCTTATAATGACCAATGTTCTGGAGTGCCGCCGTTAGAGTGAAGCTCAGAGCAGGCTGTAAATTAACCGCACGTCAAAAAAATTGGGGGACGCTTAAGCTTCGCCTTTAAGAGTTGAACGCGATAGCGATATCCTGCCCCTAGTACGCACTTCGAACACCACGAGTGTTTAAAGGGGTCATGAAGCACCCCTTGGGCTGGTTGAAAAAACACATCCTGCGGAAAGCTGACACGGCTATGAACTGCTCTGCCAAATATTACAGTCGTGCGCGCCGCGTAATGGCCACAAGCGGAGCGCGAAGTTGCCGTTTCCCCAGGCACCCTCTTTTCAAACAGAGGCCGGTTCTCACTCTCGTCGGTGGGCGGGGCGTCTGTCCGCTGTACGTCGCAAGAGACATAGCATGCTTATTGGCCGATAGGCGACGTAAATCGAGAGCGGCAATCGGATCAGATGCGCTTCTTGCCGCGGGGTGCCGCCACTTGCCGGCGCCGCACTCCTCAGTACACGGTAGCCGCACTCGCGCAAGCGAATCACAGCGGGAGAGCGATCGCGTTTCATGACGCGCGCTGGCGTAACTTCTTTCCCCCATGCCATCCCTCCCTGTCTAGCTTCCAGTGCGCTCGCCGGCACGAGAAAAGAGAGAAAGCGCTGGGAGCGTGCGCCAAACCCCCGTAACTCCGCTGATTCTTGACGGATTCGAGAAATTTTTGCGGCAATCGATTCGGGAGGCAGTACACTCCGATACTGAGGCCATTAGATCATTACTTGGGCACTAAGGCGTGTGCCTTATGTAATGGGTGGCATGCTTTAAACCAGGAGCAATTATGCGCGAGAAACTTTTTTGAAGTTGCGATGCACCCACTACGTGGTCTTAAGGGAATACGCGCAGTAATGTGTGTGCCTTTTGTAATGGGTGGCTGTCTTTAAACCACCAAGTCGTTATGATATTGACATGGTGTGACGCCCGATGGCAATGTACGCCTGTACCACGCAATAGTACTGCGATATTACATTGCGTACTATGACACCTGTATACAGGACGCGTATTTTTGGGAAGCATGAAAGTTACATTTAGTGCAGCTCTAAGCAGAGGCGTGGCTGTGTGGTAGAACACGTGTTTGCCACTCAGACGGCCTGGGTTCGATTCTCACTCGGACCCAACATTTTTATTTTATTTCCAGCTTTTTCGATTTTTCGGTCACGGACAAGATGATGATTTTTCGCTCACAACCAACGGCGCCGACGCCGACGGCGGAATTTCTGCGATACGAGCTCTTTAACGCTATCGCGTTAATAAGGAAGATGGTCCGGCTTGCATGAGCCGGCATGTATAGACGTCATAAGACCTCAACAACTGACATTTTTTTGTGCCCTTGTTTTCCAACGCTCCTCAATGCGCACGAGATTTTTAGTTTCCCATTGGAAAATGTAGAAGCTTTCGCGCGCTATATACGGGACTGTGGAGGTGGGCTTTCTGCATCATGTCAAAACTGACATGGAGCTACATCATGAGCGCATATCTATACGTGTAGTGTAGTACGCTTGTCATGTAGATTACAAGATTCTCGGTTTATCATCTGTTTCCAATAGGCGTCTTCTCGTATCGGCATGGTATAGCAAATTACCTATGCCGCTCATAGTCTTGAGCGCAAAGCGTTGCAGCTAAGGCCGCCGAAGATGGCTCGAAAGAAGAACAGATTCACGAAACATGTCATTGCCACCTCCGGTCTATGTGGTCTCGACCTCAGCAACATCTTAGGGAACTTAGAAGAACTGAAGTCATATTCTTGAGCGTAAAGGTTGCGCGCGCACAGTGTTCAAGAATGCGCGGAAACATTGAGTGGTAAAGTAGATTTGATTTTCTGGTGTTTTGATGACGCAGTCTTGTGTAGAGATGTGATATGGTGCCGTGCACTCACAAAAACGCGTGGTTGGTGCAACAAATGCATGGCATCTTCAACAAATCGCACCGGTGCGCACTGGGACGCCCAGGTGCGCACCAGTGCGATTTGTCGAAGATGCCATTAGTTGTAACTTCAGCACTCGTCCTGTGTTCGGTATCTTCCTCTCTCCTGTCTCTTCGTGCTGTTTTTCCCCAGTTAACTATGAACCAACTAGGCGAAATCTAAGTTCTGCTACAGCCGCTTTCTTTTATCGTATCCGTACAGATAGAGGGCCAGCGCAAACTCCAACGTGGCGATGCAAGACAGGACTTAGCACATCATCATCCCGTATGCAGTGTCATACATTTGGTGACATTGAACATTATTTATTAGAACGTCATGAATTCGACGCAGAACGCAAGCTATTGATAGTTATACTGAAACGGAAGATGCACCCAAACTCAATTGCAAGTGGCATTTTGTTCTCGCAAGGGCATTGGGTATTTAGGAAACGTGTGCTTCGGGCCCTCCTATACAGTTACGCCACGATGCGGAGTTGGAGTAAAATCTGTCGGTCGACGTAGTTCGGATAACGCGCATTGAGTTGCTTCTAGCTGTGATGAACTTCACACTGTACTGCGTTTGACTACGTGTCCTTTGATGGGTGTTTTACAGAGAGGTTTTACGACTATTGCAGTGCCAGATTAGGGTGTCTCAGAGCGCGAAGCTACGGAAACAGTTTTTCTAACGAAGGCGATATCGTGCTTAATGTGTGGGCAGGATGCAGAAACCT
The DNA here is from genome assembly GCF_013339695.2 of Rhipicephalus sanguineus. Lineage (NCBI taxonomy): Eukaryota > Metazoa > Arthropoda > Arachnida > Ixodida > Ixodidae > Rhipicephalus > Rhipicephalus sanguineus. Next base: position 151,895,281 of record NC_051176.1, read on the forward strand.
TGCGGCATATTTTAGTCGAACGTCACGGTATCAATCCAATAATCAAAGAAAGAGTAAGTCTGTCCGCGGTTCCCATAACTGTCTTTGATACCTAATATCTCACGAGATATTATCGGTGTCAAGATTTCGGCTAGTTGGTTCATAGTTAACTGGGGGAAAACAGCGCGAAGAGACAGGAGAGAGGAAGATACAGAGCATGAGATATTAGGTTTCAAAGACAGTTTTGGGAACATAAGCGAATCTGCGGTAAAGACTAGTAAGAGAAGGTTGCAATATTGGCGGCGGAAAACTATATGGAACACTCGGAATGCAAAGATTTTACAGTAGCATTGAAAATATGGGGGAGTAGGAAGGTCAGAATTGCAAAACTTGTTATTAGAACAAACTACAGATCGTAGAGAGGGCTAATTAAAAGTTCAGTGGCACTTTGCGTCACCCCGATGCAGAGTGGATGCTCCTAACATCCATAAATTCATCCATGCCGGTGAACATTGCAAGGCTAGATCAGCCTGCAGCAAACAACACTCTCCCTTCTCCGTATCTACAAACTTTACATTGTGAATACTGGATGGCAGGGACTCAAGTGAAAAAGGAATCACTAGCCGCGTAAATGATCTCATTAAACAGGTTAATTTTCGTATTTAGCTAATTAACGACGTTTTTTTTTTTTATTCGATGTTGCCGATGGCTCAGTTTTACTTTGTTTCAAAATCGCACTTTCATCCTAAGTGCGCTATTTTAGGAATTTTCGACGGCCTTTGCAGGACGACCTCCACTGTATATTTTTGGTGAATTATCTGGAACATCAAAATAAACGATAAGAAAAATTAACCCCAAATTGTATCGCGTAAACGACTTCCTTTGTGGTACAATACCCTTCCATGCAGGGGTGATATGTTTCGTTAAGACCTGCAAATACTGAAGTGTTATGCTATTAGCAGACCTGAAATAGAATGATCATGTTGCTCACATTGAAAATAGAGCAACGTGGAAAGTCAGGATTTTCTGAGGACTTTGAATAGACCCACCCTGGAATCAAAGCTGATTCCGTAAGTATTCCTCCAATCCTCGAGTATTCATCAGTGTTCGTTCATCTTCATAGCCAAGTTAGTATTACTTTTTTTTTAAATTCCGACACAACCCATCTCACTATGACCGGTCACAGCATAGTGCGATTAGGATCGAAGCAATGTAGCGACACCCCTTACTGTCATAGCCGAAACGCGTAACGTATTCGGGCTGCATACGCATCCTGGTTCCTCACTCGCCGCTCTTCTGGATATGCTGCTTCATCTAGCGCTGCCGCCGCAAAGTCAGCGCGTGGCGCTTGACTGAATAGTTATTCAGACAAGATTGTCATATAACCAGTAGCACATGTCCTGTATGCCATGTACCCAGACACAAGCTGACGACGAAGTTCATTGAACAGCGGCACGTATCCAGCTGGTGCCGCGTATACCCAATCATCCAGGTTAGTCCGATGGTTTGTTTTGGACACGTTAATCTCGGCGCATCGGTCATGCGTTCTACCAATAGCCCATGGACAGTCTATTGACCAATTTGACGGGAAAAAGAGATACTTGCTGGAAAATGCAGGATGTCTCTATATATAGTGTACTGCCAACACGTTACAAATATGGCGGCATGAATAAATGAAATGTAGCTGCCTACTTTATCAAGATAAGTCTACGAACAGATGAGAACATGTATATAGAATCGCCTAATTGTTGGCCATTGCGATCCGAGTATTCCATAAACTGCAGTACTGTTCCAGAAGGGACCAATCATGCGAAAATTCGTCTTAAGTGCGTAAGCATTTCTGTGCCAACTCAACGAGAAAACTTTCCGTTCCTTTGTAATGGTGATGACTGGCATAAATAAATTTTCTTGGCCGGGCTGCGCCTGGGCCTGGGCTTCCACGCTCCGAAGGCGAATGTCTCAACCCCACACCACAAGTTTACACACACCCAGGGCTATACATATACGCTCGCAGAATGTGAATGTGAATGCCTTAGATGAATGCCTTGTACCCGCGGTGCAAAACAAACGTGAGAACACTTTCTACGAATGCTTCGTCGAAATTCCTGGTAGTTGAACAAAAGCCCTCTCTAGTACAACGTGTAAAGATTACATGCATACGCATCAGCAAAATTTAGACATTGCGAAAATTTAATGCCCAACTCGCGTTTCGATGGTCGTGGGGTGCGCCTTCTGAAGGGAGTCGTTCTAGACGTAGACGAACGCTGGAAAAAAGATAAAGGACGCCATGCCGATGCCGCCCGAAAACAGCGTTCTATATAGGGACGGCCGCAACCTACAATAAAACTCTTACGTTTATGCATCGCTTAGACAACTCCCAAAGAAGATTCCTCTTGAATTTTTTTTCTACGCGTTATTGGACAATAAAATATCCTACTTGCAAACACAGTAATCATTCCTCTCTCTGCTGGGTCAACAACTGCGACACTTGATGTTTTGTTCCAACGGCCCGCCTAGGTAGTAGAGTGGTTACGGTACTCGGATGATGACCTGAAAGTCCTGGTTTCGATCCCGGCCGCGGCGGTCCCATTTCGATGGAGGCGAAATGCTAGTGGCCCCCGTACTGTGCGGATATCAGTGCATGCACTTTAAAGAACACCAGATGGTGTAAATTTCCGGAGCCCTCCACTGCGCCGTGCCTCCTAATCACATCGAGATTTTAGCATGTAAAACCTCACAACTTGTTATCGATATATTTTTCTTCTATAATCTGTCACATCAAACTTAGCGCACGCCTATTTACGCTTTCTCTTTCATTTCTTTGCACCTTTCTGTGCGCCCAAAGAGACGACATCCTGTTATAGGTGCGCATCCTCGAGACTTTCAATTGCTCTCGCCTCTTATTGGTGTTGGCTGGGATTCATTCACACAGTGTCAAGGTGACAGACTCGTTCTTTCTTTTTTAGTCTCTTGCTAAGCGGTTGAATCGTACCTTTTTTCGTACAAGTGCACACAGTCTAATCAAATTGTTTCCTTCCTTGAACAGTTGTTTCTCGTTTGCGCCGCTAGTGACATTATCGCTGCTGCCTGCGATTATCACTACTACCTGCAGAGCTTTCCTGCTGCATTACCACTCCAGCCTAAGACAGGTATCAGAAATGAGAAGCGTTTAAATAAATAAATAAATAAATAAATAAATAAATAAATAAATAAATAAATAAATAAATAAATAAATTCCCACCTTCTCATTGACCTTTTCCCCAGAACTGCGAAATTCTAACAAAATGTGTGCAATTTCCGCACAATTTCCACAGGCTAAGCTTGTGTAGACCTCATCAGCAAAAATTATGGCTCGAAGCGTTGCGTTCTCAGGCATCCTGACATATAGCCTCGTAAATTCCCCTCTGAACTATTGTAAAACTTTTGTCTTTTCGATTTCCTTCGTTATTGTTTCACACTGAAAATAGTGCCGTTGCATTCAATGACGTTCAGAGCATTTGCTTGGGAGAAAGCAGCTCAATTTAAAAAAAAAAACTATTCTCTGCGTGTAACATATGTCCGACCTTCTCTGAAACATTTTTGTTTTAAGTGATAGCTACTGTCGTACAAAAATCACAGTTTCGCTTAAGGACGAAGCAATGAATGCGATAGCAACAAATTGTAATGTTATACGAAGTAAGCTAAATCTTTTAGATCCGATCTCGCGTACCTCAACAAAACGCTGGTTTAAGGGAATACGGCCGCTCCAGGGACCGAAGCGGTTATCGTACTGTCAGTTCTCTAACGCGAGGTAAGCGTTGAGAGCACAGCAAGTTTACGAGCCGTCTCCTGATGCCTGTCGAGATAGCGCGCGGGCCGGCGACCGCGCCCTTCGAGCCCCCCTTCCCCTACCCGGGCGTCCCTTCATGCTCCTTGCGAAAGGTGGGCGGGGTGTTTTCTCTCTGCTTGATGAGCAATCGACGGCAGGCCTCACACGCGGGTGATGTTATCGCATGTGCCCTCGGTGCGACGGAGACGGCCGGATCGTTTCATCTCCGCTTCAGCCGCGTTTGTCGCTAGTGTTCGCGAACTTTTACTCGTGGGTAGAACATATACGATGCACGGGGTGATGTTATCAATAGACCTTTTTCAAGTACACGAGCGCCACCAACGAGTGCCACTAAAGAGCGCGCAGGCGCTCATGGGAATAGTGTATACACCGCCGCGACGAGCGCGTGTGCCTCACCCTTTACCTATCCGCCTGAGCCGTGCGATCACTTCTCAGGTCAAGTGAATTTGGCAAGGTGCAACATATTACTGCGTAATTTGATCATGAACTTCTGTGTTGAGCTACGATGGCCTTTTTATGATTTCCATTTGTCTAACGCTTCCGCGTGCCACAGTCATTTCCTTTTCTTTTTTTTCCCCTTACTGTAGCTATCCATTGTCGTGAGCTATATGAGATGGAGCACTAAAGTTACCTTTTAAAGGCCATAGCGGCTAAACGCAGCTAACAAGCGCAGAAGTGTTCGTGACACTAAATACTCAAGCGGAAAGGTACATGTGGCAATTCAATAGAAGACATCCACATCGGTGCATTACAAGTAATCCCTGAAGAAACATAAATTCTGTGTTCCATCTCTTACTGCACGTGATAGTACGTCTTGCCGGTATCGGTAAGCGATAAAGCGCGTGCCGCGATATACATCCGCTCGATGATACGTATACACTGATCAAGGTGGACGATTGGGCGAGTTAATTGGTGATTCATGATCGACGTATGTAACTGCGCGGTAGTAAACACGGACGACAAGAAGATACAAGGACAAGCGCAGTATCCTTGTATCTTCTTGTCGTCCGTGTTTACTACCGCGCAGTTACATACGCGTCGATCACGTATACACTGAGTGTGTTATTCTTTCAACGCAGAGATACATGGAGATGCGATCGGATATGTGTAGTATTTACGATGCAAGAATGGTCAAGAAGCGGCCACGTGTTTGTTTCATTTCATGCTCCCACGGCGCCAACAAGCAGCGGGCAACCGAACAGCCGGCTCGCTCGACGTACACACTTTTCCCATTATGAGAACTAACAGACAGTAGCAATTAGGATATAAATGAGAAGAAAGTGGACGAAAAGATAACTTGCCGCCGGCAGGGACCCTACCTGCGACCTTCGAATAGCGCCTCCGATGCTCTACCACTGAGCTACGGCGGCGGTCATCCTCCCATCCACTTTTATGGGGTATATGTGCATATAAACCAAGGAGTGTTAGTCAGCGCCGATCGTAGCCAAGGCGGCGAGTGTGGAACACTTTTTCTGCCTGTTGGCATCGCGTAGCACGTGATCTTTGTACGAGCTGGCAGCTGACCAATGACAGCTGACACTCCTAGGTTTAAATGCACATATATTCCCCATAAAAGTGGACCGAAGGATGATCGCCGCCGTAGCTCAGTGGTAGAGCATCGGACGCGTTATTCGAAAGTCGCAGGTTCGGTCCCTGCAGGTGGCAAGTATATCTTTTCGTCCGCTTTACTTTCTTCACATTTATATCCTAATTGCTACAAATAACATGTCCTATGCTTTCCTTGGCATTATTGTATGTTAGTTCTCACTAACATTGTGTCTAAGAAAGAAAAACGAGCCCCTAAAAATTCTCCTTTCCTGCACTTTTCCCATAGTGCTCCGCTGCGCGCTCGCGGGGAGCTCTGGGATTGCTTGAAAAAGGTCTATTTGGACTTTATAAGGAAAATGACGGCGACGGCAAAACCCGTCGAGAGTGTCCGCAATAAAACAAACAAACAATTCAACAACAAAATGCGTGTGCATATGTGCGTGCTGGCGTGTGAGGAAAGCATGAATCCGCTTTCGCACGAGTAGAGTAAAGACGTTCGGTTAAGCCGCTAGCTTTTGCAGTAGTGCAATAACAGAGCTAACAATAATAATTGTTCTTCACATTACAGTATTTAGTACGCTGACATACAGATTTCTGTAAAGGTTATTGGGTGAGAGCGTGATGGTATCATTCTAAAAAATAAGTAACAATACTGTACAGTGACATGAGGTGAATACGAATGCTTAAATGTACAACTTTTGTTCCTAATGAAGCATTCGACTTTCTAATCGCGGACAAATGTCGGGTTCTCTCCTCATTCCTCCATTTCTTCGTTGTCAAAGACGGTCAAAAAAATTCGACAACTCGGTTAGGAGTCTTTTACCGGCGTATTTGGCGTACCAGGCACTTATTTTTTTTTTTGGCTGTGAACTTCTCCGTAGCGTGCGACGATGCTTTAGATGCCTGCTGAGGGTACCTAAAGCCGTCCACCATACCCTTTCTATCTTACTGTGGTTTCTGAAAATCCAGTCTCTATGAATCATCACCCTCAGAGCCCCCTGTGTTCTGGCTTTCCCACCGAACGGCGCGATTCTGCTCCCGAAGACATCCCAGCGTCCCGCCAGAGGGCGCCAGGTGGGATGAGCGGCGCGCGTAGTGCGAGCAGCGGACGGAAACAAACGGGAAGCGAAAGCAGCGCACGCGGAAATGGCCGCCGTTCACCCGGAGCCGGCGGAGACACTGCCGTCGGGCTGGGAATGCCGTTTCGACCCCAGAACGGGCCGCAAGTGAGTGGATGAGCTTTTCAGCTTCTCGATTATGCGTCTGCTTGGCCAGGCACGCTAGTCGAATTGCTGGTCTCGTCCCCTCGGCGCTCTTTTAGGCCTAGACGCGCGCTGCACAGGTCGGCTTTCCTACAACACTATCGATCCGATGCTTGCCGTGGACTGCTGGCTAGCGCAACCAGAATGCTGTGATCTGGTGACGCTACCGTGCAGAACCTTTGTTGATGCCTTGGCCTCTAGAGTATGCGTTTTCTGTTTAAACTTGTTACCCTTAACGTCTGGTTTCAGTCGCGTAATCGATGTTTTTAAGAATGACACTGCGTTGAGCCCTTCCGGCCAGCTAAGTTAATTGTTAAACGTTACGCGCGTTATCAGCTGTCGACTGGCGCGCAGTCTATGGGGCTTAATCGAGGATTGCATTAACGCGCGGCCATGTCGGGCAGTTGTGTATATGGAATTATGCACAGTCTGCTATCTCTGTCAATTTCTTGAGCATTGTGTGCCGACTCACGTACGGCTGAGGGATGTCTGTGCTTGTAATATCTAGGTCATATTACTTGACTGGATTATTTGTATAATTAAGTTATCACGGAAATGCTGCTGAAGTAATGTGATTTTTGTCAACTAAGCTGTGGATAATTCGTTGTGTGATGACTGACTCTGTCCGTTCTCTTTCTTTTTCACATTTAGCTACTTTATAAATCACAGAGAACATACGACAACATGGGAAGATCCGCGCCTACGATACCCGCAGTTGCAGCAGGTAATCGGACATGACGTCGTGGCTTCTCTAATAATATTGTTTTGATGATTGTTCTATGACGATAGACTCTTCGAGTGATACATCAAGAATCGATTAGGAAGAGGGAGTTGAAAGTAATTTCATTGTCTTTTCTACTGCATTGCGTACAGCCAGTGGATCACATTTAGTGAAAGGGAAGTGGAAATTGCCAAGTCAATTTCTGTTCCCTCACGCTAATTATCCAAACTCTACATGTTCGAACTGTGCTGTGTTTCTAGTGGGTGGCAGGCAAACGAGTGCATAAACAGATCAGGGGCGGAGCCAGGGTTTTTCCCTTCAGGAGGACAGGTTGAAACTTCAGGTGGTCAGCTGACCCATGTCCCCTCCCCCTGGCTTGCCATTTAACTCTATGCAATGTCCACAGTGCTTGAACCTATTATTGCTCATGTGATCACTTCAAGGCTTGTATTGATAGCAATTTATTATTTTATTTGAAATGTGAACCTAACCAAGAACCAAAATTAGATTTTTAAAAATCCAAATCATAGTTGCCAACATCCGTTAACATCCATGCGTACTGCAAGGAAAAACAAAAGGAAGACAAAAAATCGCCACTGATTTAAAATATATATAAATTCCTAATTTCAACCCATTCTAACCAGTAATTTTGTTCTGGTAAGTGATTGAACAAACATGCAGCTGTTAGGTACCACATCCGTAGCTCAATTAATGCAAGCTTCTTATTAATGTGTAGCAAATGTACAGCCGCGGCCACGTCTGTGTAGAGCGCGCGGGCAGCCAGTTTTTGCTCTGCGGAGCGACACCTTGAGGCTGTTTCGGGCTCTGATGTGGTCAGCCTGACTACTAGGTCACGCATGCTCCTGACACACCACGTCAGAGCCCAAAACTGCCTCAAGGTGTCGCCCCGCAGAGCAAAAACCGGCTGCTCGCGCGCTCTACACAGACGTGGTGCGTCTGTACAACATGGCCACCTGGACATAGGTATTATAGAGCTGAAAAAAAGAGAAGCTTGTCCTTGACTTATAAAAATGGAGAATGTAAGTGGGGTACAGAAGCTCATGTGCTGAATGCTGGCATAATTTTTATGTTCTAGGGTGGTGTAGTATTCTGAACATTGCTATGATCAAGCACTATGACCAATTTCATCCGTTATGTATGTTTTCAGTGAGTTGCATGATACTTGTGACGACAACCTTGACCTCTGAACCTGCTTGTGCTTTATAACGGAAGCTCCTTTTAAGAAAAAAAACTCGTTTGGCTACTTGGGACTGCTTAAAGTACTTGAAAAAGCATTAAGGCCTTAATGAAATCTTCGCGTAACACTTTTATGGTGACTTGTATATGATTTGCTCTAGGGAAAAGTGTGTACTTATTGGCTGGGCCATCTTAGGCTAACCACCTAAAATATGTGATGAAGAATGTGCCAATGCTCACCTTGGAGGCATAGTTGAGGCATGTGCCACCATGTGTTCCTCCTCTCACTTTCTTCTGCCTCCTTGCTACCCAAATGCAGGGCAGCTATGCAAAGTACTACCTCTACGGCAGTGGCAAGCCCACACCAGGCCAGGCTGCGACCAAGGTGCCGTTTCCTTTTCTCTGTTGTCTCCCTCCACTGGCCGCTGCACCTCCTTTGCATCTCTTCAGAGCACGTCGGGGCTCCCAGCTTGCTGGTTGTTTTGCCGGCCACGCAGGCCACGCATTCTGCCGGCATTTCTCCCCCTGGCACCTGTCCAGTTCTCGCGTTTAGCTACTGTACTAGTTGCCAGAGGAAGAAAAACCAAAAAGAAAAGATGTGCACGCTAGCAAACTCCTCCTGCGTGCTCTTCCCCGCCCACCCAGTCCCCCTCTTTTCTCCCACCTCACGCCTGTCTTTGCATTGAAAAGACAGAACAGAGAGCCTTGCTGGTCGGAGAGTGAGTTGTTCCTTTTCTGCGCTGGATAGAGGGTGGGCCGTGTCTTCCCTCTCCTGCTTTTACCTTTTCTTTCTGCTCGTTTGTCTTTGTTTTACCATGAGCTGTCACGAAGGGTGACCCTGCCATTATCGAAGCAGCTCTATTTATCCTCCCCACTCACTATTTGTCTCCTCCCCTGCACTGTCTGCTGTTGCATCCAGTCTTGTCTCGTGGCTTTCTTGTTTAGACAAGCTCTCTGAAACTTTGTGGCAGACTTATTGACCTTTTTTATTTCTTTTTAAATTGTTTTACAGCTGTATTCAGCTCCTTATTTCTTTTCATTTTAGTGTATACTAACTGTTCTCTGAGAAACATCCTTTAAGGGGTATTCACATGAGGGAGTCACTCACATTACCGCTTTGAGGAGAATGCACTATGTGACCACCACTATTCACCACACCTTTGTCAGGCAGCTCCCTGCAAGGACAGGGTAGCATTTGCTGTTTAGAGCTACTAATGTTCCCCCATCACAGGAGGGGAAAAAGCATCTGGCATTCATACATTCTCCTGCTCAGTAGCAGCACTCGACCTTGGTGCTCATACAGGCAGCTGGGAGAGAAAAGCCACCAGAAAGTGTGTCATCAGTGGCCATGGCCATGAAACCTGGGAGAAATTTCAAATAAGAATACTGCTTTAGGAAGCAGTGTATCTGTATGTTTGTGTGATGACTCTGATGTGACAGAAAATTGGATATCAAAAGCAAAGGATAATTTATAACTGCCAATGGACATCTGGCTTTACATGATCATCATCAGTATGCTGCTTATTTTAGTAAGCAACATTTTAATTAAAAGTTTTATGAGGTATAAATGAAGTCGGCTTGTGCTCTTAGCATAACCTTTGGCTGAAAACTTCGTGCCTTGCTCACCGTTTCTTAGAATGACAGACTTGAAATAGACTGTAAAATGCTTGCTCTCTTAGTTTGCATTTTTCTGTTTCATCTGTTTTTCACAGCGTATAAATGTTATAACTTCAGCATCAGTTGATTTTCCACCGACTTTGAGCACTTAATTCTTGAAAGTGATGCCTGGCAAAGAGAACAATGCCATATGCTTTGAGTTCTGGGTGACTTATATATTATACAATTGTAACATGCTCCCTAAGAGAATAAGCAATGGAGGTATTACTGAAGGTTCTTTAATTAATAATTGTAGTTGGAATATCACGCTAATTCTAATGACCACCATTGCTATGAAGCTTCGTCATTCAAAACGATAATTTTGTCTTGAAACCTTCATATTCAGCAAACCGGATGCAGTAATCCTAAAAGCACACGGCATGCTTTAGCTGCTACTGGGCAGAACACTTGTTGAATCCACTGCAGTTGTGCAACTTGGGTACTATGCATGATTTTTTATTATTGCTTCATGTCTGCTCAATGCCAGTAAACCACCCAAGGAAGTATTGTTTTAATAATTTTATTGCAATTTTATTTTATTTTTGTTATTTTCAGTACAATGCTGTTATGTTTATCACCCATTGTAGAAGCAAAGTAAAGGGCTTCAGGTTATAGTGTGCATACTTCATAAGGCATTAGCTCATTCATATGAGTCAGTCTATCAAATGTTGATAAAGTGTGCAGATAAAAATATTTTTTCGTTAAGGAGTAAAGAAAAGTGCTCTGAGTAGTATCAGCAAGTCAATCAGCTGGGGTAAAAAACAAGGCAGAATTGCAGATTATGCAGACATGAAAGACCCCATAAGAAGCCTTTCACTTCACCACTGTGTTTGTGGACCATGGTAAAATTTTATAATTATCCCCTTCAAAGGCGAATTGTTATGGTCTGTCTGCAAATGTGTCAAATTCGCACAACATAATTAGCTCAATAACCAAATAAAAAAGTGACCGTGCTATCTGCTACTGGAAAGCTAATGAATGGCGTAATATAACCTTATGTGTACTAAGGCACTCGATACTACATTTCAAGAAAGAAAATGAAGTAATGTGGTGTTTTGTGTGAGTTGCAGTAGTTAATCGTAATTAGCATGTTATTAAATATTCAGTTATTCTGCAGTCAGTCATGTTCCAGTTTTGCATAAAACGAATCAAATCATAGGCTCAGAATGCATGCATGATTTTGTTTTTGGTTATATTACTTTCGAGCAAAGTAAAATATACTACTTCTGACATTGTTCCCAAAACGCGGCACTTCGAACGACCCATCGAACATCGTAGCGCCTTCACCAAAGTGATCGGCTGCAGTCATACGCAGCATATTGAGGTTAATCCAAGACACATTGACTATGCAGAAGGTTCAGTTCATCTTATACGCAATTTATCTTGCTCTTTTTTGGCTGCAAGTCCAAAGAACGGGCAAAAACAAGTTGCGCCCTTGTATGTGGGCATTGCACCTCAAGGGGTTATTGTATTATTTTTCAGCAGTACACGCATGCGTGAGTACAAAATGATTTGCTTTCTATTGTAAAGTTTTATATGTACCAGTCGTACTGCATGCCTCTACTAATTACATCAGCCTACGAAAATAAAAGGGGCTTGTGAATGGACTTGCTCACGTTTTGAAGCAGAAAGTTTTCTTATTTCATTTTTAAGTGCCACAAAGTCATTAACACGTGACTTTATTCCTTTCCTTTTCTTTCTTTTTTTTCGTGCAGCAAAAGTATTTTCAAGATGACCTTGCAATGGTAATTTTTTTCTGCCTGGATTCTTTAACTGTAAGCGTTTATGTGGTATATTTGACTCTTTTGCCATGATTTGCTTGCACAGGCTTGCCCTCCATACTATGGCATGGTCTACTATCCACCACCACCACCTTCGACAACAGTTTCTAATTCAACCACAGTAAGTCATGAATTCTTCACATTTTTTTTAACAGTGGGCTGCAGTATTTTTGTTCTTCTTGTGGTAATAGCCTACAGACATTTATATACGCAAGAAAGGCATATTTTAATTGCAATGAAGGTGTTTGGATTGTCAGGCTCTATACCCTAATAAAAAAGGTGACCTAGCAGTCTGCTACTACAAAGCTAATCAGTAGCGTAATGTAAGCTAATGTGTATTAAGCAACCCTGTTTTCCCTGGAAAGAACAGAAAGAAAATTGCACTCCTCCCTTCATAAAATTTTGTGAAATGCGGAGGTGTACTAAGGAGCTGTGTCAATGAAAATTTTATCTTTGCTATGGTTCCCCACTGTTGTATAAATGTAAGTAATGTTCCACAGTAAGTTTGTGACTAATGTTGCATGGCATATTTAATAATTAGAATTTAACAGGAGCCTTTATATCAAGCTGCTTAATTTTAAAAGATAGGATAATTTACCAAAGTATGCTTTTTGGATTATTGGGTTAGATATAAGTATAACTTTAGGTCGCTTTTCTGTACTGTCAAAGGACAATGTGGATGTAAGAGCTTATGACTTTTGTTTGCAGTGCCCACGGTACCCAAATATTATCTGCAGTCGTTCAAAGGCCTACGCGACTTTTGGGGACAATTTTACGGTAGCAAATAATGTAAAGCCACCAACATCTGATGTTGATTCTGCGTAGTACATGTGCCTGGCACTGATGCAGCAGCTGTGTCTGATATTAATGGCTTTGTGTTGTTCACTGACAATCTGTATTTTCTTGGGTACACTTGGGCACACTGAACTTCAAGCTTTCTTATTTTCTGCAATTATTTACTTTCCCCACCACATTGCTACTTTTACTGAAAAATAAAGACACAACTTTTGCACATTCGACATCCTATGTGATATGTGTTTTTGTCATCAAGGGAAAGAGAAGCAAGTTGCATTCTTTCTATTTCACCGCAATTCTCCCATTTTTATCTTCTCTGTGCATTAAAGAAAAATTGTATTCCAATCCTCTCTGGATGCACTGGTGCAGCACTAAGTATGTTACTGTGACAGCACTTGACAGATGTAAGCTAGGTTTGCCCTCTCCATCTGTCCATCCAATCTATTACCTTGCTGCTGTTAGGCCACCTCCTGATCCTCATCTGAAGCTGTCATCAAACATTTAATATGAAAAGCTCTCATTGGAGACACTGTTGCCTTTCTGCCATCCTGATACAACCTGCGTATGCAGCAAAGCTGGTGCATGCTGTGTTCACCCTCTAGCTGTTACATTATGCTACTGGAAGCATGTTCGAATTCTGTCCGCCATGACCACATTCCAATGGGGAGTGGTGGGGGAGAAGTACACGTATAACAAAAATTTATGTGCGTCTTGCTTTGAATGCACATGAGTAAACCATGCGTGATTGAACTTAATCCAGAACTTTTTGCTACATCTTGCATAACCTGCATGTTAACTAGGTACGTCAGACGCCATAACTTATTACTTTTGCAAGCATAGCTGGTGGGCAGTATAGCAGTCATTTGCAGCATGGATTTCATTGACAGTCATTTGTCAGCATTGCTGTTGGAAAGGCTGTTTTCTGCCCTGAATGTCAGTCAACAAAGTTTTGTCATCATGCTGCCATTGTCATCGTCAGGGGCGTAGCCAGGGGCGTAGCCAGGGGAGGGGTTGGGGGAGGGGTTGGGGGGTTCAACCCACCTCCCCCAAATTTTCATTTTTGCTTGTCTATATATACACGCGCACATACAAACGCACACACAAACATACATAAAGTATGGTTGAACCCCCCCCCTCAAAAAAAAAAAATTTCTGGCTACGCCCCTGGTCATTGTCCTTGTCATCATGTTGTTTCCGTCAGTGCCATGCTGCAATTACCACTGCAGTCATCAATACTTGTGCCATACAGTTGTGGACTTTCTGCAGGATTCAAGAGTTTTGCAAAAATCTGGGGGCATTAGGGCTAGTTAGAAAAGTAATTGCTGTCACAGTAAATTTGTTCAGAGCTGTAGGAATTGCTGAAGTGTGATGATCTTATAATCATTCCTTTTTATCAGGGTGCTGCTTAACCAGGCAAACCAGGATAAGTTGATTTTGCCTGCAGTGCATGTTCATGCAATGTAAACTATCGAGCGTGAAAGCTTTGGTTTACTGTTGTGTGCAAAGTGTAGTGCATTTGCCAGAGCCACACAACAGCGATTATAAATGCCAAGCTTATATCTGGCCTTTCACACGTGCTGCATGCGGTACATTTATTTTGGTATAATAAGTTTCATTGTCTCACTGTTTATTTATTTCCTCTTTTTTAGTTACATTAACTGTTTAAAGTTATCTTCCACTGCACTGTATGTACCTCAGGCCATATTGTTGTTCTTTAGAAGCATTAGGCTTGTTTTATATACCTGTAGACTACAACTATCAGCACACTGTTATAAGCTCTACTATACACTTAGGAGCAACCAAACCATCAACATCTGATATTGTGTACTGGTGCCAGGCAAAGACTAAGTTATGAAGAGCTTACAGAAATAATAAGCAGCTGTCAATTGGCCTGAAGCATATACTTCACATGCCAGGGTTGTGACACACTTTCCCTTAGCAAAGGAAAACCTGTAGGTCTTGCACTACGAGACATTATAGGTGTTCTTTGGTTTTTAGCTGTCATGTCTGTATCACGGAAAGTTACCTCCTGTCAATTGTTATGTTTAATCGTTTCCCCTACTTTTGCAATTATCATTTGTAGTTTGTACCTGAAGTGAAATTGAAGAAATGCAACTTCTACCTGTTTCGTTACTTATTATTTTTATTTTTATTTCCACTTGATTGTTTTCTAGCTTTGTGATTATGTTGTTGCCATGCAGATTTCCTGACACTGTTTGGGTTCGCTTGTTTATCCACCAGTTTGTTATTGCCTTTGTTTCTGTATTTTTTGTTTCAGACTATTTCTTTGAAAGGCTGGCAGCCATAGACATTTGAAAAACAGGTAACAGCACAAGCTTGGCTTACAAATTATTCCTTTGAGTGTACAAAAGACTAGTTCTACTTTGACTTGGCAGCACCCACGTTCCTCCGGTTATCTGTGTGAGTCATTTACTTTGTCACACTTCTGTAGGCATCACCAAGGGAAGGCTTCTACACTGCAGCAGCGAGACCTGTGGTATGTGTGAATCTATGGCTCGTACGCGTTAGCTCTTTGCTGAACACTGAACATGTTCTGTCAAGTTAAGTAGGTTTGCCTTGAGATTTTGTGATTATAAGTGCATAGCACTTTTCTGAGACCCTAGAGCAAAGAGAATATCGATAATAATTTCCCATGAGCTTTCCTTGGCTTCGTTGCCTGTTTGCTTCATGTGCTTGTTGCTAAAATATTGAGCCCCTCCCTTTCCCTTATTCTTTTGGATAAGTTTACTAGGTACTCGAGACACGCTGATTCTCACAGTAAATGAGAATAACTCATATTTTTAGGTAAGGAAACGCAGTGACTTGGTTTGTCTGACTTGCTGCTAGATTTCAACAGTGACGACAAGGACTTATCTTAAATATTTATCAACCTGATTCTAGCTCTTGTTCAACCTTGTCACTTTGCGTTGTAGTGCAGGTTGATTGTAACTGCCTTTTAGAGTTGTTAAAACATTGCATCACAATTGCAGATATATAGAAGACAACTGCTAGCAGAAGCTCCACCTTTGTCCAACAAATAAACATTTTGAGTGAGAGAGCAATTTTTGTGTGTTCCACCAACATTTAATTGTCCCCTTAATGCATTAAGTTTTCTTACCACCTAAAGAATTGTCGGTACATACCATGAATGCCAAGGAAGAACAAAACCTGCATTTCAATTCTTTCAGTTTTTACGCAGTACATTTCTGTGTTAAACTTTAGTTGTACTGATCTTTTATAGATGTTTTAGAGAAAATCTATGAGCATAGTGCATGTGGCTCAAGAATCTTAATGGTAGACAGATGTACTTTGACACTATTCTAGTAAGTTTGAGAAGACTAATTGACAAAAATATGTTTAAAACATTTTTTTTTATTATTAGATCCTTGACAGCGGCCGTCATTATAGAAAGTTTGTAGGCAGTCTGAATTTAACGCAGCCCAATTATTTCTAAATCCTGAACATCGCTCCTGATTGCAGACATTCATCCTCAATTTTCAGTGCACAATGCAGGCACCTGAGTGGGCTGGAAGCACCAGAAAGGTAGCCCCTCTGTTAAGTCAGACTGCAGAAAGGCCCAATGACGAAGTGCTTGACAAAACTTGAAGGCTAAGCAATTTGTTCGTGCCTGTGAGAATGCCTCCTGCTTTGCCTGACAAGCATCTGCAATCGCATTCATTTCAGTAACTCAAAAGCAGCGACAGCTGGGCAAGTTGGTGTGGTAACGTAATGAATAAAGACGGAGACAGAGATTTCTCTGTCTTCGTCTTTTGTGCAGTTTATTCATTATGATACACGTATCAGTATCTGCTTTGATTTGTTTTGTCACATTTTTTGTCATTGGGCGTTTCTGTTTGACATAATGGCAAGGCTGCCTTGCTGATGCTCCCAGCGTGCTCGGTTTTAAACAGACACTAAAGGCAAATAAAAATTTGTCAGAGTGAAAGCTCAATGTATGACAATGTGTAAAATGGCAATATTATCACCAGCAGTGCCCTACTTACCGAGAAATTAAGCTAAATGTATCACACGATGAGCGCCACGAGTGGGACATTTTCAAAATGATCCCGATGACGTATGAGAGTCTGCCTACAATTAATCACTAGTAATCAAACTAGCAGCAATAAAAAAAGAACCTTCCATGCATCAAGAGATGTAATAAAATGCTGTTTGTTCGTTTCTGTTTGATTCATGGAAAAAAGAACCTCTTTGACGTTGCCATGGTGAACAGCGCGCATGGTTCGAAGGTTCCGTTTTCGCCGAACTACGCTTTGCCCGGCGCCCTGCTTCGCTCACGCGGTCGCATCTCAGTGGTAGTTTCGGTATCGCGTACTGCCGCGTGTGTTTTGCGTGCTCGTGAAAGTCGCTCTGACAGAAAGTTCGACAAAATGCCGCATGCATGTGATGTTGCTGGATGCCCGAATGGTGCACGCCGCGAATGCACGCCGTCGCGCAGTAAAGGCGGACAACGTTGGGCACGGCAGCAGTGACGTGTGAAAGACTGATTTCAGGCGGGTGATTTGAAGTGCGCTAAGGCGATGCGGATCACTAAAACGTGATTTTATTTCAAAATAAGTACTTCCTTGGCATAAAAGTAGCACTACGAGGTTTCTGGACCGCTATTTCAACAATCACTGTCGACTTAATATTTGCCTTTAGTGTCACTTTAATGATACCCGCACTTAGCTTTGAAATTCTATGATGAATACTTTTAACATGATAAATATGGAATTAATCTTTATAGCAATGTATTGAATTCTTGATTAAACAAATTTCTAAAGATTTTAAAATTAGTTATGCAGTTGCGCTTTGTTCCACATGTCAATGGCACTTGTTAATAGTGTTTTATAACAATGTCACCTTTGATTTTAACCTTGAAATGTGTCATAATGGTGTATAGTAATGCACAAACTGATTTGTCTGTTATTTTCTGATGTCTTGTTCTGTAGGTGTTCTAGGCATGGCAGATGTCTTGAACTACAGTTATATGCTGGCCCCTGGGAAAACCAGAACCACTTTATTGGTTGCATTGCTTAAGCACTGTGATGTAGTTTGGCAGCATTTACCTGCTTCTTGCTTCATTCACTGGTGAAATGTATGATTCATGCACTGTTTGCTCACTGCCTCCATCACCTCACGGACCTGCAAACAAATTTATTTTCTTGCTTGGCCCTTCTTGTCACAGTCTCTCATTTACTTATGCTAACTTCACGCTACCTTACTGTGCATAAGTTCACTTGTTTAACTGGCACTTTCCAACTCATTTTTCTTGCAGCTCGCTTTTCCCAGTGCTACTGCAGACATTAGATGCCGTAAAGTGACAGCTGCTAGCTTGCTCATGCTCTTTGTCTTATTTTTGTTGAGTAGGCTGTTGCACAAAATCTCTTTTTGTTGGGAAATGTTACAGAATTTATTTATAATTTCCAGACAATGTTTACATTTTTTTACCTTCTTGGTATTGTTGGGCCTGTTTATGAATGATGCTGTGACTCAGGCATCCAGAGAAGTTTTTTGTGAAGTGAGGAAATTAACGAAGCCAGCGCCAGCCAAGTATATACACTCTCACATTCTTTTTGGACTAATTTGGAGTGCAGAAACTTACTTGCAGTGGGCCAGACGAATGTGAAGAGCATTTATATGGTCCCATGTTTCTTTTTCTCCTCCAACTTTATCTTCAGGGCACCTATTCGCCTTACTTTGGAAGTCCTCGAACACCATATCGTTTCAAGGTGACATGCTTCACTGCAGTTATTAATTTCCTTGTGGCTCCTCTTTTGTGCATGTTTTAACTTTGAGCACATTTTCTTTTTCTTGCAACTCCTGCTTTTAATTTGCTGTTGCACATCCTAGCATCTGTAGCCTGCCACATAAGCAAATATGCAGTCAGTATGAGTTTTCATTAGAGTTTCACCTTGTGAATTTGTTATGCATATTAGTGTGCACTGTATTCTTAATATGGGAAATAAGTTGGCACACCTTGAGGCACATGATCAAAAACACTGTAGCAGTACTGGCACACTAAAAAAATGCAACATGAAACTGTTCTAACATTCGTTTGAGTAGTTATAGGCCTAAAACTGGCACTAGCTTTTCAGTCTGCTTGATAGTATAGTTTCCAAGCTCAGTTATTTCTGTGCTCAGCTCATGCTGTCTTGTTATTCGCACATAAATGAACAGCAAGGCCTGAGCACTTATTTTCTATGATAAGAACATGCAATGTGTACTGAAGTGTGCAAGCTTTTTTTTTTTGTTTCTCATTGTTCTAAATGTCATCAAAGGGTGCTCACAAGTGGTGTGCACAGTTCTAGGCTAACATGGAAGCATGTCCCTGGCCAAGCCTCATGGCTAGGCTCAGGTCATCCAACCATATTTTGGAAATTTATTTTGTTGGGCTAGTTGGTGAAGTGTACTTGGAAAGTTTTGAAGCACAAAATATAGGACCACAATGTGGACGATACGAACAAAATGCTTAGCTCAACAATAGGGCTGTGACAGCATTTTAGGTGTGTTAAATCGGAAGACTCGAGCCTGGATATCCGTTGCAGCATTTATGGTTGCTATCCACACTTGAAGAATGTTGTTGGCCAGCAGAAAATAAAACTAGAATGTGAGATTTTGGCAGTGACAGCAATGGGAATGTTGCATCCAATATATGTGTTAGTGTGGCCTTTGTGGCTTTTTTAAACAAAGAGTCATGTTTTATGTGTTATGAAAGTTAAGCTGGCTCGTTATCCACATTTCTTTAACATCCCTGCCTTTCCTTTCTCTCCTGTTCCTTCCGTCCTTTGGTTCTATGCCCTTTTTACCAGGTGCATTTTGTTGAAGGTGGTCGCATACTGCTAAGTTGTCAAGTTATATAACAAAATTGTGCCTTTGCCACCTGCATTCTTTAGGTTGTTTGCATTTTTTATTGGTGTATTGGGAGACTAATGGGCGTATGCATTCCATCTGCATCATCTTCCTTGTGGTCCCATTCGCCACTTGACCATATTGCAACCATATTTCGTGTACGATCGGGTTAGGCCTGGTCAGTACCATCCCGTTGAAGGGTGTGGCTGCATGCATTAATGTTCTGCTTCAGTGGTACAGTGAGGCAGAGATGGTTTGCAATACATTGTGTGCAGTGCAAAGACATTAAATTGTTTTTAAATGTATTAGCCTGCACATGCTTCATTGGACTGTTGACATCTCGGCGTTCATTTGTAAGTGCAGTATGGACTCGCTATGTAAGGGTTCAGACACATGCTAAGCAACGAAGTTTTGCTTTTTATGAATGTGGTCATCTGTGGAAAGCGGATGCAGAAAAGCTGGTGGACTTGCAGTCTTAAATGACTTCTACGTAGTAGTCTTGTCTCTTCATTACTGTAATTCCCTAAAACTATTTGATGAGAAACAGAGGAGTAGGTCATTCTTTCAGAAACATTTTTCTAGCTCAGGTGCATATGTGTCTGCAAACAGATACTGGGTTGGCCTTGTTGATTATTTTTATAGAAATGAAGTGAGTGGGTTGCACACTTTGCAATTGCTGCTGTGTTGCTTGGTGGAGAAACTGTTGGCTGACCAAAGCCAACAAATGCTGATGGAGGCAGGTCCAAACTAGGCCTGGAAAGTATACTTGCAATGCCCTGCTGGGCAGGGCTGTAGCTTTGTAGTCTAGGGCTGAGCTGTGCCCAGGCAGGTCGTGAGTTTGAAATTTCAAGGACCCTTTGCACATTTCTAGTGCCTGCTTAAACAGTTCTTGATAAACTCTGCTTAGCTGTGGCTCATGCAAGTTTTGTAGTCATGAATGGAAGTGGAGAATGCATACATGCAACATTTCACTGCACAGTTCAAACAAAAGTCATTCATTTGGAATGCAAACAAAAAGGGCTGGCTTTGAGAGCCAGAACTTGTTTACATAGGAAGTTACTTTCACAATTCAGAGTTTAAGTGTCGTAGTTAGCACTTTATGAACTGAAGCACCCACTTTGTTATATGGCAGCATAAGTTGTCACTTAGAGAGTAGGGTTCATGGGATTAGCATAAAGGCATGCATTGGTTAGTGCACAATCCATTCTTCAGCAAGGCTGAAATTCCATCCAACGCATTTTTACACCTAGTGGGATGTCCTAATCAATTCATGTATTATTGCCGCATTCCTTTAGTTAACTTCAGCTGCATTGGTTATCATACTTAAAAGTGTATATATTTGTGGCTGTGTTACTGTGCTTCTGATGGCGTTTTACCTCATTACACTTATCCTCTATCGTTGTTGCTCCTGCACAATGGATGCATTTCCATTACCAAGCTAAATAGTTGACATACACCTAAGTAGGGTAATTTGTTATTTCTGGCTTTTTGTGTTTTCTTATGTGAAATTTAGCCACATCAAATTGATTTCAACAGTAGTAGCCAGAGTAACTAAGGCAAATAATTGGCAAATCTGGCACACATGTGAAGGAAAGTGAAATTTTACCTTTAAACTGTTATGTGTACTTTTTGTAGACACGGTGCAGCAGCACAAGCCATCAGTGAATGTGCAGAAATCTACTTTAACCAGAAAAAATTCATGACACCTGTGTGACCTCATAAAATAAATACATTAGTCCAAAAAAAAGCATGTTTGCAACATTGCTAACTATAGTAGTACTCGCTGTTGGCCTAGTTGGTGCATGTTTGAATTCAATGAGCGCCCGTCCTGTCTATGTGTTTCTTCGTATTTCAGTGTGGTCGTGATTTTGGCTCGCTAACTATAGTTTCTCACTCTGCCTGTCTTTTTTACATGAAACAGTGCTTTCATGGTGAAGCTTAATGCAGCTGCAGTTGTTATATTGAAAGACATCTGCTAATACATTCTTTTTCCTGGTGCCCGAAGCCCAGTAGTGAACGTGTCAAAATAACATTCATAATGCAAGGACTTTATTGTTAAATTATTGTTTCTACATGGTGTATTAAATTGTGTAATTTATAAATGATTTTAAGTCGTGGTTGCTTGTGTATGTACTGCCTTCTTGAAATGCTGCTTTGGGAGCTTTTTTGTTGCATTGCCTAGCCTTAAGTTGATTTAAAGGTTGCACCTTCTTTGTAATGCGTGATTGCTGAATGCAGCAATGAAAAGTACTTTTATATTAGCAGCTTGACACCTTAGGTAGCAATGCCCAATAAAAGCAGCCACTGCAGTGGTAGTTCATGCCTTTTTTAAATTTATTTTTTTCTTGCTTTGTTGTGTCTCAGTTCATTATCAGCAATCGCAAACACTTACGTCAACCTGTATGTGCATCATAAACCTCCTTTTTCAGTCTGACACAGCAGTTCCAGTTGATGAGCAGATTCTCATGAAACTTTGCCTTCAATTTCCAACTGTAGAAGAGGGCCACATCTTCACTCTGCTAAAGCAGTAAGTTATTTGCTATGTGGTATCAGTCGGTCAAAGTTGTATAGAACATACGTAATGCACTGAACAAGTAGGGGTACTGCTGTTGTCAAATTTAGCTGCCAGCTATGTTTGTAAGAAGGAACACACCAAAGTCAGCATCTATTAGTGTGCGTGTAAAATGTGCATCTTTTAGTGGCAGCAATTAGTTTGAAATTAGCATGCTCAACGGTAGTTTTAACTACCGTTGAGCATGCAATCGTCGAGTATGTGAGGTAGGAGAGCTGCGTTCATGAAAGTATGGTTTTATCAAAGTAATGACACAGGCCATGACATATGTATTCTTATATTTTTGTCTTCTTTGCAGCCACTTATATAGCTTTCCTCTCACATTTACCCATTTTCTTACCTTGTAACTTTTCTATGCCTGTGGAACACTTCATATGTTCACTCATAAGTGAGGCTGTTATGGTGCCAGCAGCTTTTCCTTTTTTGTTTTTTTGAACAGTAAAACTGTTTTCTTAACCTCCTCTAAGCATTTGAAAAACAAATTCCATTTTGATGTGACTTTCACCAGAGTCCTTTGATGCTTTTCCACTGGTCACGGAATTTCGGGCTAAGTTTGTTATAGAGAAAGAAGCTGTCAGTAGTGGCACCACTGCAGAGAAGGAAGCTCTGTTTTAAGCACTGTGAACGGCTTGTTTTGGAGGTTTCCAAGGTTGCTGGGGCAAAGACTGGCTCAAATGACTTTGCGGCCACCTTTTACTAGTGTATTACATTTTGGTCAACCACTCGCTTACGAGGAACATACTTGTACATGAGAAAATCTTATTCCTCAACCGTATCCCCATCTGGTTGTGGCAGTTCCCCATTCCACTCGCTCACAGCCAAGTATTGCAGTGGTGAGGACGGTGTGCAGTTCAATGCCGCACACCGATATACCCAAAGCTGTTTGGGCCGGCCCTTATTTTGGCGCATTCCACATACTTCGAGGCTGCAGTTGATGCGTGTAAGCGAGCAGACATCTGACCTACAAGTAGGCAGCCATACCATTTGAGGTGGGCTTGCACATCTCAGTGGATTTGTAGCTGTCAGAGTGCTCAAGTGACAAGAGGGGGCTTGTATGTGACAATGCATTTGCAGTGTGAAAGAACACTTGCCTTAATGTGATCTGCTGCATGCTGTCTAAACATGTATGACAGATTGTACCTCACATTTTTACTTTTGTGTACACTTAAAGCATCTTATAAAAGCTCAGAGTCACACCGTGTTAGAGACCGTGTTAGAAGATGCCGTTGAGAGCAGCTGCTGAGCCCTTGCTATATCCTTGTGACATAGTCACATAGTTTCAGCTTGCTATCGATTTACACTTGTAGGTGTCTGACAAATTGCGGTACATTTGCTCGTGTCAGCATGTCATCTCTATCAGCTTTCTACATGAACAACCATGCACACATGGCTAGCTTCTCTGTCTTCAGTAGCTTACACTTAAACAAGCTTTGAAGTGCAGCTCACAATAATCTTTTCAGAATGCTCGTGAATGTGCTAAAGGCTTGATGTTATTCTCGAAGGCTAAGCACTTGAACGGAGTAAGGGTTGTGGAATGTCATTGTTATTGCACACAATGTGCCCGACTGATTGCATAGCTTAGTCTATTTTCACAGCCATGATCCTTGGCTGTGCTTTCTGGAGAAAAGTTGGATCAGGGCAGCTCTTTGCTCCTCTACACAGGCTGTTATGCATGCTAAGTAAGCCCTGGGCTGTTCACTATGGCTCGATAAGCAACCACACAATAACTGGAACCCATCGCATACTTTATATGTATTGCTTTCAACAGTGACACAGAAATGTTTGATACTGTTGGGCATACTGATAGCCCTTAGCTTCACTCTTTGGCACTGCAATGTCACATCAGTGCCTTGTACGATGCACTTATTGCTAAGAATGATGTCTTACTTATAGCTTTTCATACACGTGAGAATTTTTGGAGCTGAAAGAGAAGCTTCCTGTTTTTTGATGAGTATAGTCCATTCTACTCCTCGCACCTTTCAGCGCAACCTGGCCAAGCAGACAAGGGGTTTTGTCGGTCCGATCCTTCTATAGTCACAGCAACAGTATGACACTCAACATGTCTTTGTCATCGTAATTCTATCCGGTGATGACCATTCAAGCTCCTCTCACATGATAAAAGTTAAATATAGAGCATATAGAGCATATGCCTGGCTTCAAAAACACAACACACTGCCCAGCCATCTCGCCGCTTGCCGAGTGCTTCCTTACAACCAGTGGCACCACTTCATGGTCACAGTTTGTAGCATATGAAGCTGTCCCATAGTGTGACGGAAACATTCTGTAACTAGTAAAAAAAGTATGACAGGACTCTGCTTTCACTAAACTTTAGTAAAGTATAGCTAGAGAGAGGGAGAGAGAGATAATTTATTTACAGAAAGGCAGAGAGGTCGGCCTAAGCTACAGTTTGCTCTGGCCTGCTACTCTACACTGGGGAGGGGGGACAGGGGAGCGAAAGAGTGATTAATGACGATGGTAAGGTAGGGAGATGAGAATATAGTTCTTTTACGCGGGGCAAATCTAAAGAAGTGCATCCAGTCCAGTGGCTTGTAAGAAGCCTACGGCTGCTTCTATAATCACGTTTGTGCTGCTGACGCCTAACACAGCCTCATCCTAACCTAACACAACCTCATCGGTTAATGGTCTACTATAATATTGCCCAATCAAGTAGATCAGTTTCTGACGTTCTCGTGCGTACGCTGGACAGGCACAAAATATATGTTCAAGCGTTTCAGGTAACTGACAATGACCACAATCGGGACCTGTGTCACTGCAGTCGATCAAGTGGGCATGTCTTGTGAATGCCACACCAAGATGAATGCGGTGAATCATGCATGTGATGTTTCGCTTTAGCTTGTGAGGCATACGGAACTTCATTTCTGGGTCCCATTTATGAAGCCGCTTGTGCCGGCGTTCTGGTTTGTTCCAGTGCTCTAAGGTGGAGTTGCGCATTACGTGCCGAAGTAAGGCGTTAGTGTCTGTTCGTGAAAATGCAATGCACACTTCCGGGGCAATATTTAAAGCTGTTTTAGCTTCAGCGTTAGCTTCTTCATTTCTCATTATGCCACAGTGAGCAGGTATCCACTGGAATGCTACTCCATTTTTCATAGCAATGCCAAGAAGCTCTGCAATTTCTATCGATGAAGTATGATACGGGCCTTGTCTCATGATGCAATTGATGGTTTGAAGAGCAGCTTTGGCATTGCAGAATATCGTCCATCTACGAGCGGGCTCTGTGGAAATGATGTGGACATGAATCGTATTGCCTCCCGAATAGCAACAAGTTCCGCGGCAGTTGATATGGTCTTGTGATCTAACTTGAAACGTCGAGTGACGGTCATTTGCGGGATGACAAAGGCTGCTGCGGAAGCGCATGACGTGATAGATCCATTCGTGGGTCCTGCCTAGACTGCTTGTTAGGCTTCAGATACCTGGGATTACGAAGAAGTCCCTTGTACCATCTTTTGGCCTAAAGCAACTTACCATCCTGCACATTTATACAATGTACAGTGGTGTGGCACATGTATTGCTAGAGAGAACTAACGAATAATGTTCAGAGCTTAATTTGGGGTTTGAGATGTGTGATCCAGCACTTGAATACTCTTGACTGAATATCTTACACAAGGCATTGGGAACCAGAACATTGTTTGCGACACGTAATGCAGTATTCCATTTTTTACGACTTGCGTTTCTTTTTTCTCTCATTCCTTTAGCTTCATCACTACATCACAATCATGCTGCCAATTTTCTCTGTGGCTATGTGGCACCACTGAGCCACACTGACACCGTCATTATGAAAAAAAAAATTCTGCTTCCAGTTCTAGCTAGAACTTTCTTGCCTTCTAGAGTTTTTAAGAGCCTTTTTGTTTCTGGATATTACTGAAAAAATTAGTGTTATAATGTGCGTTAACATTTTCCTGCAAGTGATGTTTTGCTTTGGCGCATTCTAAGTCGGTGTAAGATTACGTGCTAGCAGCGTTCAAGTTTAGAGAATTATTTTTGCTCAGACATTTGACGTATTTGACTCATCAGACACTGTTTTTTGTACCATCCTTTCACTTCCCTGCATTTTTTTCAGCCACTAATCCAAATGCTTAATCAGCAAAGGCTATAAATGGTGCCACTTCTTTTTTTTTTTTTACATTACCAGTATGAGCCAGGCTCTTGCTGTTTTAAAGCATTTTAACATCTCTCAAGAGGCTACTCTTTACACTATTAAAGCTCTTGTGCATTTGTCATTGCAAGGGAATTTTCGTCACAGTGTTATCCATTGACACTACATGCTTGTATAAAAAGGAACACCACATTTGCACTTAATGTTGGTTACTTTTATCATTCCGTTACTTGAACATACTGAAAAAAAAAAGTTCTATGAGGTGGATTCTTCAACTTGAGACCTAGATAGCAAATAGCCTTGTGTAAGGTTGACTGATGCATTCAGGACAATTCACTGAACACAGATTGTGTCCCCTTCTGTCTCGGCGTAAAGTCTATATTTATGTGAGCAGTGATTGTTGCTTAACAGTTCATAACATGACATGATAACAGCCCTCCTTAGGGACATGAGTTCTAACTGGCATTGCCATAATATTTTAGTTCCCACCTTTGAGCATTTCAACATGTGGAATGGCATTAAGTGTGGAGGTAGCAGTGACTGCATGCCTTCAGCACAGCACTGTGAGCTGGTAATCATTATGCAGTGATATCATTGCATAAGATGATTGAAGTTCTCTCTTAGTTAAAAACGTAGAGAAGCATCTTTCATCCTTTCGTACTGCTCATGAGAAGTGGTGAAAAATAAACTAATAACATGATTTCATAAGCTATAGACTAGGCATTGTTTTCCAGCAGTGCCATCTATTTTCTTGAGGCTTTTGCTTTCTCCTTTCTCTGACTTCCTTGTTTGCACTTGTGTTTTTCCTTTGTTACTAGATACCACAACAGGGACAATGTCGTGGTGAGCGCCTTGCTGGCCGAGGGGCATCCACGTGCCCAGACACACCCCAATGCCCACGAGCACTTACCTCCAAAGTTGCTCAAGGTTCTTATTCACTTTTTTCATGCATGCCTTGTAATCAAGATTTAAAAAATCAGCCAAATGCTCTGTCATTTTGAGTATTATGCTTTATATGGCCATTTCATTTTTAGATGTCACTGTACATAAGTACAAAGGCTGCTTTGAACAGAGGTACTTTGTTGTGAATTTGCAATTTTTAAACAGAATGCACTCATATCTAGATATTATGTACATACATTCTTGCATTTCATGGCTATCCAAATAAATAGAGCTATTGTAGTCAGGAGTCTGGTCACCACTCTTCAGCCTGCGGTTTGGTTGCCATCATTGGTGATACTGAGATTTCTTGATTGATTGAAACGACGTATGTAAAATCTGATTTTGTGGAATGGAAATGTGTAAATCTGCTATATGCATTGCCTGTAGAAATAGAACTGTGGATTGCCTTGCAGCTGCTTTTGGAAGCACTCTCAAGAATGCAAGTGCCACTTACTACAGCCTAGAGGCTATAGTCAGTGACACTTGCTTGTGTCCGTGGCACTAACAGTTGTATTATGATGCTAGATGATAGGCAACACCCTTGGTCAGTGGTTAATTAAAGTAGACAGCCTTTTTCTAGTTGGGTGTGAAATATCATAAGGCCTGGTTTTCACTCTTATCACACTTGTCAAGATGCTGAATGAATGAATTCTGTAGTCGGTCTATTAAGTACTACATGTTTGCTTGAAGGGGAGAGCACTGAATAAAAGCTCGTATAGTTATCTTTACTATACCTCAGTCTTTTCTATGTCCATTTATTTGCACGTTATTGCAGTTTTATGCTGACTGCATAATAAATGTCTCTTTTGAGGGCCAACAGAAAGATAATTCGCACCGCACAAAAGTTGGGAAGTTTTGCCTAGAAGGGCGAAGCACTGAAAGCAATGACAAGGTTTAGCGTTGTGCTGAAGCTCCTTGAACAATATTCAAAAAATACATGGGGGCATCATGTATGCATGACACAACATACCAGATAACTCCTGCTGCACTGTAGAAATAACATCCTGGCAGGCTGGGCATCTCACAACGCTGGCATGTTGAGCGCTGTTGCCAGCCCTGCAGTTTTTGCACTTAAAAGATGCGCATGCTGAGACCCAAGAAAAACCACCATCATTTGTAATTTTAAATTTAGTGTCTACTCCACTGAGGCCATTTTATGCACAACAGTGCAGTATACGTGTACACCTTCTGAGTAAGGGTTGTACAGTGCCACGTGCCAACAGTGGAAGGTGAAAATCTGCCCTTTCTCGGCTGCAGAGTCAGTGGAGCAGACCATGAGGATCTGTACAGTTGGCTTCCTTGTTTTTGCATCCAAACACACTGTGCATCTCTACAGTTCTCTGAACCTTCCGCTTTCAGGATGCACATGCACACAGATACCATAATGACACGACACCAGTGACAATGGTGTTTATGTGCCCCCAAGTGTCCATATATTTGCCACTTAAATAAAACGATGAAAGTGTTTTTTTATCATGGATTGAGATAAGCAACCAAGATTTAGGCATCAAGACCTTAAGCCCAAGCTTGCACAGTTACCTGGTTGCGATTACTGCAAAAAATAATACAGGTATGGTATTGGTCTGCATATCAAAATTGAAAGCAGTAGCACTTTCACATTAGGTCACATTAATATTGGATAACCTCTATAGAACAGACAAAATGTTTTCAGTGCAAATGTAAACATTTTCAAACTGGGTTAAGTCAGTACATAGATGTTAATGTGCAGAAAGCATGCCACGGGCAGGGGCGGCGCCAGGATTTTTTTATTGGGGGCCACCCACGACAAGTGGGTTCCTTCAGGGGGGCAGGGAGGCTGGGAACATATGCTTTGTATTTTGAGTATGCTTGCTCTTGGGGTGGGCAAAGGGGGGGCAGGCAGAAATTTTGGGGGGGCTGGAGCCCCCCCAAATCCCCCATTGGCGCCGCCCCTGGCCACGGGAAGGAACAGCTGAAGTGTACTTGTTTATTGAAAGAGCTGAAGTTCACCATACTGCCATTTAAAGGTACTTTTACCAGGCTCTTCAACTATGATGGTCTATAAAATGAGGGAAGTGATTCGTAACCACAGTACTTGTATGCAAATAAGAATAATACTTAAGACAGAAATTTGTGCTCGAACAAAGAAATTTTCGTATTCTATTATCAGCTAATTCGGAAGCACATATTCTTTTGTCTTCATACAGTTTGTTGCATGTAGTTGCTAACTTTCATTGCTGCACCAAATAAAGAAATGGTTGGGAGTCAATGGTTGAACATCTCTATTTCAAAATAAATGTGAGTTGTTGTTTAGTGATTGTAAAAGTGGTCTTCTGACCTGCAGGATGAGTTTAGCCTTATACAGTTGACAGAAATGGCAACATCCATATTTAAGGGGAAAGATGCATCCTGTGGTGGTGGGAAAAAAAAATGATGTGTGTGTGTGTGTGTGTGTGTGTGTGTGTGTGTGTGTGTGTGTGTGTGTGTGTGTGTGTGTGTGTGTGTGTGTGTGTGTGTGTGTGTGTGTGTGTGTGTGTGATGTGTGTGTGTGTGTGTGTGTGTGTGTGTGTGTGTGTGTGTGTGTGTGTGTGTGTGTGTGTGTGTGTGGTGTGTGTGTGTGTGTGTGTGTGTGTGTGTGTGTGTGTGTGTGTGTGTGTGTGTGTGTGTGTGTGTGTGTGTGTGTGTGTGTGTGTGTGTGTGTGTGTGTGTGTGTGTGTGTGTGTGTGTGTGTGTGTGTGTGGTGTGTGTGTGTGTGTGTGTGTGTGTGTGTGTGTGTGTGTGTGTGTGTGTGTGTGTGTGTGTGTGTGTGTGTGTGTGTGTGTGTGTGTGTGTGTGGTGTGTGTGTGTGTGTGTGTGTGTGTGTGTGTGTGTGTGTGTGTGTGTGTGTGTGTGTGTGTGTGTGTGTGTGTGTGTGTGTGTGTGTGTGTGTGTGTGTGTGTGTGTGTGTGTGTGTGTGTGTGTGTGTGTGTGTGTGTGTGTGTGTGTGTGTGTGTGTGTGTACACGTTTTTGTAGGCTTGAGCCATACAGTCATTATAACTATGACTCATGTAGACTAAGTAAGTTTGGTAAAACACGATTCAACTCCCTAAAGAGACTATATTCATTGTCACTTACATTCGCATTAGAAACCACTGCATCAGCCTTGTGTTGTATATGACTTAGCTGCCTTGAAGCCACCCTCCTCTACAGATCAAGAACAGGATTGGCCTGCCCAGCTGCATGGATGTTTAAAGTCAGGGGAGCACTGAGTTTGATGAAGTGGGCGATATGGTCCTGCAAAGCATTTCCATCCTGAAAGGAGGAGATGTCATGACAGAATGAGGAAAAGTGGGCGTCCCCACAAGTGGGTGTTGAACAGATAGCATACCCAGAGGGACTGTGGGTAGTGCGCAAGGAAATGTCTTGTATTCTTACTCTCCTGTGAGAGACTGGACTCGGTGATACATGGTGAAACGTGCGATGTGGAAAGAGACACTCAATCAGAGAATTTCCGGCCAGGTCTGTTAGGCTAACCCCACCTGTAGCAACGTCATCACCACCACCGCCATCATCTAGCTTGCCCAGCCATTGTAATAAAGTGCCCCATCATGCATGAAGCTCATAAAAACGAAAATTCTGTTGTGGCACCACTGCAATGGCACTTTTTGCTGGCACAAGCAGTTTACAGTCAAAATGGGATGTCTTTGCAGGCAGCATAGGATAAGCACTGGCAATCCTTTTTCTTTTTCTTGTTATTGTTGTTGCTTTTCATTTGCTTCCTTGTTGCTATCAGATGTGTGTATCTTTTGGCTCTGTGCCCAATTAATACTGACTAGCAATGAGCAAACAAGCTTTTACTGTGCTCACACAACCAGCGTCCTTTGGGAGGCTAGTGAAATTTCAAACCTCAGCTACATGCATTGTGTGAAAAGGTGCAGTCAGTGCCACATCACCGAATACGGATATCATTGTAAGGATGCTGTGCAAAGGAGGCTACAGGTGACATGACCAACACTGTGCGTGAGTTATACAAACTAGTAGGCTGCTGCTTTATTGTATTGCTTAGCTTGTGCTTGCATAAGATTCAGCAAGCCAGTGGCTGAGAATACCACTGACCCTGTTTTTTATTTGCAGGTTGATGAGACTCTTGTAACAAAGCTTCATGGCTTCTTCCCAACCATTGATCAGGAAACAATAAGGGGTCTTCTTTACAAGTAAGAAATTTTTAAATGCGAAGCATTTCTTAGGGAACCCTAGACACTGAGCGTTTATATCTACGTATCTATCTATCCATCTGGCCGCTTACACTTGGTGCTCTCGTAATAGCCTCCTTAACTAAGTGTAGACTAAAATTGGCATGGGAGGTTAAGAGGGTTTGACGAATATTACTGTCTGGTCATGGCATGAATAACGTGAAAATCCTGCCTCTTACATCGTCAAACCCTTTCCTCCAGACACGTGTGGCACATACCCTTATACTGCGGGCCACAGTATGCGGATATGTGCCACAGGTGATTGACAGTTCATATCTACCAAGAAACGGCGAGAACAGACATTGGTAATTTACATGCGAGAGCGTTAAGAAAAACCGACATCGGCAGTGTTGACTAGCCGAATCCAAAGAATAAAAAACAAGATCCCAGCAGGAATCGAACCCAAGCATTCTGCATGGCAGTCAGGTATTCTACCACAGAGCCACGCCAGGTCTTGAAACTGGTTTCGAAAAAGGCCCTATGCAGGCGTAATGTCGGTGCAACGTCAATTATGGTTACAATGCTGGCTATCTAATTTGATAACAATGCAGTAAACATTGCATGTGTACACCTAAGATGAAGGTGTCAGGTCGGGTTAACATCAATTGTGGGGTTCCAAAGTTGGCTTTTATAGCAATCTAATAAACAATACATTGGTATTCTTATAATTCGGCAAGCTATATTCAAGTGGTGCTTCACCCCAGAAGAATATGCTAGTGAAAGTTACGTATGATATTCCCATCATTGAACCATAAAGTGCACTTCGTTTGGATAATACTGACGTCTGTGCTCTGATGTGAGTGCTGACGTTATGTCAGACCATAGGTTACCATTTAAACACCAGTGTAGTCGACGTGCCAGGTAGGGCCGCGATGTGCACACAACTAATACACTTACAAAAACACGTCACTCCACTTCACAACGCTTGGCTCAAAACCAAAGACTGCAGTATAGACAACTACTTGCTGACTGCTTCGCATGAAACCGATTCCCACAAGGCGTGGGATCTGCTGAATTTTTTTGTTATGACAGTGAATGTAGTGAGCTGGACTAGTTGATTCAGGTTGAAAGAATGCATCTGCTAGCAAGACTGTTATTGTCAACGTACGCGGAAATAACCTAGAAAAGCAACATCGATACTTTACACAACAAACCAATCAAAACACGCTAAAGATATTTTGTTTCTATTCCAGCTATTCCATTGAGCAACGTGCCTGCTTTGCTTTTATTTGTTACTCTCATGTGCATACACTTTGTCTTTTCTGGAATTGGACCACTAGTAGATAGTCTAGTGCTAGTTTTGTCGTTATCCCTTTCTGTGTTTCCAATCATTCCACTGAAATTTTTTATTGGCTAGCCATGTCCCTGTTTGGGATGCATGCTCATATTCGGTGTAATAGAATGATCTTAGCTGCATCACTGGCAAATATAACTAGCACCGATAACTTTAAAATCACAAATACTTCTCTTGCTGCCCACATGGGGAGGTCTGTAGTGCACATGCCATGTACCCATGTACTCGCATTTTCCCTGAGTGGATACTTGTACATCGTGTGCATTGGTGCAGCTGTTGTTTCACCTGGTAAACTGCCAATGCAAACATTAAAATTTTTACTATCCAACATATACGTGACATTTTCTTCTTAGTTGAGGCACAAAGAAAAATAGGGCAATGGCATATCAGTTGTTTGAACATTCACAGGGTGGAGGAAGTTTCATGAAGGGAAAAAATTGTCATCCACTGGTAAAAAGCTATAAAGGGAACTTATAACGGGTGTCTCAGAATACGCACATCTGCTAGGGCAACGGAGTGGATATCAAGGGATGGGAAAGGCAGCTGAGGATGGCAGAGGGTCAGGTGAGGTAATGAAATTAAGAAATTTGCAGGCATAAAATGGAACCAGCTCATACAAGACAGGGTAAATCATTTGAGATCATTGGGAAAGGCCTTCATCCTGCAGTGGACATTGAAAAGAAGGCTGATGATGATGATGCTGTAATGAAGTGAAATTTGCCACCCAGACAAGGGTGATATTTTCTTCACCTGGAAAGCTCTCTTTCCGATAAGATCTTATGGGTTTCTCGTGTGGCTTTGTGTTACTGCCGGATGTATGGCAGTAATCTTTAAAGAGGCTCTTTTACAAATTCATGTAAGTCATTGTTTGTGTGTACTGTCGCGCACAATCACTGCATCTCGTGATATCACTTGTGCAGGCACAACAACCAGGAGCATGAGGTGATCCGGGTGCTGGTGTCGGGCCCCAACAATTACATCATCCGGCACCAGAGTCCAGCACCAAGCTCACCAAAAATGAAGCTGCGGTATCTCAAGCTGCTATTTCCTGAAGCTGACGAAGCAATGCTCTTCAACATGCTCTATAAGTGAGCTCCCTAGTACCCTTTTCTCTAACTATAATACGGGTTGTTGCTTCAGGGACTCTTACAATGATATTATGCCTCTCTTCCTGCTTCCAAAACTTTCCTTCCAGGTTTCTTTTAGTAATGCTTTGAGAGCATGCCCTATAAGTGAGCTCCATAGTACCCTTTTCTCTAACTGTAATACGGGTTGTTGCTGCAGAGACTCTTACAATGATATTATGCCTCTCTTCCTGCTTCCAAAACTTTCCTTCCAGGTTTCTTTTAGTAATGCTTTGAGAGCATTCCGCTCATTTAAGTACGAATTTCTTGGAACATGCCTCATTCAAGCAATAACCATTTTTGCCACTGTACAAATGTCTGCCAAGGAAGAATTGCTTAAACTGCATTTTCTATGCCATCTGCAAAATGATTTCAGTATTTTCCATTGTTTATTCTATGGCTGTGCTGGTCCAGTCTGTCTTCTGTTCTGTCATTTACCCTTGCATGATTTTGCATGTATTCTTTCTCATTTTCATCACCGTTCTACATACTTACATCCTCTCATAATATGAAGCCTCATAACATGGTCATTTGTACTGTAAATAGACTTTGTGCATACAGGTACTAGACTTCACACATAGTTCACTTGTCAGGCCCCCCTTATAATATTCACCCATAGATTGGCAGCCTCGTCATGCAAACGTGTCTGACCTATTCAGGTCACTTCAAAATAAAGCTGCAGAGTTCATTGTACCCTCCTTACCAAAGTGCATCCACCTTGAAGATATTGTTGCATCTTACTCGTCTTCACAAGCACAGGAAATTTGCAGTGTCATTGTCGTTCTTTCATAGCCTTTATCATCGCAACATTCCATTTGTTCAAGCACATATTATGCCTACCTCACATGGCTCGACCAGGCAAGAAGAGCACATTCATAAACCAAAACCTGTATTTTCCCGGACCATTCTTTATCAATATTGCCTTCTAGTTTTACATATTGCCAAGTGGAACTCTTTATCTTCAACTATTGTGGCACTTACAGAATTTCAAGCTGCCCTACTAACTTGGAGGATAATGTGTCATAAGCTACACGTATTTGTACATTTCCTTTGACGCGTTGTTTAGTCCTAATAATATTGTATAATATAACATTTTAGCACTGCAATTTTGTTTCGTCTGGTATGTATCGTCTTAGATTTTCTATTTTTTCACGATTGTATTGTAGCTTTTCAAATTGTTATATAGTATAGTATTGTGTAAACTGCTTATCACCGTAGTGAGAGTGACGTTAACAGCACTTGAGTCATTGTTACGCTACTACATATTGTATAGCATTCTATATATTTTTCTTATCATCTTTTATGTTATTTCTCTATTGATTGCTGCCTATACCTATCGAGTGCATTGTTCTTTTCACATCTTCCCTTATACATGTCCTAACGGGCTCATAGGGTACTCATATAAATAAATAAATAAATAAATAAATAAATAAATAAAGTTTACCTGCTTCAGCTTACCTTTGTACCTTTCAGACACCAAACTGACAGTATTCCTTTCATCCATCCCCTGTTTGCTGCAGCTGTGATAACAACGCCCAAGAGGCCATGACAAGGCTGAATGACTTGGGCTACAAGAAGCGTGATGCACCATTGCCCAGGGGCACACCCATCAAACAGGTGGCAACACCTGCTAAACCACCTATTGTGGAATTTCGCAGGCCCTCCCAAGTGGTACCACCAACCAAAGCAGATCGGCAGAAGCGTATGTCTTCTTAACGCTTGGCATTTGGAAAGAATATGTGTGACTGTGTGTGCTACTTCAACTGTTGATTCTGGCTAATGCTGTTTAAAGGGACTGACAACTAATATTTACGGTATCTGTTTTCTTTAGTCTAACAGAAAAGCAGAAAGCTAACCAGTTAAAGCTCTTGTCACCGTTACACCGTTAAACACCGTTAAACATTTTTTATCTGAGTTTTTCGATCTGCAACATCGATGAAATCGTAAACGCAGCACATCCTGAAAAAAGTGGTAGGTAAGCACGATAGCGCTTCTTATTTGTGAATTGTGGTTCACTGCACATGCGTGCAGGCCACAAGCATGTGCCGTAGCTTGACATAGTTCCACTAGTTACCGCGAAGGCATCACTTCTTCTCAGTGTCAACTCCTTTTACTTCATGATAAGCATAGAATAAGGCGGGGTTGCCTAATAATATACAGACTGTAATTTCAGGCACAAATTTTGGTGCACCTCAACAACAGCAGAACACGTGCAGCAATCCAAATTACTCGTTCGTGCAGTACCAAGGCTTGTATGCCCGCCATCGCAACATGACAGTTTGGGGACTTTCATATGCAATTTAAAAATACAAATCCTATTCAAATCACTAAAAGAATGCTTGTTTCTGTCACTATAATTCGCAGTCTTTCCACTTCCACCAGTGTCTTGTGACATGTTCTGACTGATTGTCAGTCCCTTTAAAGAGACAGCAACCATTTAGAACATCACTCAGGATAGCTTCACCAATGGAAAGATTGTGTCTTGTATAGAATGAAATGAGGACTGCTTTTTTCTTATGGAAGAGGATTTGTATTAATTTATCACAACCAGCTGAAAAAACTGTGGTTTGGCAACCCACATGGCCGAAACTTGTAGCAAGTAGCACACCCTGTAGGTTTATGTGACACAGCATTTAGAGAACATTACCAAAATATATTAGGGAATTCAAAATTCAAGTATTCAACATGTGTGTTGCAACATGATGCCTGTAGTACAGGTGGCTTTAAGACTGGATGGCAGCACTGAAATAGGAAAAAAAATGCTTAACTAAATAGCACTAATTGGAGCATTTAATTCACCAGTTTTTTGTATGGCGATACTGTCCTGAAGTTTTGAAACCCTTTGGGCAACGGGCACTGGTGCTTCAGCTTGTATTGAGTGCTGTTCTGTTGGGTGTCAATGTCATTACCACTACACAAACTGAATATAGAACATGCTAGTCTAGTCTGTAGTATTGTCATTGCAAGAAGCAGTTAAGAGCAGAGAATATGATTCACCTTCTGGATACAGTGAGTGTGAAATAATGGACATGCTTCTAAAACTGTTCTATGTTCCATGCAGTGGTGTCACACCTGCATGAGCAGTTTCCTGCGGTGTCCCAGACGTTGCTCAACATGGCCCTGGAGAGCAGCCAGTACAATGAAGACAGGGCCAAGCAGTTCCTCCAGGCCATGACTCCACAGGACAGGTGCAATCGCTTGAAGCATTATAGGCTGATGTTTCCAGCTTCAACCTTTTTTGGTGGTTTAAGTTGGAATGCATTGGTGGTCACACTGTTGAACGGTGATTTATGTAATGTAATTGTTTGGGCTTGTGTTAGTGACATACTGAACAAGGGTGTTCAGTTAGTGACATACTAACAAATTAGTGACATACTGGTGAATTGCAGTGCAGAAAGGTATAGGGACAGCAGAACGTGTGCAAGACCTTATGTATACAGGGTGTCCCAACTATCCCGCAGCATGATATAAAAAAAGTAGGAATAGGCAAATAGTGAATTTGAGGTTCGAAGCAAATAGTGATTTGGTCGAATAATTTTAAATCAAATAGTTTGAATAGCATGTACCACATAATATTATGAAAAATTAGCATTTTTGTCATGACCCTTGCACAGTATTTTTAAGGATTGGAACTAGGTATGAGTGAATGTCACTTTTTTGGTTTGAAATGAATCGGAAGCAGCCTTGAATAGTATCAAGATTTGAATAGCAGCAGAGTGCAAGTTATAAGGAGTACAATACGTTACAATTTAAAAATGACTATTCTTAGCGCATATAAGCCCATATAATACGCTTTTAAACTCTAATAAAATGTACACTTAACCTTGAAGTGTGACTTTGCGCCAGTGCGGATTTTCCCTGGATGGGTGGTTTCACGGCCGAGCAACCAAATGCTGCAGTGCAACCACCTTTACAGGGGTTATGTGCGGTCAAATATATACATATATTTGTTCATTTTGAATACTTCGAAATTTCGAATAATCTAAATTCATATCAAAGCGAATTTCGAATACTTTAATATTTGTTCGAATATTCAAAACGCCCGAATATTCGCCCATCCCCAAAAAAAGTTGAAAGGCGTTACGTGAAGCAAACCTAGTGCATATTGTTCCCAGTACATTGTAGTAGCCACCACTAATTTTTTCGTTCATGAGGTTTAATTAATTAGTCTAATTATATTTGTAACTCGACAAGTACTCACTTAATTATCAAAATGTCAATAAGACATATGTAGACATGCTCAAGTGGCATCTAGTAACTACGCTATTTTCAACAACATACTAATTTTGTGTGCAGTTTTTCCAGTTCATAAAGAAGGCCTGTGAAATGTTAAAAATAACACGTGAATAAACTGCAGCACGCATCAGGAAGCAGCGCCCTCACACAGGCTGTATGTAATGTTCTGCAATTGTTTTACATGATCATGGCTGTTGTTTTTATGGAGGCCACCTGGAATGGTGCATCTGTTCACATAGCGCTGCTGAATTTATAATATCAAGAATTAGAAGTAGTAATTTGAGAGCAACATGCTATGTCTACATGCATCAATAGCAGGAGTGAACAAGTTGAAATGCTATAACAACAGATAAAAGTAGATTTGCTCGTATCAATGAGTGTCATTCACAGTGCTGACATTGGTCATGGACAAAGTCAGTAGTTTTCACTTTTTTGGTTCTTACTTGAAAAACATTTGTACAATAATCATTTACGCTTACGAGGAGTGATATGTGTTCTACCTCTGCACTTCTTGTATAGATTTTATAGCATTGCAATTGCAGACTGAGCAGGAAATATTAAATCAATAGCTACCAGTATATGTTCACACAACAAGCATATTTTCTACTGTGGTGCAGCCGTCCACTCCTTGGTTCTGAGGGCATACAGCCGGGAGTGTTGGTCAAGAGCACTCCCCCCGTCCCGCCCCGAAGCCGCCATGCCTCCCCAGCCCAGACTGATGGCTTGACCCTTGTCACCAAATCTGCACCGTCCACTAAGGGTCAGCTGATTCACACATCATACAAGAGCTCTCAACATACTTTTGCTGTTTGCCTTCCATGCAGGGGCTACAGAAGTGTACTTTTAATAGGGTGGTGCAGGAACCATGCACATTTTGCCCACATGAACATTTTATCATTGTGAGACAGAGGCCTAATATTTTGTATATTGGAAGAGGCTGGAGCCGCCGCCCTGCATTGGAACTTGTGGGGGGGCATTTGCGCCTACTATAACACCCACCCGCCACCACAACCACCAATTTTGCAGCCCCTGCTTGCACACTTAGTCACTATCCTTGGAGCACAACAAGCACATCACATGGGCACAGACAGAAATGCATCTAGTTAAAAAAAGAAAAAAATAGAGATGTCAGTACGTGTGTACCTAATTACCATAAAAGGAATTGTTAGGTGATCTGCTGTCTCCAGCCAGTTCTCCAACTATCTGTCCAGGACAAAACTATGGTCACTTGCGAGAGTTGTAACAAAGAAAAACACTAAACAATGCTAAATTGGTAGTTTGCTAGTCACTAGGTAGCCATTTCATTGCTCTAACTGACCACAGGTTTCTGTGTCTGTCCTACGAGGGACGCAGCCAGAAATATTTTCACGAAATGGGGTCCTTCCCCCTCTTATGTGTGTTCATGCGTGTTTGTATACACATATAAAATGTAAAAAAAATTTTGGAAGAGGGGTTCAACCCCCCCTCCCCTCTCCAACTGGCTATGCCATTGTGTCCTACCCATTATGTGGCCAGCCCAGGTTCATTTCCTTCGCTTATTGTCAACTAGCTCACTGACCCATTCTGCTGTCCTCCGATCTGTTAATGTTACACCTACCGTTTTCCATTTCACTGCACAATGCCTTGTCCTTAAAGGGGCCCTGCTATACTTTTCCAAGTAATCATCGAATGGCTTCATTAAAGGAGCTTATGGCCTCACGAATCGACTGCCGCAAAAAATTTTAGAATTCGTCAAGTACGAGCGGAGTTCCAGGGATTTGCTGCACGCTTCGGGCATTTTCTCTCTCCTTTCGTACCAACAAGCGTGCTGACAGCTATGCAGTGGGGGGGGATGACAAGAGGGCAAGAAGATGCATCCTTTTGTCAGCGCACATCACGACCTCGAGCACTTTCTTTTCTTTTTTTTCTTTGAACACACGGCTTACTTTCAGTGTGATCACGAGCACGCATGCGGGCACATGCCGGCATCCCGCGGCCGCCACACTAACTATGTATAGCTCACGATGCTCAAATTAGCTAATGGCCATGGACTTTGGGGGTTTATGGCGCAGTCATTTGGGTTTATGGCATGATTTGTTGGGAGAAGAGGGAACGATTTCTAGCTGACCTTGAGAATTAATTGTAAATTCCGGGCCACATGCTGCGCTAAAATATTTGGCTCGCGTATTCTCAGGAGCCTCGACTACCGATGGGTAGCGTTTTCTGACCATGCTGAAAAAGTGTTGCAGGCCCCTTTAAGTTTTTTTGTTTTTTTTTTCAAGTTCCTTTCTTATCCTCCAAGTTTCAGCCCCATCTTGCCCTGGCTGGTGCTATCACACCACGTGTGTGTTCCGAGTGCCAGGCATGACTGGCAGATGATAAGCACATGCGGTGCGATAGCACCAGCCAGAGCAAGATTCTAGCACTACAGTGACACCGGCTGAAAGCACAGCTTCGCCTAGCAACAGTGAAGGCATGTCAGAGTTTGACTGGGCTGAAAACCACACTTTCCACTGTTCATGTTTTTTTTCCATTGTGATGGTACATGGCAGAAAGCCTGCCATTATGAACCTGGGCACCACACAGAGTGCATGTTGATAAGTGCACGTTTTTAGTATCGTGCTGTCCTGTCACTAAAGAAATGGAGAACATTGTAAATTTGATTAATGAAATTTCATGAGACACTGCAGTGTAAATACAGTAAAATAAATCAGGATCTACTTGGAAGTCAGTGCTTTCGTGCTTTGTTTCTCATCACTTGTTCTTTTGTATACTTTTGCAATAAAGTGCTGAAAACAGTGCGTTAATCTGTCATTAGTCAAGCAGCTCATTCTGTTGCAATCTGTTATAAGTCAAGCAGCTAATTCTGTTGCATTTTGTTTGTGCTGGCCATATTTGCTGGTGACATGTTGGGATTTTCTAGCATTGAAAGAGAAGTGCAACAGCTGGGTGTTATGCACGCTGCTTTCTGTATATAATTGCCCAGTCTGCCTACTTACTGTTGTACTAAGGCCTAAGCTTATAGCTCATCCTAAACCGTTTTCTGCTGTTATCACAAGTGAACTTCATGTTTCTGTTTCACCTATGTCATTTATGACATAGGGGAAAGGTTAGGTAATGTTGCCTTTGTGTAGCCAAGTTTGCCTGCATGCAGAACTGTTGTTAAGACACTACTAAGTAGGGGTGTGCGAATATTCGAAATTTCGAATATTTTTCGAATAGTGTTTGCTATTCG
This sequence comes from Rhipicephalus sanguineus, assembly GCF_013339695.2. NCBI lineage: Eukaryota > Metazoa > Arthropoda > Arachnida > Ixodida > Ixodidae > Rhipicephalus > Rhipicephalus sanguineus. Next base: position 151,936,606 of record NC_051176.1, read on the forward strand.
ATTCGATTCGCACTGAAATTTTACTATTCGAACTATTCGAACTTCCCAAAGACAAATGCAGTCAACGTCCAGTTGAAAGTGACCCCTTCAGAGTTTCAATATGCTTCACCTCATTACACTCTCGTATTGCGGCAAAGCTGCCTTTCAAGCTCCGTTACGGTCGAACTTAGCCAAGAGACAGTCCGATTTAAATTGGTCCCTAGATTTTCAATATGCTTCACCTCATCACACCCCCGGATTGCGGCAAAGCTGCCTTTCAAGCTCCGTTACGGTCGAACTTAGGCAAGAGACAGTCAACGTCTGATTGGAAGTGGTCCCTAGATTTTCAATATGCTTCACCTCCTCACACCCCCGTATTGCGGCAAAGCTGCCTTTCAAGGTCCGTTACGGTCGAACTTAGCCAAGAGACAGTCAACGTCCGTTTGGAAGTGGTCCCTAGATTTTTCAATATGCTTCACCTCATCACACCTCCGTATTGCGGCAAAGCTGCCTCTCAAGCTCCGCTACGGTCGCAAATGTGTTAACTCAAGAAAACGCTGGTTCCAATATGGAGATGAAAGATGTGGCAGAGTTGGGGGCTCAATTAATGCTGTTTTGGACGTGAAATTTGGGCAGGAAGTCCGAAAAATCGGACGCCGAAGCTTTTTAGCATCCAAAATATCATATGTTCTTATATATCAACGTCTACGAGGCAGATTTGGAACTCCGGACTTGAAGGGAGCACACCCTTGTCTGCCACATCAGTTGGGCTTCCACAGAAGTTGAAAGAGGAGAGGCTGAGGAAATGGGCATCTTTGCCTATCACGTGTAAAGTGTTGTCGGCAACACTTTGGTTGCATCAAATCATGTACATAAATACAATTCGGCCTCTACATTGCCTCATTCTTGATAAGAAGACAACTATGAAATATGACTCCACCAGCGCTTCATCAACCTAGCGAAAAGAAACACTTTCATGTTGCTTTTCTCACAAGAACATACTTAGGGATTCTCTGCAACTTTTTCTGTAATTTCACTTCGAATTATTCGAAAAATGTTTGAGAAATATTCGAAAATTATTCGAAATTATTCGATTCGATTCGCACTCAATCTTTATTATTCGAATTCGCTTCGCACCCAAAATTTTGCTATTCGCACAGCTCTATGTAAAAGTGAAAAGTACTCATTTAACTCTGCTTTCTATTCCAGAAGGGTCCTCTAAAGAAGAAACCCAACTTATAACTGTCAGGTAATTTGAGTTTTTTTTTTAAGCTGTGACATGATGTTGGGAGTTTTGATTTTTTGCCATAACTATTTTCATGTTTTTACTAATCTTAGTTTCTAACACAACTTTTAATTACCTATTAAAGGAATTAGTGTCGAGATTATATGGAGATTATGTTAAGTAACCTTGATTCCTTTGTTTACTACTTTTCGATACACTGAAAGGTATGAGCCAGCGTCACTAGTGCAGTCTGAGCACAAACAACCACTGTTTTAGAACTGCACTTGTGAAGCTTAATGTTGTGTGTCTCTACTACTGTTGTAAATGTTGTTTCGTAATGTGATGTGCCAGAAAACAACCATTTTGAGTATTTCGACAAGCTTGCGGAGGCTGACCAAAGACCAAGCCTCATAGATATGATGAGGGATTAAGGCACTGGTGCATCCAAGTTCCCCATATGCAAAACTTCTACCAGCATGCAGCTACGTGGTTGGTGTCAAAGTCCTCATGAAGGCATATGAAAATTTATCTCACTCTTATCACATGTAAGTCATAGGCCAAATAGTTAGCTGGAACGTATTATAATTGTCATAATGTGCAATCTCGGTGCCACTGCATACCGCACCACGGCTGTGGTGGCTATAGTCTCCGCAGCATGGCCTACAGAATTTTGATACACCACTGAGCTGCTTGGCTTGTATTGTCGGGCTATAGGCATCATGATTGCAAAATAACCTAGTGCTTTATTCTGCAATTAATAACATTCAGATATACCTTCAGCTTTACATCACATAATGTCCAACACAGAGCCTCACAGAAATGACTGTCATGTGTGCTAGTTAAGCCAGTCAGCATGCAGTAAAAGCAGTATTCATAAAAATGATCAATTGAGAACACAGTTTTGGCTCTCACCGAATGGGACAATATATGTGGCCAAGGTTGACTTTGGTTGTGCTCTTTCTCCATCACCACGTTTTACTTTTGCTATGGACCCCATGCTTTTCCATGCTTTTTGTTGTTCGATGCTGTAGTAGCATCTTTACCATCAGCGGTGGCTAACAGACAAGAATGAAGGCAGGAATAGATAGCTCCACATTTATTGTATAGCTCTGTATGGTATCACTTCATTACAAACCTGTGCTTTTCTCCCACTGTCTGCAGTGTCTCTAGGACCTAATAGGTAGGCTTTCTCGTAAGGGCTCAGTCACCTTGTGGCTTAACGTGCCATATTTTGAAGTGCAATGTTAAAGGGGTGGTGCCATCACATTTCGAGGCTATAACAAGCCTGTTGTGGGTTTCCTCTGTATGCAAGGACACTCCACACAAAGGGTCAGACACAGCAAACGTATAGAATATATTTTAATTCACTTCCAAAGTGTACCTAAATGCCCATCCTCCCGATCGAGACCCATCGCTAGCGCGCCAACACTGACATAGCACTCTAGGAGGGTCAACGAAAGTTGTAGTGACGTCACACCAGATCTGCTGTAGTGACGTGAGTAACCTCCGGACCTCCGCCACCTCCGCAACATACATACCGGCAAAGCATCGGTTGCTACATCACTCGCCGAGTTAGTTTCGATCGCTTCCTGGCTAAGTGCGTCACAGCCTTGTGTGGTCACGTGACCAAGCCCCCTACACTGCTACTTCACTGCCCAACCTCGGCGCCCGGAAACCGAAACCGAAAGTTGTCCACATGAGAAGGTGATATTAAATTATTTAGAGAGATACATGAATCTTGGTGTGTGTATCATGCTTCCTGGAGCTATATAAAACGCTTACAGCAAAGAACGCCCAAGCCACAAATTTGATGGCGCCACCCCTTTAATCTTCCATTATATATTAAGAGTGTCGGCCTGACTATGAGTGATGTGGTGCACCACCCCTTTAATCTTCCATTATATATTAAGAGTGTCAACCTGACTATGATTGATGTGGTTGCTCAGGCTGGCAGTTGCAATAAACACAAGTTACTTGTTATGACAGTTCCAGACTCATGGAATTGGTAAAAAGATAACTCATCATTTATGGTATTAGGAAAAAAATTAATAAAAATAAAGTTCATCTTCAGAAGACATGTAAAAGTGAGCCAACTTTGTTAAAAGTGAAAACCGATAACACGGAATCTTGAAAAAGAATAGTTAAGCACTGAACAATACAGGTTCACTGAATGAAATTTTGTTATGTTTCTTTTGATGTCATGACTTACCTCACTTCATTCATGTTGATGAAAACAAGCATTTGTATTGTCTGGTCCTCTTCTGTTGTGTCCATGTTTGCAAGCCTCTTTCTTTCATGAATTCCTATCAGAAAGCTCAACTTTCTGTCATTGCATGGAGACAAGGTTCTTGAAAGGAACACCTCTGCAGAATGCATAGCAATGCCTAAGTGACTTGCATATCCAGTACTTAATTTTGCTAAATTGGATGCCCTATTTTGCTTACCAATTAGTACTGTAATTGGGAATAAGATACGAACACAACAGTAACACCCTCTGATGAGAAAAGGTCATGCTTCCCTGTCACAGTTTTTTATTGTTATGGTTATTATTTACTCAAAATTTTTGCTGAAAGGTTTTGCTCAAATGAGGTTCAGTAGGTGGTAAACTCACTATGATTTGCATTATGCATGATTGTGCATCCTTAAGAGTAAAGTTCCATTTGGTGAAAAAATTTGCAGTTGCATTTCACCACATACATACCTATTCGGGATCTTTTCAAACCACATTTGAGCCACACCTTTCATTGGTTGCAACAAGGGTTCTCCCCTGAAATTTTTTAGGGGTGTACTACATTGTGAGAGCTGGTTGGGGAGTGAAATATTATGTGTAGAAATTTCAAGTTTTCAAGGGTCCTGTTTTTGACGCACATCCACATTTCATTTTTGGTCATACATTTCTGGCATCTATGATGTACATAAAAAACGGAAGCAACGGCGCTTGCATTCTTGCTGTGGCACTGGATTTAGCGATCTTTGAAACCACAAGGCCAGACTCCTTTTTATATAACCAAGTGGTGGGAGGCATGGTTTGCTGGCGTTACACACACATACACAGTTGCTATTTATATGTTCCTCAGGCAGGCATTTTAAAAGGGTCAATCGGAGCAGTGGGCGCTCTATCGAAAGTGGTGGGTGGTGAACCAGGGTGGTGAAGTGGAGTGGTGGGCAGCATTTCCACTGCTGTCCACCATGGGGAGAACCTTGGTTCTGACATAAAGTATCAGGACTCCTCATTTTTTTTTAAATATCGAAGCCCTTAGTGTTTGCATTCATCTTCTCATACCATAGTCCAAGAAGACATTGCCTTATGAAACAAAGATTCTCAATGTTCATGAACAACCTTCCTTATTGTGCTTAAAAGACTGTTCATCAGCACATGTTTACCTTGTTTGCCATTTGTGTGGGAGATTATATGAATGAACTGTAAAAGTTTTCTATGTCTTTATATTTGCAATTTTATTGCAGTGACAAGGCTACCTCCCCACCTCCTAAATCTATAACTGAACGTGCATTTAGGCCCAAGTTTCTTCGAAAGTTGTTCAAGTGAGTTCTTTCTTATAGTATTACTACTTACAATCTGTATCACTTAAATATTTTTGTGAGCCTGTTTTTGTAAGGTACGAGGGTCATCCAAAAAATAAAGACCGTAAGGTCATGGCAACCATCTTTTGGTATCTTAAAGGTGTTCTTTTGGTAGATTTCATGCCAAAAGGCACTACAATCAATGCACATTGTTATTGCGAGACTCTATGAAAATTACAGTGAGCCATCCAATACAGTAGATGAGGAATGCTTTCTGGGGAATTGGGCTTCACAACAATGCCTGGCCTCACAGTGCTGCTGCAACTCAAGAATTGCAGGATAAATTTGGATAAGGAATTTTTATCATCCACCCTATAGTCTGGGCCTTGCTTCTAGTGATTTCCACTTTTTCCACGAGGCAAAAAAGTTTCTGAGCAGTAAACATTTTGGAAGCGATGAAGGATTGGAGAATGCAGTGTCCACCTGGCTTATCGAACTGGCGGCAGAAGGGTATAACATACAAATTCTGAAGCTTGTCACGAGATATGGCAAATGTTTAAATGTAGCAGGTGATTATGGTAGTCTAGAGGAGTAAAGGGAGGTTCATGTATGTAACAGAATTGTTTTTTCCAATAAATATTGTTTTTAATGTTGTATAACTAAACAGTCATTATTTCTGGATGACTCTTGTATATAAACTTGTGCATCGCATGCACTCACAAATAAATGCTGCACCCCTAACACTGATCTAAGAAATTATCGTTTCTTCGCTCTTTGTATTAATTGAATCCTCAACTTTAGTCCTGTGCAGTTCTGTAAACGAATGACCGTAGCGTAGTTTCTCAGTTTTTGCTTTGGCTAGTGACAATAGCATATGCCATTGAGAGCTGTCTATCAGGGAGAAAAAAATCAATGCTTTCTACCGTGATCCCTATGTGACAGCGAATCAACATAATGAACGTAAAGCATAGACAGTTGCCTTCTTTTTTTTTAAGCAAAGCTTTCTTTGCCTCGCTCTATTCTACCATAGAACCTCCTGCACTCTTTTGCATTTGTAACATTTCTTAAGGAAACACGGAAAAGGAGAGCACGATCCTCAAAAACATATAATGGAACAGTATTTTCACACAGGGAAATTTTTTTTGGGCGCCATACTGCAGGAAAAAGAAGATTACATGACTGAGTGCACACTATAATGACCATTTCGCTTATTGGTCATATGGCAGGAAAATAAGTACTCGGCAAAGGTGAAGGGCACACAGTGAGTGGGCGTCTGCTCCTTTAAGGAAGCGTATAGGCATGTGTGTGTAGGTTCTCAGCTGGCATTTAACCTCATGGCCAAATGCTGGCAAGGCATGACAGGCAGTTTTGTTGTTTCTTGTAAACATGGTGCCACACAGAAGGTTCTGCGACCATTTGCAGGAGAAACAGGTAGCAGTAAACATGGGTGCTGTCACAGTTTTTTAGTGTAACAACCAGGAAGGGAAACATAGGAAATGGGAAGCTAATACACATGACCCTATGAGAACCAAGTGGGACTGGGATTTCAAAGCATAAAAGCCAGGAAAACATGAGAAACAGCAATGCATCAACAAGTTTTTACCATACTATTTGATTTGTCATTGTGGTTGTGGTGGCCATTGCCAGCCATCTCGCTGAGTAGCAGCTGTTGTCAAGAAGGGCACATCACTTTTATGAGATTTCACATGATGTGGTACCAAACACATTTACCAATATACAGTCAGTAGTGTTTCTGGTGCTGCGCCGAGCTGATTATCTTCACGCAGGATCAGGAATGCTTTTGGCCATCTACTTCTGCACATTTGGTGAAGTCATGCGAAATCTCGGGCATATGATCTTGCCGAGAGTGATTGCTTGAGGTTAAGAAACAATTTTGCCTTATAAAGTATGCCACTGTGGCTGACGACCATTACAGGATGCATTTGTGCCATAAATTGTAGTCTGTTTTTTATCATGATGCGCCATCATGTCTTACTAGTTTATCAAAGCTTAGCATGCACCAAACCCCCCAATAAGTGGAGTCTGCATGATCCTTTTTTTTCATTTGAAGGTGACCATTCCATAACAGCATTATTTGTGGCTTGCTTTTCTGCCTGTCTTGTGTTTTGCTGTGGGCAATGGGCCATAATTTCAGATATATATGGCCAGCTTTAAGTCAAAAGCCATGGAGTATGCAGTGAAGCATCAGAATAATGCTGCTGGAAGGTAGTATTTTGATGTTGCGTGTGCTACCTGCAGAAGCAGCACAGCAAGTTGCTCGCTACAAATTAAATGTGTCACACCTTCTGGTGGCTGTAAAGAACTTACTTGGCCCTCAGCAAGATGAAAATTGGATTAAGAGGCAGAATTTTATAAACTGCAGATGTTGCGTACAGTTCTCCCCTGTGCAAAGTGTAGCATTTCAAGGGGGAAAAGAATGTCCTCAGGAAGCCTGAAGGGCCTATCAATCTTACTTGAACACTTCTAAGCACACTGTACCTAACTTGCATACCCAGACTTAGGGGGAGCTCATTTTAATAGCTCCCACTGTGTTGGAGTGCCTTGTAGAAACTGAATGCTACTGTGTAAAAACAGTTGTGGCTCTGTAAAACTCCTAACAACAATCATAATGACCTTATCTGTAATTTGCACAGGTTCTCTAAAGGTACCAGCACCCATGAAGACCAGATGACGCAACCTTCCACTCGAATCTGTCCAAAGGGGCCCAATGCAAGCCTTCTTAAAGGGCCAAATGACAGCAACCTCTTGTAAGTAACCCAAGCAAGACAACCTTTGCTGTCTTGTTTGAAGTGTGTGTTGTGAATGGATGGATAGAGTGCAGAAGGAAGTAGATTTGTTTTACTTCAATGACAGGTGGCGCGGTGGTGCAACAAAGTTCAGGCTACCTACTGAGAATTGCCAGCAACATCTGTGCACGTAAACATGTATATTTAAATGACAGTTCGTACTAGAACCTTTATTTGTTCATTTGCTTGTTGCATGGAGCACAGTACTATATGTTTGCAATGCACAACGATTTTTTTAATTAAAAATTGTAATGCAGCATGACTTTAACATAGGGGTGTGCGAATATTCAAAAATTCGAATATTTTTCTAATAGTGTTTGCTATTCGATTCGATTCGCACTGGAATTTTACTATTTGAACTTTCCAAAAACACAGTCAACATCCGATTGAAAGTGACCCCATCAGATTTTTAATATGCTTCACCTCATTACACTCTCGTATTGCGGCAAAGCTGCCTTTCAAGCTTCGTTACGGTCGAACTTTGCCAAGACAGAGTCAATGTCCGATTGGAAATGGTCCCTACATTTTTAATATGCTTCACCTCATCACACCCTGATATTGCGGCAAAGCTGCCTTTCACGCTCTGCTGCGGTCGCAAATGTATTAACTCAAGAAAACGTTAGTTCCAACATGGAGATGAAAGATGTGGCAGAGGTGGGGGTCAATTAATGCTGTTTTGGACCTGAAATTTGGGCAGGAAGTCCGAAAAATCGGAAGCTGAAGCTTTTTAGCATCCAAAATTTCAGATGTTCTTATATATTGATGTCTGTGAGGCAGATTTGGAACTCCGGACTTGAATGGAGCACACCCTTGTCCACTACATCAGTTGGGCTTCCACAGAAGTTGAAAGAGGAGGACAGGCTGAGGAAACGGCATCTTTGCCTACCACGTGTAAAGTGTTGTCGGCAACACTTTGGTTGCACCAAATCATGTACATAAATACAATTTGGCCTCTACATTGCCTCATTCTTGATAAGACAACTATGAAACACCACCCCGCCAGTGCTTCATCAACCTAGCGAAAAGAAACACTTTCATGTTGCTATCTCATAAGAATATGCTTAGGAATCCTCTCTTTCTTTATTTCTGCAATTTCACTTTGAAGTATTCGAAAAATATTCGAGAAATATTCGAGAAATATTCGATTCGATTCGCACTAACATTTCAATATTCGAATTCACTTCGCACCCAAAATATTGCTATTCGCACAGCTCTACTTTAACAATTACATGCAGCAAAAAATAACATATCCTTGGATACGGGGCTGATCCAAAATACATTGCTGTCACAGATTTCATTAGTGGGGTGTAACACCTATTCAGGTACTAAATATTGCTCTGAGTATCTCTAAGTGATCACCTCACTACTGAACTATGTCACCTCACAGATCACCTCGCACAAAAATTTTTCATATCGTTCACATATAACCAGAGTTATTGGTACTTATTCCTTCTTTCGTCTCGACCATCATGCTGGAAGCCACAAGTGTGGAGTGAGTAAAAAAAATGGGGGAGGGGTTGGGGTGGCGGAAAGGAGGCAAGGCCTCATTCAATAATTACATTGCTGTGCGTCATAGCCTTGGGCATTTTTTCCACTTTCCTTGGATGTGTTGGCTTCTACTTCAAGTTTAGGCATGTGCAGCGCTCTCTAAAAAAGTCACGCCATATCCACGAAGTGAATGATGTTAGGGGAGGGGAGCTTGCTCGGAGATGATCGGGTAACCTGTGAATCCTCTGTACAAATTCATCTATCATCATATAAAGACGTGACCACGTTGTTATATATATACACATTACAGTGATTCCACTCCTGCACCAACTGCGCCAAAGTGCGCCAAATTGTATTTACTGCGCCATCTTGATAATATCGACGAAAATTGCGCCAAACTGCGCCAAAGTCTCGGGTTTGGGGGCGTCTATCACTGGCAATCACATCGCTGCCGCGTCAGAACATGTGCAGCTTGATCTTGGGGCTGCCAAAGTCGCAACCATGGACCAAGAATTATTCCGCTGAATAAATAGCGCTCGCGCGTGCGTCCCAAGTAAGCCACAATGCCATGCACGGTGCCGACACAGCTTCTGTTCTGCAAGTCGGCTCGACAGCAAAACGCGCTCTCCGCAGAGGCTCGTGACGTCTAGGCCTATCGGTACCGAGAAAGTGCGACGGCGATTCATCAGCGGATGTCGTCTGTTCCAGGAACGCTGCTGATAGCTCGTTTCAAGCGTCGCACGGCACGTAAGGAAAGCAATGTTCAGTTATAACTACATGCGTGCCGCTAAAATGTCTGTCACTTCTGTTTCCGGACATCGCGGAATGAAACCTGGGATCGCGAGCACTAGATATATGGAACAATATCGAAATTTCCTAGCTTCACGTTTATGGAAGAGCACGCGAATGGTGGAAACGCGTTGACATTTTTCCTCAGATATACTTTATCCATGGATCTTCATCCAGAAGAGCTTTTTCGTAATTCCTTCCACCAGCACGTCCGAGTTTGTAATCACTCTGTGGTAAATACCCCCTAAAATTCCCTGCCCTTTTGAGCTCACGTGCTAGGGTTCCAATTCGATTTTTTTTGCTTGCTTTTTTTTTTAAATGTAATCTCATTAATAAAAGCATATCTCCTGGTCCGAGCAGCTGCAAATGCGCAGATGTCAGTAGCGGGCCCGTCGCTGACGGCCCACAGTGAAGCGGCTATGCCATGTTACACGTCTGCCCCTCGCTTTCGGGGGTCAATAGGTGACGGTTAAAAAAACTCAGTTTCGCTTAAGGGCGAAGCACTGAATGCGATACCAACAAGTTGTATTGTTAAACGAAGTAAGGCTAGCAGCTAACGCTTTTGTATCCGATCTCGCGTAACTCAACAAAACGCTGGTTTAAGGGAATATGGTCGCTCCAGGAACCGAAGCGTTTCCTTGCTCTGAGTTCTGTAAACGCGAAGTAAGCGTTGAGAGCTCAGCAAGTTTACGAGCCGTCTTCTGATGCCTCGAGATAGCGCGTGCGCAAGCGACTGCGCCCTTCGAACGATGCGATCCCCTCCCCCCCCCCCCCCCCCTCCGCTCCCTTGGCATCCCTTCATGCTCCTTACGAAAGACGGGCAGGGCGTTTCCTCTCTGTTTGATGAGCAATCGACGGCAGGCCCGCACGCAGGAAGATGTTATCTCATGCGCTGTCCGTGCGACGGAGGCAGACGGCCGGCTAGCTTAATCTCCGCTTCAGCCGCGTTCTTCGCCAGCACTTGTGAGCTTTTACCCGCGGCTAGAATGCGCGTGATGTTATTAATTTGGACTTTATACGGAAAATTACGGCAACGGCGACGGCAATAATCCGCCGAGAGTGTCTATATAATTGCTATCACAATGGAAATTTTAAAAAAGTTGAGGAGCCATTTCACTCTGTGATGTGGGTGATAAGCGAAGCTGTTTCGCACATGGCACAGAGGTGACATGGCGGAGGACAGTTTGGTATGTAAGGCCAGGCTGTTAACGTTCAATACGCAATTATAATGCGAAAGCCTTAGATGCTTTATCAAACAGGAAAATTGACCGTCAGCAACGTCAATCGATTGATGCAAAAAATAATCATCATGTGATGGCATCATCATCACGTCATAGATCGTCAAAACTTGTGACGTCATCATGGCGTCATATATCGTGATGTCACGTGATGATGCCGTCACATGACATCGTCGCTTTACACTGCTTCCGTGATCGGTGCGCCGATCATGGAGCTTGCGCAAAACCAGGTGAGGTGCAGAAAGCTTGCAGAGAGGGAGGTGGGGGGATCTACCCGTCGATCGAGAAGAAAAAGAACCTGGCTTTCACCATGGAGTCGTCTTAGGGGAATGCATTAGGGACAGTGTGACTCTTTGGCATTGAGGCACTGTTGTACGTCACGGCGTTTGTCTACCACGTCTGCTGGTAACCACATAGATGTATTTAGAGTGTTATTTCATAAAGTGCAATTTTATTAATCCGGTATTATGTTTATTTGCTAGTGTCGAAAATAATCGCCGAAGAGGTTAATCCAGAACACTCAACTGCATGAGCCCTTAATGTTTCATTAGCGAGTGAAATATGGAGTTCACCCGAGATGATTTTTTCCATGAGATTTGCAATGAATCGAAATATTTCTAGCCTTCACAAGAGCCCCATAATAATATTCAGGTGCTTGAATGTTAATGCAATATGCTTCTGTAGTGCACTCCAGGATTTAAAATTATCTGCTCCAAAGTGCTCCAAGATGAAAATTTTGCTGCTCCAAAGTGCTCCAAAATGGAAATTTAGCTGCTCCGAAAATTGCTCCAAATCAGAAGTCCTCAGTAGCATCACTGACATTATATACACAATGTTTATTAATTTACATTTTGATGCACTATCGAGGAAATCGCGCTTGAAGCGCACGTCAGCGCCACCAACTTCAGGTAGCAACCGCTTTCGGTGCTTGGCCACTGCATCTCGTGCCCGTACCTCTTCGAGGTTCGCTTGTCGCCGCTTCCGCGCTGATTCGGCTGCGCAAGCCCTCGCCGCTGCCGCTGCGTCTGGATCGATGGTGGCTTTTGCTTGCTGCCGGCACTAGCGTCTTTCTTCTGCTTCGCGGGCTCTCACCGCAGGGCCTTGGCAGCGAGCTCGCGCTGCTGCTGCCTTGTGAGCTCTCACCCCCGCTGCCTTGGCTTGTTGGGTGTTTGTGCTGAGTAACGGTAGCGAAGTGCGCACTGAAAGCAAGCGCTGTATATGGGCGCGGCCCTCTAGCAGTCACCTATCTAAGCACGCGCCTAGTGTGCCTAGTGAGCGCCTAGTGTGCAGAGCACGCACCTATAGTCGGGTACAACTTTAGAAAAAAGCGGCATTTGCACCTCAAAGGCGGATGCACACGCGCTTCCACCAATGGGCGCGCGCTCTAGACTGACGTCACGAGCCGGACGGCCGGTGCCTCCGCTCAAGGAGAAGAAGCGGGACTATTTCTTTGCCGCGGAGGCAATCGGCTGCCGCGCTTCGGTCATATGGGCGGGGCCTCTCCTTTTTTCTAAAGTTGTACCCGACTATAGTGTGCAGCAGAGCGGCGGCACGCCATCTAGCGGGCACGCTTGAATCACCGGAAAGAGCACAGCTGCGCCTCTAGCGGGAGCAATGAGAACTAGCGAATCGGAGCGATGGACAAGGCGCGAGCGTAAGAAGCTTGGCGAGCAAGCTCCTAAAAGCTCGTGCTACTCAGAGTGTCTTGCGTTGCTACACACTTGAGGTACATCGCCCACAGAGATTAATTAGGGCGTGTGGTTGTCAGAGTGTTTCAGTGGCAAGAGGGCTTGCTGTGGCACCCTGTGACAGCCACCTTATCTGCACTAAGCAGTAGGCACAGCATGTAGCTATGTAGCACTGTATTTGCTATGTGCACGACTGAGCTGGAGTGCATGCCTTGCACTCTTGTGCTCCTGTCTTGCTTAACTAAGTGAGTACTGTCAAACCCACTTATAGGGGAGACCCGCTCAAGTTTCTCCGCCGACACCAGCACTTGCCATTCCCCTACTGGACAACGTGAACTTAAAGGGGCCATGACACCCAATTTTCGATCCTAATCTGTGTTATGTGGATTAATCCTTGTACATTCACAAATAAGCTGGCGAAACTTTAGCGCGTTTGGTCGAGCACTTAATTTTACTAGAATATTTTTATAAACACACAAGCGGCCCGAGAGTCAGGCGACACTGATGCACTCGCGAGCCGTGATGTAACAAGCAGCTAGCTGTGCAAGCGTCTGCATTGGGGCGAACAATATTGTTTCGTGGTCAGCTGCACGTGACATCGAGATATTTTAGCTTTCTTCAGCTTGGCACTGAAATTGAATGATTTGCAGCGGCTGAAACTTTGGTAGAAGACGATGGCTCCGTTCCGTGCTGCACATGACGTCACACGCACCATCGCAAAATGGCAGTCACCGGCGGTGGGCGGGGATTACAGCCGGCGACTTCTAGAGCTTGTTTTGCACTGAAATATTCTTTTATGGCCCACTTTTGAAATCTGTATAGGCATAATAGACCCCCTGTTTCTAGTTTTCGCTGAAAACCACAAATCTTTGAGCGACCGTGTCATGGCCCCTTTAAGCTGCCTGCTACGACCCCTCCGCTCCCTTTGGTTCCCACGCATTTGCGAAGCTTGCACTGCACATGAAACTTCTCTTGTTCTGCGACGTCACCCCGACGGGGGACTGGTAATTACTGCTGCGTTGTTAATTGCCATAAAAGCATTGTAAAGGCAAAAGGGTTGATTCCACCCGTAACATTCTACTGATTCCGAAATAGATGGCACCAAGAAAGCAGACGACAGGCATGGCTTACTGAAGTGCGCTGAACAAGGTAAACTTTGTTGCATGTGCTAGCAGTATGTGGTCAGAGTTCATGTGTGCAGAAAAAATGAGTATCTGCACGAAGCATTGAACATAACCAGAGTTCATTCCTGCTTCACAACTGCACTGATCAATCGAGTTACTGGGTGATACACGTCCGCGTCGTGGTTGTGCCGGCATTGAAGCAGAAATTGCTACAGTGCGTTCAACTTCCGTCTTTTCATCAATAATAAAAATTTACGAAGCTATATACAGCGTGGCGCAGAGCTAACTTACACATTTCAAATTATTGACGAAGCCGCTGAAGGCAATTACAAGCCATTGAGGACGAAGTTGCAGCGATTTACGAGGACCTACGGAGGCACATGTGTGACTTCAAGAAGCGTTTGCAACAAAAAAAAAAACAATGCATTGATGTAAAAGGAGGCCATCTGCCAGATGTAGTTTTCAAGAAATTACATTGTAATGGGTGGTAAATGAATGACATACTTGATCCTATTTATAGACACCTATTTTTTCCCTGCGTCCATATATAATATATGACTACTTGAAGTATAAAGTTAATTAAAACCAACAGATAATGAAGCCAAGGAAGGTACAGGGGACGTTAATTGTTCTGTTTTAACTGTATTGTAGTAATTGTGATATAAATGGGAAGAAAGTAAGGTGGACGAATGAATGAATGAATGAATAATCTTTAATTAAAATTATTCTGGCAGTTTTCTATGATATGACAACCTTTTCAACTGTCTTTTCGTCCACTTTACTGTTTTTCACATTTATACCACAATTACTACAATACAGTTATAACCCTACGATTAACGTCCCCCATACCTGCTGTGGCTTCGTTAGCTGTCGGTTTTCGTTGAGGTTGTATCAAACAAAGAAACGAGCCCTTAAAATTCTCTACTTGAAATATTAATGAAGGTTGCAGGTTCGGTTCCTGCCAGCAGCAAGTTATCTTTTCGTCCACTTTACTTTCTTCACATTTATATCATAATTACTACAAATAACGTCCCCTATACTTTCCTTGGCATTGTTGTCTGTTAGTTCTCATTAATATTGTGTCTAACAAAGAAAAAACGAGCCCTTAAGATTCCCCTCCTTCCTACTTGAAATATGTCACTTCACTCCGCGCCACCCTGTATTTACGCTGCTGCCGCTGTTCTCTATCACAGAGGAAGTACGAAAGGCAAGGATACAGTGTAGGGCACAAACGAAAAGGAATACCCGAAATGTTGGAAAAGGAGAAAAGAATGAGGAAAAAAAGCCGTCGCAGCATCTGAGTACCAGTCACATTGCGCGTTCATAGAATAGTAGAGCACCAAATCAGGCTAGTTGGTTCACATTCATTTTAAAGGCTATTAAATGCGCTAGTAAACACGGACAAAGACGAGGGAAGGCAGGACACGCGCCTTTAAAATGTTCATATAATAGAGCCAGGTTTCCAGGTTTTCAGTGCTCGTGTTGTGTCCAGTCTTCCTCAGTATTTAGTCCTTGTTTTTTTGCACTGTTTGCTTATATTTGCCTTGGATTTCCAGCCTTTGTGGCCATTTCGTTTTAGAAAACTGGACATATTATACATGTTTAATCACTGTACTAGCAATGTACAGGCAACAGTTACCTTAAAGATTGCCAAAACTTTACCAAGAACAGACAGTTTATATGGAAGTAAAGCATGATCTGAATTTTTATTTCTGTTTTCTAGCAAAAGAGAATGTTTTAAATGCCTGATGCAGAGGCACCGATGTTCTTTGCTTCTTGGTGTAGGCGTGAGTACATGCCATGGCAGGGCCCAGACCCTGACAATCGACGAGGTCCTGACCCAAGCTTGCGTCGAGGTCCTGACCCCAAGAACCTAGCCAGTAAGGAGGGAGCCACAAAGGCTAGGGGTCCCCAGGCATCAAGCTTGTTCCGCCGAGGGCCCCTGAAGGACATCACCTTTCGCTCCTTCCTCCGTGGCTCCTCACTGTCTTCAGGTGGTAGTGACTCACCACAGGGCTCAAAGTCCTCTTCCTCCCAGCAGTGATCAGGACGGGCTTGCACCTGGGCTCAACTTCCAGTGGTAGCAAGAGCCAGAGTGTAGTGTCTTGCCCCATTTGCACTTTCGAAGTGGTAGCAGCGCACAAGAACTTCGCTATTTCGTTGTTTTATTTTTACCAGCCTTCACAACAGGTCTGTAACTTTGCAAAAACTAGCATTCCACGAAAGGCTTTAAATTCATCTTCTAAAATGGACATGCCAGCTGAATCTGGCATTGAGGGCAGCAAGAATCTAGTGTAGACGTGCAGCACTGCTGCTGCACATGGCATGTTTATGTTAAGTGTGATTATTTGGAATAGTAGTGAAAAATGAGGCCTTATAGCCTTTTTGCTTGTGTGAGTATCTCCAAGTGAAAATTAGGAACATTTTGCGCTTTGATAGCACAATGTTTGCATGCATTAACCTGCTACAAATACTACCAAGGTTGAAGTGCAGGCATGTTGGTACTATCGCATGAAACTGCCACTGAAAGCAGGGCCATGCTCTTGGTGCCTGCTTGGTACACACGCTCACTAAAAGCTTGTTGGGTGCCAACTATGAAATGATGAGATAAGGGAAGTGTGTATGCAGTTTGAACAGGATCTGTTTAGCTAATGCCTGTATGTGTCGATGCCAACTTTAAACATGCACTGTGCTTGGGCTCAAATTGGTGGTGATGGTGGTTGTTCATTTTGACTGGTTGAATCAAAAAAACATGCTATTAATTTCAAATGCTTTAGTTTACAGTATACACTTCAAGATTTCTTGGTTTGAATTTTGAGCTGCAGCCAGTTATGTATTTGTACTTGCAAGAAAATCTAGTTGTTGCAGCAGGTATTGTCTCGCAAAGCATGAAACAGCCGTTTTCATGAGATGCCATCTGGTTTGGCAGTTAAATGGCCTGTGGCTGTGACTGTAACCCCCCCCCCCCTAATATTGACAAGTCTCAGCAAAAAAAAAAAAATCCACACAAGTTTCATTCACTTGTTTCTCTTGAAGTCTTGGCGCTACCTAAATCAGAAGTGATGTGTGTGGGTCCTTATGTGAGACTCCTCAGTTTACATATTTTGTGACTGTAGTACATAAGCCAAGTCACTTGGGGGCCACCTCACAATTTTTCACTTGTGGCAACCAAAATTAGTGTCATTCTTACTGCGGGAACCATAGACTAAGGATGGAGCTACACGTTAACATATTCTCTGGTGTGTGTGCCCTGTTTTACACAGTGGCTGTGAGATAAGGGCTAGTTGATATGCGTTCATAATAACGGCGCAAGAAAAGACTGGACCAAGGAAAAAAAACTTACAGGACGGACCCTGACCATCAGTTGAATAATTTTTTATTAGAGCGACAAAACAAAATAAAGCACAAACCCCCAAAAAGTAACAATAACAACTGTGCAGGCACACAATTGTTGCAAAGCCACCTAAGCAAGATAAGCAAACTCTTCATCAAGTAAGGAAATGGATGGTGCACAAAGGCACATATCAGCCTGTTTCTCTATATGGTAAGCTTCTACTACCTCCCTAGTTCTCTGATCCGCATGTCAGAACAAGACTGCACTATCATGGAAGGCCAGAGCGCAGCCGCATTGCGCATTGTGCACAGTGCATCGAAAGATGGCTCGGAGGCACACCCTTTAGCGAGCTGCAATAATATCCGAGGCGAATATTCATGCACCGTCCCATTTGGTTAATATAGTTCAGTTGATGGTCAGTGCTCGTCCTGTAAGCTTTTTTTCCTTTGTTGCATTCCTTTTAGTGCTGTTATTATGAACTGTTTTGCATTACACACTTGCAGGAAAATGCCAATATAGTTTATGACATGATTTTGCACATATTTTACCCAGGTGTACATGAGCTGCATAATGGTATATACCTTAAGCTCATTTTCATAATAATAACAAACATGGACAAGCAAACATGAAAAATGCCACTTGCAGAAACCCAAAGATGACCACAGTGCACTCAGCTATTAGCTACAGTGCTGTGCCAGCAGATTATTAGGTCTACAGGTTTTCATGTATGGACTGATTATTTCTTAATGTATTCTATATAAATAAGGTATTCTTGAAAACAGGCTATGGGCTGGGTGGTGCTAGTTTGTTTGTAATCATAGCAGTTCATTACAAATGCAACAGTACAGCAAGTAGAATGAACGATTATTTCTTTATTCTTGTGAACCATCTTTTGTCCTTGATCATTTGGTTGAATCATGGAGTAAACCATCCTAAAGCTACATTGGTGCCACAAGAGACACCATAACGGATGGTCCGAATAAATTTTGACCTCTTATTGTTCTTCAAGATGCAGCTAAATCTAAGCACACAAACGTTCTTGCCTTCTGCCCCCATCATATTGCAGCCACCATAGTGGGGATCCGAACCAATGACCTCGTGCTTAGCAACACAATGCCTTAGCCACTGAGCCACAACTTTTGCCCATTATGTACTGTGTTTGCAGCGGATCAAGTTACCTACACCCTCCACACACCTCCACCTCCAAATCTATACAATGTTAAAGGGGCCCTGCAGCACATTTAGAGTATAGCCAGGAAACGCTGCCAATCTGTAGTCAAGGCTCCTGTGACTATGTGAGCAAAATATTATTGAAAAGCAAGCAGCAGGGATTTTTAAAAATAGCCAAAAATCACTTGTGCTTTCCTCAGAAATCTCATCATCAACTACGTGGCAGGCGGGAGCAAGCGAGTTTAGTGAGTTGAAAAGGCTATATATATGAACACACAAAGGATTGTCTTCTGGTGCACCGTTTGAGGCACCATACTGACAGCTCATAATGTAAAATTGCTTCTTAATGTGCCTCTACCATACTTATTACGTAGCATTAAGGCAGTAATGTTATGTTTAACTACACTCGCTGTAGAGGTTGGGGAAAATTTTAATGTGTAAATTTCGGCTCTACAATTCTTATGAAATGCCTATGTATACAAGAAAAAAGATGCCTTTAGGTGCAATAATGCTCAAGCTCTTCTTTCTCCATTTTAAGTCTTGCAAAAATGCTGTAATAGGAAATGGTTCCGTCCCATGCTGATAGAGCAACTTTTCACCCTAAAAGCACGCAATTCGCGATAGTGCTGTCTTCATGCAAGATATGTCACTGCCTTCGAAGAAAAATTTTTTTATTGCTTTACATCTTTTCTACATTTCCAATTTCCTTCTTTATTCAAGACTAGTTAACAAAAATAATTACGTGTTTATCTTAATCCATGCAGAAATTATAAGCATCCTTCAGCATCTCCTGCACACATCTGAAACTGAAAGCTAATTATTATTCTATATTGTGTGTCAACTCATCAGAAGTGCCACTACATATGAATATTATGTCGTTCCACTCTGTTATGTTATAAAGTCTTAGAAAAGCATTTAATAACACCTGATGTTCTTGAAATCAATAAAATATTCTACAAGCTCCAGCATTCTGTGATCTGAAAAATGTAGTTAATCATACTAATTGGTATATCTGAGTTTTTTCAGCACTGTAAACTAAGTTCAATGATAGAAACCGGGGCATGTTTGATATTACCAAGCATTTAGGCATTAAACTTGCCTACCAGAGAAATAAAGTTTGCATCTCAAACTGCTAGAGAAAGACTGCATGTCAGGCTATTTGGGGCACTAAGCAGGCAAGCAAAAAATAATAATAAATTGTCCATTTCCATGTATATTAAAGAAGAATGTGCAGTTTCTAAGCAGGGCTTAAGCTATAAGCATTATTAATTTTGGACGTACCGAATGTTTTTTATCATGTGGACATTTGCCCAAAATCTTCCAACCCCTTTTTCTCAAAACTTTCTTTTTTGCATTGTACAGTTATACAAACAGCGATAACTGCCTTTGCATTAACTATTTGCGCATGAAATTTGGCTCACAGTTTACTGATACATTCGTCTGTGCAATGAAGCTGGATAGCTGTGAACAGATGGTTGAAGTTTTTATGCGGAGGGCAGTTTTTGCAAACTAATTGTGCCGGAAGTTGTCTTTGTCATTCTTTTTATGATAACTCATTTTAGCTTACAGATATTGCAGTTATTGTGGTTCAGTGCACAGTTTACTGTGCTCTTTACATACCTTCCGAGTAACATTTGATTTCTATTAACCGTTTCTCAGTTATGGTGCCTTGCTTAACACCCACATTTCAGCAAATTTTAAGCAATGTAAAAATGTTTTTTGATAGTTTGAAAATTTTGTTCCTCTTAAATGCTCTAAATAACTAACCTTTACAAGACAAAAATGGAACTGTAACTTTCAGACTAGAGATCATGTGAAATTTTTTCTTGAAGGTGGTGACATGTACCTTACGGTGAATATCTGTCTTTGGCACTCCCATCTATTTTCGCAGTCACTCGTTTATGGTCGGTGGTTCACAGACAGACTTTTACTGCCCATACAGATGGTGCATGCTCTCTGGCAACCGAGTTGTGGGGAGCTTTTGTCACCTGTAGTAAATTTATCAGATTTTGCCATCTTTGATGCAACCATAGCTATTACAAGCACATGAGTTCTAGATAAGACATTTGCAATGGTAAATATTTTGTAAAATTTTATTAAGAGTCTTAAGCTATTCGAGAGGTTGTAAAGACAGGCCGCTGTGCAAATGTAGAACTTGGCCCCATTGAAGACATGCCTACCAAACATCGTTATATGTATGAGCGAATAACAGGGCTTCTCGGCATATGCTGTTGCACAAGAGCTTTGAGATATCTGAAGGTGTAGAAGCTGTGTCACAAAGCTTGCTATTCTCTCATCCCACTCTCTGTGTGTGGCAGCTGCAGGAAAAGGCCCTGGTACCACTGCAGATTTACTGTTTAATGGTTCTATTATCCACAGAATTATGCTATGAATAGGGCTCAGTGTTTTTGGTGTTTATATTTCTTGAAAATCGGCGGGTGTTTATTGGAGTTTATATTTTGGGTGGAAATTCGGCGTTTATCGGAGTTTTTTTCCTGTAAATCCCCAATTCTCCGAAATTCGGAGTTTTGCATTGTTCTCAAAACCCCAAAATTTTAGATCAATTCATATCTAAATACTAAAGCATCAAAACACACGAAGCACATTTTATTTTTTCTAGAAGGTTTGAATGCACAAAAACGCTCCGTCCTGTGTCCTTTCTAAGTCTTCGTGCATATTGCGCTTGTTTCATCATGAACAAAAACATATATGCACAAGCGAAATACTTGAACGCAAAACACCTGTATTTGTGCGTATAACAACCTTAGCTTAAAGCTTATTGTAAAACACGCAAGCATACTTTGTGGGGTTGCTGTCAGTGATCGAAGCGCGCTCCTTTCGATTGATGACTCTCAGCTTTGAAAATGTCCTTTCAACGATAGCACTAGAAACAGGAAGCGCCAGAGACGCAGCGCGCAGCGAGAATGCACTGGCCACTGGACATTGTGAAATCTCCAGAACGACAGGGGTTCAACAATGTTACAATTTCATATCACTGATAATTCGCAAAAACACTCAGGAGCTGGCTCATATCGTCAGTTTCAAGAAGCACTAATTGAAGAATAGGCGCATAGGTTTGGAATGCGCAGGGCAGCTCATGCTTCACATTTGGATTCACAATTTGAACACAGTACCAAAACGATTCTTTGCTGTACTTGAGTTGATCGCACAGGTTCCTCTCATACGTCTGTCTCCACTTTTAGGCGACAGCAGCGCAGCATTGTGGATGTCTGCGACAGTCGTTAAGTGGTCATTCTCGTCAAGGAGGTCGAACAGACTTTTGACATCTGATGCGAAGACCTCGGTTGGATCACCCCATTGACTGATGAGTGCGTGCAAACAAACTCCCAGTATGGGATAAACTTGGTGTGCTAGGGCACTCTCTGCCTCAAGTTCCTTAATGATTGAGAGCACGGCACATGAATTGGTCTTCAGAAACCTCATCTTAACGAGCAAGTCGTGTACAGCTACAGGCGATGAAGTAAGACTGTTGAGCATCTCACACTTCGTTCCCTTGGCTTTGTCGCTTCCCAAGAAAGACAAAATGGTGCACCAGTAGTCCAAAATATCTTCTAGAGCTTCATAAAAAGAGGACCACCTCGACGGACTGATGGTTTTCAGTGACTGCAAGGACATGCCCATGGCCAAGCACACAAGACCAAACTTACGGTGCAGCTCCGGCAAGGACTTCAACAGGGCAAGAAAGTGCACAACAAAATCTTGAACTACGTTAAACGAGCTCGTCCTGATTCCATCATCCAGAGCGTTGTTGAGTAGGTGGCACGGATCTTTGAAGTGAAGCGCCTTGAATTCGGGGTTGCAGAGTTGCAAGTCCTTGTGAAGCTTCTGCATGTAGGAAGCTGAGTCGGAGCACAATACAGCTACGTCGCCTAATACAGCTACGCGCGGTAAGCTTTAAATCTGTCAAACCAGAAGATGTATTAATGAGCGCTTAGAACTTGCCCTTTCGATAAAGGACTGAACCAGTACAATAAAAAGTTGGCAAGTTGGTGTTGGTTCAGGTCATATAGGCCCTTGAAATCGGAGTTTATCGGATAAATCCGAAATGTCAAAAATTTTATCGGCGAATGTTTATTGGATTTTTTTGGATAAAACCAAAAACACGGAGCCCTAGCTATGAAGCAACAAACACTACCAATATGTCCTCACTGCAACAAATGTGCACCATCAAAACCATCATTCTTTTAACACCTTTCTAACAAACAGCTTTCTAAATGTGTTTAGCTGTTCACTTACATTGATGATCATTATCCGTGATCTCTGCACAATGTTTTCTTGTGTTTTATTTGATGTACTGTCACTGTCATTCATTAATGAAGGCAATGCCACATGCACTTTTGCTGCATCCACTCTTTCAGTCACATATTTAAACCTAGTTTTGTTCACGTAGACTCCGGTATCTAAAACCAGTTTTTGAATGAAGTGCTTGCACACAGAACTCTGGTAGCATACTAGGTACAATTAATATACATAAGTGCACACTCAGTACATTGATGCTAAATACAAGAATTACCTCGTGGCACTAGGGGCCCTGCATGGACATTTATTTTTATGCCACTAACCTAGGTGATTGTTGTTCAAGTAAATATAATTTAAAAACATTGTTACATACTAAATTTAAGCCATGCATAGATATATTATCTAGAAAAACACATATGCACTTAACAGTGTCTTGGAAATCGGTGAAAATTAAAATTTCACTCTGCCGTGTGGCTGTTACTATGTGTGGTTAGTGAAAAAGACATGCTAAACTGGATCCTTTCTGAAGCTGTCTTAAGGGAAATTCACTTTTATGGTATGATCAAATATAAATCTGTAAAATTGTGTTTCAAAGAATAATAATTAATTTGCCATGCTACTTTATTAAGGGGTACGGTAGGGTAAATGTGTCATCTTTGTTTTAGCCCTATATCTGTGCAACTGTTCTGTATACTTCAGTGTGAAATTTCGCCTGTTGATTAAGGATGCATTGGGACATTACATGGTGTAATTATATCCTTCAGCCTTTCTTACTTTCTTTTTTTTTTATTTGAGAACCACATTCTAGCCTGGGGTGTAAAGTTTGATGTACCTTTTCTCAGAACCAAAGGATAGCATGACCGTAAAATTTTGCACACTAATGCCACATGATACTTGCTTTAATCCATACCAAAACGAATGGGTTCCTACATTTATCTCGCCAGAAAAAAAATACTGCCCTCATTTATCACATACCATATACAGACCTTCTGATTAGTGTTTTTTCCTTTCTTAATTATAGTTCAGACATTTTTTTCAAAGTTTTAGGTTCAGACTATTTGGAAGAGACTTCGTTCGGTATTATCTCAGAAAACTTCAGCATAATCAATCGGATAGTTTTCAAGAAAAGGTACATCTGTGTTCAAAATTTTTCAAATAAGTGATGTTGAGAAAAATGCCATTTTGTTCAAGAACACACGCAGAGAGTGCTCACAACAAAAACAAATGACTACTCTACAAAAGCACCCCTGGTGAGAAAATTTGCAATCACAACTTATGAGAATGGCAGAATATGACTATTTAACCATATTTATTTAAAAAAAAACACGTATATGCCGAAATTGTGATGGAAAACAACATGTAAACAAGCCCTTGGGTCTGTCAGGAGGCACGGTTTTTCGGTGGCATTTTTAAAAGGCTTCGAGTTCTATGTGCTCCCCACTGCATGGTGTTGTTCCTCACAGTGCGTATTATTTTTTAGTAATGAAATTTTAAAAAATTGCATTTTTGCTTAAGTTACCCTACCATACGCCCTTAAAAGAGCACTTAAACAGACTTTTCATCTCTCTTTTTCTTTCTTTTTTTACTATACTTGTTAGCTGCTAACTTAGTAATCTATGAGGCCTGATTTCCTCAAAAACACAGCGAATCATTAATTGCATCATCTTTAATGGGACCTCTTTAAGACACATTCCATGCTAGGTGTGGGTACAGTTGTGTTGAGCCAGCGTCATCTTTATAGCACAGAAATTGGAGGTGGTGATCATACAATATCACAAACCATTGACACATAAGACATAGGTAGGTGAGCTCAGTACAGTGGCCAGTGGTGACACCAAGACCATCTTACTTACAGCTGAGTGTGTAAAGCATCCAACAGAAAAAATTGTTCACATTCTATGAGAAGTCACAGCAGTGGATGAAGTTTATTCCACATCAAATGCAGAGTAGTGCAGTGTAGAGAATAAAAGTTTGGCTTTACATGGCAATGCACTTCGAGCTTCCGGCAGCACAATCACACTGTGGCTTATGAAAGCTGCATTAGTTGTGTGCAATACCACATGACCATCGCCTGCAGCTTACACGATGCAAGTAGGAGTCCTGCTGGACACACACTATGCGACAAAGCTGCACTCTACGTGGTGTGCATTTTGAACTGTTCACATTTAAAAATGATGCAGTCAGCTTTTTAATAGAACAGTAATTGATAATTATCCGATAAATGAAAATGAAAGCATACCATACAATTTTTGTTTGTCAGTATTGTTTTCTGGCCATTCTCAGGGCAAGCTAAGTATGTTCCGTCCACAAGATATATGCGGTGCAACCCAGTGTTAAAGGGAACACGCATGTGTAGAACATGTGAGGATTTTATTTTCCCCATCTGCTAAATGTACAATCACCCACTTTTTGAGGTAGATGGCTTGTGGTTGGTTGTGCTGGCCACTTTCTACTCACTCGTGCAGTTTGACAGCTTCAACCAGCACATGCTGTTCAAGCCATCTTCAGAGAAGGGAAACATAACATCCATTTATAATTCTTGCTTTTGAAGCCTTCAAACCAGCAGACTGGCAAAATATGCTCTAGTTGATGTAAGCGTCACAAGGTGGCACCACCACTGCTGCTGTGCATTTCCCTCTTCTGTGTATCACTGCTTATTATTAATATATTTACATAGGCAGGTTAAAAACTCTTGAGTGCATTTTTCTCATATAACAGAATTGAAATGCAATAGCCTGCAAAGTGAGACTCTATCAATGATCCCGTATAATCATGTCTTTGGAAGAACCTGAATCCCCACTGAGCCCAACACAGTGATGAACTCATTTTGTGTAAGCTAGTGTGCTTGTGTATGCTCCATGTCATTGGGTAGGGAGCTCATCAATGCACTGTAATGCATATAAACCATTTGGCAGTGCACCTAGTGCCAGCTGTAGACACTTTTTTAACATTCATATTGCATGCAACTCGGACATCTTTGTAGCTCTAAAACACGTAAAAGACATATTGTTTAAATGTCATGATGTATAGCATTAACAGATGCAGTATCATCGTCACACCCAACCATTCAAAATGAACAGCATAAATCTATGTCATGTGCCTTCTGCTTTGCATTGGCTGCCAGAAGTCATTGGTGTGGATCGTTGGCATGGAAACTGATTAGTCAGAGTCAATTAAAATTCAAGTGCTCTTAAGTGCACTGAAGAATGAAGCCTTATCGTAAACCAATGTTAAATAAAAACGAAACATGCAATTGTGTCACAGGGCCCCATTAACAGTGAACCACACTGTACATGCAGAGAGCACTGCAGCTAGCTGCAGCCTGGCATCTGTGCATTTTTATTTTGAAGCTTTTGCATATTCATACATAAGTACTGTTGAGCTACTGTAGTGTTTTAACTGCATAAAGATTGTTTGTCTGAATTTTGTGGAAGCAGGCAATCCTGTGATTACAAAGCATCATCACATCCATTCAGAGGCAAAAAGGTCTTTTGCACTGCATCGTCATAGTGTGTCTGGATGATAAAAAATTTATTGGTTCAGATGCCATTTTAACAGGTGTTTAAAAACGTCTTCATGGGGGTAGTGCCACCAGGACAGATGCAGCTGATGGTTATTGTGATCGTGGTTTACATGATTGTGTCAAAACACAATATGAGTTATGATGATTTATTTATTGTTTTGTTTTTCATTGCAGTGTTTACATACACTCAAACCTCATTATAACAAAGTCACATCATCCACGAAAATAACTTCGTTATATCCGAAAATTCGTTATAAACGTTTATTCGTAGCACTGTATCTATGACAAGACTATTCCTCATTTACTTCGTTATAACCGATAATTCGTTATATCCGTGTTCGTTATATCGAGGTTTGAGTGTAGTAGGGTTATTATGATTTACATGGTAAGTAGATTACATGGCTTACATGGTACTCTTAGAATAACACACTATGAGTCGTAATGATTTCTTCATTGCTTTATTTCTTTGGGCACTCAGAACTGTATAGTGTATTGAAGCAACATTTGAGGGCAGTACTAGATAATAAAAGCTTATAGTTTCGAATATGTGGCATGCAGTCTGGAAATTAAAAATTCGTAACATTTATATTTTTGTCTGGCCGATCCCGTAAAGCTCCTATGTGCATGTAGAGATTGGTGTGGTGGTGTATTGTTGCAGTTCATACAGAGAAAATAGCAAGATGTGCTACTTATAGGGTACAGATTTTTTTTTTTGCATTTGAAGCTGTGTTACTATAATTCGTAACAGAAATATAGCTTGTAGTTTCTTGCTCGTATAGCTTTGACAGGTTTGTAATTCAGTTTCTTGAGTAAGACACTCTTTGCAGGTGATGAAACAAAGCAAAATGACAACTGATTGAACAACGTGGTGAACATGTGTACCAAGTGAGGAAAGTGTATCAAGGATGAGCAGACTAGTCAAGCACATCTGATTGAATCTTAGAGCCATGGTACAGAGCACGTAGTGCGCACTGTTGTCACGTGCACATAAGATGACACTATTTTTCCACTGTGTGTGCCTGAAAGCAGTGTTCATCCACATTATACTATCTGTAAGGTAAATAGCCTGGAACATGGTGAAAAGGATGAAGTTGTTTACGAGCATTGCTTATACTTCATAACATCGAACCATGCTTCATTCACTGGAATTGACATCCTGAACTTGGCCAAATCAGGCCTCAGCACTGTACGAACGAAAGTGTGCTCACTGTGGCTACTTGTGTACATCTTTTGCTCTTTTGTTTCCCCTTACCCCTTGAGCCTACACTGTCATACTTGTGGAACCTTTTGTACATACTTGCAGCAGCAGATATCTATTTTAGAAATCATCGCTACCACAATGTAACTGCCATTTTCATTGTGTGTGGTTGTTTCTGTAAAGACAGTAGCTGAGCATCAGTGTGCATGTGTGTGTGACCAACACCCACTGGAAAACATATACACCTGTACAAAGCCATTCTCATTGCAGTTGAAGCTTGCATTAAAAAATATATATATATCCAAAGCATGTTTACTTGCTGACACGTAGTGCAGTGCTGCCTAATCCTAGTGGCACTGATAACTATGCTTCCATCCCTTGGAAATGAAAACAAAAGCAACTGCTGTGGGAATTTCCTGCATCTCATTGCACTAAACTCTGTTGCTACCTGGCTCACCATTGGCTCTTGTTAACTTTCACATGTGACACTGTTTTCAGTATGTGAGATACTTATTGTATAGCTTAAATTTACTGTCTCTGATATTGTTTCTCAAAGAAAGTTACATTATTTAGCATGTTTAAATATAAAGAACAAAGTAAAAATATGTATTGTAGGCTTTCTTTGACACTAACAATGTTAATTTTCAGGTCAGATAAACAGGTTGGGCACCTTTTTTTTTAGTTCACATTGGTGTAGTGAACTCCTTGTAAGCTAAGTTTTGAAAATACAGATTCCTGTAGCCCCTTTATGTTCACAAGTTACTGTAGTTATGTGGCCATACCTATGGGTCTTCCCTTATAGCATAACTTTTCTCAGATGTCACGTGTATCAAGGACTACATTGGCTGCATTTACGTGCTTCCTCTGCTGGATTTTAAGGCCCACATTATGTAAAATATGAAGTGCACAAGGATTCCGCTAAGGCCTTATTTCAATATATCTCCTGATTTAATGAAATTTCTGCAAATCAAGGTTGTAGGTAGCAAAGCTTTGCCTCTTCAGCTGTGGTACATGAAGGGACCAAAGTTATTTTAAAAATGATCATAATATTTAAGTAGCTC
Organism: Rhipicephalus sanguineus; assembly: GCF_013339695.2. Taxonomy (NCBI): domain Eukaryota; kingdom Metazoa; phylum Arthropoda; class Arachnida; order Ixodida; family Ixodidae; genus Rhipicephalus; species Rhipicephalus sanguineus. The sequence continues at coordinate 151,965,012 of NC_051176.1, forward strand.
TTCAAAAATTTTCACTAATTAATATTTTAAATAAGGGCATACATCGCAATTGTGGAATCTGAGCAAGTCACTGCTAAATCTATGTACATATTTATGAATCTTCAGACATGTGCCAGTTTTAGTATACTCATCTTAAAAATAAAAAAAATGATGCACAATTAAAACATTGACATTCTGAGTGCCATTTTCCCAAGCAGCCTTCCTTATGCACAGGGCAACAAAACTATGCATGGAATGCCAGTGTGCTTCATGGCACAATTTAAAAGTAGACATCTCAAAAGCGGTGCTATTCCCGAGATTTCTATTATATAGACAATTACATTATATGTCTTAGGGTTACTTATTAATTAAACACTGTTTATTGATATTTCTGTTAATCAGCTCATTGATCAGGATTTTCCATTTAATTTTAATTCGTCCATTTTATTTCGCTTCGTCACATGCGTAACATTCAGAACTTCAAGTAATCCACCTGAAGAGATGAAGCTTCAGTGCATGCAACCATAAATGATTTGCAAATTCTAGTTTGATCATACACGATCACTGCATGTAACAGCAGAATGCAGAAGTTCACCTTGTCTGAATGCTGTATGTTTTAGTGTTAAGACATGAGTTATGGTGTTTCCATGGAAATGAATGCATTGTGGTTTGTACATTTGTATGTGTTTCTCTTTAATATTATCGAGAAGCAGCGATCATTTCAGCACAAATATAGAAATTGCATCCATATCTAAATTTTTTTTGCAGTTATCTTGTTTTGGGCATAGGATATGTACATGAGCCACGCTAGATTTGTTGGTGCTGCCACTAGCAAATTTAATATTCAGTGTATCATGCATTACTATGCATGACATGATATTCATTTATGAACACTGTTTTATAGATGCAGGTTGCGGAAGTAATGATGTACACCACTGTTGTAAAAGGTTTGTATGCTAAGACTGCACAGCTTGAAATATTATCATGTTACTTATGTAACTCAAGGTTAAAAAGTCTCGAGTGCTTCAATGATTTCGTCCATGGTAACCTTTGTTAAGATTTCTTGACGTCCCATGTACACGATAACAAAAAAAGTATAAGCCAGGCCAGGTTAGGACAGGGCCTTTGTCCATTTTGTGTACTGCACTTGTGTTTATGGCTGATGTCATTCGTCCATTTTTGAAACAAATGCTCATTCATAGGTGCAAAGCTATTGATTTTTGTGGAGTGTACTGTTTGATATTTTCAGCTTGTTTGGTTCATTCATATGAAAGTGCCACATACGATTGTTAATGCAGCGTTGTGTTATTAGTTTTGAACATTCATACAGATATGGCTAGAGTACAGTGAAGTGTAATGGATACATTCTTCTTTTTGTCTTGCACAGTGCCAAATGCAGTATTCGGTCACTTGGAAGTTGCTGCTGACTATTGGTTATCATAGTGCAGTCTTTGTGCAGTGCTAGCATTTTATCATGACACACTGGCCCATGTGGAATTTAGAGTCCATAAGCAATCAGATTACAGAGCTTAGAGCTGTGAGCTACAGTGTATGGCTTGTTGTCATAGTATATTATCACAACCATAAATCTTTCATATGAAGTTCACTGCATGCACAAATATGCCTCCCAGCTATTGGTATTAGCTGATAAATCTTGCTGTATCACTGACTACGTTAAGGCAGATCACATTAGCCATGAGATCTCAACTTGTAGCTCATATCTCAAAATTCTGTGCTGATATATTGTAGGTCATTGTGAAATGCGTATAGGAAATTAAATTCTATTTAAAACAACATGTTGGCATTGCTATTGTATCAAACAGTGTCATACAGCTGAGCCCATTTATTTTTGTTTGCTTTTTGATTTTAACATAGGAGTAGTTATGTTACTGCATAGTAGCCTTCCATATAATTCTTATGTCTGGAACTCTGTGCACAGCATTGTATTTATGGCACACATCTTTTTATTCATTCAAATGCCCCTAAGTGTCTTGTGTATGTATTATTTTCTGAAAGCAAGAAAAAGTGTAATTGGCTGTGTGAATGAGCAGATAACAGAACAATTACAATAATGTAAGCAAGCCCCTGCAGTGAAGTTCCAAGACAGCTTTCTGTGGTTTCATATGGCATAGACAAGTATCACCCGAGTATCTGCTGTAGGTATCAAATTTGCTAAGGCATAAAGGACGTGCTTGCAATGCATCATGTTATCAAATTTTTTGTTAACGATTGAATCGGTACTTGCTCCACTTCTGAGGTATTCCTTTAATTGACCCATTTCACCTGTGCACCATTGCCACGCTGTTTTTTGCCATTCATTTCGCACCTTGAGACAGGAAGCTGGCTGCGTGTTGGAAACTGCAGCCGGTAACTGTGTTTGGCTGGCCAATAATGAACAAGGTCTCCGTCCCACTGCTAGAAGTGGCCAGCTGATGTGTGTTTGAAAGCTTTAATGGTCATTTATTGGGAATGTATTCATTGTGGTCGTCCAAACCTTGGAAACTCTGACAGAGCTACTGTGTAACTTGGCTATGTTTGCAAGGGCTAATGTAACACCGTACTTGTACAGACAAGTCCAGCGTGCCCTGTTATGCTTGAATACTTTGTACTTGCTAGAATAGGATGGGCATCAGTGCCAGTGTTGCTTGGCAGCAGCATGGTTCATCATGCTGAAATATTTACTATGATAGATAAATGTCATTGTGACGGAGATTATAGCTTGTCTACTATGAATAGCAGACGTCACGGTGCTGCTTGCTGGAAATACAGGCTATGTTCAAATAACAATGAACCAAGTAGTCCCTTGACCACTTTTCATTTGAAACAACTTCATGTAGGTGTAGCATAGTTTTCTTATAAAAAAAAGAAAAAGAATTCATTACTGCATTTTTGTGATTAGCAAATTTTAGATCTTTGTGGTACAAAGCAGCACAGAAAAAATGTGGCAGACCATTTAAAAAACTTGTCTTCATCAATTTGCGTCAAAACTTCTCTGAATGTCAACTCGTACATAGGCTTCATTCAAGAATTGAAAAATTAGGTTCCATCATATTAAGCTATAAAACCAACACTCTCTCTGACTTTATGTATTTTTATCTTTTGTGCCATTAGGAATATGTCATCTATTTTTAACACCTAATTTCACTACCTTAGTATTTAATTCTAACATAATTGGGAAATGTAACACACTTTTTGGTCATTAGCTGTTAAGATATTAGCTGCCTATGTAGTGGAGAATGTGCCCTCTGCGGTATGAATATGGTGCTCTCTTCGGCCACAATATTCAGGAGGCGCATTTTCCTACCACACATGAAAACCTTGCTGCAAACTAAAAATATTTATGGGACTTCCTGGTTTATTCTTATCTTAACATACACAGGAATGTTTAAGGCTGCAAGTAAAGCTGAAAATTGTACTGTGTTTCTTGTTGCATAATACAGTAGAACCTCATTATAGTAACCAATTAGCAGCAAAATATAGACAAGGAAAACAAAGATACACATATGCAGGCACAGTATATCTTTATAATTGCAAAAGTATATACCATAGGCAAAAATAGTTGTGTGTGTGTGTGCACATGTATGTGTACACACACGTACATGTGTGTTATCCACAAATAGTATCTTTCTTGACTTAAGGGCAACCATATTTTAGGCCAGCAAAGCATGAGCATGAATAATAAATTGCTGTTTTTACTTTAATGATGCATTAAAAAATATATATGTATATATATGTTTGCAGCTTTGCTCAAAAGGCTAAGCATTAAAAAGTGATAGCAAAGGATTTGAGAACTACACAATGTAAAGTCCATTGTTTTATTGGCTACACAAGTCACATTAAACATTCACTTCCTAATTAACTTAACCATGCTATTATGTGCACACAGGCAGACATGAACAGATCTCACTCGGTGACCATGAACGCTCATGTAACACTGGTGTGACCAACAATGCAGGCAGATGTTGGCCAATGCTTCTCACTGCCTCTCACTTCAGCACTATTAGAAAACTTGGAAATTAGGCTACCTACAATACTAGGCGTGGAGGAGAACAGCACACCAAGTCGCTGACCATTTCAGTCTGTTAAGCCTTTGCACCTGCCGCAGATGCAGATTATCTAGAAGATAGGGCATGGACTCACCTGCTCAAACACCCCCCCCTCCCCTCGCTTGATCACTAGCTCGTGTCAGCTTTCCTCACAGTCAAATAGTACAGCGTACAGGCTGAGATGGGATCGCGTCACACTTTATAAGGAACAGCGCAAGAACAGTGAAAATGCACCTGCACACCCCTATAATTGCTATTGCAGTAAAATACAGTGCTAAAGTTATCGGATACTGGTAAATGTTTGCACCACCACACATTTTTTTATATAAAAACAATAACAGCACACTCAAAAAGAGCTTTTCAGACGACAAAAATTGTGTCATATTTTTCACTTCAACACAACTTCCAAAAATTCACGATGTTTCAAGTACGTGTACGTACATATGGTAAAAAGCTTCTTTGTACGACAGCAGTAGCAGTACTGATTGTCTTTTTGCTTCGTGAGGTATTACTGTACTGAGGTTTTACTGTATTTAAAACACTTTATCTTGTTATATTATATCATTTTAGACTGATTGCAGACATCTTTTAGATAGGCATAACATGCATTTATTATGCCAGCAGTGTCTTCAGGTACATCCCATGTTTACCTGTTCCTCTGTATTCCCCAGTCACCTTGTTAATATTGTTGGCTTTAGTGAAAAGTGTACACATCTGCCCTTCTTTTCTAAACTGAGTGGCTAAGAAAAATGGTTTATTTTCAGTCTCACCTGTTCAGATAATTGCATATGCATTTTGGAAGACTTTATTAGATGAAAAGTGCTTGTATCCTGCGGTGAAGGATATGGGTATAGTAATCAGATTGAAGAGGTGTACACAGCCAACATTCATAATTTGAAGCCTCATTTTGTCAAATCAAAACCATTATATGTTGCCAAAGCAAGGCTACGTCTAGAGATCTGTGTGTATTGAAAAGTACAAAAAGGTGAAACCCGTCTTCCTGCCCCATAAATGCCTTTCTATTTCCCACAAAACAGGATCCCAGGTAGTACAATGACAAATTTGCCAAATTTTCAATCCTACCATCTGTTTCCTGCACCATCACCCTTCTATAACAAAAGGCAAGACATTGTTTCATGCATTGCCTAAGAAGTGTGTTGGCACTTGTTTTGTGCTGTGGTTCCTTTTAGAATAAACGCTGTCCTGCCTGATGCCCACGTTGCTTTATTCTCACTGTGTGCATGCTCCGAGTATGGTTGCTCAAGTATATGTACCTTTACACAGGAGACCTGACGACAGTCAGCAGTTCAAGTTGCCATCATAACATAGCAAAGCTCTCCACCACTGGATTAAAGGGGCCCTGCAACACTTTTCTGAGTTATAATGGAATAATCGCCCTATTAGTGCATAACGCGTCACGAATCACATGCCGCAAAAATTTTTAGAATCCGTCAAGTACGAGTGGAGTTACAGGGATTTGCCGCACGCTTCAAGCGCTTTCTCTCTCCTCTCATACCAGCGAGTGCACTGAAAGCTAGGCAGGGAGGGAGATGACAAGGGGGCAAGAAGATGCGTGCCTTCGTCAGCGCGCGTCATGACCTTGAGCACTTTCTTTTTTCTTTTTTTTCTTCGAACGTGCGGCTGACTTTCAGTGTGACCAGGAGCGTGCGCGCGGGCACGTGGTGGCATCCTGCGGCAACCACAGTAACTACTCAGCTCAATATACTCAAATCAGCCAATGCCGTGGAACTTCAGTGTATGATGCAATGATTTTGAGTACATAGCATCATTTGGCAGGAGAAGAGGGAGCAATTTTTAGTTGACTTTGAGAATTCATTGTAAATTCCAGGCCCCGTGCTGCACTATAATGTTTGTAATGTTTGGCTTGCGTATTCTCGGGAGCCTTGACTACCAATCGGCAGCGTTTTCTGACCATGCTCAAAAAGTGTTGCAGGGCCCCTTTAAGATGTAAAAGAAGGTCGATGGAGCTACTTTCATACGCTCTTCAGAACACTTCTGTACTCCATACACCAGAAACATGCTTTCATGCATGTACAGTACGGTCCACTGTTAAAGGGAACACTCCAACATTGTTCGTGCACTGCACAAGTCTGTCAAAAAGAGGCAGAACTGTCAACCACCAGTAGTTTTATGCAAATCTAAGCCACCGTATTTTGCAAGAGAGCGAAATCTAAACATGCCCTGCACGCAAGTGTTCCCTTTAACAGTGGACCCGTCTGTACAATTATCCCTACTAGAAGCAGAAGATGCTGGTACAGCTTGCAGAGGGAGTACAAATGCATGGCATCTAACAAGAGTTCTCTGGATATTTTTTTATGCAATAACTCTATTGTTTAGCATTGCCTTCCATACACTCACCCTGCTTGTGATGAAAGCAGGGTGAGTGTATAGCAACTGATATGCACAGTTGCTCTATATAATCATGCCGTGTCACTATGAATCTGGTCTCTGAAGGTGATGCTGGCTCTGGTGTACATTTATGAGCCAGTAATATGCCATTGTGACCCAAACTAAAGATGGTGGAAACTAAAGTAGGTGCATTACACTTGATATTTTGCAAGAGAGCGAAATCTAAACATGCCCTGCACGCAAGTGTTCCCTTTAACAGTGGACCCGTCTGTACAATTATCCCTACTAGAAGCAGAAGATGCTGGTACAGCTTGCAGAGGGAGTACAAATGCATGGCATCTAACAAGAGTTCTCTGGATATTTTTTTATGCAATAACTCTATTGTTTAGCATTGCCTTCCATACACTCACCCTGCTTGTGATGAAAGGGCACAGATAGTGCGAGCAAGTTCAGTGCTGGCTCTGGTGTACATTTATGAGCCAGTAATATGCCATTGTGACACAAACTAAAGATGGTGGAAACTAAAGTAGGCGCATTACACTTGACCCAAAATTGGTGCATTTCATTCTGTGAGCACTGTACATAGCTCTCTCTGCTTATCAGCATCATCTCCATGAGCTCAATTTTCGTCTCAGACCCATTTCCTGTATGTGTAGTAGCAGGCCGATCTCTCTACATCCCATTAATGTATTCAGGGTATAAAAAAATGGCAGTGAAAAGCTTCATTTATGCTAAGTTTCATACACTATGAATGATGTTAAGCATTCTTTGCACAAAAAGCCCTTTGAATTAATCAAAAGTTAAATGAATTAAAATTTATTCGAATCTGCTTTGTACGACTCTGACCTTGAAACGTGTGGCATACGCACTCAAACACCTATGAGAGTGGAGTTTCAGACTTGGTAGTCTTTCACTCCTTGATGTCAAGATTGTAGGGGAGTTGGTTGCTAATTGAGTAATACCAAACTTGCCAAAAGGGGTTAGATTACCATGAGCCTACATAGATGGGCATATAGTATGTGGCGCCTAAGTTTGATGTTGAAACCACACTCCTAGAAAATAAGCAGCTGTAATAACTAAACTATGATTAGCAATCATTAAATGCAAATATGTGTCGCCTTCATTTTCGCTTCAGGAATAAAATTTCATATTGTGCTTTCCACTTCCACAGCCATTTTTAGCATGGAGAACAAAACAACAACAAAAAATAGGTGATTTACGATGACTAAAATTTTTGAATTACCTTTGGGAAAGAAACCTAGGTTTTCTAGCCAAATAAATGCTTTGTATTTAAAAAGTAAGGGGTAGTTAGTATCACTGCGACCCAGGTCCGAAATTCTTCACGAAGCTTTATTTCAGAGCATGAAAATTTCAAGCCCCAGAGTTGATAGAACTGTCTAAATTTTGTCACTGCAAAGTAACCCCAGAGATGCTATATACAATACAATTGTGTACATTGTGAACTTTCACTTTTTCCTCCAAGTATGTCACATATGCTGCCAACTTTGGGATTTTCAGCCATATTCTCCTCTTGCAACTGTGGAATTTACTGCACTATGTAGTGAACCCTGATAAAACCAATGTGTAAAATGTTCATCGTGGCACAACATGGTCTCCAAGTAGGCTACACTTCAACACAACCCACACCATTCACGTAATGCGAAGGTTATGGGCTCGGTTCCAATCAGCAGTGAGTTCTTTCTTCGTCTACTGTAATTCATTTTTCCTTTATCTCATAATGATTACATATCAATGAAAAAGAACAAATAACACCCTCTATGCATTGTTTTTAAATGAACTTTAGCATTGTCTAAGGCCTTTAAAAGACTACCTGCTGATATAATGATAATGTGAGTGTGCGTGCATGCATAGAGTTTCCTATAGATACACTACAGAGAACTCTGGCGCTAGTGTCTATGGGAGCTGCAACACATGGTGCTTCAGCCAGCATGGGAATGATGGATAGTACACGGATTTGTCTAGCTTCGTTTTTTCGGCTCCGTTTGGCTCCGCGTCACTTGCTTCCGTTTTGTCGCAAGACGAAGTTCAGCAAAAGTCAGCATTTCCACTTCACTATTTTAACCTTTTCAGGCTCACCAATTCAAATCTGGTCACGAAGTTCACAGCGGTCCATTCTTTTATCCGAAACGAACGCCAAAACACAGCAATAACCAAAGCCGCAAGTGCGTTCAAAGCCGTAAGCACGAAGATTAGGAAAATCTGTGTACTACCCATCATTCCCATGGTGGCTGAAGGATTGCAGCGCCAGAGTTCCCTCAAGGTAATTGTAGGAAACTATGCATGGATGTACTGTCAATGTCAATATTGACATATAGTTTTAAAACAGGTAGAAAGCTTCATGGTCGCATTCAGAATACTTTTTGTGAAGCGCCTACACGGGCTTGATCCACTAGCTAGCAAACTGCTTATCGCTATAGCATTTGCTGTGCTGCCTTCTTTCTTGTTTTATACCTGACAATACGAATGTACAAGCAACTTACAAAGAAACTGGAGAAAATGCATTGAGAAACATTTCGTACTTTGACTGAAGTGACAAGAAGTAAGTAATTGTCCAAACTGATTTCGAAAGTTCTGTTTGCATTGAAGACACGAATGAAGAGGATGTGCAAGTTGTGAAATTTACACATATCTCTGGTATTATGTAAAATGATGAAAAGAAGCTTTCAATGAAATAAAATGCCTCTTCTCTCTTTCGCATTTTTATGTGCACACATTTGTATGTAGATGTGCGGGCATGTTCTGGCATATGTTTGCGCGCATGTGAATATCTGTGTGCATGGCCCTAAGTTGCCTGACTACATGTATCTGCACAATATGCGGCTCATGTGCGTATATTTACCAACTAGTCAGTGGTCAGTGTCATCGACTACTACATAGACTCATGTAAGGGCTAGAATTTTCTTGCTCAATTTTGACACGGTGCAGCTCATACATGGGACCTGGCTGTTTGGTCTAATTTTTCCAACTGCGTACAAGTATGAAATCTACCATAATCCGAAGTGATTAGCCACCATCACAATATCAAATGCTATCCTTTTTATAGTAGACCTATTCATTCATTCACACGCACTGCGCAATCGGCTACTCATAATCGCCATTGCTGCCTCTGCTGCTTACACTCAGTTGGCCAACATGTTCATGTATTATGTCGTCTCTGGTGCCATTGATAGCATTAAACATGATCACTATTTGGAAGCTTTTAAGGGGTCCTGCAACACTTTTCCATGTAACGATTGAATCGTTTCACTAAAGCAGTTTATTGCCTCACAAATTGACCGCTGTAAAAATGTTTAGAATCCGTCAAGTACGAGCGGAGTCGGAGAGATTTGTCGCGTGCTGTTAGCGTTTTCTATCTTCTCTCGTCCCGACGAACGCGCTGGAAGCTAAGTAGGGAGGAATGGCACGAGGGAAAGAAGTTACGTCACGTGCAAATCATTACCTTGAGCACTTTTTCTTTTTTTTTTTCTTCGAACACGCGACTTACTTTCAGTGTGATCCTGAGCGAGCGCGTGGGCACATGGCAGCCGCAGTAACTATGCAGCACACGGTGCTCAAATCAGCCAATGGCCGTGAATTTGGGTAAATGGCATCATTTGTAGAAAGGAGAAGGAACGATTTCTAGGTGAATTTGAGAATTAATTTTAAATTCCAGGCTGCATGCTGTGCTACAATGTTTGACTCGCGTGTTCTCAGGAGCCTCAACTACTGATTGGCAGCGTTTTCTGGCCATGCTGTTTTTAAAAAGTGTTGCAGGGCCCCTTTAACAATTACTTGGTATTCAGTGATTGCAATATGTCGCCACTTGAAAAGTGCTCGTAGGAATTCTATTTTCAATCTTTGTTCTCGGTTGAAATTTTTTTCTCCATATTTTAGGCTGCCACGTTGGGGGTGTGGCCACTGCATGTCTATTCGTAATGCCAAGTTTGAAGATCAGTAAACGCTTCCGCCTTGAGGTTGACCACTAAACTACATTAATGGCCACATATTGCAGCCATTTGTGAGGCAACTCATTATATAATGAAGCCACCTCACATCAGGACTATATACAGTAAAACCTCGGTGATACGATCACGGCTCGTACGAATTTCGGAGTAATACGAATTTTTCTGTGGTCCCGGCCAAGGCCCATTAGCCTGCAATGTATTGGAATACGGTTGTTGCGAACCGATTTGCACCCTGCGACGTTTGATACGAACGTACGCTAGCGCACAGGTACGAACAGGTGCTGCCCGCGCTGTCGCGGAAGACCCGGCAGTCAGGCGCGGGCGCGGCCGTGCGCGCTGCGCAACCATCCACGGTGCGTCGTTGCCTCCAAGATAGTGCGAATCTTGTAGGCGTTTACGCGCCTTCGCGTTTAGATTACAGATGAAGTTGACGTCGCGTTTTTTTTTTTCCCCGACTCGTTGACGCGTGCTCCTGTGCTCGAGGCAGCAGCGTCTTTGTACTGTGTTAACACGTGCCTGCCACGTAGATGCAAGCCATGTCCTCGCAATCAGACGTTCTATGAAACAAGACTGAAACTTGGGCTGCGGGTCCGTCATGAAGTCCTCTTACAGGTGGACGAATTAAGACCCCAAGAGATGAAGCGGATGGTCTTGGCGAAGAAGCTTGGCCTCTATCTAATGTGTGCAAAGCGCTTCTTAAGTCACTTTCGCCGCAGTACTGTAGTGTCATGCAGAAAAGAGTAGTAAGATTAGGAAGGATTAGGATGCATCGTACATTTACGAGTACAAGTATGATCGTTGACGTCTAAAAACTTTACTGGCAATCATTCAGAGCTGTTCATGACGTCGCTGCGGCCCTGAGAAACACTGAATCAAAACGCATGCCAACTTTCTTTTGTCGCATACTAATTTTCCATGTTTTTTGGTGATACGAATTTCGGATGATACGAATATTTTTGGTAACCCCGCAAGATTCGTATCACCGAGGTTTTACTGTATTGCAACTCTAAACTAGTGCTTCAAGTGACTGATTCTGTGCTTAAACAAGAACATTGCTATTTTAAGGTGTGTTCAAATCACATGATTTTACCCAGAGAGCTGGTCATCATTTAACCTTTCAGTGTATTCCGGGGCACTGTGGCTTATATGGAAATGTGCTTACATACGTGGAGGTAAAGATGGCCCACAATAGTGCCACACCAGTGTCCATCCAATCTCCTCGACTAGGCACTAATGCCCTAATGTGTACATATCTGAACAAAAATACTGCAAGATATATTGGGCCCTGCCAGACTTTTACTGTGCTCGTGGATTAAAACACGACAACGCAAGGCTAAGTAATGCACACACTTTTGTTTCCAGTCTGCAGTTTGCGTCGCATCGGCATAATATTAGCTCGCACACTTGCATCACAGCCAACATCACCTTTAGTGACCAGATTTGTCGCGACATGATGCGGTTATTTCAAGCAATTTACGCATACCATTTCTTATGCTAAAACTTTTGATGCCGCGTTTCAGTACGTGAGCACTGCACATGTGCTGCCAGAAGCTGGCACTGATTTTAGATTCCATTTTAATTCGATAACTCTCAACCTTTGTTCCACAGTTTCATCGTCCATGCTTTGCAATTTGCCACATTAAAGCTTGTTGGGTCCTGGAAGGGTGTAGCACATTGACTATGTACTACATGCTGCCATTGAAGCTACACAAGCACACCTGTGCATTTTATGAGAAACCACTACAAGGCGCTACATAACTGTAACTGCACTTGTCTTTTTTTACGAGCACCTCATGCATATGGTTGAGGTCTAGCATACTTAAAGGGCCAGCAAACAACCCCGGTCCAAACTGTGTGAAGCGATAACTGTGCACGTGTACAATGTGAACATGCTGATGCAAACATTTTCCGAATAAGTGCTGGCTGTAATGAGGAAGTTACAGGGTATAGAACAACCTGCTTCGGTTGGTTTCGGTTTCTCGCTTAGCCTGCCCACCCTTCTCGGCAGCCAATAGGTGTAGGTGTAGCCTGCTGTCGTGACCATGCCCACTTCGGCAACGTAAAATGACGTCAGTGGTTATGTCATAGGCATGCAGCCAACGATCGAGGAAGGCTTCCTCCACGTGTCGCTTGTGTCAAAGCGATGCTAAGGTCACCCTAGCGGCGCAGTGAAGTCAGAGAATATCTACGTGAAGTGCGGTAAATGCGTGGCCAAAGCCACATCACTGCAGGGCCAAGGTGCCGTTTCGTAGTGCAGAGGACCAACCGACGAAGTTGGTGCTACGTAAAGTTGCCCATAGGCAAGTTTATGTCACTTTGCGTACGAGGAAGATTGGACAGGTGCTGGAGACAGGCGCGAGAATTGTTTTTCAAAATGGAGCGTCTGTGCGGCGCGCAGCGCTGTGATATTCATAAAATGTGACCGCCATGGCTGTCGGCACGAATGAGCAAGCTTGTTTGGGAGATGTAAAAAAAAAAGTCAGAGCCTGTTTACTGGCCCTTTAAAACCTGCACAAGTAGCACTTCTTTGGAACAAGATCTCCAGTATGATACTCAGCATTGCCAAATTGCAGAATTTTTTTATGTTTGAGCTGTTCCATTAGAGTCCAGCAATAAAAACAATCTTTCTGGTGTGAGCAGGCAAATAAATGCTTAGCACACAAAACTGGAAGGATGGTAACATGAAATAAGATTACTTTTTAGTAATCATCTGTTAAATTCATGAGTCATGCAAAATTGTAATCAGTTACTTTTTTCTGTAACATGTACAAGTCTTGTTACTTACTGCCAAGCCACTGTCATCGTAGTCTTCACAAACTTGACCCAAATATTCAAATGAAGGTACCATTCTACCATGAAATGGTGAAATGCAAGCCTGCCACACAGATTATGATTAAATGTGCAATTTAGTCGGTGCTACCTACGCCTTATCCGTGCACCGTCCAAGCTGTGACCAACAAGACATCACAGAGACCATTGAACACATCTTGCATGCGAGCCTGAAATATGCTGTGCAGAGACAATCACCGACAGAACTTCTGTCAAAATTTATCCATAAACCATTATCTGAAAAGGTGCTGCAAGGACCTTTGCCAGATCCTTGTCCAAGAAATATTATCAAGGCTGTCATAAAATTTTTTGCACGAGACCCAACCGGATACGAGACTTTGAATTGCTATTCAAAACCGTTCATCACCATCTCCACAACACCTCTTTCTCTACACCAAAGCAGAGCAGCAGCTCAGAATTTTTATTCAGGTGAAGCTTTCAACTTTTCTGCCACAACAAATGTCTATCTGTGGATATCAGTCTTTAAAATTGGTGCAGTGGTTGCTGGAAAAATGATTCCTCCACTTATGTGTATTTAAATTCGTGCTCTTAAATAAAGCACCCCTAAACCTACGTTTGTAATTTTCTCACCATTCATATAATCAGCGATGCTAATGAGGATTTATGATTTTGAGCAAATTCTGGAGCAGCAAAAATTTCCACTTTCGAGTACTTTGGAGCAGATCAGTTTGCAACTGAGATACTCTGGAACAGCTAATTTCACATTCCAGTGTACACTGGAGAAGCAAGTTGCACTTACATTCAGACAGTTGAATTATTATAATAAACTCTTATGAAGAGATACATAAATATCCCGATTCGTTGCAAGTGCCCTCTTCGCAGCCTCTTGCCGATGCCCATGCCGCATTGAAAATTCCCACGGTCCCTTCTTATGCCTTTCCCGAAGACAAAAGCCAGCCCCTTTTTAACAGTGGAGCTGTTTAAGCCAAAGAAAAAAACTGTGTTGTGCACAGAAAACTATCATCATCTTGAACAGCCCTACCTTGTATGCAGCAAGGTCGACAGTTGGGCTAGTTGGTAAGGTTCCATAATATTTTAGAGCAGCGCAAAAGACGGGACAAAGGACAAGAAGTTCACAGACGAGCGCTTACTCGCAACTGGCAGATTTATTAGAAGAACCAAGGAAAAGAAAACATACAGAAGGTGACCCAAATGATCTATGTTATCGCCGCCACGTGGGGATCATACTAACATGCGCAAGGGCAAGAAAACCAAAAGAACCAAGAAATAGCGATAGGTAAAACTCTACCGTCATAATACCAGATAGGCAGCAGCAAGGTAAGCCAACAAAACCAGAAAAACACAAAAGCCCCTTTTCGTGAGGTAGACCTTCTTTCAAGTTTATTGTGAACAGCAGCGCAAATCTTTCCAAGTCTGTTAGGGGCGCTAAAAACCACTTGCACGCCGTAGCGGGCACCAACTTTTTTTAGACAGTGGGAGAACTTGTGCACATAGGGAATGACAGCGACGTTTCTTTTTGTGTTTTCATCCTTCTTTTGTGATACAAACTTCTCTTTTACCTGCTTCAGAAGCTTTTCACATTGGACAATCAAAGTCTGAGGCGGGAAGGCAGAACCCAACAGTCTATCTAACTGAAGGGAGAAGCTAGTGCTAATGAGGTGGCTACATGTTTTAGTGAGCGCTGAACGGAGGCAGGAAAGCGCAATGCCATCTTTGACTGTTTTAGAATGTGATGAGTTGTAACTTAAAAGTGGTTTTTTTTGTTCTGGGGCAGAACATCCAACACGTGTGGTCATGGGAAAGTACTAATTTTAGATCTAGAAACTGTAGACGTTGGTCTTTTGGGAGTTCAAACGTGAAGGGGGAGACCAGAACTAACATCCTTGAAAACCTTAAGAATATATCTACAGCGAGCCTACAGGTGTCAAAATTTGGAATAAAAATAAGAAAATCGTCTACATAACGGAAAATTCACTTGCTTAAGCCATTCAAATTATGTTCCAGCATCCTGTCAAATTTGCTCAGATAAATGTCACACAAGATGGGCGCAACCCTAGATCCTATACAGACCCCCGACGACTGTAAGAACAAATTTCCATCCCATCCTACTAGGGTCGACACAAGGTAAAAAGACAATAATTCCATAAAACCTTCAACACTGATGCCAGCTTTATCGCGGAAGCGAACTTCGTCGTTATCCTCGCAGATACACTCCTTGACATTTTGCAAAAGACGCTCATGTGGCAAGGAGTAGAAAACATCTTTGACGTCTATGCTGAAGGCAGAGCATGGACCTCGGTTTGTAACCTTAAGATACTGAACAACAGCTTCGGAATTGTGAGCACGGAACGGATCGGCAACAAAAAGAGCCGATAGGTGCCTCTGAAGGTAGCTAGAAACTGCATATTGCCATGTTCCCCGTTCAGACACTATTGCTCTGAAGGGCATACCCTCTTTGTGAGTTTTTATAGAAAAAAAGATTTCTAAATGAAGACCTTTTGCCTTCTTCACCTCGTTAACAGCTCTGGTGAGGTTAAGTTCCTCTAGAAGCACTAGGGCCTTTTCCTTAACCTTTTTTTCTTTAAGTGAGGTCAACTGGAAATTCTTCTGTAAGGCTGCCTTTTCTCCAAAGAGGCCCTCGGGTAGCACAACAAAAACCCCTTCTTTGTCCGAAGTCAGAATTCTAAGCTGGTGAGAAACCGGCGAAATTAACAAGGGGGCGGAGCCTTGCCTGATTGCGAGGCTCGCAAGAAGAACGACCCATAACACCAGCACACTGTTTGATGTACCCAAGCTTTTGGTCCTCAGGGACGAAACGGGAAACAGTCCTTGCAATACATACTTTTTCGACAGGCGTAGGTGTGGCATCGAAGCAGTACCTTGGTCCCAATTGGACTAACTCTTTGTACTTGTCCGGAACTTGAGCTCCGCCTAAGGCAGGCACGTAGCCAGGATTTTTTTTCGGGGGGGGGGCCCAAGGCCTAACTGTCCGAAAAAAAGTATTTCCATGGCAAAAATAAAACAAAAGTTTCCCGGGAGTATAGAAGGCCGGACGAATTTCGGGGGGGGGGGGGCCGGGCCCCCCCCTTGCCTACGTGCCTGGCCTAAGGTCAACACCGTCGCCTCCGCTGCAACATTCTTCGTCTTCCTAGGCAGATGGGGAAGCACGAAGAATCAAAATCAGTTTGTGCCGTGTGCTTCAGGTGTTGTCTACAGCATCCCAGTGACGTGTGGGCGTTGTTACATTGGACAGACGGGACGCTGCCTAAACACCCGTCTTAGAGAGCATAAAAATAATCTAAGTAACAATTATGGGTCACATCTAGCTGCCCACTGTAAAGGTTGCAAATGCACGCCTCTTTTTCATAAAACTACTGTTATTTTTAGGCACAGGGATGATGCGGCGCGTGAGGTTATGGAAGCATTCTTCATTAAGAATGCTGGGGAGAGTTGCATCAGCTCTCCTTCAGTGGTTTTTTGGAGGCGGGGTAGATAGACGCTTTTTGGCTTTTGTGTTTTTCTGGTTTTGTTGGCTTACCTTGCTGCTGCCTATCTGGTATTATGACGGTAGAGTTTTACCTATCGCTATTTCTTGGTTCTTTTGGTTTTCTTGCCCTTGCGCATGTTAGTATGATCCCCACGTGGCGGCGATAACATAGATCATTTGGGTCACCTTCTGTATGTTTTCTTTTCCTTGGTTCTTCTAATAAATCTGCCAGTTGCGAGTAAGCGCTCGTCTGTGAACTTCTTGTCCTTTGTCCAGTCTTTTGCGCTGCTCTAAAATATTATGGAACCTTACCAACTAGCCCAACTGTCGACCTTGCTGCAATATATTTCTTGTACATCAGGCTCTCTTCAATGTGCTGACCTTTCCTTGGCTCAGCCAGATCTGCTAACGTCGCTCATTGCCATAAGTGTGCGTAAAGCCAGGGTAGCAACTTGGTATATGCCAAGCGAGGCCTCTGCCCTCCCGACCTTCAGTTCATCTGCGGTCCCCTGCAACCGTCAGTGGGACATACCCGGAGGCTCTGTCGGATCCTTTCTTCGGAATGGTGGTGCCAGGTGCGTTTCTACAAGGACTGCCTTCGTACTGTGTGTTGCGTCAAGTATGATCACAAGCATCACTACCGAGCTTTGAGCGGATGGTACAGGACTTCGCAGCAAATTACGGAATTCTTGTGGTTGTTGGTGCTTCCCGATCTGCCTAGGAAGACGAAGAATGTTGCAACGGAGGCGACGGTGTTGACCTTAGGCGGAGCTCAAGTTCCGGACAAGTACAAAGAGTTACTCCAATTGGGACCAAAGTACTGCTTTGATGCCACACCTACGCCTGTCGAAAAAGTATGTATTGCAATTAAGGACTGTTTCCCGTTTCGTCCCTGAGGACCAAAAGCTTGGGTGCATCGAACAGTGTGCTGGTGTTATGGGTCGTTCTTCTTGCGAGCCTCGCAATCAGGCAAGGCTCCGCCCCCTTGTTAATTTCGCCGGTTTCTCACCAGCTTAGAATTCTGACTTCGGACAAAGGGTTTTTTGTTGTGCTACCCGAGGGCCTCTTTGGAGAAAAGGCAGCCTTACATAAGAATTTCCAGTTGACCTCACTTAAAGAAAAAAAGGTTAAGGAAAAGGCCCTAGCGCTTCTAGAGGAACTTAACCTCACCAGAACTGTTAACGAGGTGAAGAAGGCAAAAGGTCTTCATTTGGAAACCTTTTTTTCTATAAAAACTCACAAAGAGGGTATGCCCTTCAGAGCAATAGTGTCTGAACGGGGAACATGGCAATATGCAGTTTCTAGCTACCTTAAGAGGCACCTATCGGCTCTTTTTGTTGCCGATCCGCTCCGTGCTCACAATTCCGAAGCTGTTGTTCAGTATCTTAAGGTTACAAACCGAGGTCCATGCTCTGCCTTCAGCATAGACGTCAAAGATGTTTTCTACTCCTTGCCACATGAGCGTCTTTTGCAAAATGTCAAGGAATGTATCTGCGAGGATAACGACGAAGTTCGCTTCCGCGATAAAGCTGGCATCAGTGTTGAAGGTTTTATGGAATTATTGTCTTTTTACCTTGTGTCGACCCTAGTAGGATGGGATGGAAATTTGTTTTTACAGTCGTCGGGGGTCTGTATAGGATCTAGGGTTGCGCCCATCTTGTGTGACATTTATCTGAGCAAATTTGACAGGATGCTGGAACATAATTTGAATGGCTTAAGCAAGCGAATTTTCCGTTATGTAGACGATTTTCTTATTTTTATTCCAAATTTTGACACCTGTAGGCTCGCTGTAGATATTCTTAAGGTTTTCAAGGATGTTAGTTCTAATCTCACCTTCACGTTTGAACTCCCAAAAGACCAACGTCTACAGTTCCTAGATCTAAAATTAGTACTTTCTCATGACCACACGTGTTGGATGTTCTGCCCCAGAACAAAAAAACCACTTTTAAGTTACAACTCATCACATTCTAAAACAGTCAAAGATGGCATTGCGCTTTCCTGCCTCCGTTCAGCGCTCACTAAAACATGTAGCCACCTCATTAGCACTAGCTTCTCCCTTCAGTTAGATAGACTGTTGGGTTCTGCCTTCCCGCCTCAGACTTTGATTGTCCAATGTGAAAAGCTTCTGAAGCAGGTAAAAGAGAAGATTGTATCACAAAAGAAGGATGAAAACACAAAAAGAAACGTCGCTGTCATTCCCTATGTGCACAAGTTCTCCCAGTGTCTAAAAAAAGTTGGTGCCCGCTACGGCGTGCAAGTGGTTTTTAGCGCCCCTAACAGACTTGGAAAGATTTGCGCTGCTGTTCACAATAAACTTGAAAGAAGGTCTACCTCACGAAAAGGGGACTGCAGCACGAAGCATCAAAATCAGTTTGTGCCGTGTGCTTCAGGTGTTGTCTACAGCATCCCAGTGACGTGTGGGTGTTGT
Source organism: Rhipicephalus sanguineus (assembly GCF_013339695.2). NCBI lineage: Eukaryota > Metazoa > Arthropoda > Arachnida > Ixodida > Ixodidae > Rhipicephalus > Rhipicephalus sanguineus. The sequence goes on from NC_051176.1 coordinate 151,984,098, forward strand.
TGCATTGGACAGACGGGACGCTGCCTAAACACCAGTCTTAGAGAGCATAAAAATAATCTAAGTAACAATTATGGGTCACATCTAGCTGCCCACTGTAAAGGTTGCAAATGCACGCCTCTTTTTCATAAAACTACTGTTATTTTTAGGCACAGGGATGATGCGGCGCGTGAGGTTATGGAAGCATTCTTCATTAAGAATGCTGGGGAGAGTTGCATCAGCTCTCCTTCAGTGGCGCTGCCGCTATCGCGAACCGAAATTAGTTTTTTGGAGGCGGGGTAGATAGACGCTTTTTGGCTTTTGTGTTTTTCTGGTTTTGTTGGCTTACCTTGCTGCTGCCTATCTGGTATTATGATGGTAGAGTTTTACCTATCGCTATTTCTTGGTTCTTTTGGTTTTCTTGCCCTTGCGCATGTTAGTATGATCCCCACGTGGCGGCGATAACATAGATCATTTGGGTCACCTTCTGTATGTTTTCTTTTCCTTGGTTCTTCTAATAAATCTGCCAGTTGCGAGTAAGCGCTCGTCTGTGAACTTCTTGTCATTTGTCCCGTCTTTTGCGCTGCTCTAAAATATTATGCTACCTTGTATGGCATCTCGCGTCGCCTACCAATGCGTTGGAGGAAGGAAAGTAGGAGTAGAGAATGTAGAGGAGGAGAAGAAATAAATAAAACAAAATTTCTAGGCGAGGCGGGATTCGAACCCGTGTACCCACAGCCCGAATGCAAGCGTCAAATGGGAACCACATGGTTCCCATATATGGGAACCATATGATTAAGTTGCCATGGTCTTAAAAAAAGGAAAAGGAAGACAACTATATGATTGCGCTGCTATGGGTGAAAGAAAGAGAAAAAGAGAGAGTGAGAAACACTAAGAAAGACAATGAAAGAAAAAGTAATAGAGAGAGTGACAAAGAAAGATAGAAACAGCAAGAGAGAAAGAAAGCAAAGCATAGCCTTACATGACAGCAAAGTGGTGGGAAATGGAACTGAGGCTGAGGAGGTGAAAGAGTAAAGCATAGCATAGCTTTGAACAGTACAGTATAGCAAAGGATGGGAAAGGGAAGTGAGGGAAAGGAGGAGGGGAACGCCACCAGCTCCACTGTTTCCTCAGTCTTCGCACCACTATTGCATAGCTGCGCCAATTTTTTCTTCTCAAGCGATTGTACTGACCCTTTCGATTGATTACTGAATAATGCCTTAATTACAAGCAGTACGGTGCTTGAAACAAGCTACCAGCAGTGTTTCTGGAACAGATGATGTCAGCCGATGAATCACCGCCACACTCGATTGCCACCGATTGTCCCTGAAGTCACGAGCCTCTGAGGAGAGCACGTCTCACCTTCGGCAGACTTGGACAACCGAAGCTGTGTCGGCACCGTGCATGGCGTCATGGCTTAATCGGGATGCACGCTCAAGCACTGTTTCGTATGCGGAATAATTCATGGTGCATAACTGTGACTGTGGTGGCCCCAGGATCAAGCTGCACATGTTTTGACACACTGGCAGTGCGACTGCCAGTGTAGACATCGTCAAACCCGAAACTCTGGCACAGTTTACATTGATTTTATCAGGATGGCGCAGTAAATCCAATTTGGCACAGGAGTGAAATCACTGTATAATACTGAACCAACACTTCCTCTTACCAAGTTCAGACTTCTATCTTCTCTGCCCAATTAAGAGCAACGCATCTATGCTTGCATGTGAGGGATTGAGGATGCATGCATCCACTTCTCACTACATGTTCACACTGCGGCCACCACATCGCATTTTGGTTCGCAACAAATGCAGCAAGTGGCTCCAGCTGACAGCGTTTCTCGCACTTAGCCACAAGTGCTTTCATCAGCCTACTTAAGGGGGGACATGGGTCCTGGAATTTTTTTTAAATTCTTTGTCGATTGAGATGAAACTTGCGGAGTTTATGCATATTTGTGTGCAGATTTCAAATATGCAATTATTTTTCTAGTATAACATGTAGTTTTTAAAATATCAAAGATTTCATATGCTTTTTGGGAGCCCCAGTTTGCCTAAACTGAGAGAGTTACAAAGTAATTAAGTACATCAGAATGACCTGCAATGAGTACAGAGTGCAAGAAAACAAGAATGGATGTTCTAAACCCATTTGAACAAAAGTTATGGCACGATGAACATTCCAAATTAGTCTACTCCAAGCTGGGATTTCAGCCACAAATATTCAACATGCCACAACTTTTGTTCAAATGGGCTTAGAACATCCATTCTTGTTTTCTTGCACTCTGTACTCATTCCAGGTCATTCTAATGTGCCTAATTACTTTGTAACTCTCTCAGTTTAGGCAAACTGGGGCTCCCAAAATGGCACATGGAATTCAAAAACGACACATTGTACTAGGAAACAAATTGCATATTTGAAATCAGCACACAAATATACATAAACTCAGCGAGTTTGGTTTAAATTGGTAAAGAATTGTAAAAAAAGTTTTCAGGCGCAGTGTCCCCCCTAAATGCATCTGACGTAAAGATGCACAAAGTGCATCAAAGATTGTATATTAGCAGAGAGAGAGAGAAAAGACATTTATTTGGTCCGGAGGGAAGAGCATGAGATGTTTACACATCCAACTCATGGCTAGTCCCATGTCGGGACGGGGAGGCCGAGCCTCTCCGCCCTCTCACGGGCCTTCCGGACAGCCATGACCTGGACGTCGTAGCTGGGGTCGTTGATAGCAGCGAAGTAATCGCTCGAGTATATAGCTCCCGAATCTAACTCTGCTCTCTGTGTGCCTTGTGGCTTTGAGAATTTTGGGTGAGTTACAGGATGCATTTGTCACCGAAAACCACTGCACGCTTCTTAGTAAAGCGTGCTGTTTTGCCTTGCAGTCTCATCAAGTTTTGCTTACATCGATTCTCACAGTGAGCAAGATCTGCAGTCATCTTTCATTTTATTTACAAATTCGAGATGCTTTCTAATGAATGACACAAAGTGGTCAAGTGGGATGGCAGAAAATATCACAGAACCCCCCTCACCCTTTTTTTTTTTTTCAGACTTCATCTTCATTCAAAAGCATATTTGGAATACCATTTGTTATTGGGAATTTCCTCCCTGTTTCAGGGCACACAAGCTCTCCAGCAACAACCTCCACCTGCAGAGAGACAAAAAAAGCTGCACTTCAGTGACAGATTCCATTAAATTACAGTGATGTGATCAACCGAAGCAAATTTGGTGCAGCTTCTGTAGCAGCTAAACGCTCCCTCTGGAGCAGAAAATCAACCTTTTGGAGCAGTTACCAGTTAAATTTATTGACACAAATATTTAAGTATCTAAGCTGAAGCAGTTTTACCACATTTAACGAAATCGATATATGCACACATACCATGCATGTTTATATAATATCCCAGCAGATGAAATTAACTTACTGCTGTTTGTTTTCCCATGGAAAGCCTTCAGTTTGTTTAGTTTTATCGCTTCAGGCCATCTAATATTTTCCTGCAGTAAACTTCCTATTTGTAATCAAACGAGGCTTTCCTTAATGCTTGGTCAATCTTTTGTACTTGACTGATTGCTCTTTTCAACTCGAAATGCTGGCTCCTGTGGCATTCCCTGTTCCAAGAATTTTTCCTCACATCAAGTTACCTTCCCCTGAACTTCTGTCTTGTCTGAATGTCATTACGAGGCACACATAATGGGGGATTACGGATTAACTTCGACCACCTGGGGTTCTTTGACATGCAGCTAAATCTAAGAACGGGGGTGCTTTTACATTTCAGTCCCAATGAATTGCAGCCACCCTGACAGCAATCAAACTTGTGACCTTGTGCAATGCCACAGCCGCTAAACCAACAAGGAAGAAGTCTACTGTTTGGCCTGGTAGGCTCCTGCTTTGGAAGACTAACTTAACTTGTTCCTTCAATAATATAGCTTGGAAGCAAGATAAACAAAGACTTGCACCGTATGCAGATGCACATATACTTCTTGACACAAATAAGTTCATTCCCATCTCTCACCTCAAAGAGTGTGTGATGAACTTGCTTCAAGAACTCTTCATTATGTTCATAATCTGGAACTAATGCTTTAGGTAAATCTGCAGCAACGCCAATCTGAAATAAATAAATAAATGGTTGCATTCAACAAGCAGCTCTTAAAGTTAGCCAGGCATACATCATGTATAAAGTGCAGAAACCTAAACACCATTCGTATAAAATTGATACATGCAATGGAACGATTTTCAACAAAACTAAGGCAGCTTTCCTATTTTGTGAAAAACCTGTGCTGCCTCTTCATAGCTTGCCAACAGTGCATTTAGTACTGAATCCCCGCTTCAAGCCAGCTCGCACGATAGTGCTAACTTTCCAGTGCAGTACATCCAGTATAGCTGCCTTCGGGGTATAACCACTAACCACATGCTTGAAGACACCACAGCGCACGTGATTTCTACTTTGCAGATAGGTTGCACTGCCATGAAGAATGGACTTTTGTTGTGCAAGAAATGTCTCCACAGTTCCGGAAACAGTCCAAGGCAAGGCAGTTTTACACAAGCTAAAATGCAAAAAGCATTTGGAGCACTAACCAAAAATATCAGCATTGACTCTGCTACTTACTATTTCTTAGCATACTGGTTCTTCAGAAACTTTATCGGCTCAGCAGTACCATCTCAAAGCTTGCTGATTAAAATTAACTTGTGCAAATTTTTTATGTGTCTTGATATCTGGCAGGTGTCTCAGAGCTTGATCTAATGTTTGCTCTCCAACCATGAATCAACCAGCATGCGATGAAGAGTACCAACATGATAAACACTGCCTCAGCATTGGAGTAAAAAAAAAAAAGCAAAGTAATGAAAATTAAGCAGTTTTATGCTTAGGGAAGCAGTAGTGTCATCCACTGTATCTATTGCAATGACTGCACACACAAGGAACACCACTGAGCGCCATATTTACCTATAAATAATTGTGAGAAGCTATATGGTTTCATGTGAAATGCGTGTGATGTAAAAGCCCCATGTGCGCGACATCATCTCGTGGTTAGGCCAGGAGGCTTCTTCAAGGGGCACCGTTTTTTGTTTAGCCTTTTTATCACCATAATAAGTTTCCTGTGGTGCCCCCTACCCTGGGGCACTCGGGTTCTTAAGCATCAGGTACAACTACGAATACTAATGTTTCTCTTTTTCTTCCTCCTCCTCAACCGATTCTGTGGATGCTCGTGATCAGTATTATCACCTTTCAGATAAAATGTCGCGTTACTGGCATAATTGTGATGAAATTATTCTTCCAAATATTTTTAGCAGTGCAGCAACTGCCAGAGCTGTGTACACAGAATCAGATGCATGTTAGTAGCTATGCATTAAAAAAAGAAAGAAAGAAAGATCAGGTTAGAATTGTAAATGTAGAGTAAGATGCTTACGCTTTCGGCAGCTTGGTAAAGGGCATCCCAGTCCAGCTTAGGTATCATGCGACACACGAACTCCGGATTAAAATCCACTGATATTACTTTTGTTTCGCTAGCCTGAAAGAAGAAATGGAAATATTAGCACGTGCCTGTTCATATACAAGTGGGCCGATATGAAAGAACTTGCCACAATGCCAAGGGGAAAACCAGTATTGACACCCTTGATGCACTTTGATGTCATCATGTTATGCGTAAGCAGCTTCATTGTGCCGTTGATTAGCGATTCCAGCAATTTCAAGCCAAAGATTGATATGAAACGAAAAACTGACAGCTCAACACAGCAGCGTTCAGGCGCAAGCAAGCATGGCTAGCGCGAGCTGCGCGACCATAAATCTGGCACCAGCATAGAATACGAGTAGAGTAGCCACACCAAAGTAAAACAGGCGAAGCTTTCGCAGTGAGCAGCCGTCACAGGCGCTGTCGTATCATTCCCCCATTCGTTTTTCGTTCTTCCCTTTGTAATCGCACTAGCTGCAGTAGCACAGCACTGCGGCTGTCCACTACAGGCGCCTATCGCCGCGCCACCGGAGTCAGAGGCAGTAGAGCTACTAAGCATAGGACAATGTCTACAAGATGCCCCAGTAGTGGTCGATGTCGCTAGCTGTTAATACACTATGAGACAGAAAAAACATTAGGCTAATACAATACTAACTTCATGAGCAAAACGATAGGAGAAACTAATTTTTAAAGCATTGTTTACCCCATTCATATACAAGCTCATATAATTACAATTGGTCGAATAAGAATCCGCTGTAAGCCGCCCACTGGATTCCGTCTGCGCTTGGCAGCGAGTAGCAGGTACAGGTAGTAACAGGAGGAAGACGTCGGCGAAGGTCTACGGTAGACAGCACTGCAGTACAGTAGATGTAACATAGTGCGATCAGAAGAAAGTCGTTGACAGACCTTGGACTTGGTGGGCCTTAGGTAGACGCGTCGTGCTAAGATCTCATTTACGCGTGTCAGCCGACGAGTTCACGGCACGCCCAACTGTAACGGGACGTTATGGATGACATGCTCTTTCAGTTGCGGTTCAGCTGCAAACAGCTCGAACGACTCTCCAAGAAGGCGGAGAAGGATGAGCGACTGCAGAAAGCAAAGATCAAGAAGGCTTTGCAACAGGGCAACGTCGAAGGCGCGCGAATCTATGCTGAGAACGCCATCCGCAAGAAGAACGAAAGCATCAATTACCTGCGCATGTCTTCCAAAGTGGACGCTGTGAGCTCCAAGATCAAAAGCGCCATGGCTATGAAGCAGGTAAGAAACGACGTACACTGCTCAACTGTAAAGCCTCGACCTTACGAAACAGCTAGGTTGCCTGATGTAAAAGAGGACGACATTCATTGGTGTTATATGACGTCATTCAGAAACGCCAAGAAACTGCTCGCGGTGGTCACTCGGTTACTTGTAACCAGATTCATGATGCAGTTCACTTCTAGAGAACGAATATCCGTTTTCACTGGTTATTTAGAGGAACAGACCAAGAGAATAATAGCCCAAGAACATAACACGTGCAATTTTAGAGCAAGAAAGTAAGTCTGAGTTAGTAAGAGTAAGTGATACATTGACAGGTTCGAATGACGCTCGCATGCAACTTCTTGATCTTTATTTAATCGCCAAACACCTGCTTTTCTGTTAACGTGAGTACTGTAGTGCTTTTATTGATCTGAATCATGGTGTGATGTGTTGTGTTGCATTTCAGTGCTCTTAATTTTAAGAATGAGGTAAACAAAAATGTAGAATTTCAATTAACGCTCTTAGTGACCGTCGAACGTCATTCAAAAGCAGAAAAACGGCGCGCTGTGTTTGCGCGTTTTTTCTACATTTGAGTTATGTACCAACTAGCCCGCCTTTCGCCGCTTCGAACGTCATCATGCGAAGCTGAAAGTATCGCGAAGTCCATTTGTTGCAGAGCACGGCATAGGTTACATTCCAAAAAGGCACTTGGGTAACAAAACTACACATCTTTTATTCTTTTTTTTTGGGGGGGGGGGGGGGGGAATGAATAGAATACTTAAGCTTCACTGGATTGACAAAATACACTTTTTTGTATATAAAGGAAGTCCTGTCGCATTGAAAAGTGTCATAAGCCAAAAAAAAAAAAAAAAGCTATTGGCAATGCAACCCTTGCCAGCTTCCAGTAATATCATGGACCTTGATAGCGTCTGCTGGAGACTAGATATTTTTGTCAATAATAAAGGACTACATTACATTTTAAATGAACCTAAGACTATACAATGCCACACTGATGAATGGCTGCTATGTTTGTGTTTTAAAATTTGGAAGTAGAAGCTTCATTTTAGTTTTAGCACTAGCAGTGAACATTTTTTCCCATAAATAAGTGTAAATGGAGTTTTGTATGGACCCATTTAACAATCTAAGCTAGCTTACTTAGTATTGTTTGCCAGTGTTATCTTTACAAGAACTGCACTATTGTGCCACTGGTAGCCTTGGAATAATTGTACTGACTTATGATAACTTGGCACATGACCACTGTACAGCTGGTCAAATCTTTTAACTATTGTTCCCAGTGACAACTTTTTTGTGTGTCAGTGCCATATGATTAAACGAAGTAGCAAAAAATTATTCTGTGGACATGCACTTGCCCTCAACCCTTCTGGAACTTAATTCAGTCATATGACGAAGATACACAGAAAAAATTGCTGCTCGCACACAATAGTCAAAGATTTGGGCGACTGTACACAATCACAACTTCTACATAATGTTGCTCTGCACTGTACAAGTAGCTAAACTATTTGCTAAAGAAAGCACTGCTCAGCAGTGACTACAACTGGACACAGCAAGATTAAGCTTACATGTGGGTCCTTGGCTTTGTTACTGGAGAAGGCAGGAAAGGAATGTTGCTTATAGATTCTGGTAAAAGGAATGGGAGGGACTCCTTGGTATGGGAACTGTAGCTCTGTAACCTTGCAGCATTTCATTTTATTGTAGCCCTTCTATGAAGACAGCCTTTAGAAAAATTCTTGTAGCACATTCCTAACAACTCCCAATGTACAACCAAAATTGTCATGAAGGCTGAGTATGGGGGGTCTTTAAAAACATGATTCAAATACAGTCACTTTCACATGGAGATGAACAATCATTCTTGAGCAGACTTTATCAAAAGGTCATATTAAGATAAACTTCTCATGCTATGACTATATCCTGTGGCCCATTTATGCTGGGGCTGTAAACTAGTTGCCATGTTGTAGAACCAGCATAAGGCTCAAGATACAAACATCTTGAAAAGCACTAAAGTACTTTTCACTTTGCTTGCTGCTGAAGGTAGGTGGCAGTAAAGTGTTTTTCATTGTTCTGCAATTTTGTTCATCGGATTTGTTCAGCATCTACTATTCGAGCCTTCGAATATAGCTTGCACAGGTTCTTTGGTGTAGGAACAGCAGTTTGCTTGCACAATTTTCTGGTTTGGTGCTGACATGTACTAGATTGTTGCTCCATTTCTTTCATGTCAACAAACCTTTATGAATGGTTGTCTGTTTGATCTGCACGCTGCACATGAAGCCAGTTAATTGTAGATTACTGTATTTGTGTGTTGTTACAGTCAAGACAGAAATATTTGGCAGGTGAAACACCACAGTTTGCTCAGAAATGCGATCTTTGTGTTTTCCATTGCCTCTGTGACCTTTAACCATTTTCATAAAGACTTACCACAGCCATTTTGTGTCAGTGAACATGTTACTAGACATCATATTGTCCAACAGCCCTGACCTGTAGTGATGTTTTCTGTACAAGTGTATATTGCTTTCAAGGTTTCCTCATGATGTGATGTGTTGATTGCGTGTCATTTATAACTGTATCCAGACGAGAAAAATACTTTATATATCTCTGCTATAGTTTAGTACTTAATGTACAATTTATCAAAGCTCTATCATGTGCATTCATAAGATAATTACATTAGCAACCTTATTTTACTATTTCATGTCTGTCATACTTGTTGCACTAACCTTACAAAAAATGCTTACTTCTGCAAACTTGCTTTTGTGCAGGTCACCAAGAATATGGGTGGTGTGGTGAAGGCACTTGACAAGGCCATCAACTCAATGGACTTGCAGAAGGTATCAGCTGTCATGGAAAAGTTTGAGCAGCAGTTTGAGGATCTGGATGTGCGGAGCTCAGTGTTGGAAGATGCTATGGGCACAGCCACAACCACAACTGCACCTGCAGCCCAGGTAGACCAGCTGATCCAGCAGGTTGCTGAGGAGAGTGGCCTTGAAATGATTGACCAGCTCAACCAGGCAGGCCTAACACCGGCTGATACCATTGCTGCCTCCACAGGTCGCCCACAGGCCGCTGAGGATGCCCTCACCAAGCGCCTTGCAGCGCTACGTGACTGATGGCTGCTGCAGGTGTGGTTGTGGTGGTCACCTAGAATTTCCTTAGTCGGGCAATGTGAAAGGGATCAGGTTGTCCAGCCTTTCTGTTCTACACAGCATGTTTTGCACTGTGTAGGAGGTCTGCTATGCTGCTGTATGGCCACCAATGCCATCTTTTATAAATGTGTTAAGAAGAGCATATGGTGGCAACTTACAATTTAATAAGCATCTTGACTAGTTTTGTAGTAGTACTTGCATCCACTCCCATTTTCTAGCCCATTTGAACTGCACCACGTTTCAAGTTTACTTTGCTGGCAGTGGCACTTTTAGCATGCTTTATAGTTTTTTTCTCTTTGTTCGTTCAATGCTTTTGAAATCCTTTGTAAGCAATGACTGAAGAACTTTATTTTGTGAGAGATACATTATAATGGGCTTTTAAAAAATCATTGATGGCAGCTGTAAGCTGTTGTTAATCTGGCATAAGCTTGAATGCTTAATACACAAGCTGTCTCAACAGTATTGGTAGTGCTCACAGAATCATAGCTGTGCAATGCTTGGACCACTTCCTTGGTTGAGGTAGAGAGCAATGCTGCTCTAAACAACACTGGCTGACGGCACAGTGCATTGAGCTGTAGCCACAAATATTGGAGACAGTCATTCGACTGTGTGCGTGTATCAGCTATGTTAAAGGGGTACTGACACCAATTTTCGAAGGTTAGTTTACTCTACCATACAAATCTCCTGTATACAGAGACTGCTCTGAGCAAGTGTGAAGCTCAGTAAATGCTGATAGGATATTTTATTTTGACATCAAAGTCAAATTTAGCATGGCAAACCTACTGATATCGACACCATCGTGATGTCAGGCCGTGTCAATTCTGGCGACTTCAAGCTCCATTGTGGCTAGTTGTGATGACGTCAGGTACCAAAACATTTAATATGGTCACTTGTGCATCACCAAAAACATTCAAAATGGCTGCTTGTGCGTCACCAATGGAGCCATGGAGCGGAGCTGCCGTGGAAACATCGCGACATCTTACGCGAGCATGTGGCGAGAAGCTCATGCCGTGTTGTGACGTCAGGGTACAGTAGGAACCGAAACTAGCTTTTTAAAACATGCTGTAATTACTTTTTCAGGGTGTACTCATGGTTACCGGTACATTTTCTAGGCTCTTGAGGGCTTGGCCTTTCATTTGACTGAAAAAAAAAAACAACTGTAAATGTTCGTGTCAGTACCTCTTTAAGACAGTAGAATTCCTCTTTAGATGCACAGATAAAGTGGTGCCTTTTTGTACATCATAGCGACAACCACCAGGTTCAGGCGAGGAATTTAGACAAGTACCAGCCCTGCAGCTTTGCCAGTATTTCTTCAGCGACATTATACTACACACACATAACAAATTTACCCGAAGTGAAATTCTGTGCTAGTTGGCCCTCATGGCACACTGTGTACCATTGCAAAGTGGTGCACATGACTAGTATGATGTACTATACACGCAGTGGTATGCAGCACTTATTAGGGAAGACGCTACAGTGAGATCATTTCAGTATGTTGATTTCTTCAGAGATGTTATTCAGTGGCAAGTATTCTGGCAGTAAAATTGGATAGCTTTTTCACCTCCCATTCTCAATGGTCATTGTTTGTTTGCTGTGTACCTTTGCTTGATAGCATGCTTTTATGAAATGGGTACAATTGAAATCAGATGCTCTTTTATTAGGGTCCATGGAGCTGATTCTTTTTGTGGTGATTATTTTTGGTGTGTGTTTTTTATTATGTAGTGCTACTGCAAGGTATATACTTGCAGCGTGCTCTGTGTAGGCATTCTGTGTGGTTTTTGATATTTGCACAATTTTTTCATTAACAACACATTTTTTTTTCCTTTTTTCTTGTGCTTTAGTTCCAAAACAATCATAGCATAACTGTTGAAACATTGTTAACTAAGGATAAGCATAGTCTGAAATTGGTAAAAAGTTGTGGTATAGTTGTCATGTGTTGCTCATAAATACTAATATTAGGAGGCATGCAAGGTCGTTTTTAAAACTGTGCTATGCACACCAAGGGATATGAATGTACATAACAGTTACTAAACAGTTGGGTGTATGTTGTATTCTAAAATATTGCCTGCTTTCTTCTTAATTTGGAAAGAACTGTCTGCAGGGCAGACATTTGACAGTTTGATGACAGCTTGATGACAAAAATGACAGTTTGATGTCATTTTGGATTGAACAGTTTTCTCATAAACTCAAAAAATGTCAATGGAATGTAGGAAAAGTCTGGCTTGCATAGTCTCTCACAATAATACCTAGAGGAAAATGTAGTGCCACCATCTATGCAAGTTTCATAAGGTGCACTGTGCCATCTTGGAACGATGGTATATGTACCTGCGTGGCTTGTGTTGGCTGTCATTGAGCGAGGCTTGGTCTGGATACAGCTGGATACAGCTGCACAAAGACAGTTTCTCTAAAATGAAACCTTCATAAACAACTTTCATTCACCTGTATAAAGTTTTACAATAAAGGTTTACTCACCTGCAGGGCATAAGCTAACAGCAAAAGAAAGAAACAGACGGCAAACTGTTGCAGAGTGATTGCTGCCCTAGTCGTCTGTCTTCCGACTTTAGCGGCCAGTCGCAACTTTTTGTGTTTCATAAATTTATGCATCTAAGCAGACGTTTGCAAAGTTAAATAAAACTTGTTTCTGTGTAATGATAAGAAGAAAAAATAGTTCACTGCATGCTGCTTCAGTACAAAATTAACCATCACGACACAAAGAACGCTTCCAACCAAATGCGTCTTCGAGGTGTTTGGGCTCTTCTTGAACGATGCCAATCCATATCCGACACATCCCAGCATTCCCATGCATACAACAGCGTCACAGCACCAGTTTCCTTTCTAGACAATTGTAAGAAACTATGCTTGCTTTTAAACTAAACAAGTAGACAAAAAATTACCTGAGTGCAAGGCAACTCTTGGTGGTGCTGTATTAGTTTGCGCATTGTATAATACACCAGGTTTTGTGGTGCATTTTTTCTCTATAAAACTTGGTTTATGTTATTGGGAACACCCTCACACAAAAGATATAGAGTGGTTGTAGAAACCACAAACTTCTGACAGGCCATGACACATGTTGAAGACATGCAGTGAACAATTCAGTGAAAAATGTTAGGCATAACTTTAAAAGACCTGGGAAGACAGTGGTAGGAAATATACAGCAAACAGGGGTAGCATATATTCTAGTCAACATAAAGAGAAAAAAAAAGAAGAGCTGGGCAAGTCATGTAATGCATAGGCAAGGTAACCAATGGTGTGTTAGAGTTACAGAATAGGTGTTAAGGAAAGGGAAGCACAGTTGAGGATGCAAGTTTGCAGGCAGAAGATTGAATAGCTTGTGCAAGACGGGGGTAATTGGAGATCCCTGAGAGAGACTTCTGCACAGCTGTGAACACATAAATAGGCTGGTAGTGATGATGAACTACACATGAATGTCCCCAAATATTTCAAGTGTTTTACTTGTGTGAGCATTGCATTGGACAGCATTGCATGGCACTAGAACTAAAATAAGCATGTTTGGTTGTCTTTATGTAACAATGCAAGATGATAATGCCTTAGCACATTTTGTAATGGATCTTTCACTGAGTGTGGTTTGGTGTTAATTGGTTTTATGCTGCAGAAAACTATGCCTGGAAGTAGTAATTGAAGGCGGCCAGTGAAGTGCTACAATTTGAGGGCTTTATCATGAATCAATATCCCACTACTCGGGCATTTTTATGTTTTGTATCCATTGAAAAGCCTGGTAATTGAATCCACAGACTTCAGTGGTAAATTACCATTGCCTCTGAGCCGTCGTCGTAGTTCTCTTATTTGCTCTACTTTTTTTCCCTACTGTGGTTTAGCAGATAATGCATTGGAAAAGTGAACAGAATATCTTATTATTATATACAGGCTTTCACAGTATCTCTCTCTGTGTAGATGTTTAATTGAGCAAAGCCTTCATTCCACAGTCAACATGTGACAGCGGTGTTTGATACAGTTGGTAAGATGTATCACATCAGTGGTCAGCACATAATTGTTCACACAGTGATGGCAAACCAACAAAAACAACTCAAGGTATACACTAAACTTGACAAACATTTTCACCGAGTGAATGTATGGTTTTCATACATCTGGATGCTGTAGTTACAGTTGAATGCTCTGAGGTCAAGACTTTGTGCTTGGCAAGTTTTATTTTGCTTTGTTGTAGGTAGGTACAATGTGCCTGCCCCGTCTTGGCAGAGATTGAAGTGATGCTTACACTGTACATACTGTAATTAAAAGATTTTATTTCTGTCACGGGTTTTGTGGTGGTCTGTTATAGTCATATGACTGTTAGAATTCAAAATGCTCTGCAAGGCTCTTAATGTAGGATCACTACCGAAAGTTAAACTAACAGCAGCTATTGTACTCAGTGAGTTTTTATGTGATAAACACTTTCTGGCATAATTACTAATACCAGCAAAAACTGGCATATGTTCATCACGAAATGTTAGAACAGGCTGTGTATAGAAACTTGGTAGCTAAAGCTGGGTGTTGTAGAGGAAGTACCGCCACTCAATTTTCTAATAATTTCTACACAAATTATGCAGCACAAGTCATTGCTCTTCAAATTGAGAATTTTTCTCAATGAGGAAACATGCTGACTAGGAAAGCAATGTGTTTTGCTATGAACTCATTTTAAACTACTGGCTTTGCCATTACACCGCAAGATGACTTTAGCATACTCGTATATTCATAAGAATTCGACTGATGAGCACGTTGGTGGACACCTGAAAACACAAGAATTTCCTAAGGCAGTAAAGGTTCAGCAGACGATGCATAGTTCTGTGCACATATTGTAAATAAATTTTGAAATGCAAACACTAAAAAAGTTACAGAAGCTGTTAAGTCTGTTTACATGCATTGAATGTGAAAGCACGGCGTGTCTCGGCGTGTAAACTATTTCGACGACCATGTAGGGTGACATTGTCACATGATGTCATCACTTGGTCGTGCGACCTTTCAATGTCGCGCATTTGTGTATCCTAAAGAGTGCTGTAGCACAACTTCCGGTCGTTGTTGCACGCAGGAGAGTTGCGTGACCTGAGAAGAAACGTCACGAATGATGTCATTGGTAGAAAGGCACGTCGCTGTCGGCTCTGGTTTTGTCAGTGGTGATGCTGGCAAAATAGAACCGCGAAGCGGCATGGCGTACCTCCAGCCACTGAAACTGTCAACACTTATGCAACACTAGGCAGAACCTTACCTTTCATTCAATTCCTGCGGTAGTGGTTTGAAATCATGGGCGGCGTTTCTGCTCAGATCACGTGACTCCCGCATGTAACTGTGAACGGAGGTTCTGCTACTGTGCCCTGGAAACTCGCTACAACATCAGGTTCTTACATGGTCACATGACACTGTCTCATCATATCATCCCTTGTTCATGTGACCTTGCAACTTCTAGCGGCCATCGCCATCTTCATCGGCCACCTTTTATTTATGGCGCGCTCCGGCGCATGTGCCTCATTACTCGTGCAGCGAGCTGTGAGGTTAGGAGGAGAATTGTGCACCCTAGGTGGGCGGCCTCCTTATCCCAGTCAGCCGCGGGACATGACAATCTTTCAAGCCTGTTCTGTCAGTCTGCACTGATAATTCAGGTCCGGTTCTGATACCTTGGCCTCCCACTGTATTCGGATATTTTTGCTTGCTTGCCTACGGTGCCAGGTTTTTGTACGCATCCCCATACCATATGCATAGGGTGTTTGGTACATCACAGGACATGCAGATGTATGGGTGTTCGGTGGGTGAAATTCAGTGCGTTAGGAACTTAGGATGCTCTGAACGTAACAGTTGGTTAGCAATTTTCTGAGGGTTACGGCCTCTTCCCTTGTTTGGCTGGGGTGAGGTGGCAGATAAGGTATTCTTTCTAGCCTGTAGTGTTGCAAAATATCGCTGTACTTTCCGGGAACATTGTCCTTCCTCCATAGCGCGTTTTGAGGGAAGGCCCGGTGAACATGAGCAAGGGCGGAAGCATCGGGTGCCTCGTTTCCCAGCAGGGACTCGTGCTCTGGAGTCCAAACGATTTATATGACTGGTAGGTTTTTCTTTGTCGTTGCTGTAAGGATTTCTAGGTGTTTTTTTGAAAATCCCCCCTTTCTGAAAATTTCGTAAAGCTGCTTGGGAATCGGTGAGTATTATTGTTTCCTCCTCGCAAGTTGGAACATCCTGAAGTCACTGTTGAACATTGGTTACCTCAACCTGCGAGGTTAATTAAAAGAAATAATTCTGCTCCTACAATCGGCCCGAACTGTTCTCAGGTCTATCGCTCACCGACTCACGCGTTGTTAAATCGGACCTAACCGCGGTTCCTATAAAACTAAAGGTTCTTACGTGGTCACGCTATCATGTCACATGACGTGATCTCTTGGAAATATGCTCAAAATTGGGTCAATTTTTAATTTCACGGGAGATTGTCACATGACGTCATCATTTGATAATGCGACCTTGCAGCAGAAGGTTCAGACGTGGTCACGTGACTATGTCCCATAACGTGATTACTAGGTCTTGTGTTCAAGTTCGTTCAACCGAATTTTCAAATTGGGAGCCGAAACCAGCGTGACGTCATCACTTGATCGCGTGAGGTTTCGTACCGTCGAATGTTAAAGGGACACTAAAGGCAAATATTAAGTCGACGTTGATTGTTGAAATAGCATTCCAGAAACCTCGTAGTGCTTGTTTCGTATCAAGGAAGTGGTTATATTGAAACAAAGTCACGTTTTAATGGTCCGCATCGCGTTAGCGCACTTCAAATCACCCGCCCGAAAGCGGTGTTTCTCACGTCACTGCTGCCGTGCCCAACGTTGCCCGCATTTACTGCGCGGCGGCGTGCACTGGCGGCGTGCGCCATTCGGGCATCCGGCAACATCACATGCATGCGGCATTTTGTCGAACTTTCTGTCGGAGCGACTTTCCCGAGCTTGCAAAACACACGCGGCAGTACGCGATACCGAAACTACCACTGAGGCGACCGGGTGAGCGAAGCAGGGCGCCGGGCGAAGCGCAGTTCCGCGAAAACGGAACTTTTGAACCACGCGCGCCGTTGCCCATGGCAACGCCAAAGTGGATATTTTTTCCATGAATCAAACGGAAACGAACAAGCAGCATTTTATTACGTCTCTTGATGCACGGAAGGTTCTTTTTTTATTGCAGCTAGTTTGATTACTAGTGATCAATTGTAGTCGGACGCTCTCACCAGGGGCGTAGCCAGAAATTTTTTCGGGGGGGGGGGGGGTCAACCATACTTTATGTATGTTCGTGCGTGCGTTTGTATGTGTGCGTGCCTATATGCGCAAGCAAAACTGAAAAATTTCGGGGGGGGGTTGAACCCCCCAACCCCCCCCCCCCCCCCCCCCCCCCCCTTTGCTACGCCCCTGGCTCTCACGTCATCGGGATCACATCCAAAATGTCCCGCTCGTGGCGCTCATCGTGTGATACATTTAGCTTAATTTCTCGGTAAGTAGGGCACTGCTGTTGATAATATTGCCGTTTTAGACGTTGTCATACATTGAGCTTTCACTCAGACATAAATTGTTATTTGCCTTTAGTGTCCCTTTAACGCTGACGGGTGCCGGACGGATGCCGGATTTTTCACTTCGTGAGGCATATAATCTTCCCGCATTAAAACCTTTCTCACATATTAACACCCCATAGAGGCAACACTTAGTGCCTGGCAGACATGGCTCATTTGCAACAACTACCGGACAGCTTTCCTGCGCAACAAAAATTCGTACACAATGGCGGTGCCTCCCGTCCTCGCAACTATTGTTACGTGCAGTGTAACGAGGACGGGTGGCACCGCCATTGCGAATGAATGCACAGTGAGGGGTGGGGAGACGACCGGCCATTGTTAAACAGCGGAAACGCTACACTGCACGCAACAATTGTAGCGACGACGGGAGACACCGCCATTGTGGATGAATTTTTGTTGTGCAGGAAAGCTGCCTTGCAGTTTTTGCAACTCGTCTATCCTCTGTAATTATATTGCACTTTTCTTACGAATATTCGTGAAACTGAACACGGAATTACTGCAGTTAGAGCAGCAAAATTATCATTTTCCACCACATAGCAAGAAGTATTGCGAAACTTTACTGCAGTTCCTGCCTCAACATAAACAGCGCGCAAGCTGTCGAGGCGCGCGCATGGATATTTGCTTTATATATCCAGACTACGTCAAGTTAACATTGTCCTGTTACCTTCAAGATGTGTTACCACATGGAAGTGTTCTGAAGTAAAGCCCTTTGATCAAGGGACTTTACTTCAGAGAAGCTGTTGAAGTCCTGAATGTGTCCGACTCAAGCTCGGACTGATCTGTCACTCGAGCAAAATGAGGGCCTATATAAGTACTCTGTCAACAAAGCTTTATTTACAAACGTGTTTGCGCGTAACGAATTGCCCCAATCAATTAATGGGTGCCTGCCATTTATCCTTATAACACGATGCTTATGAATGTAAGAGAAAAACTTGCGGCAAGTGTCAATTACGCCGAATGCACTGCACACTTATGTCCCTAACTGCGAAGCTTGCCGTGCTTGATTTTAATTATCGTTTCTCTGTTGTTTTTTTCTCTTTTTTTTTTCCTTTTTTTTTCATCTGGGGTCAATCGGATTGCCACTTGTTTTCGTTAGCATGAAGTGTTTGTCAATGGCCGACATGTTCAGTCTGCCATCTTGTTGGCCGCCACCATGATTGGCCGGCGTCCATTCGTACGGACGATCTTCACGTACAGTACGAATGATATAATGTTGGCCGGGCGCTGTTGTCGTGCGCCTGATCGACGCAACCATCATTTTCCCGTATACCCTGCGGTGCCAGGCGTACATCTTGAGAAACCCTTTAGGCGTGGTTTCCTTGAAGGTGAAGCAGCGTGCAAGCAGCAGCGGCAGATACGGCAGCAGTATTAGTTCGGCTGAGGCGGGATAGAGTCACACTTCGGACTCTTTGCGGTGCACCCTGATGTGGGGCGTTCGGTCGGCGCGGCCGCTGTCGGACTCGTCCTCGTCTGTGCGCTCTTCCGCGGCGGGAACCGGGGCCGCGTGTTTGACGCCCCTCTTGCGGCGCCTCTTGGGCTTCGCCAGCAAAAGCATGGCATCCGCTTTCGGGCCTTTCCAGCCGGCGCAGTCCGAGCGCCACTTGATGCCGCTGTGGTTCTTGGGATCTGGTCCATTGCGCAGCGAAGGATCTGGCCCGCGCCGGTTCTGGGGGTCCGGACCCTTGCAAAGCACGGGCCGCTTTCTGCGATGAGATCAGAGAGATCACGTTAGATAGTTTTGTCGTTTATTTGCGCCCGGAGTGCGCACCAACCGGAGCTTTACCTTTATATATTCGTTGTCTTTTTGATTGTATGTGTGTGTGTGTGTGAGAGAGAGAGAGAGAAAGTATATCGTGACGTGATATAAAAAATGCATTAATTTAGCCGAAATCCTGTGGATGCTTAGCACCAATTTTGCGAACTACGTCCTCAATGCCTGTCGCGAAATACACTGACGTTCAGATTTACATTTATCAGAACAGCAATTTTCGGGTTTTGTTTAGTGCTGACTAGAAGATCAGTGCACTTAAAGACAGGATTTGAGGACATATTTCTCGAAACTGCTGTGCTAAGCAGAGGATTAACGAATTAATATAAAAGAAAGGCTGATTTGTTCCTGAGTGCCACGTAGCTAATGTCCTGACTGCACTGTCCTAAAAAATTCTCTCGTACTCCTCGAAGGAGGAGAGTGAAGTAAATTGAAATTTGTGATTCGTATAGAAAACAATGTCTTAATAGCGTCAATACTGAGAAATTGAGCTACATTCCGCAGCTTTGATTTGCTGATAATGCACGACTGCAGTGGCGTAGCCAGCTGATGGGGCGTCCCCTTTCTTCAAGCTGAACTTCTGCTATCACCTTTTGTAGCAACCGTCGTGAAATCATTTTTTTCTGCTATATGGCGGAAAGCGATGGTGAACTGTTTCTAGTGATAAGTCAGGCATATGCGCAAGCCTGGGGCGGTTTCCAGCACAAGCGATTGTCATGCTAAACGGGCATGAAGGCTGAGCTAAATATTGGTGGAATGGGGCTCTGGCCTCCGAGTTTGTTACGTCTTAGAACAGGGGAAGGTACGCATTCTCGGTACGCAGCAGCGTTCAGGGAAACTGAAATAGGGAAAGCGTTCTCGTCACATTTTATTTTGGGCGACGTGAGCTAGCAAAGTGCACTTAAACATAACCTCTTCTATGTTTTCCTTGGCTTCACTGTCTCCCTTTTTTCGGACGTATTGTTAAAAAAAAAACGCCAGGCCTGCGCTGAAACCGCAGCACAGTCACAGCGAAAGTTGGAAGAGCGGCGTTTCTAGAGCCCGTTGTAAGCTCTCTTGGGACTACTAATACAAGTACACTAGCAAGGTGCCCACTACGCCCATAAATCACAATTTTTGTGAAGCTGGGAAGCACCTACTAAGCCATTATTCGCCATTCTGCGGAGAAGCGAGTACCAGCTATACGTCTGTAAAGCATTATGTGCGCTTTGTTGACGCGACGACTGATGACGGTGAAGAATTATGGCTCATCCCTTTGTAATGGGTTGGAAGCTTTAAACGGCCCACCAGTTATGTAATTTGCATTGGGTGACGCCCGGTCGCCATTTCCCTCTCCCGTCATGCTGTATAACATACGTTGACGTGGGACAGAGAGGGGGGGGGGGGGAGGCGAAGAACTTTACTGAGACCCCGAGGAAATGGATCATGCGCTTATGGGCTTCCTTGGCAACCAATACAAGTGCAGTTGCGAGGAACCCACTACGCTATAAATCATTGTAATTTTTGAGAAGTATGAAAGCAGGCATTATGCCATTTTTCGTCATTCTACGGAGAGCCGTGGTGCCTGCTAAATGCATGTAAGGCTGCGCACTTTGTTGATGCTGTGCCTGATGACAATGAAGAATTATGGCGGATCCCTTTGTAATGGGTTGGAAGAAGCATTCAACAACCTTCTCGTTGCGCAATTCGCATTGTGTGACGCCTGGTTACAGAATTCGCGTTGTGCGACGCTTGGTACTTATTTTACTAATATGCTTCCTTCTGAAGCCTGTATAGGACCTTTTAAATGCGAAGCATTTCTTAGCGAACTTCTGCGACTTTGAGCGTATCTATCTATCTATCTATCTATCTATCTATCTATCTATCTATCTATCTATCTATCTATCTATCTATCTATCTATCTATCTATCTATCTATCTATCTATCTATCTATCTATCTATCTATCTATCTATCTATCTAGCCGCCTACGACTTTGTGCTCTCCTGGTCGCTTGGTTCATCGAATGTGCACCAAAACTGGTATGGCGTAACATGACTGTATGACGAACATAAATAACACGACATAACATGAAAATCATGACACGCATGTCATGTACAGCATGACTTACGTGGCACGCTCATGGGGCGCTGGCGGCCGTTTCGCTAGCTTGATCTACCACGAAATTGGTATTGCGCGACGTGACTGTGTGACGAACATAAAAACACGAGTTAACATGACAATCATGACACGCATGTCATGTACAGCATGGCTTACGTGCCACGCTCATGGAGCGCTGGCGGCAGTTTCGCTAGCTTGATATACGCCAAAATTGGTATCTTGTGACGTGACTGTGTAATGAACATAAATAACCCGAGTTAACACGAAAATCATGACACGCATGTCATGTACAGCATGACTTACGTGCCACGCTCATGGAGCGCTGGCGGCAGTTTCGCTAGCTTGATCTACCCCGAAATTGGTATTGCGCGACGTGACTGTGTGACGAACATAAAAACTCGAGTTAACATGAAAATCATGACACGCATGTCATGTACAGCATGACTTCCGTGCCACGATCATGGAGCGCTGGCGGCCGTTTCGCTAGCTTGATCTACCACGAAATTGGTATTGCGCGACGTGACTGTGTGACGAACATAAAAACACGAGTTAACATGACAATCATGACACGCATGTCATGTACAGCATGGCTTACGTGCCACGCTCATGGAGCGCTGGCGGCAGTTTCGCTAGCTTGATATACGCCAAAATTGGTATCTTGTGACGTGACTGTGTAATGAACATAAATAACCCGAGTTAACACGAAAATCATGACACGCATGTCATGTACAGCATGACTTACGTGCCACGCTCATGGAGCGCTGGCGGCAGTTTCGCTAGCTTGATCTACCCCGAAATTGGTATTGCGCGACGTGACTGTGTGACGAACATAAAAACTCGAGTTAACATGAAAATCATGACACGCATGTCATGTACAGCATGACTTCCGTGCCACGCTCATGGAGCGCTGGCGGCCGTTTCGCTAGCTTGATCTACCACGAAATTGGTATTGCGCGACGTGACTGTGTGACGAACATAAAAACTCGAGTTAACATGAAAATCATGACACGCATGTCATGTACAGCATGACTTACGTGCCACGCTCATGGAGCGCTGGCGGCGGTTTCGCTAGCTTGATCTACCCCGAAATTGGTATTGCGCGACGTGACTGTGTGACGAACATAAAAACTCGAGTTAACATGAAAATCATGACACGCATGTCATGTACAGCATGACTTCCGTGCCACGCTCATGGAGCGCTGGCGGCCGTTTCGCTAGCTTGATCTACCACGAAATTGGTATTGCGCGACGTGACTGTGTGACGAACATAAAAACTCGAGTTAACATGAAAATCATGACACGCATGTCATGTACAGCATGACTTACGTGCCACGCTCATGGAGCGCTGGCGGCAGTTTCGCTAGCTTGATCTACCCCGAAATTGGTATTGCGCGACGTGACTGTGTGACGAACATAAAAACTCGAGTTAACATGAAAATCATGACACGCATGTCATGTACAGCATGACTTCCGTGCCACGCTCATGGAGCGCTGGCGGCCGTTTCGCTAGCTTGATCTACCACGAAATTGGTATTGCGCGACGTGACTGTGTGACGAACATAAAAACACGAGTTAACATGACAATCATGACACGCATGTCATGTACAGCATGACTTACGTGCCACGCTCATGGGGCGCTGGCGGCGGTTTCGCTAGATTTATATACACCAAAATTGGTATCTTGTGACGTGACTGTGTAACGAACATAAATAACACGAGTTAACATGAAAATCATGACACGCATGTCATGTACAGCATGACTTACGTGCCATGCGCATGGGGCGCTGGCGGCGGTTTCGCTAGATTTATATACACCAAAATTGGTATCTTGTGACGTGACTGTGTGACGAACATAAAAACACGAGTTAACAGGACAATCATGACTCGCATGTCATGTACAGCATGACTTACGTGCCACGATCATGGCGCGCTGGCGGCCGTTTCGCTAGCTTGATCTACCCGGGAATTGGTTTTGCGCGACGTGACTGTGTGACGGACATAAAAACACGAGTTAAGATGAAAATCATGACACGCATGTCATGTACAGCATGACTTACGTGCCACGCTCATGGGGCGCTGGCGGCGGTTTCGCTAGATTTATATACAAGAAAATTGGTATCTTGCGACGTGACCGTGTGAGGAACATAAATAACACGAGTTAACATGAAAGTCATGACACGTATGTCATGTACAGCATGACTTGCGTGCCACGCTCATGGTGCGCTGGCGGCCGTTTCTCTAGCTTGATTGACCCCGAAGTTGGTATTGCGCGACGTTACTGTGTGACGAACATAAATAATAGGAGTTAACATGAAAACCATGACACGCATTTTCCTCAATGACATACAAGGCGATGTATGCAGCTCTTTGCTGGCTGCTTCGCATTACATCGATTCCCACAATGCGTGGGATCTGCCGGCTTTTTTGCAAAGTAGTTTCAAGCACCGGCATGGCTCAGAGGTTGAATACTGGGCGCCCACGCAGAGGACCCAGGTTCGAACCTCGTTCCGTCCTGGAATTTTTTTTTCTTATTTCGTTTTTTTTTCTTATTTCGAGCGATAGTGGTTACGGACACCGGCAGCGGCGGCGGCGGCGGCGGACAATTACGGCGCCAAAAACGGCCGCTAAAACGATCTCATAACAGCTTTCGCTGTAAAAATCGAGTCTGACGGGTCTTCAGATCTCCTTATTCCCGCTTATATGCTAACTTAATGGGCCCCTCACCGGGCCCCATCGCAAATTTTGATCACCCATTAGAAGCTGTGAGGGGCAGCCTAGGGAAGTCCTTTCCAAAATAATTTTTCAAATCGGGTGATTATTTGACAAGTTTTAAGTTAATTCGCGCTGTTACCATGCTTCCAGGAAGCGAGCTTTACAGCCAAGGCGCACACTCTCCTCCTTTGCTTCGGCGAGCTTCTGCAAACGGTTAAGGTGTCCTCACTGAGAGACAGTTATCGTGCACTCCTCCCCTCTTTCCTACCGTCTTCCTCGTTCTTTCCTGTTTAATGAAATAAAGAATCACTCACTGCATATACTCCAAACTGCCAGAGGCGAGAGACCGCGTCTTCTTCACGTGACTAGCCCCACTCCCTTCCTTTCTGTTTCGTCCGTTGTCTGAGAAAATTTTGCGCAAAAAGTGTTGATCATGGAGTACCAACTAGCTCGAACCCACACCTTGTCCTGTTTTGCTTCACGGCGCACGCGCTGCGGGCTCCCCACTGCCCCGCGCTCCCTTATGGGCTGCAGAAATAAGTGCCTTTTCTTTTGAACCACTACCACCGCCATTGGATGAAGAACAGAGTTCATAATTACACGCCTGATCTGCGCAGCCGTGTAATATTTTGCAGCCAAGGTCGCCGTCGATTACGTACTCTACGCGTCGTACGTGTTCGTTTGCAATACCCAAATCAAGGGAGGGGCCCTTTAATCGGTAACGTATCCGGCCTAAGAGGAAAGCCACCACGCAGTTCATGTATCGCTTGTGTATTCATCATTACCGCCACCATCTTCAAACGATCTCCTATTATACAGGGCTGTAATTATTTCAGGCGACTTCGTTCTATGGTTATATATTTCAAATATCAACTACTGATCATCTGCCGTCCTTGGATGCGTTTTCCATATCTCGATTTTAATGTATGCTGTTTCTGTTACTCTAACACTGTTCAAGTCAGGCACGTAGCCAGGATTTTTTTTCGGGGGGGGGGGGGGGGGGGCAAGGCTTAATTATTCGAAAGAAAGTCTTTTCATGGCAAAAAGAAAAAAAAATTGCCCGGGAACATAAAAGGCTGAACGAATTTCGGGGGGGGGGGGGGCGCCCCCCCCCCCTTGCCTACGTGCCTGGTTCAAGTGCTCTAATAGTAAGATACTGTAACTCTAATAAATTTCACATAAACAACCCAAATCCAAGCCTCTTCTTGATTTCAACGAGAGCATCATCTGGGTGTGTCCAGATAAGATCAAACACGAGGTCCCGGTCACCACTCCCGATTTTGATGAAATTTACTGTAGGCCTAGGCATTACATCCAGAACAATGGTTTCGAAGTTTGTTTCGCGAAAAAAAATTGTTCGCCTGAAAAAAAATTGTAAATTTCGGCCGCAACAACACCTTTCCGCCAATTTCGCAATTTCTCAATTTTGAGCGCGCCTAGGGAATAAACGGTGCACTTCTTGGTCACAATATTTATTCCCTTCAAATAACAAGTGAAATACAATCTTGTGAGTCTATTATTTCTCTTGCCTGTCGAAGCACTTTTCAAGAAAAAAATCACAAACGTGGCAACTTGCACAAAATACCTGTATTTCAGGAATTTATTGCTGCAAACAAGTAAAAGTGAGGACAGTAAAAATCGGTTCATATTAACTTTGATACCTTCGCTCTCTTTTAAAATAATTTGCGTGGTTTTATCGCGCTCCGTTTTACTCGATAATTGGGCTGAAACGGAAGTGATTTACCAAAAACGCCGAATTTTGAAAATAGTTTTCTCAAAAAGGCCATTTATAATTTAAAAAAAAATCGCTCTGATTGAAGTCAAGGACGTCATCTACCATTCTGCATAAAAAAACGTTGCATTATTTTGGTTGCTAACAAGTTATAAGGCGTCAAATGTGACCAAGTCGGCCTAGCGACCGCGTCGTTCGTTATGTGCTGAAACTCGGATAAAAATTGTCGAAAATACTTGTACATGACATAATCACAAATCAGCAGCTCCACAACAACAAATGCGCAACCAGGTGTCATGGTTCAGCAAGCTTTGTCTTGCGATCAGCTGCTTGACAAACCCGCAGCAGCGGCCGCTCGATGCCGCGGGCGCTCACATTACATGAGTGCCGCTTCGACTGCGGATGAGCACCGCTTGCGCGCCAAACTACGCTCAGAGGACGAAGGAGAGAAGGAATGCATCACTGTGAAAGTTAAAGGCTGTGAAGTGCCAACAAATGTTATAATATGCAACAAAAACTCTGCCGGTAACTTTCGCAGTGAGCGCCTTCAATACAGCACGCATGTATTTTTTTCCCCTGCTGTTATGCCCGCAGCCGCAAAATAACGTGATAAACGCTCGGCTTGCGTTGAATATTATATCTGCATGCGCACAAAAATACGGTATTGTAAAAGCGGTGCTTTATTGAAGCAAAGGACTTGGACACACTTCTTTTCACAGCCGCCTGACACAAGTGTTGCACGAGATGGAGAACAACTGCAGTTTAAATTGTTCGACCATCGGAACCACGTATGACAGCTTTCTTTAGATGTCAACGGCTTGCTTTTGTGTCATATATTGCTGATAGAGTCAACCTAATTATTTTTAGGCCATCAGAAGAAAGGAAGCAACACATGAGCGCACTACTGGAGGCGGTCACTGCAAAATTGCCGGCAGAGATTTCATTGTATAATATGGCTTTTGTTGGTACTTAAGAGCCTTTAACTTTCACAGTGATGCTTTATTCCTTCTCCCGTTCGCCCTCTGAGCGTAGTTTGGCGCTCAAGCGGTGCTCATCCGCAACCGAAGCGGCCGCGGCATCGAGCGGCCGCCGCTGCGGGTTTGTCAAGCGGCTGATCGCAAGACAAAGCTTGCTGAACCATGACACCTGGTTGCGCATTTGTTGTTGTGGAGCTGCTGATTTGTGATTATGTCATGTACAAGTATTTTCGACAATTTTTATCCGAGTTTCAGCACATAACGAACGACGCGGTCGCTAGGCTGACTTGGTCACATTTGACGCCTTATAACTTGTTAGCAACCAAAATAATGCAACGTTTTTTTATGCAGAATGGTAGATGACGTCCTTGACTTCAATCAGAGCGATTTTTTTTTAAATTATAAATGGCCTTTTTGAGAAAACTATTTTCAAAATTCGGCGTTTTTGGTAAATCACTTCCGTTTCAGCCCAATTATCGAGTAAAACGGAGCGCGATAAAACCACGCAAATTATTTTAAAAGAGAGCGAAAGTATCCAAGTTAATACGTACCGATTTTCATTATCCTCACTTTAACTTGCTTGCAGCAATAAATTCCTGAAATAGAGGTATTTTTGTGCGATTTGCCAAGTTTGTGATTTTTTTGTTCAAAAGTGCTTCGACAAGCAAGGGAAGTAATAGACTCGTAAGATTGTATTTTACTTGTTCTTTAAGGGGAATAAATATTGTGACTAAGAAGTGCACCGTTTTTTCCCTAGGTGCGCTCAAATTTCAAAAATCGCGAAATTGGCGGAAAAGCGTTTTTTGCGGCGAAAAGTTGTATATTTTTTTTCAGGCGAAAAAATTTTTTTTCCGCAAAACTAACTGCGAAACCATTGTTTTGGGTGTAATGCCTAGACCTACAGTAAATTTCATCACAATCGGGTATGGTGACCGGGACCTCGTGTTCGATCTTATCTGGACACACCCTGCTGTCGTTTGTTGTCTTCTAATCAATTTTGGTCTCTCGATATCTTAAACGTTACTGCTAGCCATATTGTTACGGGGAAAATACAATACTGAGTCAGTATCAAGCCACAGCACAGCTCACAACACAACGTCGACTTCACCTCTTTTTCAGCTCCCTTTTCAAGGTATAGCCCACTATGCACTCTTAGCGTAGGTAAAACCACGCAACACAACCCCCGGCGGCAAAAGCGCCGACCCGGCGCGTCTATGGGACCACAGTAGAAGGTGGGTGGTAACGCTTGAGCCTGGATACGTGGACGACGTCACGGGATAACAGAGGAGAAGAGTTTGTAGGATTAGCCGGGACAATTTCGTATGTAACGTCTGTCACTTGTCGAAGCACGCGGTATGGCCCCGTGTATCGAGAAAGTATAGCTTCTCAGAGAGGCCGGCACGTCGCGTTGGGGACCAGAGAAGAACGAGGGAACCCGTTTGAAAACGTTCGTCACGATGCCGCTCGTCGTAACGGTGCTTCTGTGTTTCTTGAGAAGCCGTCAATCTGTTGCGGGCAAGCTGACGGGCGTGGTCAGCGCGGGCAATAGCGTCGCGTGCGTATTCCGTGGTCGACTCTGCAGCAGCCGGAAGGAAGGTATCCAATGGCAACGTTGGTTCGCGTCCAAACAAAAGGTAAAACGGTGAGTATCCAGCGGTGTCGTGCCGGGAGGAATTGTACGCGAACGTCACGTAGGGCAGTGCAAGGTCCCAGTCACGATGGTCGGTCGACACGTATTTCGAAAGCATGTCTGTCAGGGTCCGGTTTAAGCGCTCTGTCAGCCCGTTTGTCTGGGGATGGTAAGAGGTCGTGAGCTTATGCTGGGTGGAACAGGAACGCAGGATATCGTCAATCACTTGAGAAAGGAAAGTACGGCCTCGGTCTGTCAACAGTTGTCGTGGGGCACCGTGCACTAAAATAAGATCCCGAAGTAAAAATCAGCGACGTCTGTAGCGCAGCTGGTTGGAAGGGCTCGCGTGATTGCGTAGCGGGTCGCGTAATCGGTAGCAACGGCAACCCACTTGTTTCCTGAAGTGGATGTTGGAAAGGGACCGAGAAGGTCCAAACCGACTCGGAAGAAGGGCTCCGGTGGGATGTCGATAGGCTGAAGATACCCAGCAGGAAGTCCCGACGGCTTCTTGCGGCGCTGACAAACTTCGCAGGCGTTGACATAACGCCGCACAGAGCGTGCAAGGCCAGGCCAGTAGAAGCGGCGGCGCACACGGTCATACGTGCGAGAAACGCCAAGGTGACCAGCGGTTGGGGCGTCATGAAGCTCGTGGAGGACTGTGGAACGCAGGTGCTTTGGTACGACCGGCAGTAGAGCGAGTCCGGCGGGTGACAAATTACGCCGATATAAGGTGTCATCTTTGAAGGCAAACATGCGTACAGAGGCGTCGTGCGGGGAGGATCGCAGCCGTTGCATTATTTGACTGATATGCGGATCCCGACGCTGCTCGTCGCCGAGGCGAAGCAGCTGGGAGAGGGAAAATACGCAGTCGATCGAGGCAGTGCTCGTAGAGGGCCGGTCAGCCACAGGGTAGCGGGATAAGCAATCCGCATCTTGGTACAGTTTTCCACTCTTGTACACGACCGTGTAGGTATACTCCTGCAAACGGAGTGCCCAGCGAGCGAGACGACCTGTGGGATCTTTCAAAGAGGCGAGCCAACAAAGGGCATGATGGTCGGTGAGCACTGTAAACTGTCGGCCGTATAAATAAGGGCGAAATTTCGCAACTGCCCATACCACAGCGAGGCATTCGCGCTCCGTGATTGAATAATTGCGCTCCGAAGTGGACAGCAGCCTGCTAGCATAAGCTATCACGTGATTCTGCCCACGCTGTCGCTGGGCCAACACAGCGCCGATTCCGTAACCACTGGCGTCAGTGCGGACTTCGGTTGGCGCGGCAGGGTCGAAGTGGGCCAGAACAGGGGAAGATGTGAGCAGTGTGACAAGCTTGGAGAAAGCTGCTGCTTGCGAGGGACCCCAGTTAAAGGGCGTGTCTTGTTTGAGCAGGTCCGTGAGAGGTCTAGCAATTTCGGCGAAGTCTTTGACAAACCGCCGAAAGTAGGAGCAGAGTCCCACAAAGCTGCGAACATCTTTGGCGGTTTTCGGCACAGGGAAGTCCTTCACGGCGCGAATTTTTTCCGGATCAGGTTGTACGCCGGAGGCATCAACAATATGCCCAAGGATCGTAATGCGGCGACGGCCGAACCGGCACTTGGACGAATTAAGCTGAAGTCCGGCGAGACGGAACACTTCAAGAATTGCTGAAAGTCTCTCAAGGTGCGTTTCGAACGTGGGCGAAAACACAATTACGTCGTCTAAATAACATAGACACGTAGACCACTTGAATCCGTGAAGCAGAGAATCCGTCATTCGTTCGAATGTGGCTGGGGCATTACATAGGCCGAAAGGCATGACCTTGAACTGGTAAAGGCCGTCGGGTGTTACAAAGGCCGTCTTCTCTCGGTCCGCGGGATCCACAGCGATCTGCCAATATCCGGAACGGAGGTCGATGGAAGAGAAGTACGAGGCACCATGCAGACAATCAAGGGCGTCGTCAATTCGAGGTAGAGGGTAGGCGTCTTTCCTTGTGATGTTGTTGAGATGGCGATAGTCCACACAAAAGCGCCACGATCCGTCCTTCTTTTTAACTAACACTACCGGAGACGCCCAGGGACTGGAGGACGGCTCTATAATGTCCTTCGCTAGCATCTTATTTACTTCCTGTTGGATGACGCTCCGCTCAGACGCAGACACTCTGTAGGGGCGGCGGTGAACAGGGTTGGCATCACCTGTGTGTATGCGATGCTGGACAACGGACGTCTGCCCTAGAGGTCGGTCACCGAAATCAAAAATGTCCTGGTAGGACCCGAGAACGCGCTGGAGGGCTTCAACGTGTTCAGGCGGAAGGTCAGCGGCGATCATGTTAAAAATTTGACGGCTGCCACAATTGGTTGTCGGTTGCGTCCGCTGCGTAGGAACAGCGGCATCCAAGGCGAAAGCTTCGACCGGTGAATCTAGTAGCGAACAAAGGTGGGCTACGGAAATGCCTTGTGGGAGCACTTGATTTGCGAAGCCAAAATTTACCACTGTTAGCCAGGTTCTGTTAGCCGTGAGGCTGAGAACCGTATAGGGAACAGCAACACAATGCGTGAGCAGGAAGTCGGGAAGAGGCGCAGCGTAGTAGTCACCGTCTGGCACAGCTGGTGAGCACAACATATCGACGTACGTAACAGATTGCTGGGGCAGATGAATAAAGTCGCTGCAATGTAATCGGCACGAAGGTTGGGACGGGGGGTCACTGAGTTGTGGCAGTTCAAGGCGCAGCACACCGGCGGAGCAATCAATAAGCGCAGAGTTGGTTGCCAGAAAATCCAGCCCAAGTATGAGGTCGTGGGGACATGTGGCAAGGACAGTAAACAGGACGACCACCTGATAACCGGCAACGGTAAGCTGAGCTGTACACATCCCAACGACAGGAACGGTGCCGCCATCCGCGACTTGTACCACATTGGTCAAGGGTGGCGTCAGAATCTTCTTCATGCGACGACGAAAATCCGCACTCATGACAGAGACGTGAGCGCCTGTGTCGATCAAAGCTTGAACAGGAGTGCCATCAACATGTACTTCAAGTGTGTTCTGGTGTAGACGTAAGGGCAACAGAGGATTTTTGGTCAACGTCGACAGGGCAGCTTCACCTCCAGAAGCTGCGCAGCCTAGTTTTCCGGAGACATGCGGCGGCTAAATGACGGCGAGGGCGAGCGGCGGCGCGTTGGTGAGCGAGAGGAACGGCTTGGAGGCGGCGACGATGGGAAGGTGCGGCCATAGTCCTCAGGGGCGGCGAATGCTGAAGACTCAGTGCGGTTCGGATAACGGCGATTCATTGAGCGGAAGGGGCCGTTGTACGCGGGATACTGGCTAGGAGGAGTAGAGGGCCACTGACTGCGACAGTAACGAGCAACGTGGCCTGCACGACCACAGCGGAAGCAGATCGGCTTATCATCTGCTGTTCGCCATTCAGAAGGGTTCCTGGAACGAACAGGGTACTGACGGCGGCGTGTTGTCTCAGAGGCTACGGAGGTGTCAGTATTGTTCATGGCACATACAGTGGAACACAGACCCAGATTGGCGAATTCCTGGCGGACAACGGCCTGGATCAGGGCGTCAGCTGGGGCCGGTGTCTCGGACAACGTTGGTTTATGGACAGCCGGGCCCACAGCCTCGAGTCCGCGTCGGACGATGCGTGTCACATCGTCAGTTGTGGACGGCTGAAAAGGGGTTCCTTCGCAAGACGATGTTGCAGCGGTGTTGGGGAGACGATGGAACGGGTGCGGAATGCGCCGACTCTTCGCTTGTTCCAGGCGGCGACACTCCTTAATTACGGCGTCGATGGTCGTGACGTTGGTAAAAACGAGCAGATTGAACGCATCGTCTGCGATACCCTTCAAAATGTGTGAAATCTTGTCAGCCTCGGACATGTTGTGGTCAACCTTTTGACACAAGGCTAACACTTCTTGAATATAGGTCAAGTAGGGCTCGGTTGACGTTTGAGTACGTACGGCCAATTCTTTCCGTGCAGCAAGCTGTTGACCAAATGGGTTGCCGAAAAGGTCACGGGGCTGTTGTTTAAACATGTCCCAGCTTGTGACTTCGTGCTCGTGGGTCTCAAACCAGACGCGAGGGGTTTTGTCGAGGTAGAAGATGACATTTGCCAGCATAACGGTTGGATCCCAGCCATATTGCTTGCTGATGCGCTCGTACATGCTGAGCCACTTGTCCACATCGATGTTCTTCTCCCCGATAAAGGTGCCGGGGTCACGGGGTTGCGTTAAAGCGACGTACTGGGTTGTTGTTGTCGGAGATGTTGCCGACGTAGCTGGCGAAGGCGTGTCTTCACCCGGAGCCATGGTTGCAGACTTAAGGAGGCGTCCACTGCGGAGCTCCGTCGTCAAAAAAAAAAGTACCCCGCAGCTCCACCAAAAATGTTACGGGGAAAATACAATACTGAGTCAGTATCAAGCCACAGCACAGCTCACAACACAACGTTGACTTCACCTCTTTTTCAGCTCCCTTTTCAGGGTATAGCCCACTATGCCCTCTTAGCGTAGGTAAAACCACGCAACAATATCACGTTCCGTCGCTTGTAGCTTATAAGTCGCTGTGACAGTGCGCTGCTAAACACGAGGGCGTAGGTTCGATTCCTGGCTACGGCGGGCTCAGTTCGATATGGGAAGAATGCGAAAACACCTGTGCACTTAAATTTAGGTGCGCCAGAAATAAACCGAGGTGGTCAACATTTATGCGGAGTTTGAAACTACATCGCGCCTCACAATAGTATCTTGGTTTTCGCACGTATAACGGAATTTAATTTCACTTAATTAATGGCTCTTCTGTTACCTCCCAAGTTCCGGCCTTATGGCTTGGCGCTTACGGAATGCAATTTTTTTTTCAAAGATAACCACTATCTTCCTTTTCTTGGCGCCCTTGCTCGAAAATCCATGTGTTATGAGTTTCAAAAATCTATATCAGTCGTAAAATTGATTATGATTCGAGTACGCTGTCACTTGACCAAGAAAAGCGCACTTCTGCACGCTCACTACTAATAACAAACCCTAGTTCTCTCTCAAGGCTATTGAAGATTACCTTAGCCTTCTGCAAATTAGTTCCCAAGCGTATTAACTTTACCAGTTCGGGCAAATAAATTCCGCCAGCACCTCTGTCACGCACGATGGGTAGGTAGCTAGTACCATGGGCGTCGGCAGGGGGTTGCAAAAGGAACACTTGCCCCCCCCCCCCCCCAAGCGGCACCAGCCCTTCCCCCTCTCACCCTCGCCCACATCCCCAAAGACCCCCTCCTCCATATGTGCTTCTTTATTTTCTTGCTGACATCGGTGATCAGAGACCTTCCAGAATGTTCCTTTCAATCCCGACGTCAAAAAAAAAAAGTCAGGGAACCTTTCTACTGATCTTTCTTCTGCGAAAACGCAGGTAGCCAGCACCAACAAAGGCAAATTCAAGCCGTCCACCTGTGGAAGCCTTTTCCCCTGCAAATTGTGCCCCTGGCATTCTTCCGAAGAAACTGAAATTTTCTCTTCAGACGACCTTCTTTGGCCCCGCATGAGCTACGCCTCGGTTATTTGCTAACTCAACGAAAACGGGCACAGACCGCACCGTGAACGGTGCTAAATGTGTTCGGAAGGCACATTTCTCTGCACTTCTGTACTTCGAAAGATTTTGGACGGAAGATGCCGTTTGGTTGCGCGATGTACATTTTCTGTTTCCACATAACTTCGCTGAAGCAGCTAAGCCCTGCATGACTGAAAGGAATGAGGTTTCGGTGAATACGATAATCTGTACTTGAGACTCCACGCAACATCAGCTGGAATCTCCGCGGGCCCCCGCCGTGTCCAGCAAAAAGGGCCAGGGAGATCAACAGATCAACAGATCAACTTCAATCTTTTTTTCTCTGCTTTTCACCTTTCCCGCTATTTTCCCCTCAAGACACCGAGTTGTGATCCCAACAATGGCTGCAAAAATAACCTTCAACGTCTCCCCCCCCCCGCCCCCCCCCCCCCCCATCCCGACCAACACATTTGCTGGCTGCCACGGTCGCAAACGCTTTAGCCGCGTTTGCCAGTGACGCCTGAAGTCGTACTTGCGGATTCCTTTAGAAGGAAGCCCCCCCCCCCCCGTCCCCCCATTCTTTCTCTTTCTTTTTTGTTATGGTGCCAGTGACGGGTAAAATCCACAGCACCAACGTTCAGCCCCCTAAATCAACGGGAGAGTAACGACGGCCCTTCGTCATGGTTGCTTCGAGTATGTTGAAGGCCGCATGTGGTGGTGCGCCCTAAGGATGCCGACGTGTTTACGTTTTCGGGGGAGAAGGCTGTGTCTTTCGCTCGCCGACGGCGGCCGCTCAGCTTTTCTTTTTGTGTGGAGTGCTCAGGGCGAGAGCGGTTTCGCACCAAGGGGCGAACCGCGAGGTCGCAGAATGCCGAGAGGGGTTGGATTTCGAAGCGGGGACCGGTGCCGGACACCTCCCGCTGTGTTTGAAGTGCATTGCGGTCAGTTGCGCCG
Organism: Rhipicephalus sanguineus; assembly: GCF_013339695.2. Lineage (NCBI taxonomy): Eukaryota > Metazoa > Arthropoda > Arachnida > Ixodida > Ixodidae > Rhipicephalus > Rhipicephalus sanguineus. The sequence goes on from NC_051176.1 coordinate 152,018,813, forward strand.
GCTGCGATGGCGCCACGCGAGCAGTTGCGCGCCGCCTCCCCTCTGGTGGGCCACGGCCGCCGCGGTCTTGTTTTTGAACTCCGGGAAGACGCCGCTTCCGGCCAGGAAACAGACCACACTGCGTAGATCTGAAGCGCAGGCGGCGCTGTTTGATGACATCGGTCGGCGACGGGAACACGCGACAGAGGCGAAAGAAACCCCAGTAGCCTAGTTAGCGCCAAGTTCGAGGCGACGGTCCTTTTGCTGGCCGACGATGCCGCTGAAGCGCGGAATGTGGGAGCAATAAATCCCGCACATGTGGCGTCGGCTCCTGAAACCGTGCGTGACCACGTGTCGATGAGAAAGGAGGAAAACCGTTGTTTTTCGTAATATCTTGGTTTTCCGTTTAGGCCCGGCCCGGTGGGCTGTGGCCTACGAGTACTTGCGCTCTGGTTGGCCGCCGTGGTCAAGGGAGGGATAAAGGGATGCCACCGCCCTTTTTCTTTGTTTGTTGCATAGATATTGACCTGCACGTGAGTGGTACGGATTTTTGCGAAGTGTCATTTCTCGAAAGCCCTTCTCTAGCGACCTCTCTACTCACGGCTACAATGTGTACCCGCCACGGTGAAAAAAATAGCTTGTACCCAACAGAACAGGAAAAAGTGCCGCTCCGCTAGGGAATCTCGCAGCTTGCCTGCGCCAAAGTGAGCGCGCGTCCGTGAGCATCGTGGAGCTGTTGTACAGTGCCACCGCAACGCGAAAATGGACATCAGAAGCTTCTTTAAAAGGAAAGCTGATACTGACGTTGCGCCATGTTTGATGAAGAAGATACAACTTTCCGAGCTGGACCACGATCCCGAATCCGAAGATATTTCTACCACTTCCTCCGAACTTGAGGAGCCTCCAACATCAAGGCACCCTCTCGACATCGGCTGCGCCCTCAAATCATCTCTAGCAGGTAAGCTACATCACAGCAAATAGTACGGCTCCAGTCTTTGCCATACGAAACTTTTGGGCACACCGACAGTTCGGGGAAAAAAGTCATTCGAAGTTGATTCATTGCCGATTTCTTTTTTTTTTTCTTACTCTTTGAGGACAAGCACCTTGTTCTGCGTGGTCCCGGCTTTAACATGTCCCACTATGCTGGCCCGTTAACCTGCAGCATGCATGCCCTTTGTGTTAATTATTTAGCGTGCTCCTTGTTTTGACCCTTCAGTTGGTAAACCAGATTGAGGCTAGCTTCATAAAAGCTGGCCTAATAATTTTAACATTGCCTAGATGGGCATCATACCGGGAAGCCAGATGTTGCACTGATGAAGATGTTGTACTCATCACAAGGAAACTGCAGCATGCACCGTCTTAGTTTAAAATAAAAGTTCCGTAGGAGTATGGCGTCCTTGTTCATGTATAGGAACGCTCATTCGTCACATTGCAGAATAGTGCACCGTCATTGGATGATGAGTTAACCGGGAATTCAAAGGGGTGCGACAAGTACCGCTATACTTAGTTTCGAAAATATGCGGGCAGTTTCTCATAATTAGACGTCATCTAAGAACTTTCCAATTGACTCTGCTTTTTGTTCCGGTCGACAAAGGCAGTGATGTGATAGCTGCGCCATACTGCGCCAATACGTGAAACCTGCTACATCCTGCTACATCTCCGCTGTTCTGCGCCAAAACTGTGCCAAAGCTGCCGCGCGGCAAAATTTTAGTGCCGCGAGAGGAATGGGTTCGTGCATCATTTTTCACGGCACGCTGCCCGGCGCTTTCTGGGGGACCTGACCGGACGCAGATTGATAGGTAGGCTCGTTAAGCACTGGTTTGGCTTGCTCAGGCTTTTGGGGGCCGACAGAACCCTCTGCAGACTGCTGTAAATTGGCATGACCCCCCAAAAATGCACCTTGGAAGGAGCGGCTCGCCGACAGCTGGTGTGACCGCACCGCCGCAGCAACATAGAAGTAAAATTTCAATTATTAGTGTATACAGCGACGTCCGTGCCTGTCTTATTTTTGGCCCCCTTTTGAAGTTCTGCTACTCGAACTATAATAGCCCTGTCACATGGGCAACCTTAACCATGGTTAGGGGTATAGCTACACAGCAGAAAAAACAGCACTTAATCTCGTAACCGCGGTTATGCAAACAGAGAAGCTGGCAAGATGGCGGACAAGCTTCGCACCAGCCGTGAACTGGCGCAGTTAATTGGCAGCTTCGTGTTGTTTGAGGATTTTCACGGAACGCGACTCCAGTCGGTGAGCAGAACTGGGAAACTGGGTTCGCCCGGGTTCGCCGTGGAACGGCTATCAACAAAGACTGTTCCGTCCTCGACGGGATTAGCAAAAAGCGTATCGCTACACGTTTCTTGAGGGGAATTGCTTTTCGCATTGTTCGTATCTCGCCGTCTCAGAGCCTCAAGTCGTTCCACCAAGTTTAATGTCGACATCCCGAACAAGATGGACGAAAATGGTGACACTATGTCATCTTGGTGTCGCCAAGGCAGCGATGTCAGTGGATTTTGCATTGTCTGCAGTCAGACTATTAACCGTGAACAGCATGGCTTTGCAGCGATAAAGCGACGTGCTACAAGCAGCCGAATTCCACTGTGTCGAATGGGCCGAAATGTGGATGTTCCGAACACTTTTCCGCGTCGTGGCGGGCGATCAGAATGCTTCGGAAGTACGCGCGCGGCCAGCGCACACACTGTCAGAACTCAGGTTATCGTTTACCACAAACGCTGTGGGTGAAACCGCGGTCGCTCTTGACATTATCATGTATGGCGACGACGAAACTGACGGAACTCCGAAAGTGCACGCGCGTCCAACGCCCACCCAGTCCAAGCGACGCCGCTTCCTGCAAACGCCGCGGACAAAACCGCTACAGATGCGATTATATATGATAGCAACAAACGACGTAGTTTTGAGGACACCTGCGCGGCCAGCGCAGGCGGATTGAAAACGGAACTACCGTTTGCCGCAACCGTTGCGCACGAAACCACGATCGCTATCAACGCGTTCATCGATAGCGACTACAAGCTCCGAAGGTAAGCGGCTAACGCAGCGGTAGATTAAAGGCTATATATAGTCGTAAAAAAAGGCACGAAGCAGTGGCGTAGCCGAAGGGGGGGGGGGGGGTGCACCAGGCCCGACCCCCCCCCCCCCCGATATATATATATATATATTTTTTTTTTTTGCTATGGCATACAGAGTCCATGGCAAAATGACACTTGACCACATCTGCCTGCCCGGCCCCCACTTCAAATCAAGGATGTCCCCCCCCCCTGAAAAAGATGTCTGCCTACGCCCCTGACATGAAGCCTTTCGGCGTTCGTGTCGATCTTCGCTTGCCGCTATGGTGGAGCGGACTTCACTTAGTTTTCAGTTGGCCTCATGCGATGCTTTGACGCGCGCTTTCGCGGCAGCCAGCTCTCCGTCCCTTACTGTTTCCTTCACGGGTGTCACAGGTGTCACCTTCACGGGTGTCACAAGTTCTTTTGACGGAAATAAATGTTTTGTGTGTATATCGTAGTTTGAAAACAGATTTTGCTAGTTTTATGATGATATAAAATTTTGGGCAATACGGATATTGTCGTTCCCCCTTCAGATTCGTATCAGCGAGATTCTACTGTAGTTGGGAAACCTTACCTGCGTTGTTTGTTTGGCCACCCTAAGCCATTATACGACCGCAATGCCAATGTTTACACTTACGGGGCTGTTCGGTGATCCAGTGGTGTTATGCAAACACCGATTATTGGACAGAACTTTTTATTTCAAGAGTTCCTCCTTATTTGACTGTTCTGCTTCACACGGTTCATTTTTCCACTTGGCAGTGAGCTTTTAGCTGCTCCAAAAGCTGTTTTCCCTGCTCCCAAATCCGTTTTTGACTGCTCCAAAAGCCCTTTTACCCGCTCCAAAACGCACTTTTTGCTGCTCCAAAAACCTGCTCCAAAACAGCTTCAGTCAATCACATCACTGCAAAGGACACCTTTTTTCGGTAAGCTTAAAATTACCGACAATATTATTGGCCATCTTTGTGGCCAAAATATAACAACGGGTCTCAAATCAGGCCAAACGATCTCCGCCCGGTCTCTGTCAATCACCCAAGATCGTGTCCGAAGGCTAAGATGGATGGAAGTTGCTGTGCCAGTTCTCAAAAAAGGGGCGTACAATTTCGTAACTTTAACTTATTTGCAAATCTATTGACGGGCGTAATGCTATAAAAATTTCACTATCGGTTTCAACAAGGCATATCTAGCATTGAATTTTGTAGTGACGATCACATAGAAAAAGCTGATAAAATATTTCCACAACTTCGGTTGAATGACGTTCGCTAAATTTATGGATGGTCCTCGGTTAATTGCGACATACCATGTGGAGCGCCAGTAAACATGTACCAACCGTATGTGTTTAAATGACGCTTTAATAGCGGCGTCACGTACGGATGTAAGCAGTTTATGTATACAGTAACAATTTTAAGTAAAACGTAGTAAATATTCTTGGGAGAATGATACGGCGATTACATACCGAGGCCAGCTAATGTAACACTTATTGTTCCCATTTTCCTTGTTGCAGACAATGACTTAAAACGGAAACTTCTGACTAGCCCTTGGACGCCTCCAGATACGTACAATTTCAAAGCGGATGCTGCAGAGCTGAAGCAAGCCAGGGCGTTTCGACCAGCGTGGCTATCGCAGTATCCGTGGCTGGCGTATTCCAGTGTGCTTAAAGGTGCGCTCTGCCGCCAATGTGTCGTTTTCAAGCCAGTGACCGGGAAAGGACGACAAGGAGCTTTTATCGTCACTGCTTTCACCAAGTACAAAAAGTTTCACGAGTCCGCCAAGGAGCATGAAAAGTGCGAATGGCACAAGGACGCAACCGGAAGGAGAGATAACTTCCTTCGCCTCCTCAACAAGGCAACCGGTGTCGCACTGCAGCTCGACACAGCCGCAAAGGAAGAAGCGGAATGCAATAAGCAGAAACTTGTCTCGATTACAGCGGCTGTGCTCTTCTGCGGCATGCATGATTTGCCTGTGCGAGGGAAACAAGCACAAAGCGGGATTTTTCAGGACCTTCTCGGGTTTCGCGTCGACGCTGGGGACCACGCGCTACAAACACATCTCGACAATAGCGCCAAAAACGCAAAGTACACATCAGCAAGTATTCAAAACGAGCTGATAAAAATCAGTGAGGACCTCCTTCGGAGAGACATTGTAAGTGCGTGCAACAAATCCGGGCAGTATTCGCTGCTGGCAGATGAATCTGCGGACATATCAGGCACAGAACAGCTCACGTTTGGTATCCGGTTTGTAGAAACAGGTCTCAAGGCTGTACGAGAAGAATTTGTTGGTATGATTCCGTTGGAAAGCATGAACGCAGAAACCATTTCTGACACAATTCTCAAAGCTGTTGACGACTTTGGCCTCAATCCTGATAACATCGTAGGCCAAAGGGTACGATGGCTGCTCTTCAATGGCGGGCAACATATCTGGCGTACAGGCTAGAATCACAGAAAAACACCCTCGAGCCATGTACTTTCACTGTGCTTCGCATCGGCTAAACTTGGTTGTGAACAAGGCAAGCACGGTGGCGGACATCAGAAATGCGGTGGCATCCATCAAAGCGACAATCAAGTTCTTTCGAGAAAGCCCCCTCAGGAGGAAGAATGCGCCTTCGCTGCCCTTGCTTTGTGAAACCAGGTGGAGCTCCAAATATAAAAGCATTCGTCTCTTTCGCCAACACTTCCTTGAAGTTATGGAGGCCCTGACAACACTGTAATCGTCTGCGAACAGGCAAACGCGGGAAACTGCACACCAACTATCGTGAAGTCTATGCTCGCCTTCATTTTTGGTTTGCCTGACCATTATCGCAAGATATTATGCTCTCCTTGAACCGGTGACAAACATGCTGCAAAGCCCCCAGATGGACATTTTAAAGGTGCAGCAGCATATGCGGCTCCTGTCTGAAGCAATTGGTGAGCACAGGGCAAAAGCGGAAGAAGTGTTTAGGGACCTTTATTCTGCGACCGAGGAGACCGCAGAACAGCTTGGTGCAGAAGTCAGTGTGCCGCGAATGGTTGCGCGCCAAATGCACAGGCCGAACGTTCTGGGAACTCCGGAAGAATACTGCCGCCGTAACATCTTCATTCCTTACTTGGACTCTCTGCTCTCAGCGCTGGATGAAAAATTTGGAGAGCGTAATACTCCCGCATTTGCGCTACTCTTATTACACCCAAACGCGTTGAGGAAGCTTTCCAACGAAGGTTTTAAGAAGCAGCTCTGCGAGCCTGTTAATAAATACTTCGACTTCGACAATTTCGACTGCGAAGTGGAACTGTGGCGTCGGTCATGGATGAACACAGACTTCAACGGAGACCTGATCGATCTTCTTGCATTTGCTGAGGGGATCTATCCCGCCATCAGTCGTGCTCTTCAAACGGCCATAACTTTCCCCTCGACAACGTGTTGTCCCGAACGTTCTTTCAGCACGATGCGGCGTGTGAAGACGTGGCTTCGTTCCACGATGTCGGATGACCGCCTGTCTGGACTCTGCATGCTTTCGCTGCATCGTGAAAAAAATTGAAAAGGAGGGACAAAGAGCTTTCGCGGAGAAAGTTGTAGACCACTTTGCTATGCGTGCGCCTAGACGCATGCCGCTCGCATTTACAGACACCGAGTGACTGTAAGGACGTTTCAAGCATGTACGAAATTTCGGTAATTCTGCCTCGCAACATCGTTTAACTGTATAGTAGACGCGAAAAGTTTATAGAAGAGGAAACTTTGAATTTCCCAGCAATTTCTCACTGCAATCGGTCGCATAGTACATGTTGTAGCCGGAAAATCTAAATTAAAGGCTGTCTGCCCAAGCAGCGGTAACATTCAGCCTTGTGCTTCGTGGTCTCAAAACTTTTGAAAATTCTATCTTGATGTCGGAGTGTTTTTTGTTTTTTTTTTTGTCAGTGTGATGCGTGAGCGTTAATAAATATTCTGAAACTTTTGTAACCCTTAGGAACAGAAAGATTTCTCCATTCTTCTGCGTGATGTCTTTTGGACGCTATGGAGTTTCACTGTTGTTATTTCAGCTCCCCCCCCCCCCTCGCGTCAACGTAACGAGTTTGCCCCCCCCCCCCCCAAGAAAAAATCCTGCCGACGCCCATGGCTAGTACGCGTCACTGAGAGCGTAGGACATACGAACATACACTTTTTTCCGCAGGAGTTCTGAACAAAAAAAGCGTTTATATTAATCTGCAGCACGTGGAATGAGGCGTAAAGGCTGCAGTGGTCTCGAGCTTTCGGAAGCGTTGGGCGAAGCACCAAGTCGCCTTTAGTGTTCTTGCGGTAAGCCTGTATGCATAGTGTAACCTAAATGACACTTCTCTGCATGCTTACAGTTTATGAGGGAAAGCCACAGCACCAATACAGTAAATGCTTCAACGGAACATGCCCACAATAACACTTTCCTGTATGCTTAGGCTTACTGAGGAGAAGCCGCAGCGAAGTTTGTAAGGGTCCAGAGTAGACGTAGCAACTGGTTTTAAGCAATTAAAGTACATGACCCAAACTCGGTTACGTATCCAGTTGCGTATACACTGTGTACACATTTCACTGCGTGTCGAAGTCAGGCCTTTTGACATACAGGGTGATTTTTTAGAAATGCATATTTAAAAAAAAATGCCATGAGTCAGACACTTGTCATCTTCGTTCACGAACTCTACGTCGAGGCGGAAATACTTTGCCGCCGCACCTAAAGTTGTATTGAAATGATTAATTATTAAGTACTCGTTAATTAACTGTCTAATTATTAACTTTAGCGCAGTTGTTTATACGCAAAAGTGGTAGGGGGGGGGGGGGGCACGTGACAATTTATGGCAGACCCACTGTTTAGAAATCCCCCAAAATACACGTAATTTGAGACATTAATCATCGAAATTCAAGGCCCCGATCGAGGCGATATCGAAATCGAGCGCGCCGGGCGCGTAAGAAATGCCACCGCTGTGTTGCGTCAGACCGGCACTTCACGTGACGAATTAGCGTTGACTCCTATAGTTTTACGCTGTAGATAAAGAGTGGAAATTACGGGGGGTTTTTTGTTTTTTTTTTTATACAGCGCGAAAGAATCAGATAAGCACGATACATCAATGACATCGGCACTCCGTGACCGGTATATGAACGGCGGATGATAACAAAGGAATGCAGTCGTGCGAAAAGAATTACATTGGATCTTTCCTGTCGGCTGATTAACCCATATATGCCCAGTGTCCTACATGTAGGACGCTTCTTTGATGTGCTTTAAAATCGCTACTTCTTCATATGAAGGCTGGAGCCATTCATAGCAAATGAAGCAGGTGTCTGCCGAACGAAACATGTGCTATAGCGTATACACATAGCTTGCCCTCATACCACGTACGGACACTTCATCTGAGTGAACGTGTACTGTGTACGGGAGAGGTCCTGGAGCGGAGGATAGCCTAACTTATGACCCTTTCTTTTTCTTCAAATTATTGCAAAAATCACGCCATTCCACCATTCGTGCTAAAGGTAGTTAGGTAACAGTGACCATAGTTATTGCACGTAATTGCAAATACACAACTTGAGCTCAGCACCACGAGAAATAAAAACTCGGTGCAAAAAGCGCCGCAATACTGTGTTGCACTTACCTGACAGTAAATAAATATTTTGTACGTTTTGTATAGGGCACAAATCCCCTATTCGGGAATAAAAATATTTGTTTGCTCAATTTTTCCGAGTATGGGCATATATGGGTTAAAGCCAAGTGTCTCCCCGATCGGTATTGCATCCATCTTAGTAAAAAAGTTTGTTTGAACCGCACCGAAAACAAGCTACTGTCTTATGGATTTATATATATGTTGACATTATTTTGAGTCTCTTCCATACATTTAACGTTAAATGGTGGCAAGCGTTTCGAGTGCGATCTAACCGCCAGCGGCCTCGGTGCAGCGCTTCCGCCGCGACTGTGGGAGGCATGCGTGCCGAAGAGCTGCCGCCGGTATAGCTGCCGATAAAATATGCACAAGCACGCTTCCGCTCTGGTGCTCGACCATTACGGGTCAGCACTGGGAGAGGGTTGTATCTCATAAACAAGCGGGTGCCTCCGCCTAGCAGCCGTTGTCACATTAAATTGAGAACGCCTGTGTGAGAAGCGTTTCGTCGGCCATCGGATATGCGATCATCATTTGTATGCTGGACTGATAAACAGCATCACATTTTACACCTTGAAATTTGAATACATATATACTAAAGCGCCAAGTGGGACGAAGGCAGGGCAAGCACTCAAACACAGCGTTGACGCAAACAAATTATTTACACCAGAAGCAGCTGACCATGTCGCATGAAAGCGAAATGGTCAGAACAGGCCCTTTCGCGCTTCAGTCGTCGAGCATTGTACCTCTACTAAACCTATCGCGTGAGTTGACTGTTATGCCTGCATGCGCAATACTCAAGTTGCTGTAAACTTCGGACTACATTTGCAACAGTGAACTATTAGTATATTCGTAAAATATTTCAACAATACTGTAGTATGCTATAAACGCTACAAATAATTCCGGGTAGCTTTCAAGGCTCTCAATAAAGTCGCGTAACATGTCCTGTAGACTTCCGGCGGTGCGCGGCAATGTCGCGTGCAAGCCTTTCCTGCCACTACTCCAAGATGACGTGCGACGAATGCCGGAGGGCGCAAGTGCATGCAAAAGTATGCAAACCGTCCGAGCGGGGTATGAGAAAGTTTACTTTTTCTCGCAAAGTTTTCTGTCCTAGACGACCACACTAGCCGAAAACTTTCGCCAAGTTCGTGAGGGAACCCGGTCTCCGAGTTCCTTGCTGCATCGACGAACCTTTTGCTGCCGTGCGGAGGAAAACTAAAGTGATCGATGTCAACGTGGACAAACCTGAGTTTGGGCTGTTCTCGTTAGAAGTCGTATCAATGCAGTTTTAGCAGTTTCCCGTCGTTTTGGCGCAGCGAGGTGCGATTTGTGTCAATTTTATGCTATTGGAGGGACTTTTCGCATAAGTTCGCGCGTGTATTAAAGAGTCGCACTTGGCACTCTCCGTACGTCCAGCCGCGTGTAGATCTTTCTCGCTTTGTTACTTAAACCACCGAGATTGCTCTAAATTCAATCACCTTGGGCTAGCTTATCATTCTATAGCTGCCTAGTTGACAGGGATGCCAGTAGTGAACCTGCACGTAAATACGCTGAAATACGCAAATAAGCACAGATACCACAGAGTCCAGTCATATTCTAATAGTAACTTTTGGTCCGCAGAAATTTTTAGCCTTACCCTCCGCGATATCTTAGCAGGCTGAGGTGCTGAGCTGTATACTCGGGGTCGTGCGTTCGATTCCTGGCCACCGTGGACGCACTTCAATGGGGGTGAAGTGCAAGCAGCGTCCGTTAACCTAGATTCATGTGCGCATTGACTAATTCAAGGTGGTCAAAATTAATCCCGAGTCCTCCACTACGGTGTGCATCATAATCTTATCATGTTTTTGGCGCGTAAAACCCCAGAAAATTATTGAATTTCTAGCGTTTTCTGGCGCAGTATTTTCGAGCGATACAATGCGCTATCGGCAACAAAAGTGCCCAGGACACGAGATTTGCGAAAAAGCTGAATTCTTGCTTAACCTAAGAATACATAGCCTCTAATGAAGTGAAACTCTTAGTTGTCTAGATCACCTGTAATAGTTTCGCATACCTACACAGTTATCCAATAAATTAGAAGGGACATGCATTGACAGAGCAAAAACTTGCATTTGCTGTGGAGCCCGTGTCCCGTATGCCTTTTGTTTCCCTGTGAGTACACGCCATAGAGCGTAAAATAGTAGCTGTATCCGCTCGAAAACGAAACAAAGCTGTAAACAAAACAAAGCTGTAAACAAAAATGAAAACTTAGTTGGTGAAAGTGGCACGTGCGCAATGAAATACGCTGGCGAAATGGCCTAAAATATTTAAAGTAAACTGACGGGCGAACATGGCTCTGTGTGTGGACAACAAGGTATATTTACCATGTACTTATTTTTTTCTTCTACAGCAACGTGCTGCCTGCATAAAAGGTAACGCATCCACCGCAACGGCTAAGTAACACTGAAGCATAAGATGTAAAAGAGGTATAAACCAACACCAAAGTTCACTCAGCTGAATTTCATTGTAAATATAAAACATAAACACGAAACCCTTAGGCGCGCGTTTGCATTCAGAGAGAAACTCAATGGGATGGATTTGAAAGAGTGAAAGCAATTGCAAGTGCATATATCGGTACTTTGCTTTTCGTTGCGGTGTTGCCGACGGAAGGCGGAGGCTACTATTAATGCACACTCACGAGAGGTTCGCGAGGCTGGGGCCCTTCCTCAGCGAAGCGTCAGGACCCTTTGGGTAAGGCCAGAACACGGACAGCTGGTACATAATGTCCTCGCCATCGTCTTCTGCCGACAGGGACTCGTCGCTGCGGCTGCAAGACGCAACAAGCGCGTTAGACGTGAGTGAAACACATTTAATGTCTACCGGAAAAAATGATAATAAACATGACGCACTCGTCAAAAGAATAGGGGTGTGTGAATAGTGAATTTTGGACCGAATCAAATATGAATCGAATACTATTCGAATAGTTTTCGAATAGTAAGACAACCATTTTCGAAACAGCCCTAGAATTTCATATCTCATTTGAAGCAAATATGCACGAATTTTAGCAAAGGAACAATATAATTACATTTAACCAGCAAAGAAATACCGCATTCATGTAAACTGAAGTGAGCTCGCATACAGCAGCGGGTATACAGTCTTCGAGATATTTTGGTATACTTTGATACAAGTTGGTACAAGTTGGTACTTTGTCGCCGGCTTTTAAATAAAACATACATACACAATGAACAATGTTCAACCGAACACCACACATACGGCTAAATATGTTATGAAACAGAAATTAATTATCACAGCATGGACCTTAGCGCCAAAAGCAAGTAAACGTCTGTGTTGAATGCCCTATGTGCGAGAAAAGTTTACACGAACTAAACACTTGCGTACAACAAAGAAGAAAACTGGGCGAGTTGGTATGGATTCATCGTTACCGGAGAGCGCGCACTGACGACGGAGACAGAAAGAGAACACAACACAAGCGCTCACTTTCTACTAAAGCTTAATTAAGGAAACAAAAGAAATTTGAAGGGAACGGAAGGTACCGCAGATTTGTTCCGTCATTCGGACAAGATTACGAGGGAAATTTGTGAAGCCTTCCATATTAAAAAGGAAGGTCACCGGTGTGTGAGTCAGACGTCGCTTGCACTAATAGGTGAAGAGGTATGTTTTTTGGACCGCACCGCTTAGCCCCTTGCTGGAATCGACAGACATGTTTTAACACCTCACCATGTTGTAAGGCTCATTTTTAAGCAATGCGTGACGGATGTCTTTGAGTTATGTTTTTCCGCGTATTGATGCATGCGTGGTATTCTGTATGTCAATTTTCTTCCGTTTCCTTCATTAAACTTCAGTTGAAAGTGAGCGCTTGTGTCGTGTTGTTCTGTCTTTGTCTCCGTCGTCAGTGCGCGCTCTCCGGTAACGATGAACAAACACTTGCGTCTTTCGTTGTTCATGTAAACGCGTACAATAACTGCACTTCTGAAGCTGAAGCAACCGTAGTCCCCACCTTCATTTAATACAAGATGAAGACAGGAACTGGCTAATGCAATGCAGCATGTAGCATAGTAAAAGTTTTGCACAATGAAACCTAATTAGAGGTAGGTAGGTAATAAACTTTATTAAAGGTCCAGCGAGAAATTACTGGCCCGGGCTAGGCCTCCAGAGGCCGTCATCCGGGGAACATCGTGTGAGGCCCTCGGCGATGGTCCTGGCTCGCTGGACAGCCCAGAGAAACACATAAAATAATATTACGCCTTCATCCGGTGATCAGTATAGCTTCAATAGTATCATAAGAGCTTGTGCTGCACGCACCTTTGTAATTAAGAAATTAAAACAAGAAAAATGACTCCTCGATGTTCCAGCGCTTCGTTCCTTTGGAGATGTGGGTGCTGATTACTCGAAAAATACTCTATAAATATTCGATATGTCGAATACATATTATTCTATTGTTGTACCGAATCGAATAGAACGCTTTTGATTTGTTATTCGAAATTTGTGAGTATTCGCAGGCTTTTACAAAATAACCTAATGATAAGTTGGGAAATCAGCAGTGACTGACATTTCGGCGAGACCCGTAATGCTCTTCATATGGTGACTGGAGCCGATGTCCAATTTTTAAGCGTGGATATCTGCTATTGGAAATTACACCCTCTCTCTCTCTCTCCTTCGTATATTCCCACATGTGCTATTTAATGAGAGAATTGCGCATTGCATCTTCAAATTAAAGATTTGCATGCGCCTCTGAGGATCCCGAAACGGCAAGGTAAGTTTTTTCCCCATAAATGTTTTCGCGATGCTGCTTGAGTTCTGCACTTAGGAAGCGTAGCCATTTCGTAAGCACAATAACTCGTTGTTGAAAGTTCGTAAAAGCTAGTGTCGAAGCAGTTGTTGGGCAAGTGAATGAGCTCGCAGCAGGCAAGTGGCAAACACGAAAATAGCATTTAAGTCAAGACAGCTACATCTTATATACAGACGCTAAACCACGGAAGAACACTTATATCCAAAACGCAACGGCGTCGCGATAATTGGATGGCTTTTTCGAACCCAGAGAAATACGGAAGTGTCTGTCAATCAGAAGGTTTCACATTCGTTCCCCTCTCATAAAAACCGCAAAATTTCCGCTGAAGTTTCGCGCGTAGACAAAATTGAGGAAGAATAACAGTGAGAGAAAGAAGGCAGCTGGATTGTGACAATAATGGGTTTCAAATAATTGCGCCATGAACAATGTTTTTCTTTCCCTTTCTTTATGTTTTCATGGGCCTTTGCACGCACATGCTGTAGAAGTAGATTCATTTCGCGGCATTCTTTTCCATGTTATTTCAGAGGGTGGGTGAGGGGGTTGGGACAATGCGCTATTGTAATTTTTCACCAGCAAAAAATTCTACATTTGTGAGAGCTCACAGAGCTCTCGCGCCGCGAAGCTCGTTGTGGTCCCAGATATTTGTGGACAGTGGTCGCACATAGTTTGCGTAGACCTTGAGTATTGTGCTGCACCGAACGTTCGCGCACGTGTTTTCTTAGGTGCGGGTGAAACGTAATCATTTTGGTAATCATTTAAAATATCGATCAGGTTGTCGCTCCTGCAGAACGCTGATCAGCAATGTCACTTGATTCACAGAACGCGCTCGCAAAGTTGTCTCGTTGTACATTTTTCCCAACTGACCTTCAGCGACTGACACACGCATGGTGACATAAGGCAGTTCAGATTAGCACCGTATTTCCACGATCAGCTCCTTGCTGTGCCGTTGTTATTAAGGCGGTATACGATGCGTACTTGGTATACTGTTGCTCGTTCAGCTAAAGGAGAACCACGCGTAGGTGGTGTTACCGCATTTACGAAGCAACTCGCGGAAGGTCTGAAACGCAAGGCAACACACGTTGAAAGCAACGACAAACAAGGCGTTTGTTCTCTGTCCTGAGTCGTGTCGCTTTTTCGTTTTGGAAACGCGGCACTTTGGGAACGACACATCTCTCGCCCACAGATCTGCCTGTCAACACCTATGAGGCGTGTTCAGCCGCAGGCTAACGACTGTGACAAGTGCACGACCTCCCGTGAGTGCCCCTTTGCGAATATACCTTCGACGAGCGATTGAAAAAGAGGGAAAGAGAGGCGTCCGCGCCCCACGGCGAAACGCGCCGATGCAGCTCCGCCCATCGAAGCCTTTCTGTGCCTTAGTTCGCGAACGCATCCCGGCCTCTCCCTCGAGCGGACGTACCTTAGGCTGTCGCCTTCTGAATATTCGCTCGATGACATGTCCGGCCGACTGCGTCTTCTTGTTTACGTTGTCGCAGCGGCTAACGATTTATCTCGTGCGACGGCGGCAATCCGCGACTGCCATGGCAACAGCGCAGCTGCCATGTTGAGGACAGGCCGAGCAGCGGCTGCTTTTTCCGCTCACGTGTCTCGCGAGAGGACTCCTCGTTGTGTCGTACTTTCGTTTGGGATGTCCCAGAAGCCGAAGCAGATTGCAGCGCCGCCTGTTGCTGCCTTGGAAGCCCAAGTACAGGAGAGCGGCGTCGATATATAGTACCAAAATGTGCTAGATGGTCACCCGTATACAGCAGTGGCTGCATCGTGAGCGTTTGGTTGTTTGGTGACCGTTTCACTCATAAAACTCGAGCACCCATAATTTACGCAAGCCCTGATTTATTTATTGGTATAATATTCGGTGTCGTATAGATGGTATATAAAAATAAGAAAGAACGCTGAAGGATGCGCGAATCATGTGTACCGCGATGTGGAATAAAAAAATGTTGAAGGGCAGAGTGCAGTTCCGTTGTTCGTTCGGAGTTCTTTTCACAAAGTGTGAAAGCACGAGAGGCCCTTATTGTCTTTTGATGGACAAGAGATGGCGCCTGAGCACGCGAAATCCCGCGATGTGGAGCAGCCCGCGAGGCAAGTTTTGGGAAGCGCGGCTTTGAGGGAGCTTTCGCGACTTCCCAAGATGTGACGGCTATGCTACAAAGTGCGCATATAACGCGACGTCATGGGTTCTTAACGGCATGTCGTGTTTAGGGACCAGTACTAATGGACAAGCCTACGGCGTTTATTTTTCACACTTTGTCTTACTGCCAAGAAATACGAAACTGCTTGTCACCACGACGACCTTCTTTTATAGCTTACTAGCACGGCGCGCGATCGATTTGCCAGATGCCTCCTCTCTTTCGGTCATCGTTCTGCAGCAGCGCCACCGCACGACTCGGTCGTCTTTTACAACGCAGCATATATACAATCTTTTCTTTTTTTCATATCAGGTAAAAAAAAATAATGGCACAGACTCTGCGTTGTCAACTTATCCAATACACAAACGGTGGGATTACATCACAATGCTGTATATAGACTCAACAAAGAATATAGATGATGATGTTTATCGGCATCTCCTTTGAAACAGGGCGTTTGACAAATAGCCACCTATCCAGCTTGTTTATTCATAAGCTGCTTTATTACTTCTACGGCACTCTTGCTACCCGTTTCTGATTTTTTTGTTTCTTTGTTCGAAGCTCTATTTCAATATTTTTCTGTTATACCTACGCTTGTAACGTCTTTGCTTCTACCCACCACTCTGGTTCTCTCTGGTTCTGGCACTCTGTTTTCTTTTATCTCACAACCGCTAGCCCATTTGCTACTTTCATTCTCCTTGAATCCGAGCGCCTCTATGAGGTGGACTCCTTCCGCGAGTCTTGCTGGGTCGCATTCCATCGCAATGCGCTGTGTAGTCTCAGGACTTTCGTTGCAGCAGACGCGTGCCTCATTCTGCTGTGCGATTATTTGTTCCTGTATATTCTCGTCCTCAGGCAGCCAACGCGGGCGTTGAATAGCAAAATGCTGTCGTCCGTGACACACACATTCTTTCCTTCTGATTTCTTTCTTTTTCTTTTGTTTTTTCCCCGCACCTGCAAATGTACATGATGTTTGTTTTTTCCCCATCCTTCACGTCCAATTTACTGTCTCTGTCTTAACAGCGAATCTGTTTAAGCCGCCGTTCCTATGTGCGCGGAAACTCGGGCGGAGACGTGCCACAGGAATTGGGCAAGCCCCGCTACCGAGTACAGCAGGTGTGAGAGAAAGTGAAAACAGTGGAGGGAGAGGGCGGAGCGACGGGAAGTGATGGAGAGCGGTGGGGAAGGAGGAATTGGAGCCTGGTGTGGGAGAGAGTAAAGCCTAGTAAAACGAGGAGTGCTGAGGCAAGGAGCCGGGAAGGAGGAGGGAGGCGAGCGTTAAAAACTCTGCTCGGCGAAGCCGAGAGGATGAAAGAAAGAAGTAGGAAAGGAGGAGGTGAAGAAATATATAAGAAGAAATAAAATTTCTTGCCGAGGCGGGATTCGAACCTTGTTACCCACGGTGCGAAGGCGAGCGTCGTAGCCACTCGGCACGGCATCAGAACAAGCATTTATGGGAACCATATGATTGCGTTGCGCTGGGAGCGAGAACGCGAAAAAGACAGAGGGATAAAGAAACAGAGAGAGAGAGAGACAGAGAGAAAAAGAGGGGGTGAGAGAAAGGAGAAGGGCACGGCCACCAGCTCCGCTGTTTCCACAATGTTCGCGCCACTTGTGCGCCCCAATTTTTTTTATTTCTCATTTTCTTTTGGTGGCTCCTGGTTGTCTGTTTACACTTTCAATTACCTACGTAAGTACCCACAGTTGCTTACAAGATAATCGAATAACTACAGCATATTAAACAAGCGCCTCTTGCAGTAGCGCACTTAAAGGATGGAGCTCAGGGCCGTGTTGCGTGATGGCCAATTTCCCATACGTGTTAGCCACGCTTTATTAGACCACCAACAACAAAAACCTACGCAATCGCGCTGCAGAGACAACAAAGTATGGGGCGTCGTTTAAGAAATTTGATTCTGCTAGTCTCACGTGCGTGTGGCAGTGGTACTGTTTCTTGCGGCATAATTTTCCCACAGAACACATGCGAAGAACGGCCGGCATTTGCGCAGCAAATGGTCTTTCACGAACGAAGTGATGCGTGAATTGAAATTTACACTGAAATATCCACCTAAATTCAGTTTCAATGAACAGCGCTTGAAACTGAACTGTAACAGGTGCGGTTGCATGATGCCTGCCACACAAATAACTCTGATGGAATGAAGCGCTATCAACCGGCTTTTATTGAATTGAAAACCTTACTGAAAACCCTGAAACAAGGACATACCGGAAACGTACGGCTACGCTATCTGGAACTGAAGGAGAGTACACATCATACCTTCTGCCACCGCGACAAGTCAAGTTTTGGGCGGCTCTTGACGGCAAGGTAACACGCTATCGCGTTTATATGGCTTTAGCACTGCGTAACCTTTCTTTCTGCATTGCGCTTTCGATAAACGCCGGTTATTTAGGTTTCACCCGTTCATTATTGTTTATTGGTGTTCGTGGTTTTTCCCCTCCCCTGTGAAGAGATCAAGTATCATATGTAGTTCAGTACTCAGCTCTGACATCCTTCAAACAGCATGCACGTCAATTGATATCGCTGAGAAAAAAAAAATTGCGACTCTCAGATTTGATTGCATAGTTGCAAAATCTAGCGAATCTTTCGTTTTTTTTTTTAATGCATAGATTTACACGGCTAGAAATGGTCACCTGTGACCGAGCTGTTTTGTAATACGCGAGGTGTCTTCGAAAAGTAAGGGCCGTTTTGCCGGGAAGAGAAATATTTTCATTAGTAATCGTGTTGTTTCTTTTTTTTGCAGTTTTAGCTTCGCACAAACCTTGTCCATTTTTCCACGTAACTGCGTTGGTCTCTGAGCACATTTAGTAACGCTACATCAGCCTTTCTAATCCATCTGCATAGCAGTTCGCCTCCTGGAAATTGAACCAGTTGACGACGAGGGCCTTGAAACTTTTTTTTTTTAGGTTTCGGTAAAGAAGAACGGGACCACTGCCCTGACTGTTTTGTTGTTGTTCTTTCTGCGTGTAGTATATCGACGTATTGTGGCCTGTAACAACATGCGAGGACAAGTCGTCTCTGTTTAGGTGATAGCGGTCCAAAAACGGTCGTACACTTGACATCCCTTCTTTCTAATGGTTAGATCAACACACTTTTTTTTTCAAGTGCACTTGAGATGGTCGCCAAAGTAGCTGGGACATTTGGCATGCAATGACCTACGTGGTTGTTACCAAGCTGGCTGTATAGCTTTATTATGATTATTTCACTCCGGAGCTTTTGGGTGCTTGGGAGCATGCAGACCAGGCCCAACGAAGTTTAAAGTGCCTATTGAGATTTCTACGTGATACAGGTTTAGATACTCGTCTTTAAAGCATGTGCGGCATAGACTTTTGCGCGTGCCCTGTCCCCGTGCAAAACAGTGTGTACAGTGACTCATTGTGCCATACCATTGTCGCCTATCATCACACCTCCCTCTTTCTCTTTCTTTCCCCTTCCCATTTACCCCCGTGAGGAGTAGCAGGCTAGAAACCCGCTTTCCAGGCCGACCTCTCCTCCTTCTTCTCATTAAAAGCATCTTCTTCTTTCACTCCGGAACGACCACAGTTTGCACTCGCTCATTTACGCTGTTTCGTGTGAGTGTTCAACATGGTGCTACGATTGCAAAGGTTGGTGAATGGGTGTCAATGACGAGTTTGCGTCCCCGGCGCACGGCGACGGCGACCGCGAGTGGGCCGCTAGGTTCGTCTGGTAGAGTACCAGTGTGTAGCTGACCACAACGCCGACCATTTGCAAGAGGAAAATCGGTGTTTTCATGAAGGAAAAAAAAAACGCATCGCATCGTCATTCTAGCGCATTCCATTCATTTAAACGAGGGTGACGCGCTATAGGAAGACGCTTCCCCCTAATTTTTGCGAAATTTAGCGATATTCTAGGGAGGGGTAATGAATGTGAAAGAAAAAAGGTAACAAAACAACTTGTCCACACCCACGTAGTACGCATGTCCCGGGCGTTTGTATATATATATATATATATATATATTGAAATAAAGCGGTTAAGCCGACGCTTTATTACGCCAAAGGCAAGATGGTGCCGACCAAGAAGAGGCCCGAGCCGATGACTGATGATGGTTATGTACAGATGAGGAAGATGAAGTCCAATTAATGCCTACACTAATTTCCCCCGTTGACGAAAGCGGCCAGCCTGGCCGCGAATTACGTTGTGGAACGCAGATGAAAGGGTTTGAGACGCGAAACGTGCACAACCTCTGTGCCGCGGCAGCGTTGGTCAGTGGAGGCATGAACAGGTGTAACACGGTAGTTCACCGGCGAGGTCTGGTCTATAACTGTGTAGGGGCCAATATAGCGAGATTCAAGCTTTTCGCATAAGCCAGGTGTCCGTGCAGGCGTCCATAGGAGTACAGGGTCGCCAGGGCGATAGAAAACGTCGCGGTGAGTGGCATCGTAGCGATTTTTGCGATCTTGTTGGCTAGCCTCGGTGTTTATACGGGCGCGACGACGGCATTGGGCAACCCGGTACAGAAACTGGTCGCAAATGAATGGTGAAGAATTGACGGGTCCAGAGAAGAAAGAAACGTCGAGTGATGAGGTTGGCTGGCGTCCGTATACTAAGAAAAACGGAGAGTAGCCTGTGGTCCGTTGAACTGACGTATTATACGCAAACGTTACAAATGGGAGAACCGCATCCCAGTTACGATGGTCAGGTTGGATATACATGGATAACATGTCGCACAGCGTGCGATGAAATCTCTCCGTCAAACCATTTGTCTGTGGGTGGTAGCTAGACGTTGTCTTGTGGATTGTGTTTGACGCTTGGAGAACTTCACTAAGCGTGCTTGAGAGAAACGCCTTGCCTCGGTCGCTCAAAAGAACGTGAGGGGCTCCGTGCCGTAGGTAGATAGCTTTCAAAAAGAAGGTTGCTACTTCGGAAGCAGTTCCTGAAGTGACCGAGGCCGTCTCAGCGTACCGGGTCAAGTGATCAACAGCGGTGACGATCCATCTCTTGCCGTCTGGGGTAGTTGGGAGGGGCCCGAATAGGTCAATTCCGACGACAGAGAACGGCTGTGCTGGGCAAGGAAGTGGTTGTAGGGTCCCGACTGAGACAGTAGTAGGCCGCTTGCGGTGTTGGCAAAGGGCGCACGAGGCAATATATTTAGCTACGCTCGTGGAAAGACCTGGCCAGAAGAACCGGCTGCGGATGCGCTCGTGGGTTTTGTGGTAGCCAAAGTGGCCTGACGTTGGGTCGTCGTGTGAAGCCCGAAGAACTTCCCCGCGAAGAGCCCGCGGTACGACGGGGACCCATCGATGGCCTTCCGGGTGAAAAATGTACCGATAGAGTACGTCGTCTTCAAACTTGAATAGCTTGAGCTGTTTTCGTAGCCTGGCATTAGGAGAAGACGAAGCACCACTTAGGCGACTGATGATGTCACTGCAATAAGAATCAGTACGCTGGTGAGTGGAAAGCACTGAAGGGCGGTTGGCTGAAGGCAGGGAAGAAATGGATGCAATCGACGATGTGTCCTCAGTGCGGCCAATTTGACAAGGTGACGTGACGTGCTCCGATGTTGGCGGCAATGGACATCGTGATAGAGCATCGGCATCTTGATGCTTCTTTCCGGTCTTGTAAATGACGTCAAAGTCATATGCTTGTAACCGGATAATCCAGCGGCCAAGGCGTCCCGACAAGTTTTTGATTGTCGACAGCCAGCATAGCGCATGGTGGTCGGTCACAACAGTGAAATGTCGACCATGGAGGTACGGACGAAATTTTTGGATGGACCAGACAACAGCCAAGCACTCTTGTTCGGTTATCGAGTACTTCTTCTCTGCAGAGGTGAGAGTGCGGCTTGTATACGCGACAACTTTCTCGCGAAATTCACGGTCACGCTGTAGCAGTACGGCACCAATTCCCTGCCCACTAGCGTCAGTGTGCAGTACCGTAGGTGCCTCGTCATTGAAATAACAAAGAACCGGTGGGGATGTCAGTGCGCGCTTGAGTTCTTGGAATGCGGCTTCGCACTGATGATTCCAATCAAAGGGAGCGGTACTAGCAAGGAGCTTGTGGAGAGGCGAAGCAATGGTGGCAAAGTTCCGGATGAAGCGTCGGAAGTATGATGCGAGCCCAAGGAAGCTGCGCAGTTCTTTTGCACGGAGTGGGCGCGGGAAGTTGAGCACTGCGGAAATTTTGTCCGGATCGGGCTGGATGCCATCTTTGTTAACGAGATGTCCGAGAACTTTGATCGTTGTGCTACCGAAGTGGCACTTCTTTGTGTTTAGTTGAAGGCCAGCATTGGAGAGGCATGTGAGCACTTCGTCGAGGCGTTGCAGATGGTCATCGAAAGTGGAGGAAAACACGACGATATCGTCCAAATAGCATAGACAAGTTTTCCACTTGAGGCCGCGAAGAACAGTGTCGATCATCCTTTCAAATGTGGCGGGGGCATTACATAGGCCGAAGGGCATTACGTTAAACTCGCAAAGACCGTCCGGCGTAGAAAAGGCGGTCTTTTCTTTGTCCGCTTCGTCCATTGGAATTTGCCAATATCCGGAACGAAGGTCAAGGGTGGAGAAGTACTGCGCGCCTTGCAAAGAGTCAAGTGCATCATCTATACGAGGCATCGGATATACATCCTTTCGGGTGATCTTGTTGAGCGCGCGGTAATCAACACAAAATCGTACCGATCCATCCTTCTTTTGTACCAATACAACGGGTGATGACCAAGAACTGGCAGAGGGTCGTATGATGTTTCTTTTGAGCATGTCGGCCACGTTCTCCTCAATGATTTTGCGTTCGGCCAAGGAGACTCGATAGGGACGACGGCGTACAATATTCTGACCATCAGTGTTGATACGATGAGACGCAACTGTGGTCTGTCCGAGTGACGAAGCATTGGCGTCGAAGGAGGCCTGATGTTTTGCTAGCAATTTCAGCAACGCCTCACGCTGAGGAGCAGGAAGGTCGGGGTTTATCCCGGAAGCAAAGGTGGATGAAGAAATAGGCTTGTCCTGTGGAGGATGAGCTTGCAAGGCGTCAAGAGGTACGAAAGATGCCGGTTGTGTATCCACATAACAGGTCACCGCAGAACCTTGAGGTAGGAGAATAGTCTCAGTGGTGGTGTTCAGGCCGACGATTACCGCAGCACTTTCTTTGAATCGCACCAGGCTGGATGGGAACACAATGCCACGAGCTAGACAGCGGCCGTAAGGGGTGATAAACACGTCACCATTGGCAATATGCGTAGACGTGATCGGGATCAGTTGCTCCTGACCCGGAGGCAGTACGGAATCGACAGCTGTGGAAAAACGCAGTCGTGTCTCATCGATACGCTCGCTGCAATGATCGGTCTCGGTCATCTGAAGTACACGTTGGCGGCAAGAAATTAAAGCAGACGCTGACGAGAGAAAGTCCCAGCCTAAAATGAGTTCATGAGCACAGGAAATTAAAACTGCGAAAGTGATGTGATGACGGATACCGTCAATGAAGACGCGTGCTGTACATTGAGCCAATGGTCGAATGATTGCTCCATTGGCCCCAATCAAGGATGATCCAAGGTAGGGTGTCTTCACTTTCCGCAAACGAGAACACAAGTCCGCACGCATAACAGAAATCGTTGCTCCCGTGTCTATCAAAGCCCAAACCCGCACACCTTGCACAATCACCAATAACATGTTTGACGGTCGTTCAGGAGGACTTGAGGCATTTCGCGGCGATGCAGTTTTCCCTCCAAAAACTGCACTGTTTAGTTTTCCGATCGCTGGACAGGGAGTTGAGAGACAGGCCGAAGCGGCGAAACAGAGCGCCGGAGTGGCGATGGGGAACGTCGTCTGGAGGTACGTGTATTGATGGTCATGTTCGAAAAGTCGGCCGGCGATGGCGATCGGCGAGTGAAAACATTGTCGGCGTAACGGTGGTAAAATCGAGACGGCTCGTCACGTTCGAAAGCAGCATAACCACGACGTTCGTCCTGCTGGCGGCGTCGACAAACCCGGGAGATGTGTCCCCGAATGCCGCAGTAATAGCAGACAGGCCGTGGGGCACGCCAGGCGGAATGGTATGGCGGAGTCGGTGCTCGGGCAACAAGAGGTGCTAGATGGTCGTGAACAGGCACCGGTGGTGTGACTGGAGGCGGTGAAGGTTGCATTGCAGCGATGTGTGCGTACGAAGCCGGTTGGGGGCAAGGTGGAGCGGTGGGATGGTGGGCGCTCTGAAAGGCTGTCATTTCCTCTTTGATCATACTTCGCAGATCAGTGGAGGCGGGTTGTGCGTGAGCGTTGTTGCAAGGTGGTGAGCCGTAGGCTTGCAATTCCTCACGGATTATGGCTCGAATGATGGATCGGAGCTCCATACTGTTTGCCAAGGGGTTTTCGCAAAAGTCGGGTCGCAGGCGGATGGATTGTAGGGCATCAAGCCGCTGGCACACAGAGATGACGTCCGATACCGTCGAAGGGTTGTTCGCGGTGATGGCATTGAAAGCGGTAGGTCCTATACCCTTCAGAAGATGTCGTACGCGATCAGTTTCTGGCATGGCATCGTCGATACGGCGGCAAAGCGCAAGAACGTCCTCAATGTACGAGGTATAAGACTCGCCGTAATGCTGGACGCGTTCAGCCAATTTCTTCCTCGCAACTTCCGAACGAACCGTCGGTGTGCCAAAAATCCGCCGTAGCTGGTCCTTGAAGGAAGACCAATCACGGAAGTCGCTCTCGTGATTTAGGAACCATGTCTTGGCTACCTGGGATACGTAAAACTGTACGCGGGCTAACTTCGACGCCTCGTTCCAGTTGTTGTAAACGCTTACACGGTCATAGTTGTCGAGCCAGTCTTCGACATCTTCTCCAGGCAGACCGGAGAAGATTTCAGGGTCGCGAGGGGGGTTGTTGGCAGTGGTAGGGGCGGCGGCAGGCGGTTGGACCGGGTGAGTTGGCACTGTGGGCTCATCTTGTGACATGGTGGTCTGCTGGCGTAAGCGGCGTCCCGAACGGAGCTCCAGGAGAGATCTTTAGAAGAAGAGAGGTCGAAGGGATCGGAAAGCACCTCCACCACTTGAAATAAAGCGGTTAAGCCGACGCTTTATTACGCCAAAGGCAAGATGGTGCCGACCAAGAAGAGGCCCGAGCCGATGACTGATGATGGTTATGTACAGATGAGGAAGATGAAGTCCAATTAATGCCTACAATATATATATATATATATATATATACATATATATATATAGTGCACACATATCTATAAAGTGGACGGGGGGATGGCCGCCGCGGTAGCTCAGTTGGTAGAGCATCGGACGCGTTATTCGAAGGTCGCAGGTTCGGTCCCTGCCCGCGGCAAGCTATCTTTTCGTCCACTTTTCTTTCTTCACAATTACCTTACATTTATTACTAAAAACATCCCCTACACTTTCCTTGGCATTATTGTGTGTTAGTTCTCATTAATATTGTGTATAACAAAGAAAACGAGCCCTTGAAATTAACACTTCTTTCCTTCATTCATAGCGAGGGTCTCGTTCTGCCAGACTTGATGCTTTCAGGTGTAGTATGCGAGGGATTATTGGTCAGCTGCCAGCTCGTAATAAGTTCACGTGGTACGTGACGCCAACAGGCAGAAAAAGAGTGTTCCACACTCGCCGTCATGGCTACTGGCGGCGCTGACTGACGCTCCCACGTTTAAGTGCACACATATACCCTATAAAGTGGACGGGGGGATGGCCGCCGCGGTAGCTCAGTTGGTAGAGCATCGGACGCGTTATTCGAAGGTCGCAGGTGCGGTCCCTGCCCGCGGCAAGCTATCTTTTCGTCCACTTTTCTTTCTTCACAATTACCATACATTTATTACTAAAAACATCCCCTATACTTTCCTTGGCATTATTGTCTGTTAGTTGTCATATATATATATATATATATATATATATATATATATATATATATATATATATATATATATATATATATATATATGTGTGTGTGTGTGTGTGTGTGTGTGTGTGTGTGACAAGTCCAAAAAGTCCATGTGTGCGTCATTGTCTTAAGAGCAAGTCACATTTACAATGAGCTTAGGTAATTAAATAATGATAATTCAAGAACTGATCCATAAAGTGTTGTTTTAAATGGAAAAAAATAGAAAATTTTCAACGGGCATGCTGTAGAGCCTATCGACAAATATACAAACGATTTCTTTTAGCGAAGATGGGTGTCATCGTTTCAGTTTCTTTGCGGGCTGCATCATAGAAAGTGCGCGACATTTGAACAACCGCCACGTGACTGGCCACTTGCGCGCAGTGTCTATAGTTACTTGGTGACTGGGCAACGCATCCCAGCATCCTCTGGCCTTGCAGTTTGACTAGCATAATTTTTATGAGCGGAGCTCTTTAAGCTTTTCGTTGCGCTGGGTAGTGCGAACAGAAACTGTCATCGTCACGAAACGGCACACGCTGTCTTCGTCCTCTTCTTCCTCTTAGTAACTCTAATTCATCTTCCGCTTCGCTCCCAAAACACGTTCGCCGATTTATCCGGCGCGGAATGGCATAATTCTGAAGGGTGAGAGAACGAGTACGCAGAAAGAGAACGAAACAGAGAGAGATAGAAAGAAAGAGAGAAATTCATTGGCGAAAAAAAATTCTTGGTGTTACGGGATTCGAAACCGGTAACCCACGACCCGAAGGCGAGCGTCCTAACCACTCAGCTATAGCCAAGCACGCTAGCAGAGCATAGCATAGCCTCGTATAGTATAGTGTAGCAAGGTGGCGGGAAAGGGAAGTGAGGTTGAGGAGGAGGGGGAGGAGGAGGGGAGAGAGCAAAGCATAGCATAGAAAGAAAGAGAAATAGCGAGGAAAAATAGGAATAAAGACAGAAAGAGGAAGTAAGACAGAGAAAGAAATAAAGAGAGAGAGAGTAAGAGATAGAAATAAAAGGGAAGTGAGAAATAGAGAAAGGAAGGGCAAGAAAGAGAAAGATAAAAAGAGCGAGAAAGACAAAGAAACACATAGAGAAAGAAAGAAATAGAAATAAACAGAGACAAACAAGAAAGAGAAAGAACGGAGAGATAAGAGAAAAAGAAGTAAACTATAGAGGAAGAAAGAAAGAAAGACAAAAATATACAGAAACAAAGACGGCCACCCAGCTACGAACTTAAGTCTTAGCAGCGCTGGCGCGAAGCTGCCTTAATTTTTTAATATATATGTATACCAGGGGCGTAGCCAGCGGGGGGGGGGGGGGGGGGGGGGGGACTTATGGGGCTTCAGCCCCCCCCCCCCCCGAAATTTTTCGTGCTCTCATACAACACCGACCAGGAGCGTAACCCGGGGGGTGGGATTTATTGCGCTTCAGCCTCCTCGCCACCTCACCTCCCCCCCCCCCCCCTTGAAAATGTTTCTGTTTTTCGTTCTATTATACACCGCCGTCCGAAATAACCACCTTCACCGAAAAGCACCCAGGATGTAGTCCAAAATGTTTTTTTTTTTTTTTCGAGCACGACAATGCCATAGACAGGTGAAAGGTTCTGACAGGTGGCTTTTCTGCAAGATTTTTTTCAACCATGCCACTACTCAGCGCTTCAAGAGGGTGCGTTTTGCCGAGTGTGTGTCCTCTTTAGCAGAATTGAGGTTGGCAAGGGCCAATATGCGCGCACTGGGGCCCTCGTATCCAAGCCATTTCAAAGGTGAAAGCACGCCCTCGGAGTCTTCGGTGCACACGAAGCCACTAAATATCACACTGACGCTCAGCTGGAAGCCGATAATTTTCTTCAAACCTTCTCAGGATGTGTGCCCAGTGTTGTTGATCAACTGGACCATGGCAGGCAAATTCAAATAAGAGAGAACCGAAGGAAGTTACAGCCTATTGTTGAGACCGTTCTCTTTTGCGGGCGGCAAGGTCTGGCTCTCCGTGGCCATAGAGACAGTGGTCCCATGGATTACAGAAACCACAGCCTCCTCTACAAATACAGGCCACTTCAGAACGCTGCTTCGCATGCGAGCGGATTGTGGCGACACAGATCTAAATTAGCATTTGGAAAGTTGCCCAAATAGTGTCTCGTATTTAAGTCCAGATGTAGAAAACCCGATTATAGAAATCTCTGCTGCAGTCATCAACCAAGGGAAGCCTAGTCACAAAAGTAAACGCTGCAGGCTGCTTCTCCGTACTTGCTGATGAAACGACGGATATTGCTGGTATCAAGCAGCTTACTGTTTGTAAGCTGCTTGAGGATGCGAACGAAATCGAAGAAGTGCACTTAGGCTTTGTGCCAATTCACGACCAAAGTGGCCGGGCCCTCACCGACACCATAATAAGGTTCCTTATAGACATGGGAATTAACATCCAGCATCTCCGTGGTCAAGCCTACGATGGTGCAAGCTCGATGGCCGGCAAAACGAATGGTGTTCAAGCTGCTGTTCGTGAGAATTATCCAGCCGCATTCTACACTCACTGCGCCAGTCACTCCCTTAATCTAGTTCTGTGTACGGCATGCTCCGTCACAAACATCCGAAGCTGTTTTGGGACTTTAAAGGCGACGTCAGTCTTTTTCCATAAATATTCTAGCCGCTCACACGCTTTGCGAAAAATGATAATTTTGAGCTGTCCTGAGTCCACAAGGAAGCGCCTTTTGGGACTATGCGAAACGCACTGGGTCGAGAAGCACGATGCAGTGCTTTCATTTGTGAGCCTCTTTGAGCCGTTGATCGCAGCACTAGAGGAGATTATGTTTAACGGAAATGGCGAAAGTCCAGTGCAGGCAAGCAGTCTAATGTTGGCACTCTTGTCACCAGCGTTCCTTGTAAGCCTGCGTGTGACGGAGCACGTGTTAGCACTGACTTTGCCACTGTCAAAGAAGCTGCAGACGAGGAGTATCGACATGAGCGCTGCCATTGACGACATAGAAGCGGTACAGCAGAAAAATGAAAATGACCGCAAGAACGCGAATGCTTCTTTCTCAAAAATATTTGCACAAGTGCAGGCATTAGCAACTGAATGCGGAGATCACCAGCCGTCTAGCCGGTGTCCGGAAGCAAAACCTTGGGAGCAATGCATTTGAAAGCGCGGAAGAATATTTTCGCAGAACCCTGTTCATTCTGTTCATTAACCACGTATAGCATCGGTTCGAACAGCACAGGGCACTTCTAAAGGACTTTTCAGTAACTGTACCATCCGCAATACCAGCAATGCAAGATGATCGGGAGAAAGGAGCAGAAAATCTCCTGACCGTTTCTGCGCATATCGAAACGAGGGCTGCTTTGGGAGAACTGCGAAGCACAAAGTGGGCGAACAAAGCAGCAAACCAGCGCCCCTGTAAAGGAACCGATGCTCTCTCTCATTGCGACAGCAGGTTCTATCCGAATGTGTACAAGCTACTCCAGATTCTAGTCACCCTTCCAGTGACCACTGCCAGCGCAGAGAGAACGTTTTCAAGCATGAGGTTACTTAAGATACTTACACTCCACGATGTCTGAGGAGCGCATGGTTGGCCTGGCACTTCTCGGCGCCCACAGAAATGTCGACATCAGCGTGTCGGAAGTCATTGACCGCTTCAATAAGCTTCCTCGTCGGGTCAACTTTGTCCATTGATACCGAGCAGGACAAAAATCAGTGCAAACGACAGGAAAAGACATTGCTGTTCCAGAGTTCAGGTCAATGAGCCCGTAATTCTGACGCAATAATATTGTTCGCCACCTTTTAAAGCCGCGAGGATTTTGTACCTTTTAGCAGTTAACACCGTGACATAATATGAACATACGAATACGGGCATCAGGTGGACATTAACAGCCAACCTTGTTCACTGAGAGGTCGGCATACGC
Organism: Rhipicephalus sanguineus; assembly: GCF_013339695.2. Taxonomy (NCBI): domain Eukaryota; kingdom Metazoa; phylum Arthropoda; class Arachnida; order Ixodida; family Ixodidae; genus Rhipicephalus; species Rhipicephalus sanguineus. The sequence goes on from NC_051176.1 coordinate 152,048,118, forward strand.
GACGTTACCAAACAAATGCAGCTATTGGGAAGCCGTACTAGCGGCATTGTTTGTTACTTTCATTTGTGGTTATTGTTCTTCATTGCTTTTTGAACTAGAAGCGACAACCCTCCTTTTATATTGAGTTCACAATAGTGGTTCGCACTTTTAAAACAGTTTTGAAATAGTTTTTTTCGTTATTTCTGCGCTCTTCCTTTATAGTTCTGTGCACATGGTGCGTCCGAGACAGCAGCTTGGCCCAAGGACATATCAGTTTCTGTGATTGTGCAGCATGTTCTTTTGCCTTATTTTGGGCATTATGTATAGTGATCATTGCTTAGTTCCGTATATTGATTGCATATTTAAATGTACATTTGTGATGTTTTCTGTAAGCATACAGCGCACTGTTTCCGGTGACTTATGTTTTGCCCGTATTTAAGATGTACTTTCCCATTCTTGTTTTTCCCTGGCTGCATCATTTGTGAGAAAAGGTGAACATTTTGCGTAAACAATCTGCATTAAAATATTTGACCTCGTCCTGGTTATTTTGTGGACTTCATTTTTTTGTTATCAGGCGCTTCTTCAGTTTAAATCTGATGCAGTTCCAAAGTTTACGTGATATTTGCCGTACCTCTTACACAAACAAAATAAAAAAATTGAAAAGATTGAAGACGGTTATTTCTGGAAAGATTTTGCGGGCATGCCAACATGTTTTTATGAAAAAACACATTTCTTACTCGTTCTTGACAGTGCGCAGCATTCAAGAAGTGATTTCAGCATCTAATACAAATTGTCACTGGTAATAAATGTTATTCATATACTTAGTCGTTCGAAAAATTCAATGAGGAGGTCGCGCTGCAAAATGAGCCCAATCCCCCCCCCCCCCCCCCCCCCCCCCGCCCGCGAACAAAATTCCTGGCTACGCCACTGATGTATACTGCGTTGAACCAGCAGCTCGCGGCGTTAGAGGACCAAAATAAGAAAGCTTTAGTTACAGAAACTTTCTTTCGAAAAAACACTTGGGTAATTATTCTCACTTATGACCAAACTATTTACGAGTACTATACCTCCACCACTCCACGGAATCTTCAGTACTCCGCACCAAAGCTTAAAAAAAAACTTTTAATGCGACTCATTCTGTTGACAAGTAAACAAGGGTTCCATAAGCACCTTCTGGGTCATCATTACAAAAATCAGCATTTACCTAGCTAAGATTTGTATTTTAAAAAAACTCGGTTGATGTTAAGTAGTACATACAGTTGTAGACCATTATGCAAAACTGCAGTGAAACCAAAATATACGCTAGAACAATAAATAAATTTCTTGATAACGTCCAGAGTTTATGTGAAGCCTACGTATACACATTTATGTACTCGCACGCCAGCAAAGTTGGCCAACTGTGGCTGGCTTTTGTTGGGTATAATCGTACACTAGGAGCGACACGACACCGATGCAGACACGAGGCAGACGCAGACGGTCGTCCGACGAGTCAACCGCTGACGATGTCGCCGGACCGTCTGGTCACACTAGGCCGACAACGACGCCGACGCATCCAAAGACAGCATGTCGTAGTAGTTTAACAGGATGGCAGACCAAAAACACCAGCAGAACGTATCGGCCGACGTGTCGTCGGGAGGTCTTCGGGAGATCGGTGGCCGAGCGAAAATTTTCCCATGTCGTTGCTTCGAACGTCGAAGGGGTAGATCTTGGGGGAGATCCCCCTCGACATACTCGGGTCCGACGTCTTTTCTTTGCTTCCCTTTGTCTGTCCGCACCCCCGTTAAGGGGTATTCAGACGGGGGAGGAATGCTCGGGGAAGACGGGGGGATTGCGTATCACGTGACCGCGACGTCACGGATTAGCGAGTGGGCGTGACCCCCCCGCGCCTCCTCGGAGGAGACGGGGACGTTTTCCCCGAATGGACAAACGATCCCCCTGCGGTGGGGGATGTGACGGAATTTCGGGCTCTTGTTTGGCCACATTGTTGCACTTGCTCCTGCAGAGAGCGGCAGTGGGTGTCCAGTCTGCAGCTGGATGGTCGTCTGCAGCTCGTCAAACGGGTGGTGCAAGCCACCAGAGTAGTCTAGTAACACTGGTCTCCCCCTCCGTTTGCCTCGTCCGTGTGAGTGGGGGGCATTTGTGGAGACTTCTCCTCGCGAGTTGACGTCACTAGGCTCCGCCTTTACCCCCCGAGCATTTCTCCCCCGTCTGAATACCCCTTTAAAGTCCCCCGTCCCCGACGCCGGAAGGGGTGGCGGGGGCCGCGCCGCTACCCAACACCTCCTAGACAGCTGTCTAGGAGGTGTTGCGCTACCCCGAGAGGGACAATGGTAGAGGAGGGAGGACGGCCGAAATGAGCTGCAGGTGTTCCCCCGTTTTCAACTTTAGCGCGCAAGTTTAGTCGCTGTCGCTGTGCGCGCCTTCTGTGTGACAAGAGAATCGGCCGACGAGAGGCTGGGAGCACGATAAGACGCGGACGGCGTCTTTCATAGACGATCGGCCGATTGTTGGCGTCGTTTCAGTGTAAATAGGACGACGGCACGACGAAAGACACTCCCGGCGACAGTCGGCAGACCGAAATCGGTGTCTGGTCGTTCTAGTGTAAACGCGCCTTAAGGGGTATTCAGACGGGGGAGAAATGCTCGGAGGGTAAAGGCGGAGCCTAGTGACGTCAACTCGCGAGGAGAAGTCTTTACAAATGCCCCCCACTCACATGGACGAGGCAGTTGGAGCAGTTGGAGGGGGAGACCAGTGTTACTAGACTACTCTGGTGGCTTGCACCACCCGTTTGACGAGCTGCAGACGACCATCCAGCTGCAGACGGGACACCCACTGCCGCTCTCTGCAGGAGCAAGTGCAACAATGTGGCCAAACAAGAGCCCGTAATTCCGCCACATCCCCCACCGCAGGGGGATCGTTTGTCCTTTCGGGGAAAACGTCCCCGTCTCCTCCGAGGAGGCGCGGGGGGTCACGCCCACTCGCTAATCCGTGACGTCGCGGTCACGTGATACGCAATCCCCCCGTCTCCCCCGAGCATTCCTCCCCCGTCTGAATACCCCTTTAACGATGGTAAAAAATAATACATACGTACTACTACTGCGCATTTGTCTCACTCCTTTAAATGCTTCGCGCACTATCCGAATGTTGCCCTTGGTGAAATTCGTCGCATTTTCTTCTTTCATATTTCTTCAAGGTCCACGACTCGCACAAGAAATGTTGGAGCGCCAACCCGAAGTGCTCTGGCATTAAGGTTGACGTCTTTGTCGTTCATGATATTCTGAAAAATCTGCCAATTGCTCTATATCCCCATACTTATTCTTCACTCAGTTGACTGTCATGCTTGTCTAAACCGGATCCTAAAGAACAATGTCCTTCAAAACCTATCATGTCGTTGTTTATCTGAATCATCCGTTTTTCACCTGTTTACATACTCATCTTATTCGGGTTTAGTGAAACACCGCCTTTTTCACCTTCTTTTACCTTCAGAATGAGAGTTTTTAAAGGGGTACTGACACAAAAACTTTGGCCTCGCGTTTTTTTGCTGCAATGTGTTGCTGGGGGCCTGTTAGTCATAACACGGCACATCGTTTGCTGCAGCGCGCGACAGATAATTAATTACAGGCTCCTCATTACCGACCAGTGTCAGTTTCGGTTTCAAAAACGACAAGCCTCCGGGTGCAACTATCACCACCTAGCGGCTGCAGCGCTCGATCACGTCAGCACACAGAAGTGTGACGCACTTCCGCGCTGTTCGCGTCGTCTCCTCGCATTCGCACGCTTGCCGCACGTGCTGCGCGATGACGTCGCCATCATCGTCCTCGTTGTCGTCGTCCTCCTCATCGTCGTCTGTTGGCGACGATTTCCTTGAGACACCAACAGCGCAGCGGCGAGCGCGTCAAAACAAAAATGGCGGCTACGACGTCATCACAACTTGTTGTACCGGCTACAACGGTTACGTATGGGAAGTAGGGGGGTCACCTCGGGTCACCTCCGAGGGTGTCAATGCAATAGGTGCGCCCTATAATGCTGGATCGCGCACGCGAACTTCAATATTCATATAAAATACCTTCCAAGCTTTATTCGCTGTCGATATTTCGCAGATGGTACACGCACGTACACGGAAATCGATCCAGCAGGCTATCTCGGCCGCGAAATTTTGTGTCAGTACCCCTTTAAGTCCTTTATAATTCCTGCTAATGAAGTAGCGTAGTATGCATAGCGTAAGTTGGTTACTATTGTTCCTCCGATACCCCCTCCTATATCACCGTCCTCTGAAGTACAGTTTCTGAGTACATATTATATGTATAAATTAAGTACATAGAGAGAATACAACCTCGCCTGACACTTTATTGGGCCCTAATCCAATCTGTGATACAATTCGTCCTGAACCAGCGCTTGGGCTTGGAGAAAAAAAAAACGCATTCTTCGAACAGCAAACACTGCCGTGAAGAGTTCAGCCGAAATTTTGTAGTCATACGCGGCTTGCAGAGTTTAACAGCGGAGCGCGAAGTCGCCAGTTTCTGTAATGACCACTCTTCATACAGAGGCCCCGTCCTCCCTCACTTCGGTGGGCGGAGCGCCAGCTGTATATGTCTCCAAACAGCAGATTGCTGCTATTGGCTAATGGCTGACATAAATCAGGAGCGGCGTTTTATGCGCTTCTCACCGTGGGGTGTCGCCATTTGCCGGTGCCTTGCTCTATAGTCTGCTAAAATTTAACAGTAGCAACACAACTAGAGAGAGCGATTGTGTTTCATGACGTGCGCTGACGTAGCTTCTTTTCCCCGTGTCATCCATCACCGTGTAGCGGTGTAGCACGGCCGCTCGACTGTGAGCATAGGCGACGTAAATGCGTTTCCAAAGTACATTTCCACTGTCTTGGTTAATTGTACCAGCTCTATCTGTGTGCCATTTAGCTCAATTAGCACGATTTCAGCAATGTTGTTTCGAGGTGCAAAAATACTGCTTTAGTTTTATTGTTAGTAAAAATTCGGCATATCCCACACCTTGTGGGAATCGGTTTTATGCGAAGCAGTCGGCGAGTAGTTGTCTATGCTGCATTTTTTTGGCTTTGAGCCAAGTGTTACGAGGTGGACCGACGTGTTTTTGTAAGTGTAGTAGTTGTTTGCACATCGTGGCTTTACCAGGCACGTCGACTACACTGGCGTTTACAGGGTAACTTATAGTCTGACGTAACGTCAGCACTCGCGTTAGAGCACAGACGTCAGTACTTTCGAAACAAAGGGCACATTACGGTGCCGTAGTATCAATATCATACGTAACTTTCGTTAGCGTATTCCTCTGTGGTCGGGCAACGATTGAATATAGCTTGCTGAATCATAGAGATACAAATGTAATGTTTATTGGGCTGCTATAAAAGCGAAGCCATCCCTGGAACCTCAACGGACGTTAACCCGACCTGATGCCTGTGTCATAGGAGCACATATGTAAAGTTTGTTGTTTTGTTATAAAATTAGATAAGCAGCACTACAACCACAATTGAGGTTGCTCCGACATTACGCCTGCGTGTTCTCAAGTTAATTCAACAACAACGCCTGCATAGGGTCTTTTTTCAAAGCAGTTTCTAGATCTGGCGCAGCTCTGTGGAAGAATACCTGACTGCCACGCAGAATTCTTGGGTCCGATTCCTGCTGGGATCTTAATTTTTGTAGCGTTAGCTACACTTGCCTAGCCGGAGCCGATTTCGTGTGGATGGTCATGAACCGTGCTGCGCATGCGCGAGGATCGCGAGGTCCTCACCCAGTTGTAGGCAGGGGCGAAGCCAATTATGACCCGATTCCAACTAGACTTACCAACAGTCAAATTCGGCCAGTCATTTTTGGGTGGGCCTAAACATGCCCGATATAAAAAACCGTGCATTGCTAATCTTATCCTGCAGGACATTGCCGAACTGTGCACTGCTTGTTGCGTTGGCATGCAATCCATTCCCCCGGTGAGTCCAGATGAAGTCCCGTATTATTTCCCGACATCTGCGACGTCTGCTAGAGCACGCTCCGAAGGACCTTAATGAAGTTTTCCATCCATTCTTACATATGTGAAATCTTGATAGGTAGAATATTTAGTGAAGAGTTTGTGGTGTCTCCGAAGATATCGCCGCTATCGGAACACATGGAGACAGCAGACGCTGCGGGAAAACCAACGCGCACATTTTTATTAACCTCTTTTACATACGGCGATGAACTCGCCTGCCGAATCTAATACATAACTAGTCACAATTTCTAAATAACCTGTACAATGCTAATGAATACCCGGAAAACATGACACATATTCAAGAGAACATAAGACATACAAGGCACCGCGAATGCGGCGTCACCGATGCACGACTCACCACGAGGGGCCCGAGGGAAACGAGCCGCGCGGTATCGTCCCCCACGGACCCACCGCGGGAGACGTCCATCCACGCACGCCACCAAACCCAAAAGGGCCCTCCCTGCTGTTTCCCGCACGCCGGCCTAACATCTCCGCAGGCGGCGCTGCCGGCGCCACCGCGCTAACCCTAACTCGCGCGAGCGCAGCGCCAATCGCTCGCTCGGACGCCATTTAACCTACCTGCGGCCTATCCGCGAGACGCGCGTGCACCATGAGGCGCAAACGCCCTTACAGGGGGTGATAGCACCCCCACAAGTACGACGAAAGTTCGATTGGTCAGGTAACATTATGATGAAGTTGCGGTCACTAACCAAGTCAAGGTAAAAACACACGAGGGATGTTTAGGGGCTTGTATGAGTTCTTTGATCAGGCTAAAGCAGGCACAAGACGCAAGTCTCTTATAATAAAGTATGACTGAGTGTATTGGTGTCGTTTAGCAGGCAGATTTCCATTATTCCTGTTGACGGTGTTGTCTGTCGGTTGAATAAAGATTTTAAAAGTAGTCTTGTCGTTAGATTCTTCTCCTTAGATATTGTATTGGCGCTATCCTAATCGACATAGGCGTGCGCAGAGGGGGGGGGGGGGGGCGGCCGCCCCCTAATCATCTAAGAGGGGGAGCGCAAAACCTGCCCCGTATATTGACCCTTCTAGTAACCTAAGAGGGGGGTGGGCGCAAAATCTGCCCCATACATGGACTTTTTAGGGTGGGGGGCGCTGCGATGAACCTTCGCCCCCCCTAATGAGGAACCCTGCGCACGCCTATGCTAATCGATACGGTGCGCGTGGGTATCGGCGAGCTCAGCCAGGACGTTCGATGCTTTCTTGTTGTTGCAGACATCTCCTTGATGCTCCTTCCATCTCCTCGTGAACTTGCCAGTTTCGCCGATGTAACTGCAGCTGTAGTCTGCACATGGTACTCTGTCGACAAGTGGAATTCTTGCTGTTTATCGGATCCCCGACGTTCGCAAGCTCATTTTTCCGTTTGTTGGACGGCATGCGTGGAATGCGAATGTCGTATCTAAACATGCGGTTTAGAGCTTCGCTGACACCAGGAACGGACGGTACACCGGCGCGCTCTGCAGAAGGCCTGTTTTGAAACTGCTTTCGATGTAAGAGACGAGCTTCAGTTTTCTTAAATTTCTTGGGGGTACCCGTGCGTTAATAGTTCGTGACGGATTGTCTGAAACTAATTTCTCCTTTCGTCGTTACTCGAGCCGATGCGTGTTGCCCGCGTCACGAGAGATAAAACAGCGGATGGCTTCTGACAAGCCTGATGGCATGAATAACTGATATGAGTCTCCTCCCGGGTGGCGAACGAGAGTACGGTTCCTGTTCACTTACGTAGACGTAGAGGAAGGAAATGATGTTTTCCAACTTGTATTCTGCAGTCAACTGCATGGCTGTTTCTATGGGGTTGAGAAGAATCAGGAGGCATGTTGTTTCTTGCCCTTGTATAATGCTAATGCAGTCGTCTCTGTAACGGACGAAAATATTTGGTGCACTTGCAAAGTAAGCGAGGGCCTTCTGTTTAATGACCTCCGTTCCCAAATTGCCGGTAGTCATAGAATGGAAGATCCAATGGCAATTACGCGCATTTGCTGGCATAACCGTTTCCTGTAGGTGAAGTATGAAGTATATGTTGCTCAAGCACATCTCAAGCTCCCTTAATTCACTTAGCCGTTCCCGATTAAGTAATTTCGTGCAGTAAGAGAGCACAATGTAGAAATTTTAAACATGACTTTATTATCGGAAAATTAGTCTTGTAATGCAAGCTTTTTGGCTTCTGATTCCGAAAGCTTTGTTAAGCCATCGTTTAGCACAAGTTCTCCTTATAAGCAATGGTGTGGTTTTATCTTGCCACTGCAAAAATGTGCGTGCTCGTCTCCTTCACAGGATCCGGAGTGCAGCAGAATTCGCATCGTGTCCTGCGACGCCCAGGCCTTCAGCTGTTTCGGAAACGCTTCGCGGCGGCTCGGTGACCCATACCAGCGTACTTGGCGTCTTCTCCATCTGGTACTTTAGTGTTCTGCGGATCAAGTGTTCTGCACGACTGAGCGTGCATGTCGGCGAGTCGCGTTTTCATCGCAAGCGAGATGTTCAACTATGGAAGTACCACTGGAACAAGACCAGCAGAGTTCATTAATTTTCACATTAATTTGCCGGGGTAGCCGGCTGTAACATCGCCTAACCGTTCATCTTTCTGTGCATAATTTTAAAGAAAAGATAATAAAAGATGCGCGCGGTTGTTGTTGCGTCACTGTCGTTCTTCCAGGCTCAGCCAGAACAGGTTGTCGTAAGGGGAACCTCTGAACAACAACAACAACAAGATTCGTCCTGCGCGCTCAGCAAACTTCGTCTGCTGGCGCTTGTCCGACTCTGCCTGGAGGAGCAAATGAGATTCGTCCTGCACGCACAGTAAACTTCGTTTGCTGGCGCTTGTCCGACTCTGCCTGGGGGAACAAATGACAGAGTCGTCCTGCACGCTCAACAAACTTCGTTTGGTGGCGCTTGTCCGACTCTGCCTGGAGGAGCAAATGACAGATTCGTCCTGCGCGCTCAACAAACTTCGTTTGCTGGCGCTTGTCCGACTCTGCCTGGGGGAACAAATGACAGATTCGCCTGCGCGCTCAACAAACTTCGTTTGCTGGCGCTTGTCCGACTCTGCCTGGAGAGCAAATGACAGATTCGTCCTGCGCGCTCAATTAACAAACTTCGTTTGCTGGCACTTGTCCGACTCTGCCTGGACATGGAGGAGCAAATGACAGATTCGTCCTGCGCGCTCAGCAAACTTCGTTTGCTGGCGCTTGTCCGACTCTGCGTGGGGGAACAAATGACAGATTCGTCCTGCGCGCTCAACAAACTTCGTTTGCTGGCGCTTGTCCGACTCTGCCTGGAGGAGCAAATGACAGATTCGTCCTGCGCGCTCAACAAACTTCGTTTGCTGGCGCTTGTCCGACTCTGCCTGGGGGAGAAAATGACAGATTCGTCCTGCGCGCTCAACAAACTTCGTTTGCTGGCGCTTGTCCGACTCTGCCTGGAGAGCAAATGACAGATTCGTCCTGCGCGCTCAATTAACAAACTTCGTTTGCTGGCACTTGTCCGACTCTGCCTGGACATGGAGGAGCAAATGACAGATTCGTCCTGCGCGCTCAGCAAACTTCGTTTGCTGGCGCTTGTCCGACTCTGCGTGGGGGAACAAATGACAGATTCGTCCTGCGCGCTCAACAAACTTCGTTTGCTGGCGCTTGTCCGACTCTGCCTGGAGGAGCAAATGACAGATTCGTCCTGCGCGCTCAACAAACTTCGTTTGCTGGCGCTTGTCCGACTCTGCCTGGGGGAGACAATGACAGATTCGTCCTGCGCGCTCAGCAAACTTCGTTTGCTGGCGCTTGTCCGACTCTGCGTGGGGGAACAAATGACAGATTCGTCCTGCGCGCTCAACAAACTTTGTTTGCTGGCGCTTGTCCGACTCGGCCTGGAGAGCAAATGACAGATTCGTCCTGCGCGCTCAATTAACAAACTTCGTTTGCTGGCGCTTGTCCGACTCTGCGTGGGGGAACAAATGACAGATTCTCCTGCGCGCTCAACAACCTTCGTTTGCTGGCGCTTGTCCGACTCTGCCTGGAGGAGCAAATGACAGATTCGTCCTGCGCGCTCAACAAATTTCGTTTGCTGGCGCTTGTCCGACTCTGCCTGGGGGAGAAAATGACAGATTTGTCCTGCGCGCTCAGCAAACTTCGTTTGCTGGCGCTTGTCAGACTCTGCGTGGGGGAACAAATGACAGATTCGTCCGGCGCGCTCAACAAACATTGTTTGCTGGCACTTGTCCGACTCTGCCTGGAGAGTAAATGACAGATTCGTAGGTCAACAAACTTCGTTTGCTGGCGCTTGTCCGACTCTGCCTGGAGAGCAAATGACAGATTCGTCCTGCGTGCTCAACAAACTTCGTTTGCTGGCGCTTGTCCGACTCTGCCTGGAGAGCAAATGACAGATTCGTCCTGCGCGCTCAATTAACAAACTTCGTTTGCTGGCACTTGTCCGACTCTGCCTGGACATGGAGGAGCAAATGACAGATTCGTCCTGCGCGCTCAGCAAACTTCGTTTGCTGGCGCTTGTCCGACTCTGCGTGGGGGAACAAATGACAGATTCGTCCTGCGCGCTCAACAAACTTCGTTTGCTGGCGCTTGTCCGACTCTGCCTGGAGGAGCAAATGACAGATTCGTCCTGCGCGCTCAACAAACTTCGTTTGCTGGCGCTTGTCCGACTCTGCCTGGGGGAGACAATGACAGATTCGTCCTGCGCGCTCAGCAAACTTCGTTTGCTGGCGCTTGTCCGACTCTGCGTGGGGGAACAAATGACAGATTCGTCCTGCGCGCTCAACAAACTTCGTTTGCTGGCGCTTGTCCGACTCGGCCTGGAGAGCAAATGACAGATTCGTCCTGCGCGCTCAATTAACAAACTTCGTTTGCTGGCGCTTGTCCGACTCTGCGTGGGGGAACAAATGACAGATTCTCCTGCGCGCTCAACAACCTTCGTTTGCTGGCGCTTGTCCGACTCTGCCTGGAGGAGCAAATGACAGATTCGTCCTGCGCGCTCAACAAATTTCGTTTGCTGGCGCTTGTCCGACTCTGCCTGGGGGAGAAAATGACAGATTCGTCCTGCGCGCTCAGCAAACTTCGTTTGCTGGCGCTTGTCAGACTCTGCGTGGGGGAACAAATGACAGATTCGTCCGGCGCGCTCAACAAACATTGTTTGCTGGCACTTGTCCGACTCTGCCTGGAGAGTAAATGACAGATTCGTAGGTCAACAAACTTCGTTTGCTGGCGCTTGTCCGACTCTGCCTGGAGAGCAAATGACAGATTCGTCCTGCGTGCTCAACAAACTTTGTTTGCTGGCGCTTGTCCGACTCTGCCTGGAGAGTAAATGACAGATTCGTACTGTGCGCTCAACAAACTTCGTTTGCTGGCGCTTGTCCGACTCGGCCTGGAGAGCAAATGACAGATTCGTCCTGCGCGCTCAATTAACGAACTTCGTTTGCTGGCACTTGTCCGACTCTGCCTGGACTTGGAGGAGCAAATGACAGATTCGTCCTGCGCGCTCAGCAAACTTCGTTTGCTGGCGCTTGTCCGACTCTGCGTGGGGGAACAAATGAGAGATTCGTCCTGCGCGCTCAACAAACTTCGTTTGCTGGCGCTTGTCCGACTCTGCCTGGAGGAGCAAATGACAGATTCGTCCTGCGCGCTCTACAAACTTCGTTTGCTGGCGCTTGTCCGACTCGGCCTGGAGAGGAAATGACAGATTCGTCCTGCGCGCTCAACAAACTTCGTTTGCTGGCGCTTGTCCGACTCTGCCTGGAGGAGCGAATGACAGATTCGTCCTGCGCGCTCAACAAACTTCGTTTGCTGGCACTTGTCCGACTCGGCCTGGGGGAGAAAATGACAGATTCGTCTTGCGCGCTCAACAAACTTCGTTTGCTGGCGCTTGTCCGACTCGGCCTGGGGGAGCAAATGACAGATTCGTCCTGCGCGCTCAACAAACCGCGTGAAGAATGTGCGTCATTACTGCCTCACGAATCGACTGCAGCAAAAATTTTTTAAATCGATCAGGTAGAAGCGGAGTTATTGGGATTTGTCGCGCTCGCATGATAACAATGAATGTGTACATGTGCACATTTTCCGAGAGTTTATTGTTGTTACTTTTTCTACTTTCTTAAAAGGGCGCTTTACAGTGTGACGTTGACGTTGGTCGCGAATACGGGCCAAAATTATTGAATTGATGTACCTTCATTTTGGAACTGACAGAATGAGCCCCTGGCCTTCGTGATGGCTCTGATCCAGATCAGTTTCCTAGCGACAGTCCGTCTCTCTTTTGTCTCTCTCCTACAACAGTTAGGTTGTCATCGCCATCACAACGACAGACCAGCGCTTTTTATGAATTCAGCTGGAAGTCACCCCCTAGTTTCCTTGTCACCCACTACCGCATTTTCCTGAGGACGCTCAAGGACAGATGCTACGGGAAAAAGAAAGCCTCCGACGTACCACACGAGCTCTTATACCTCCGTGTGGGTCAGACCTCCCTGGTGGTTTAACCCGCCGAGAGGAGGTTACGTTGCGGAGGCTTCATGTTGGGGTTGCGCTTACCCCATCCGTGACCACCCTTTGGGCGCAAAAGTACCGCGGCCCGTATGGTACATCGTGCCCTTTTTGCGACGCCCCAATCAGCGATGTAACTGTCACACACTTATTGTGGACATGCACGGGTCTTCAATTAAGCCGTCGTCGTCACCTACGTGCAACAGACCTCAGGCCTCAACAGACCACCCGACCTTGACCGCTGGATCAGTGGACCTCACCACCGCTCGTTACTGGACTTCATACACGAAGCAAATTTGTATGTGTATTTCTGAATCAACAATTATTATGCCTAAGGGTAGACTTTCGAAAACAAAGAAAATATATTTTGACGCTTGGCGCGATTCTAGAATTCTGCCACGCAATATTACATGCGTTAAGGTGACCCCTCCCAATACATGACATTCTTATAGTGTTTTTTTACGACGCAATTTCAAGCACTGGCGTGGCTCCGTGGCAGAACAGCAGCTTGTCATGCATAAGGCCTGGGTTCGATTCTCAGAAGGGCCGAAGATTTTTTTATTATTTACTTATTTGCATCTATCTCGAATTTCAGCTCACGGACAACGACGCCGCCGCCAAAGCCGACACCGACACCGGAATTTCTGTGAAACGAGCTCTTTAACGCTGTCGCGTTAACATTGGGGTAGTTACGCACTAGTGGTGCGAAGACTGAGGAAACAGCGGAGCTGGTGGCATTACCCTCCTCCTTTCTCTCCTTCTCTTTCTTTTAGTCTATTCTATGCTTTACACTCTCCCATTCTCTTTTCTATCATCCTTACCCTCACATCACTCCTCCTCATCCTCACTTATCTTTCTCACCCCTTGCCATACTCTTCTATACATGGCTATGCTATGATACCCTCTCCCCTCATCCTTTCTCTCCTCAGCAACCCCACATATCACTCCTCCTCACGATCACATCCCTTTCCCGCCCACTTGCTCTATCATACTATACATGTCTACGCAATGCCTTACCCTCTCAGAAGATCTTCTGTAGGGATTAGTTGGAACATAATGGATGAGAAAGTCAGCGATTCAAAGTTCGCAAAGAAGGCAGACTAGAACGATGCAGACGAAGCGCATCTAACAACTGATTTAATCAAAGGAGTAGACAAGGAGGGGTGGGCAAAAACATAAGAGGATAGGGGCACTGCGGGCAAACCGCGCATGGGCAAACGGTAATGCTAACAATGGCAAAAACCCCTGCATTTTCCTTGGAAATTTATGTTACCAAAATGCCATATCAGAATCCAAGATGAAAGATGTGCAGCGATCAAAATTATCTTTGTTTCGCTATAAATGCAACTTGTCTTTAAGCGCAACGGACGTAGAGCTCACGCATGCGCCAAACTTCCCCGACTGCATAGCGTATATATACGCTTCCACAGTTTTTTTTTTTTTTTTCGGTCCCTGCTGTGCCAACATATTTTTGTCTCTGAAATTCGGGTTACACTTACAAGCAGATCAGTGCTGAGCGTGACTCCACTCGATTGCAACTCTATTACACATATTATTTTGTTCCTGTAGCCCCGCAGGACAGAGGAATCCTACGAACTACTTTTTCCTTGCACTCAACAAATTTCTTGACACGTTTGACGTTACATGTTGCATCTCGGCCGTCTTCATCAGTGCTCTAGATGTTAATTTTAGACACAAACCTACCGATTTTTGGGGCGCCGAGAATATTATCGGCGCATCATACCGGGAAGCCATTATTTTTAATCTGAGCGTTATTGTGTGCAAGAACAGCAGCAGAACCACCGGATTCTTGTTTCTTTTTTCTTTAGCTTTACCGCGACTGTATCTCCTTCAGGCAGAATTCCGTCACCGCCATCAAGACCACATTTGAAAAACCACTCGTTCGCAAGCGCTCTTTTTGCGTATTCGTGCTTTGGCGCATTCTGTTCTCGCAAGATATGTTAGTGGCCTGCAACATGCAATATGTTTTACCCGCCGCGGTGGTCTAGTGGTTATGGTGCTCGACTGCTGACCTGCAGGTCGCGGAACAGCATCAACAAATCTGTATATAGTCCAAAACATGCGTGAAAAACACTCCGCTGCGAAGCAACATGTGCATGCGTCCGGAGCCTGTTCATGCCGCTTGAATAGTGATCGTGCCGCTTGAAGGAGTGATCGCTCGCGCCTTTCCTAACTGATTGCCGTTGTTATTCAACTGAGCTGCAGAGCCCTCCAACATGTTATGCAGTAATTTGCGCCAATAAGGTACCGCAACTGCTAGATGGAACACGGAGAAAGTGATGATGCAGACAACAGTGCAGCGCGGCGTCTCGAACCGGAAGTCGACGCATACGGCGACGCGTAGCCCACAATCCATTGCGAGAAGCTAGTTTTTGCTATCTACCTGTTGCAGCAAGTGGAAACGGCGTAAATTTAAAACTGAGTGTCCAGACTATATATGCCATTGTCTAACCATTTCGTTACTGCCCTATTTTTATCACAGTGATCGTTTTTGTCTTGAAAAAGAAATCAAAGTTTTCCTCGTTTCCATAGATTCCTATTGTACAATTTTCAACTGCCCTGGGAAGAAAATTGAAGCTTGCCACAACATTATCACATAAGTTGCGTCCAGGGGCGTAGCCAGAAATTTTTTTCGGGGCGGAGGGGGGGCACCTCCTTGATCTGAAATGGGGGTCGGGCAGGCAGATGTGATGGAGTGACATTTTGAGCTCTGTATGCCATGGCAAAAAAAAATTCGGGGGGGGGGGGGGGCACGGGCCCGGTGTGCCCCCCCCCCCCCCTCTGGCTACGCCCCTGGTTGCGTCATGTGTTTCTTTTTTCCTTGCAGCTTTCTGTAGTCTGCGTTTTTCAACTTTCGCCCTGTACACTTATTTATTCGCAAAAAAAAGTCCAAAAAGGCGTTACCGACATCCTAATTAATATTATGAGAAAAAAGGGTACTTTTGCAGGTCCCTAAT
This sequence comes from Rhipicephalus sanguineus, assembly GCF_013339695.2. Classification (NCBI taxonomy): domain Eukaryota; kingdom Metazoa; phylum Arthropoda; class Arachnida; order Ixodida; family Ixodidae; genus Rhipicephalus; species Rhipicephalus sanguineus. The sequence goes on from NC_051176.1 coordinate 152,063,557, forward strand.
GCGAAAGACAGATAAGTGATGGGCCGTTAGTGCGACGGAATGGATACCAAGAGAAGAGAAACGAAGTCGATGATGGCAGAATGTTAGGTCGGGGTGATGAAACTAAGAAGGTCGCAGGAATAACGTGTAATCAGCTGTCGCAGGACAGGGGCAATGGCGAAAGCCTCAGCTTTTGAGTGATTACTGAATAGGCTGAGGATGATAAGGTTTATAATGCTCACAGAGGCATTTCTTGGACGTATACCGAAAGAGGCCTTGAGCACAGCTGAATGAACGGTGTGCCTTAGCTGTTGAATACAGAAATTATCTCGATTTAACGTAACCTAGCCGTCTAGGGCACGCCCTGAGGAAATACGTTAGATCAGCTAAAACGGTCTATTTTTAATTGCCAACTCATAAAACTGATAATGTGATCGTTTACACTTAATTTTGTCGGTAAAAATGAAAGGTCAGAATCTTTCCATTGAAGCTGGTTCAACGTTGTCTGCTCGGTGCACCGGTGTACGGAAAATCAGCCACACAAGTATTAAGCATCTAATCAGACTGTGGATTTCCCATTCTATGGCCAGGAAGAAATAAAAAAAACTTGGAGGACTGTTAAGCTTCGCCTTCAAGAGTAGAACGCGATAGCTTAATCGGGCCCCGTGCGCATCGCCTTCTCAACTGCTAGCCTCGCTTCGGTTCTCGGTGCATGCCTCAACCGTGCCGTAAGGAAACAAGCGACTGTGCGCGTAACATTAGCCGTTTCAAACTATCCTAGAATACCTACTGCAAGTACAGCTAAGTATATACCTACTACGCCATAGTTATTCCTTTTGCGATTCAGCGAAGGGCCCACTACGCGTCCGTAAGGCAACACGCGAATTTACGCAGCTGTTCACTGTGTTGATGCTTTTGCTCATGATGATGCTTAAATATGTCTGAGTGCCCGGGTGGGCCTTTAAAACACCCACTTGTCGCGCAATTAACATGTTTCGACGCCTGGCGCGATTCTACGCTTCTGCAATATTACACGCGTTAAGGAGACTCCTTCCACTACATGACATTAATATAGTGTTTTTTTTTTTCTCGAATTAGTCTTAGGAAATAGCGTAGCTCTGTGGCAGAACACGTGCTTCCCACGCTGACGGCTGGGGTTCAATTGTCACTCGAACCCGAAGATTTTAACAATTTATTTTATTTGCATCTTTCTCGATTATTCATATAGCGTTCTTTGTTTTCGAATACGTTTCAAGAAATAACATGGCTCTGTGGTAGAATACCTGCTTGTATCAGACGGCCTGGGTTCGATTCTCACTCGAACGGTTTTTATTATTTATTTTATTTGCGTCTTTCTCGATTTTTCGGTCACGGACCAGATGATGATTTTTCGCTCACAACCAGCGACGCCGTCACCGACGCCGACACCGGAATATCTGCGAAACGAGCTAGGCTATCGCGTTGAATCACTGGTACCATGAGAATAAATTGCGTGACTCGTATCCGGCGAAGTAAAATGCACTGCGCTGAAACATTTCACGTGCAATAGCAGCGCCAGAAGACAGCCTAGGGAGCAGAAGCAGATTGGAGGGGCGGGATAAACATCCGCCGTGATGACTGGAATACCTCATTCGAAGCAATAGCCCCTTACAAAAAAACTTACAGCCCATCTGCAGAAATTCTACAGACCACGAGTCACCCCTGATTCGGAATGCGGAAAGAAAAGTGACAGACTTTGTCACCCCTTGTCACCTCCCAGTAGGCAATTGGAACACCCTTTCTGCAGAAAGTCTGCAGAGCATTTGTAGCCGCCAGGATGCCGCATGCCGGCAGAATGTTGCAGAACGTCTGCAGAGTTTCTGCATCATTTCTGCAGAATGTGTGCGGAGCTTTGTCGCGGATGAAAAAATAAATAAGAGCTGCCCTTTGCGTTAGCACCACGAGTCGAGTAACATGCAGCATCCAGGGGTAGAATACCGTACATACACCCACCAACACACGACTACAGTGGCTAGAATAGCACGACCACAGCGCACACGCAACAACAGCAAAGTAAATACCGCACACTCGCGCTTCACAACCTAACACCGACAACTCGATATATATAGCCATGGTATCTTGACCTGCCATTCAGTGCCGGTGGGAAAATTCGTACGCTTCAAAATTTTAAATTTACACGTTCACAGAATGCATGTAAATTTATGCTGGATGTTAGGTAGCCATAAAGCACACATATCTTTTAATGTACACCCGCCAAATGTGCATCCCTATTTTAATTAGCTAATTCCAATTACCAGCTGGCAGGCTGTCGCATGGTGCTCCAGAAAAGCTGCAGCCTTTCTGCTGAAATTCTACAGACCATGAACAACCCAGGTGCAGAGTACGTGAAGACAAGTGACAGACTTTCTGACACCCCCTATAAGTGTGTGACTGAAAGGTGAAATCCACTTAATCATTATTATCATATGTGTCATGCTCCAGATTATATAGATACATACATATATATTATATACATCCACACGCACGCACTCTGGGCGCTCATTATCAGAAAAGTCTGCTTGCCGTCTTCTATGGGTCTGCAGAAAATCTGCAGACTAGGTCTATATGGGGGTGACTGGTGGGTGACTGAAAGGTGAAATTCATTTAATCATTATTATGAAATGTGTCATGGTGCAGAATATATAGATACATACACATATATTACATACATTCTGGGCGCACATTATCAGAAAAGTCTGCTTGCCGTCTGGTCGGGGTCTGCAGAAAATCTGCAGACCAGGTCTGCAGAAAGGTCAAGTCTACAGGGAGGTGACTGGGGTGACTGGGTGGTGACTCATAGGTGACAGACCGGTGAAACCAATTTTTGTGAGGGGCGTCCGTAATCTGGAAAAGTTCACGCAAGCATGCTATGCTCATGACTAAGTTATGCTTGTCATAGAACATTCCCAAGCTTAATTTCGACGAAGCTTAGTGCGTGACACCTCCGCATTAACGACGAAGCATATATGCGTGGTTGTGTTCAACGCGTCGTATCTTTTTGCCCCCCCCAGTTACCCATGTCGGCGACTTCGGCCTAATAAATGTTAGTACTGCCCTCTGAATTTTGTGAAGCGCTTATTCGTAGTATCGCATGACTGAATTTGTGACGATGAGGGACACCGTAGTCGAAGGCAGCGAATAGGTGTGCCAGTGCTGGGCAGTATCGAAGATACATGTATCTTCGATACTGTCTTCGATACTTTCTGGGTATCTTGTATCTGTATCGCGATACGTCTCGCAAGACGTGTATCAGTATCTGCATTTCCGATACATTGAAGAATGTATCGTGTATCTTAAGATACAAGATACTGTGATCGCAACAAAACGGTGCGAAACAATAAACGTTGGTTGAACTCCGCTTCTCAAGCCGATACTGCTCCCACTAAGCCACCAGATTAAAACTAAAGACAGTGACATTATTTTTTCTTTCCGCGAGCGCAGGCGATGAGCTCTGAGCTCATCTCTGTCCCTATAGAGGGAGCAGAGTCACGTGGTGGCGCTCGCGTCGTCTCGACGTACAAACGCGCGAACGTCTACGCCCAGAGGACATTTTGCCTTCACGTTTTTTTTTTTTAGTTGTGTCAGCGCTATGACACTTCGCTCTTAGCCACTGTCCTGTGCCACGTACTCCAATGCGTGTGGTGTCTTTTGCACAAATTCTGACGCCGCTGTAGTGTCGTTATCAAAGTTTCTCTTGCGTTGTGCTTCGTTACGAAGTCTGAAGAATGCAAGAAAAGGGGTTGCTTTGCGTCTCGTGGCTTTCACACATCGTCGATTAGAAGGACCTCGTCGATGAAAAGTTTCACTTACATGCAATGAGATTGACATATGCAAACAAGATTCGAACAGGTATAGCACCACAGGTACCAATGCTGGATTTAGCAGAACAAGCATTCGCTTAACAGAAGTTATCTTGGCGTAAGTCTATTTTTCTTTTATTCAATGAGTTTTCAAAATCATAATTGGATTGTTAGCACAAGTTTTTTTCTAAGCTGTCCTTTTCCATCTCATACATTACCTATGTGTCTGTATTGCTTTCTTTCGGGTCTGCTTACGGCAATATGTCTTTAACGTACTGGCAAGGTAAGCTCTCTGCTTTATTCATACTTTTAGCTGTCTGCATCATTTCTTCTACTGTTTCTCATAATCATATGGTGGTGTTGGGACGTTAAACACCAGATACTACGAACTTAAAGGGAAGCTGAAGCACTTAAAAAAAATGACTGTGTAGTGTGTAATCATAGTTTGATCCCTGCTGAATTCGAAAACCAATGTAAGAGTTCACGGAATTGAACGCAATAGCATTTCTTGGCAAAAAGCAGCGGCTGCAGCCTCAGGGCTTCTTGAGATGCTGAGTGAACGCGGTGACGTCATCTTCGGCGTGCCGCGTCATCGGTAACATCAGTACTGTTAAAGCATGGCCTTGCGATCAGTTCCACTAACGCGTGCAGCCGGAACTGGCCACTGTTAGGAAGTAGGGTATAGGCCCTCGGGTGCGCAGCTCGAGGTACGGGTTCGTGGTATCCCACCGCTACCACCACTGTTAGGAATCGGGGGTTTTCGTGTCGAGGAAAGCCGGGAGGCTGGCGAGCCGATGTAGCCGAGATCGGACTTATCGCTGAGGAGCAGAGCAAGGAGGCAAAACGTTTACAAAACTTAACAACGTTTATAGCCAGCAGGTTATAGCAGGACAGAGCCTGCCAGCACGACCAAGTCGGCTGGGGCGTCTCTCTAACAACGGACCAGGCCGGTCTTAAATAGGGGACCAGTCCATTGTTGACAGGGTGACTCTTTGGTCCCAGGTGTTGACGTCTCCCCTTATGGTGCTGACCAGCCTTTTAGGTAGCAGGTGTTGACGTCTCCCCTTATGGTGCTGACCAGCCTTTTAGGCAGCAGGTGTTGACGTCTCCCTTTATGGTGCTGACCAGCCTTTTAGGTAGCAGGTGTTGACGTCTCCCCTTATGGTGCTGACCAGCCTTTCCATCATCCTCAGGAATGCTGCTTTCCGTAGCTGAGTAGCTTGGAAAAACGACTGGCGTCGGTTGACAGGACCGGCTGGGCGAAGACGCCGTTTTCCGGGATTGCAGACAAAGCATGCAGGGGTTGATCCCTGCTTCCAGGTGGCAGGAGTTGGACCTTTTCTTGGTCGCAGGGCAAACGCTGACCGCGATTCCGTGGACTTCCAACGAAGTGCAGGTGTTTATTCGCTTCCCCATTCGGTCAGGTGCTCTGGCACAACACCACGGAGGCCACGCTTGAAGATACGACAGTGCTGTTTGGCTCCGCCAAAGCTACCGATGATGACGTAGTTCCATATCAATATCTAAATTGCATTTTGGAAGATCATTTGGCCAATCTAGAAATAAACACTGTGATAGCGACTGATGCTTCCGTTTGTGAAGAGAAGGTAGGTGTGGGAATTGTATCATTCTCTCTAGATTGGTCATTCCCGATTCGGTTACCGGACTTATTCACCCCTATTTACCAGGCTGAATCGCTGGCAATAATCCTAGCATTGAGTAAATTGCCCCAGTGTCTATCAGCAGTGGTTGTTCTAACAGACTGCCTCTCTGTCTGTTCTGTCTTAAGCGCACCTAATTTATCGAGTACTTTACAGACATTCTATTTGCTGATTCCCAGACATGTGCAGCTGGTTCGATTAGTGTGGGTACCAGGCCATAGAGGTATAGCACTCAATGAATATGCGGATGCACTGGCAACATCATCCCATGATGGCCCTATTTTGTCTGTATTGCCCACGTCAGCGTATGTCACAGCAGCGAGATTTGAAAAGCGTACCACGGCCAATAACTTCAATAAATCTCCTTTGTTTTTATCAGATTTCCCACAGTTAAAGTTTCCATGGAAGAGCAGATGGTGTTCATCTAGGAAGGAAGAAATACTAATTACAAGGCTACGTTGTCGAGTCCCACCACTGAACTTTTACCTTCACAGGTCGGGTCTGGCGCAGTCACCGTTACGCCTTCACTGTAATGAGAGGGAATCTCTGGAGCACTTCTTTTTGACGTGCCGAAGATGTAAAACACAGAGGAAAAGACTACTAGAAGAACCCCTACGGAAGTTGGGCTTTAATTTGTCACTTCCGGTGATTCTTTCATTTGGGACAGCCATATTTGGTTTTAGCCACAGGAACGTTTTCAACGCTGTCTCTAATTTTTTATGAGAATCTAACTTGAATGTTATTTGTAGCTGAATTCAGTTGTCTGAGATGCAACTGTATATATTTGTTTTTATTATTGTGGTTGTTGTTGTTTCCATATAGGCGTTTTTTACGTTATTTTTTTTTTAATCTTGCGAGGTAATATGTAAAGGTTAAACATTTCATTTTCAACTTTTTCCTTCAGTAAGTGAATTAGTTTCCTAAGCAAGGCACCGTCCGCTTCATGGCCTATCCCCCGGAGTGGGTTGCGCCAAAGTACTGAGGAACCAACCAACCAACCAACGCCCACACTAGCGGCGCGTTCGCGTGGGCGGAGCAAGACGAACTTTTTTTTTTTTCGTATTTTAAAGCTCCTGCTGCCACAACAGCGGAAAAAATTGCGCCATCGTCGACAACAGCGTTGGTCCTTGTTAACAAAGTTTTACCGAATTCTAAAGCCACTACAGCTTCCATTTAAGGTAGTTTTGCACACGCTTCCAGGATCGGAGGCATTGCAAGCTTTCTGCTCCTCACAAGGTTTTGCAAAGCCTCCGTGATTGGCCCGCCTTGACCAAGCGACGACGTCCTTCGATGTCGCCACTACGACGTCTCAAAATCTGGCGATCTGTGACGTCCCGATGACGTCATGTTACACTGAGGTCATGTGACTTTCGGTACGCTGCACTGCACGTACACACACACACACGTACACACGCACACGCATATTCACATGGGTTTCACGTGACTCTGGACCCACTTATATTACTTTTTTGCATGCTTCGACGCCGACGCCGGTCTCGCGAAGTATCGTCACATGTCACCAAATCTCGAAGACGCCGGCAGTCAATTTTTGCGTTTGATGAGACATCTAAGGCCTTCGCCTTAGTAAGGGCCTCATACCAGTTGGCTGGTTCGATGGGCGGTGTATTCGGCAGGTGTATCATAAGCGCGGCATGAGAGTCATGGCGTACATGATATGCTTGGCGTGTCATAATGTGCTTTTCAGGACCTGTCATGCCGCGCTATATCAAATTGGTATATATCCAGTGAATGAAACGGCCGCGATCTCACCATGAGCGTGGCATGTAAATCATGCCGTACATGGCATACATGTCATGATTTTAATGTTATTACTTCTAATTTATGTTCGGCATACAGTCACGTCGCACAATACAAGTTTTGGTATATATCAAGCTAGAGAAACGGCCGCGAGCGCACCATGAGCGTGGAATGTAAGTCATACCGTACATGACATGCATTTTATGATTTTGATATTACCACCTGTCATTTATGTCATACAGAAATGTCAAGCCATACCAATTTTGGCACATATCTATTTAATGACACGGCCGCGAGCGCCCCAACACCGGATCTTCTATATCATGCTGAACATGACATACATGTCATGACTTACGCGTTACGACCAGTCAGTTATGTTCTTCATACACTCTTGTCACGCCAGTTTTGGCATACATTAAATTTACGAAACGGCAGCGAGAGGACCGTTCATGATATGCATGTCATGATTTTCATCTCATGACGTCATTTATGTTCGTCATGCAGTCACGTGATGTCACACCAATTTTGGTGTACATCCCGTTAACGAAACGGTCAAGAGAGCACAAAGTCGTAGGCGGTTTGATAGATAGATAGATAGATAGATAGATAGATAGATAGATAGATAGATAGATAGATAGATAGATAGATAGATAGATAGATAGATAGATAGATAGATAGATAGATAGATAGATAGATAGATAGATAGATAGATAGATAGATAGATAGATAGATAGATAGATAGATCCAGTAACAGTACACAAAGGTAACTGTACAGCACGGAACTTTTTCCGATTGATTACTTGCACGATAGTAATGGAACTTTATAATAATAATAATATCTGGGGTTTAACGTCCCAAAACCACGATATGATTATGAGAGACGCCGTAGTGGAGGGCTCCGGAAATTTCGACCACCTGCGGTTCTTTAACGTGCACCTAAATCTAAGTACACGGGCCTCAAACATTTTCGCCTCCATCGAAAATGCAGCCGCCGCGGCCGGAATTCGATCCCGGGACCTTCGGGTCAGCAGTCGAGCGCCATAACCACCCCAGACAACACAATAACAACCTCAGGACATCCTCAGTATGCCACCTTGAGGACATTATGATGCCCTCAGAACGTCCTGTTATAGTACTAGAATGGCACTAATACAGTCCTGTTGTCCGTACTCATAACAACCTGAGGGCGCCCTCAAAACAACACTTCAGGACTTTCTTAGTATGTTTTCAGAACAACCATTGTGCAGCCGGTTCGGTACCGTAGGCTGTGATATTTTGTATTACTACATATGATTTATTTCTTTTCAAGGTATTTACATACATTAAAGGAAAAACACCTCTGTGAGGTCTTGTGTATGTATACTGCGTCAAGAAACAGAGAGGTGACAATAAGTGCTTCACTATGACAAAAAAAAAAAAAGCTTGTTGACTGAAATTCATTTATTTAAACAGTAATTAGTCCCGACTGGCTATGAGGACGGCTTTCTCAGGCATCCGAGTCCGAGTAGTCAGATGCAGTGTCTGAAAAAAAAAGCAATATTAAGGCATTCAGCACAAATTTGCAAAGATGTTTTACTGTACCGGGCTACTCCTGCAAAAAAAAAAAGACGTCAAATAAAGGCAGTTACGATTTTAATGAAAGGATTAATACATGCAAAAGGAACCAGACGCTGTCCCGTGTAGAACAATGCTACATTTCATGACAGTCTCATGTGATGTCACCGCAGCATGCGACGACTGCGACTCAATGGCCCACGTTTGTAAACTTCCTCGGAAGTCTGGCACAATGTCCTCGTCACCACGTGTATCGTGCACAGTGCACTCATTAGTATTAGAGGCTCCGCTCTGACAGCCCACCAGTGCACTCGACACGGGCATCAAGTTAACTTGCCCGAGGTCGGGCCATGTGTCAGACGCAGACGTAGATTCCCCGTTATTTGTTCGACTGGTGCCGATCCATTCATTGGAGCATCAGTCAGAGCGTTGAGTAACGTGAAGCACCCATGAACACGGCGATTGACCTCCCGTCGACGTCTACGATTTGCACTTTCAGACATCTCACTTTTGTTAACTATACATTACACTGTATTGTACACACAAACAACAAAGACGAGGTTAGCACTCACCTTCATTGCAAGATCCCATCTTGACAGTCAGTTGACTTGGAATGGCTTGGCTGGTTTGGTTGGTTTGGCTACTTGACTACAGTGTACTAGAAGGGGAAGTGTGCCGTGCGCGGCGCGTTACAATGGAGGTGAGGGGGCCCTCGCAGCGATGAAGCAGCTTTGGTACAGCTTGGGGACGCTAGGGGCGCTGCGAGCCAGAGGAGCGTGTGTGTTAGCACGTGTTGCATTGCCAGTTTGTGCTGTTTACGCGGGACCAGTGCTTCGTCGCCCGTACTTCTCGCCGCATTGTGCTGTAGTTGAGTGAAGAAGTGGCGGTGGTGTCTGCGCTTGTCTACGGGAATGAAAAAAAAAATGACGGCCTACGGGTTACCATTCGCTCAACTCTGGATATTGCAGAGTACCTTAGCTCACAGTGCAGTTTCTGTTATCTTCTAACCTGTAGGCTGAGTCAGGACAAGTTGGAAAACTTGTTTGGGATTGTGCGACAATGCAACGGCTGCAACGATCACCCGACACCTACCCAATTTTTGGTCACTGTGAATGCACTGGCCTTTTACGGTGTAGCACAGCCACCAAAAACAGGGAACTGCAGTCCTGAAGTGATCAATTCACTAGTTGGCCACTGCAATACCAGGTCAAGCCAGGATAAGCCAAACCCCATAAATGCACTTGACTGCCTTGTTGATGATGGGAAGCTCGATGACGTTGAAGCTGTTTTGGATTTTCTTCCACCTGAAGATCATAGCAGGTGTGTCACTCACCACAGCTCAAGCCGCCTAATACATTATGTTGCAGGCTATGTTGCTAGGAAAGTTGCCAGAAAAACTGCTTGTAGTACATGTAATGGGCTCTTGACAGTGAGCAAAGAGCAGGGCCATTCAAATACCAATAATGACTTCATTACACATTGTGATTATGGCGGTCTGCTATACTCATCTTCTGGGCTTTCCGGTCTTGTGAGCGCTTTAGAAGAGTCGTTTACCGTTTTCTTCAGTTCAAAGAAAATGAACGCAGAAAGCATGCAAGACTTTGCCATGTTCCTCCAAAGTGTTGACCTGCCAAAGCCAGGGTGTGACACACATCACAAAGAGCTGACACTAAGTATAGCGAAATTTTATGTACTTCTTCGTTTTCGATTCTATGCTAAGTCATTGAACAAGGAGCGCAGCTCTAAGAGACAACAGGCGAAACACCTGAAGCTGATAGGCGATGTAATTGAGCTGCTTTCTTGACAGGTGGGGTTAGTAGTAACTGATAATTTCTGGGTTTCTACGTGGGAAACCACGATATTATTCTTTCGATAAGTTTGTGTCTCGTGAAGATATTTTGGTTTAATCGAAAGGAACAGCTGGGCTGAAAAAATTTTTGAATTAGAAATAAAGTTCAGAATTATGTTTGTCTGTCGGTGTCTTTCCTTGCGCGCGACCAGTCGCAAAAGTAGAAGCAACACGCAGATGCATCCGCATGAAGCTTCCCAACTGTTTAGCATGCAAAGCAATATAAAAGATATAAAACATGCATTACCGAACACAGTCATATGCATTAAATAGAGATGTTTAAGCTCTATGAGTTAATGCGTTAAAATTCATCCAATACCACTTGAAGGTATGTCACTACTTGATAGTATTCCTGAATTAAAAAAAAAAAAAAGACAGGCTCGACTGGCGAGAACAAATTGTAATCGGGTGCTTTTTGTACACGCTCGTTTTAGCGAGAAAACTGCTGCCGCCTGTGTGGAAGGGCTAGATTTCCTGATGAGGTGGCGTTGCAGTGGTTATTGATCGCATAAACAGCCGCACTTGCGCGGCGACAACTCTGAACGATACAAAAAACAGCCACGCAAACCACTCGCAGAGGTATCACCGCGGCGAGCGTAGCGCTCCTGTGGCCAGTAGCGCCCTCTGGTGGCGCGCGGAGCGGTCATCGCAAGAAGGACCCTCTTTCCGGCGCCGCACGACACACTTCCCCTTCTAGTACACTGTAACTTGACTATCCAGAACGGCAACGCATGGTCAATGGTTGCCAGCGGCTAGTTTGTTATTACGCGCTACAGCGGCGGATATTCACGAATATATGGCTGCCACTTTTAAGAACATTCTATTTTAAATGAACATTTTGCAATATCAGCTTCGATACCCAAGATGATTAATTACTTGTGTTTCAGAAAGCGAAACGCGTAATTTGAAGCTTTTCAACCAAAAGAGAAGCAACGAGGCAAAAATATGCAATGACTGTGTGAAACAAACGTGCTGAGAAAATTTTCGCATATGATATGCATCTACTTAGTGTGAAAATGACGCGAGGAATCATATGTAAGCGCTCAGTGCATGCATTGCATTTGTCATCCCCAAAAGGTCCCTGGAAGAACCTTTTCAGGACAACTTGTTAGCGCGCTCTCGATATTGCTTTTGTCATTCCCAAAAGGTATCTGGAAGAACCTTTTCAGGACAACTTGTTGTCCTCAGAAAGCACTTGCAAAGACGTTTCCGGGTCAAACCAGCTCGTGTCGTACTCAATACGTACGAAGGACATCGAGAAATGTGCGAGGACGATTGTACCATTTGAGGACGACCTCGGGACGTCGAGTGTTGTCTGGGACTAGACCACCGTGGCGGGGAGTAATGGAACTTTGGCCCGGTTATTTCCCGGGACCAAAGTACGTTTTTTCATGCGAATAATGTCCGCTGCCTTCCGTCAATCTAGTATAACAGCGCAACACAAGCGCTCAAGATAATGTAAAGAAAGAAAGATGTCGTTTCGCGTGAAATCAGGGTGTCGGAACGAAATGTTTTTCGTTTCGGTTTTAGTTTCGTTACACCGCAAAAGTTCCGTTTTGTTTCTGTTCCGGAACGAAAAAAAAAAAAAGAGTTCCGTAACCGTTTGTAACGGTTCTTTTTATGCAAAAATTTGAAGTTAATGTAGTTACTTGCCCTCCTCTTAGGAAAGTGGGACAAGGGTAAAGCACGTTCTTCAGAGGAGCGGAAGTAAATGTACCACGAGTTCATACCAACTAGCACAATCCAGTATTAATTTCAAAGACATAGTATTTATTTTCTCAAAAGACAAATACGATTTTTTTATGGGCTCAGTGCTTTGCGTCAAGGGAGTGAGCACGATCTCAGAAACAGCACGTCATTGAGTGTATTCTCTGGTGTCCGAGACCGCTGTTCTGATAAAGGCCTGCGCGGAACACGCAGCAGTCTCAGCGAAAGCTGGAAGAGCGGACTTTGTAGAGTCTCTTGGGGCAACTAATACAAGTACTCATGCAAGGTACCCACTACGCCCTAAATCATCGTAATTTTTCTCAAGTAGCGAAGTTCCCACTCTGCAATTTTTCGTCATTTTTCGGATAATCGTGGTACCCGCTACACATCTGTAAGGCATGTGCACTTTGTGCTACGGCTGGCTGATGATGATGAAGAATTATGGCTGAGCACTTTGCAGTCGGTGAGAAGCAGTGTTGCTGAATGGGAGCCTCCATTCCATTCCAATTCCATTCCGGGGGATTAGAACTTGCCGCAATTCCATTCCTTTCAATTCCTTGGAATGAAAAAAACTTAGCCCATTCCACTCCAGAAATGACCGGACAGTTCAATTCTATTCCTGTAATTCGTCAGCGTAGGAAAGGCATCTTGATAGTTTTATCGAATGAAGAATGAACGCCCCATCAAGCTGATGTCATCAGATGCATTAAGAACTGCAAAAGTACGCAAAACCGGTTACCAAGGTCGAGGGATAGTAGCTTGGTGACATATCTCGTGCAGTACAACCACCCTACTAAAGGGCAGTTCTTCCGCTACAGGGCCGTAACTAAAGGGGGGGGGGGGGGGGGTTGAGGGGGTTCTGACACCCCCCGAATTTTTTTAAATATTTGCATGCCTTCACAGCGACCACGAGTTGCCAAAGTTGGGCGTTCTCCACACAAACACCCCCCGAAAAAAATTCCTGATTACGGCCCTGTTCAGCATGTTTGAAGCAATGCTGATGTTTTAATATTGTTTAAGCCTAAATGTGTTAATGCTAAAATGACAACATAGCGTATTTTTATGCTGAAAAAAAAGTAGTATTCAAGAAGACTAAGCAGTTTTGCCACGCGTCTGGAGCGGTCGTGAATATGGAGAAAACTAAGATTTGGTTAATGGGGAACGAAACACTCTAGATCTGCTGGTATTAGTTGGAACAGTGCACCTCTCGGGCACCTTGTGCCTTTGCATCGAATACGGAACACTGCGCCACACTGCTCGTTAGCACTGACGCTTGTCAAGCGCGCCTCGCAAGCATCGATGGGGTGAGGAGTGCTTTCTGTGTTCGCCTGTGCACCGGTATGCGATGTTTTCCTTGTCGCAAAGGTTAAAACTGCTTGTGAGATGAAGATCAGGCTGTGCATAGAGTATTCGCCCCTATCGTGTGGGGGTATCAATGCGATCGAACCAACGCGCAGGGGTAGTTTGTTTCTCGCTTCAGAATCTGCTGGGATAATGCATTTGTTTAATTGTACACTAACTTATGCCTCGGTTTGTAGTAGGCGCGTTGCTTAGAAATGTACCGTGCTTGCAATCAGCCAAGCCATTTTAAAAATACTGCCTTATTGTTAAATTCGAGGCTCTGACTTACTAATGTTTGAAGCTTGAAAAATAGCACGTAGACGAAAACGTGTTCTATTTTCGGAAAAAGACGTAATTCCATTCCCATATTCCATTCCGTGCAAAAGGCGCTTAATTACATTCCCATTCCATTCCTCCAAGCGTTGTCCTATTCCGTTCCGGGGTCGCGAAAATATGGAATGATTTCGGAGTCATTCCAATTCAGGAGTGGCAACTCCGCAAGACTGATGGGAAGCATTAAACCACACAGTTCGCGCTATTAGCGTTGTGTGATGACTGGTTGTTTTAACACGATTAATTCCTTGCCCGACATGACGCCTGTATACAGTATTTTTGCGAAGGAGTTACAAGCACTGGCGTGGCACTGTGGTGGAAGACCCGACTACCACGCAGAGGGCGCGGGTTAAAATCCTATCCGATCCTAGAAATTTGTTTCTCGTTCAATTTTTCCTTATTTCACGCGATAGCGGTCACGGACACCGGTGGCGGTGGACAACTATGGCGCCAAAATCAGCTGTTGCAGCTGATGATTGCTTTCGCTGTGACAAACTGCAGCGCCGACAATGCCCTTTCCACTTCGGCCTGCGTGACAGGCGCGCAAAAGTCCACTTGCGTTAATACAAACATCTCTAAACTTCTTTGCAGACTAGTTGGTTCATACTTCATACCTCCTTCATTCCTGCTGTTTGCGCAGCAAGTCGAGTTTACAAACATCTCTAGTTGCCAGTGTTTTCGTTTTTCGCACAATTTCAAAATATCTTTGCTTTGGAATACCTGCCTGAGGTACGCGCTAATACTGTACCCTGAGATATGCTCACATTGCACGAGCACGTGAACCGCAAAACAATTGGAAAATTTTCGGTTTCACTCCGGAACGAAATAATATATATAAAGTTTCGGTTACGTTTTCGTTCCGGTCAAAAATATAATTTTTTTTTTCGTTTTTCGTTTTCGGTTTTTGTTCCGACACACTGCGTGAAATTACTACGACATAAATGTACAGTACGCCGTTTGGATTAATTTTGACCATCAGGGCTCTTTAACGCGTATTTTAATCTAAGTAAACGGGTGTCTTTGTATACATTTCGACACAAGTAATATTTGCGCAAGGCAACTCAGTTTTGCGATTTCCGTATCATTCCATTTTCTGTTCTGTTTAGAGGACAATTTAAGTACCGAAGTGTCGGACGTGACTTGACAGAAATATTTCTCTGCAGTGGGGCCAGGACCGTACACAACTAAAACTCGTCGCGTAACGACAGTCCTGAAGTTTACACCTAACCACAACGTGCAAGTGCATGAGAGCCTTTTTTTTTTACCACCGAGCCGCTAAAAGGCTATATTCACATGATATTTAATACTTCTCAGCTTTAGGACAACGCCAAGTGCACTTAGCAACGCGCTTGGACCACAGAGCGGCACCTACACTGATATGACTCTCGTGAACGGACGGTACGACGAACACACACAGCACTCTCGACAAGTGCACTCACCGATCTTATTACAGTACATATACAGCCGATCAAGGCCAAATGCTTCTTTACATCGTGTTAGGTATACCTACGAGCGGCTAAAGCTGCACTAACGCAACGAAACAAACCGCCTTTTGAGGACCTGCATGACGTACGCGCAGTGCAAACACAACGTGGCTAGCAGACGACGCATGGACCCAGGTAGCACAAAACGGATAATTGACGTTTTATAAACGTTTATCCGAGACGATAAAAACGTTTACAAAACGTCACGGAATAGAAGCTAAAGGTCTAGAAAACGTTTTATATCTCGTCTAATGTCCGGCTAGAATCCGTTTTTAAGACCATCTAGAAAACGTTTTTAAGACGATCTAAAAAACGTTTTTAAGACGTTCTAGAAAACGTTTTAAAAACGTCGCAAAAAATCCTATTTTTAAAACAGATACAAATATCCCATTCCATCGTCTTTGAAAAGACCTTTTCTAAACGTTTTTAAGACGATCTAGAAAACGTTTTAAAAACGTCGCAAAAAATCCCATTTTAAAAATAAAAATATCCCATGCATCGTCTTTCAAAAGACGTTTTCTAAACGTTTTTAAGACGTCATGCAGGATCTCTTTTCTTTTAGCTGTTTTGTTTTTGCGCATGCAATTATACTAGTGCACGTTTTTAGGAAGCCCCCTCTGTTATAGTAATTACAGTTACTTTATTCCGTAATTACTATTACAGAGTGAGAGCTCAGTAGATTCACAGACAAAAGTGGTCATGTCATAATTTATTATGTAAAACAGCAACGATTCCTGTACAGCATAGAAACGTAAAAACCACGAAATGAGATATAGCATGCGACTATATAATATTATTCAGAAGCGGCAAAAGAATACAAAATATCGCGGTAATTAAAATGCAGCTACACAGTATCCAACCTTCAAGAACACTTTTTGTTGCATGATTCATCATTCGCAAAATTGTTGTCAAACAACTAACAGTGCAATATGACAAAATTTAAGATCTGGCACAGCCATTCTGCAATATGTAAGCGTCGACTCATTAGCTTTACTTAATCAAACGCAAAGATGAAGTGAACAGAAACTGTCGAAAAGGAATGTCGCTGAAGCCAACGCCTCGACAAGGGGACTAGTTTCCGTCAGGCAGGGGCGTAGCCAGAAAATTTTTTTTTGGGGGGGAGGGGGGTTCAACCATACTTTATATATGTTCGTGCGTGCGTTTGTATGTGTGCGTGTATATAAACACGAGCAAAATAGAAAATTTCCGGGGGGGGGGGGGGGTTGAACCACCCAACCCCTTGGCTACGCCCCTGCCGTCAGGGCCCTGACGAAGACAAGCATTCATGATGAAACATTTCCTCAACGCTTCATCTTCCGCTGAACTTTTTTCTTGTAGGAAGCAGAGAGAAAGAGAAGGAACAGAGGATAGGCAGGGAGGTTAAATAGCGTCCAGTTTGCTACCCTACTCATGGGAGGAAAATGAGGGAGTAAAAATAGAGAAAGAGACATATTTCACAACACACACACAGAGGAGTGTATCACAGGTGGTCACTCAGTTTGGTGTCTTGAAGTACTGCAGGAGGGCTCGTGTGGTTTTCTGGGCTGATCTGCTATGAAGACAGACTCCCAAGATCTTTCCTTCGGGAAAAGGCCGACCGTCAAGTCTCCTGAAGGCACACTGGAGAGTCCGGCGATGTGTTTGAAATAGCATACAGTGGCACAAATGATGATCGATAGTCTCTATGCAGTTGCAGTTATCGCACATTGATGAATCTGCCCTACCAATCCGATAGGTGAATGAGAAGACGCTACACCGAGCCACAGCCAACACAGCAACACAACAAAAAGACATGGACAGTAGAAGTGGACAGGACAGCACTTACTCCTGTTCACTTCTACTGTCCACGTTATTTTTTTCAGTGTGCTTCAACCTAATTTTCCAAACATGAACGTAAACCAACAGGCCCAACTCGCCATCTTGCTCCAACACAGCATTCCAAGCAGGAAAGGAGGCATGCATCAAGCACCTGGTGTGTGTCTCCCTTCGTTTCAAAACAATCGTTCAGTAGCGCTACTTAAGACCACAGTTAAAGGAAATCGTCTCCAATGTGTTGAAATCACTAAGAACAAAACAAAACTGCAAAATAATATTTGGCCCACCGAGCCAAGAATGCGTAATGAAAAAAGAACGTAAATTGCTTGCAAAATCACTGTTGCTGAAGTGTATTGCTCACAAAATGAAACTTTTAGGAACGTTCTTACAACATGCCTCTGTTGGAACATTTCTCACTGAAAAAAATTTTGGAAAAAGCTCTGGCATCATTACAGAAGTAAGATAGACGTTGGGAACAAAAGGCGCCATTTTAGACGTTAGCTAAAAATATTTGTGGATGCAGCATACGTGTTTCAACGGTGCCCACTAAAGGAGTAACGGTTTCAGGCTTCGAAATGCAGCGTACAAAACTTATCACAGAAATTATGGTCTGACATCCCTAGAGAGCACACAGTTAAGCTTAAATGTGCCATGGCTAGCAGAAAATATGAGCACTGTAAATTACAGCGACATATAACAAAGAGTTCAACTAAACCAACTGTAGCGCGAAAACAAAATGTATGAACAGAAAACTAATCGAAACGACCGCAAAAATTACAATGAATGAGCCACTTACTAAAATGAATAAATAAAAATTAGGAATATGAAAATATCAGCCTGATAAAAAAAAACATGATTCTTTTATGATGCCCAGTATTAGAAAATGTCAGGCTAAAAGAACAAATTAATGTTATAAGACACATCAGCTAAAGAAATTGGGACTCTTCCCCATTTTTTACTCAATAAGCACACAGCTGTAAACTCAGTATTGTCAGAGGCAGATCAGGGTATTGCACTTAGTACATCACATTTCTCAGTGTCAAAATATCACAATGTGTGGCAAGTCAGACTGAACACATGGTTTCATGACAAGTACTTGATGGAAATCACCAGGCACATCAGGAAGTCTGCAAAGAACACTACAAATAGCATACACACGAACGTTTGTTGTGCCATTAGCAGCATGGGGCAGCGTTCGACGTCAAATATATTTTAGCACAATAGCCCTAGTGCGGTTTCTTGAAGATGCCGACAAACAAAGACCCTCAAAAAAGTTAACTGCTTTACAAACTGTGACCTTTTGTTTTTGAAAGTCTCCAAGGAAAAGAGGAAAATGTCAATCTCTTTACATCCATCTTTTTTTCATACTAAAACCTGTCAGTCAGCCCATCAAAAAGAACAAAGTAATAATTTAGTTGGTGTAGCCTTTGTTTCTAAACATCTAGGGCAAGTACCATCTGCAATAAATAGTAGAAAAGATCATTTCATTATTTGTTAATATACCTATAGGACGGTGTGAAAAGTTGAAAACTCGATAACACCGCACGGCGACAGAGAGCGAGCCTGCTATATTTAACCAGGTGCGTCTCTTAACATCTAGGGCAGTACCACCTGCAATAAATAGGAGAAAAGATCATTTCATTATTTGCTATTATACCTAAAATAGGACGGCGTGAAAAGATGAAAACTCGATAACACCGTACGGCGACAGAGAGCGAGCTTGCTATATTTAACCAGGCACAAAAGACGCGCAAGAGAACCTCTTGGTTCTGTTAAGAGCTGCAGGCTTTACCGAGAAAGGAGGAGGTTAACAGAGTAGGGGAAACATAAATCAGAAGTCCGAAAGCGCATCGACATAGTCAAGGCAGCACTGAGAAAAAATGCCGAACTCCTCCCGTGAAACGCGTCTTTGACACTCATGCCCTCAGAAATTCGCAACTAACGGAGAAGCGTGACCAGCCTCTCGTTACATGCAACTAGTACTGTGGAAGAAACCATGAACCAGTACGCTGTCGCTGCAAAGATTCTCGCATCCACAAACTTCAGTGACACAATAAAACAGATGACGCATGCCGTAACTTCCAACAATGCAGTTTTAAAATTGGGTGATCGCCATTGCGCATGCATTATACGCTACGTACATAACAAACACTATCTGCGTATCCAATTGTAAAACTGGCTACTCCGCATGCGTCGCACGCCATCCTCTAACGAACGCTATCTTTGGGTACCCCATTCTAAAACTGCTTCTTACGCGGCACACGTAGCTTAAGCTAACGTATATATTAAAACTACCTCATCAAGCGGCCAAGAAAAAAACGGTCATTGTGCTGAAATTGGGTTAACAAATATACATACGGTTTTCGCTCATGTTCGTTCGAACATGGACGGAAACCATGACGTGCATTTACGTTTCGACAGCCTTATCATGTATGCTGAAAAAATTCCGCAATCACGTAAACATGTCGCACATGCAGCCCGTGATGCAATGGAACACGCTTTTTCATTTGCCATAGTTCTCAAATACTGAGCGCAAATGCAGTAAAAATGAACTTACCTTCAAAAATGACAGAAGCCCGTGGTTTACAGTATCGGCAAATCCACAGAAAACTAATCGCACATCAAAGTAACCACGCCCGTCCCTCGAGCATAGAAGAAAGGAAGTTGCGGGCGCGTCCCGCGCGCAAGCCGATGAGTGAAGTTTTCCACAGAGAATCTTACGGGACTCTAACCGTCAGTCAGCGTAACAGTCGCTCCACACAGACATACTTGCATTCGGGTCCACAAGTCTAACACGCAGCGAAGTATAGTTTCTTCACAGCTGCGTTTATAGCCTCCACGAACCACGACACAAGCACGAAATATAGCAAAAGAGTGCATGACCGATGAGCTCGACCGTCCATGCGAAATCGGCGAGTTTAACTGACATTGCAGAAGCAACGGCCGCGCGGATGGATACAGTCAGCGCTAAGGCCTTCGTGCGGAAGTTAGACGGTTATCGCTGCGAGTAAATTACAGTAAATTACGTAAAGTTTACTGGTTAACGAACTTTGAAGTCTTCATTATTGCTGATGCAATGTAGACACCATACGCCTCTATCCTTTTGCGCGTTACTTTCTTTATCGCAATGAGAGATGGCGTGCGCAGGCTCGAGTTCAAATTTCAATTCGCGGTGGTTCATGCATGCCCATGCATGCATGGGCCAAGTGGCGCGCAGTCCGCTGCTGGGCGACAAAACGTCTTATAAAGTGCGTCTTCTAGACGTCACGAACAAGACGTTTTTAAAACGTCGAAATTGGTTTAGGATCGAAGAAACGTCTTGAAATATACGTTCCATACCAAAATGATCTCAAAAAATGCCTTTTCTAGACGTTATCAAAAACGGATATAATACGGATTTTCTGTGACGTTTTTAAAACGTCGAAATTGGTTTAGAATCGAACAAACGTCTTGAAATATACGTTCCAGACCAAAATGGTCTTTAAAAAATACGTTTTCTAGACGTTATCAAAAACGGATATAATACGGATTTTCTGTGACGTTTTTAAAACGTCGAAATTGGTTTAGAATCGAACAAACGTCTTGAAATATACATTGCAGACCAAAATGGTCTTAAAAAATGCGTTTTGAAGACGTTATCAAAAACGGATATAATACGGATTTTCTGTGACGTTTTTAAAACGTCAAAATTGGTTTAGAATCGAAAAAACGTCATGAAATATACGTTTCAGACCAAAATGGTCCTAAAAAATGCGTTTTCTAGACGTTATCAAAAACGGATATAATACGGATTTTCTGTGACGTTTTTAAAACGTCGAAATTGGTTTAGAATCCGTTTTATCTCATTTATCCCTAAAAAAAACGTTTTCTAGACCATGTGTGCTACCTGGGGAGCAATCCACATTAGGCGCGGTTCAGCCAGAAGCCGCTAGGCGGTGACTCCGCTCGATCTCGCGGCCAATAGGACACAGTTAGCACTGGTTAGCACACTCAGTTCCCGCATATCCGTGTGAAACAGCCTTCATGATTGCCAGCCAACTTTGCACGTTACACACTACTATTCACTAATCCTGCCGTCGCGGCACGGCAGTGAAAGAAAGGCTAAGGTCCATATATATTTAAGGTCCCTATAAAACCCCTATAAGATATAAGACAGGGTACCTGTGTTGAATGCCCCCCCCCCCCCCCTTTTGTGGATGCACCCCCCAACAAAAAGTACTGCGAGTGTTGCGGAGTTGCCACTCCGGAATCATTCCACATTTTCGCGACCCCGGAATGGAATGGGAATGGAATGGGGACAACGCTTGGAGGAATGAAATGGGAATAGAATTAAGCGCTTTTTGCACGGAATGGAATGGGAATGGAATTACGTCTTTTTCCGAAAAGAGGGCACGTTTTCGTCTACGCGCCGTTTTTAAAACTTCAAACATTAGTAAGTCAGAGCTTCGAATTTAACAATAAAGCATTTTAAAATGGCTTCGCTGATTACAAGCACGGTACATTTATAAGCAACGTGCCTACTACAAACCGAGGCACAAGTTAGTGTATAAACAAATGCATTATCCCAGCAGACACTGAGGGAGAAACAAATTACCCCAGCGCGCTGGTTCCCATTGATACCCCCACACGAAAGTGGCGAATACTCTATGCACAGCCAGATCTTTATCTCACGAGCAGTTTAGTACCTTACACACGTAAATAACATTTAAGGAAGACATTGCACACCTGGCGAACACAGAAAGTTCTCCTCACCCCAACCATGCTTGCAAGGAGCGCTTGACAAGCGTGATAGCTGACGAGCAGTGCGGCCCAGTGTTCCGTATTCGATGCAATGGCACAATGTGCCCGAGCGGTGCACTGTTCCAACTAATACCAGCAGATCTAGAGGGTTTTGTTCCCTATTAACCAAATCTTAGTTTTCTCCATATTCACGACAGCTCCAGACGCGTGGCAAAGCAGCTTAGTCTTCTTGAACACTAATTTTGTCAGCATAAAAATACGCTATGTCGTCATTTTAGCATTAACACATTTGAGCTTAAGCAATAATAAAACATCACCATTCGTTCAAACATGCTGCCCATGAACTATCAGGGACAGTTGAGTTAGTGCAAATTCATGTTTGAAAAAAGCGCCAAAAAACCACAACACACAGGCAGGAAAGACACAGGACGACGCGCTCGTCACCAAGCTACTGTCCCTCGACCTTGGTAACCTGTTGGTAACCCTCGACCTTGGTAACTCGACTTCGAGATGCCTTACGTTGAGGAATTGAATGGAATATTGGACTACCCGGCCATTCCCGGAGTGGGAATGGGCTAAGTTTTTGAAAGGAAGAATTGAGGAATTGAAAGGAATAGAATTGCGGCAAAAGTTCTAATTCCCCGGAATGGAATTGGAATGGAGTGGAAGCGCCCATTCCGCAACACTGCTGCGAATTCGTATACCCGCATTTTTAGACACACGGATGTTACACGCGCGAGAGAGCATGAGTGATCAACGTTTGCTTGTCGGTATCGTTGTCGGTTTTATCTAGGGACCTTAGTACGGTAATGCAACGCCACCGTGGGACGCCAAAGATAGCGCGAATTAAAGATATGTCAAGGAACGCACACGTAATAGCGTCCAAGAAAACCAGGACGACCATACGGAATCCGCGCGATAGATCACGTCCTCAACTCATTATAGACAACCAGTGTGTAGTAAAAGAGCATTAAATAAACTTACATACTCGGGCCGCTCTCTTTGTAACGCGTAGTCAGATCTCAATTGTTTTTTGCGGTGCACCGCTAACTCACACGTCCATGTGTTGCTTCTTTCGAAAAAAAAAAAAACTATGAAACACGCCATTGCGAAGGGTGTAGGATGCCTGTGGCTAAAGAAGTTAGCTGAGGAAAGCAGCACAGCGTTGCACAGGTCGCGCAGAAACAACGTGAATTCGATATCTGACGCGTGTTTATCAGTGGGAAATGCAATGGAGATGTATTAGCAGTGCAAGGTTATCTTAGAAGTTTAACAGTCACATCTCCTCGGCAACGAACACTTTTCTTGAACGCCTACCTCAGATCGAAAGCGCACGTCACTAGAGAACAGCAGTTCGGCTGTGCGAAGCGGTGCGGCTCTTGCAGCTAAGCGCACAGGCGCACAGAACTTCGATATTGTGTTATCGTCGAGTTGTGGCAGCACAGTGAGGTCCGCTGACCATTCGGCGCAGTATTTCGGAATAAACGGCCGCATTTTCTCTGTCCGAGCAGACGATTCCGCGAACTGCGCCCAGCAAAAAATATGGAAAACTCCACAGAACTCCACACACTCGATTCAAAAAAAGACAGACATGCCCAGTGTTGGCGGAGTACCAAGTATTATGAATATCCCCTATTTAGTATTTTCAATCTTTGTTTTATTTTTACTTTCATTTTTAATGCACAAAATATGACTTATAATTGAAACAAAAAATTTAACTTCGAGGTGCGTTTTTCTTGGTGCTAAATTTAGCGGCTATACAAGCTGAGATGGCCAACCATGTACCTGTAGTTCCGTTTCCGTCGTTCAATTAACTTTTGTTGTGCTTTTGTGCTTGCTGGTTAACGTAGTTGTGGTGTTGTGGTAGTTGCGCGTGAATGCGAGAGAAATCAAAAGACATTTATATACGCTGCTATGTTGCATGCTTGTACAAGTACTTAAAGCTTGACTTGAAATGGTGAGGCGAATGTAAACTTACCCTAGGTCACCTCTTGCAACAGTTGCGTTGTTGGCGTTCCTGCTCTTGCATGTTTGCAGTTCGTTTAAGTGCTGTTCCGTGCTGCCTGTGTGTAATGATCACGTTTCAATTTT
The DNA here is from genome assembly GCF_013339695.2 of Rhipicephalus sanguineus. Classification (NCBI taxonomy): domain Eukaryota; kingdom Metazoa; phylum Arthropoda; class Arachnida; order Ixodida; family Ixodidae; genus Rhipicephalus; species Rhipicephalus sanguineus. Next base: position 152,087,708 of record NC_051176.1, read on the forward strand.
GTGTTTGTGCAAAGGACGCCAGAATACCGCTGCCCGTGGAACCATTGCCCCACGAGACAGACGACAAACGAATATGGGTCGGGAATCTTGACAGCCGCCTGACTGAGTGAGTGAGGCCATATCAAACTTGCATAAACGATCGTAAAAATAACTTATTTTCGTGCTTGGCACCTACAAAGCTTGCATAGTGACTATTATTGCTACAGTTACTGGCACTGTAGGTTTTGATCGCTATAAACAGCTACGAGCCACACAGAAAGGATTGACAAAGGCAAACGTTCGTGGTATTTTTTTTTTTTTTCGCGCTGTGTGTTATGGATTCACACCTTCTAGCGCAGCTAACAAGACTTCTGTAGGCTTTCCCATCGTGTGCGTCAACCAATAATAACGCTACTCGCGGCCTACATATCACCAGCGTTTTGCATGTCAAAACAGTATTTTATTACTTTTTCTTTTGCTAAACGCTGCTCCAAATTTTCCTAAACGGAGGAGTCTGTCATGCTAAATGCGCGACAGACGTCTTCACAAACACGTTTTTATGCTGGCTACGGCTCCGTTAGACAAGTGTCAAACGGTGTTGAGTTTATGTACGAATACTATTTATTATGCATACTTTAGTGGATAAAATTTCTCGTAAATTAAAACTGCAAAATCAGCAAGGATCGTATGAAATCGAAGTGTTATGTCTTATCTAGTTAGTCCCAAAAAAAGAGATGCCAAAGAAAGCAGTGAACGCAATACCAGAAGCTTCAACAAAAAAGTATGGCAGTAATATCAAAGTACTAACAACCAAGAGAAGCAATGACAGCTTCACCAAGCATTGCGTTATCAGTTGTTATATACAGAAGTGCCACTGATGCTGTTTTTTTTAAATGTGTCAAATAAAGATTATGCAACAGCCTGCTGCATAATTGCTGCATAATTGGTAACTAAACGATGACAAAAAAATTGTGTAACCTACCCTTATCGTGGTCTAATTATCGTAGTAGTGAATTGTCGAAGTGTAATAAATAAAGTAGATGAGCTCGCTGGCTTGGTTGAGTATCTAAAGGCAGATATCGTGTTCGGTACAGAATCTTGGCTCAACGCGGCTATCACTGATAGCGAGGTGTTTCCGCACAACTACACTGCCTACCGCAAAGATAGGACGACTCTTGGCGGCGGTGTTTTCTTGTTGGTTCATTTATCACTTTCATCCTCTATGCTTGACATCGGGAATGACGCAATCGAGTCAGTTTGGTGTACTGTTACACTAGGTAACCGGTTTTCTTTCGTGGCTGGAACATTTTATCGGCCGCCCAGCGCAAATTTGAGTGTATTAGAAACATTAGGCGATATCATTTCTGAGGTATGTGACCACACCATATTGTTAGCTGGTGATTTTAATTTACCCGATCTTAACTGGAAAGACGATTCATGCGAGGTGTTGCATGCCAGCCGTAGTAATCTTGAAATGAAAAACATTATTGATACTTTCGGGTTGAAACAGTACGTCTTGGAGCCCACGAGACTTAATCATACCCTCGATCTTATCTTTTGTAACTCGCCTAATATAGTAAGTAATGTTGATATAATTCCAGGTATTAGCGACCATCAGGTTGTTGTAGCAGAAATTAAAACAAAAACTCCACGAGTGAAAAAGTTTACTAGTAGAAAAGTGTTCTTTTTTGATAAAGGCGACTATACGTCAATTTCCGCACGACTTCTCGATTATTTGCCTGTTTTTGAGTGCTTGGCGGAGGAGCACGATGTAGAATACTTGTGGAACGTATTTAAAAATAAGGTACTTGAATTTTCAGAGCAGTTCATACCAAGTATTGACTCGGCTAGGCTTAAGAAGCGTAAAAAACCATGGGTGACTAACAGTATTCTGAAAATAATTAAGAAACGAAGGCGGGCATTTAAAAGGTACAAAAAAACAAAAAGAGAAGTTCATTACGAAAAGCTACAGGAACTGACGCGCGAGTACAAAGAGGTATCAGAAGATGCAAAGAAGCAATTCTTGAAACGACTAAATGAAAATATGAGAACAAATCCTAAACCTTTTTGGCAATATTTAAAGGGATGTGGGTCCGATCCTGTTGGAATAAATGAACTTATTTTCAATGGACACACTCTTTCTGAGGATGTAGAAAAAGCCACGTGCTTAAATAATTATTTCCAATCAGTCTTTCTTCCTAAGTCCACATTAGGCTCACTTTTGCCAAGTAGTAGTGTTCCTTTTATGCAACCACTCGAAATTAGTGTTAGTGGCATTGAGGCCTTGCTCGAGAACCTCGATGAAAGTAAAGCTACGGGTCCTGATGGCGTTTCTCCAAGAGTTCTAAAACAGTGTGCTCATCCAATTTCACTTTACCTTTATTTAATCTTTGAAAAATCGTTAGGTACTGGTCGGTTGCCACAAGATTGGAAAGTAGCAAATGTAGTCCCAATTCACAAAGGAGGTTCCAAGAAAGACGTCACGAATTATAGACCTATTTCGCTTACATCGATATCCTGCAAGATTATTGAACATATAATATACAAGGCTATAATGAAGCATTTATTAGATCACAATTTATTAACAAAGAAACAACACGGTTTTCGTAAAGGTTTTTCATGTACAGTGTCAATTTTTATGAAAGGGAACACGCGAACGCGTGGCCTGCGCTCTGCGACGGCTGCCTTCAGCTCCGTCAACCGACAGCTAACGAAAGCTCGCCCGCTTTGGCGTCATCTATTGGCAAACAAAATAACAAGTCATGGCCGGTTGCGAAGCGCTTTTAGATAACGCTGCATCTCGGCTCCCGTAACGGGCGATGCAGGCAGCGCGTCGTCTGCCTGTCAACAAATCGAGCGTGGCGCGACAGCACTGCGCGAGCTGCCGGAATTGCCCTTAATGCGAGCCGTGAGGCAGCGTTATCTAAAGGCGCTTCTCAACCAGCCATGATTCGTTATTTTGTTAGCCAATAGATGACGCCAAAAGCGGGCAAGCTTTCGTTAGCTGTCGGTTGACGGCGCTTACGGCAGCCGCCGGAGCGCGCAGGCCATGCGCTCCCGTGTTCCCTTTCATAAAAATTGACACTGTACAACGCAGCTTCTTGAGTTTTTTAACGACTTAGCATCAGAAATAGACTTGGGTGGGCAAACAGACTGCATTTTTCTCGATTACAGCAAGGCCTTTGACACTGTTTCCCATCCTCTGCTTCTTGGAAAAGTACGAGCGCTAAATATAGACAAAAAAATTCTTCATTGGATTGAAAATTACTTGTTTCAACGCCGCCAATGTGTTGTTTTAAATGGCATTAAATCGGGTTTTCTTGAAGTCACATCCGGCGTCCCCCAGGGGTCTGTGCTGGGGCCTCTATTATTTATCATTTTTATTAATGACATTAATGTGGGCATAGGCTCCAATATTCGGCTATTTGCAGATGATTGCGTTATTTACAGAAAAATTCGAAATGAACATGATGTCAGTGAATTACAGGCTGACCTTGAACGTATTTATCAATGGTGTCTCAAGTGGCAAATGAATTTAAACACTAACAAGTGCGTCCATATGTGTTTTTCAAAGAAGAAAAAAATAATTAATGCTAACTATTATTTAAGGGGAAACATTTTAGATAGAAAATGTAGGTACAAATATTTGGGTGTATTATTGTCGCACGATTGTTCCTGGAATGCACATGTGGATTATGTGGTTGCTAAGGCTGCGGTGGCTTTGAACTATATCCAAAGGAACTTGAGATGTGCAGATTATCAGCTTAGGAACACGGCTTACCTCACCTGTATTCGACCAATTTTAGAATATGCTTGTACTCTTTGGGACCCGTCACAAGTAGGCTTGATTAATAAATTAGAAAAAATTCAAAACAGAGCAGCCAGGTTTGTTCTGAGTCGGTATGGAAGAAATCACAGTTGCACCGAAATGAAAAAAGAATTAAACTGGGAGTCACTTTCATCACGACGTAAAAAACTATGTTTGAAGTTGTTATATCAGATATTTCATAATAAAACAGGAATTGAGAGAGACACTTACCTAAAACAGCCAGAGTACATATCTGAACGTATGGATCATATACACAAAATAAGGCCATACCGGGCCAGGACGAACCTGTACGCGAATTCGTTTTTTGTGAAAACCATTAACGAGTGGAATGGTTTGATGTCTGAGCAAGTGTGCAGTAAAAATGAAGATGTGTTTTTTTCATGTTTGTAACCCCCCTGCTGTAACGCCTCCGGGCAAAGCGGGGTTATGTATGAATAAAGAATAAAGAACAAGATGTCACCTAACGCTGCCATTTGAAAGAACGCATTTCCCATGTCTCATATATGGATAATTTCTGAACAGGATTTTGCATCAGAAATCAATAAACGTAACGATACTGATCTCCAGAATGACATAAATCTGGATGCCGATTCTGAAATATACAGACTGTTTCATGTTTATGTTTCAACACATGATGACCTTATGGGGTGCCTCACGAAAAAGAAGGCTTGAGACCAGCCCCCTCCCTCCTCTGTATCTTACCCGAACAGAGCGTTATAATCGCAAGAGGCGAGTAAATACTGCGAGTACCATTTACCAGTCACAAACAATTTAGTTTATGTGAAGCCGTGGGCCGCTGGCGAAGCATCCGCGGCCCACGTGTTTGAGACCCCTGATTGTTCCATCGCAGATCAGGAGTTAACAACATACACAAGTGCTTGTGTTGAAATTTCTTTTAGTTAATTGCCATTTCTGTTGGTTTAATTTTTCAGTCATCAGGCCATTTTTTAAACCTTGTTGAGGTTACAGTTTCCTGTATATACCCTATTTTACTCTATAAAACACGATAATCTGCAATTCTTAACATGAAAGTCTTCAAGGTTGACTTGGCTGTTAAATGGAGCATCCAAGCTTTGTCTTTGTTTTTTCCCCATGATTATAAGCATGCACTACATTTTGAGCTGGTTTACTTCAATGGACTCTTTAATTTTTGAAATTGTGAGAAATTTTGTAGAGGACTACTTTCTGTGTTTCAAGGACTTTTTGAACCAGAGCTGCAACTGTAAGTCTAGGAGTTGCTTCATCCCAAGAAAGCTTTAGCACTAGGCTTGCCACAAGAAAAAAAAAACAAAAAAACATTCACTTATATAAAAATTACATTTAGGAAATGATGCACCCATAGTCGGATACAACTTTAGAAGTTTGCGGCATTTCCCCCTCAAAAGTGAATGCACACAAGCCTGGCCCTATGGTCGAGCGCTTCAGACTCGCGTCGTGAGCCAGCTGGACGGCCAGTGACTCCGTCTTCAGAGAACGTTGCCGAGTGCATGAGCGGGGGTATTTGTTTAGTTGCGGAGGTGATCGGCTGCTGCGCTTCGGTCATCTGGGCAGGGCCTCTCCGGACTTTTTAAGTTGTATCCGACTATAGTTCTCTTTAAATGCACTTGTCCAACCTTCCTGTAATTGTTAGAAGCAGCTCCGGAAAATGCTCAAGCTTGATAATTTGGAATGGCTTCTGCAAGACTTCTTCGATGTTATTCACAGTGGAAGTTCTCCTCCCGTTTTTCTTTCATTGTTGAGAACAGGAAATGTCGCAGATCTAGTGAATAGGATAGAGGGAGAATGACAGCCATTCCCTTGTAGCCAGTGGCCACCATGGCAGTGCGAGCTAGGGGCATAGTCATGAAGTACAAACCTATCACTTGGTGTCCATAGTTGTGGGAGTTTCCTTTGTGTTTAATCTCTAAGTCACCTCAACACCTCCAAATAAAATTCCTGATTCATAGTCTGTCCTGAAGGAACAATTTCTTGTTAGCAACAGTAATCATTGTATTCACACTTTAATGAACTGGCAGTCTTTCACATTTCCTGGTCATAGCAATAATATCAACTTTTTCTGCATGTTATGGAAAGTCTTGATTAGTCTTGGTGCGACTTTTTCGTGTCATGGCACAATATAGAATGTGTGCTCTTTTAATCCTCTATGAGAAAACAAGAAACAACACTTTGTGGCAACATGTCCTGTGTCAAAGTCCATGCTTAAAATTCGTTGAAATAATCTACAACTTAGGCCAGTGGCTTCCAAAATCTTGCTCAGTCATGTAGTGATGTTTCTTCACTAATCTTTTTCCAAATGTGTTTGCCATTCTTCTCTGTACAACTGGTTGAGAGTGCTCTTTGGAACAGTGCAAACCATTCAGACTTGTGTTCTGCTGAATGCTTCCTCCATAAAGGCCATTTGAAAATGTGAGCACTTCTGTAGCTGTTTTTCTAGGTCGACGCAACATACCGGGCAGTTCAGTTGTTCAATATGAACTGGCAACATTGTTTTGCAAGCAGATCATGAAAAACGATACAAAGAAGTCAGTCAAAGCATGCTGTGATACTCTACGGTGACATCAACTTCACTAGCAAATTTTGAAACATCCAGCTACTGCCTTCTGGTGGCACAACACAGAACTACAATGGCAAAGTGCTATTCAAAGCCCAGTACTGTTTATTTTGGGTGCCCTCTTAAAATAAGCATAAAAACCATATTTTCTGTTACTTAAAGGGGCCGACAACTGATTTTTCTCGACCCATTTTTTTTTACGGCACGACAGAAAGCTCACCCTTCGCAGTGTTTGCAGCTGCAGTAGTTAATCCCAAAAGCA